>NW_019211455.1:16306878-16308819 GCF_002443255.2 Varroa destructor | reverse complement strand
TGGAATTGACGATTCGGTAGCTTAATAATAATCTATCATAAATCCCGAGCCATTAGTTGCTATGAATAAACTTCCCTTCTAAAACCAGTCCAGTATCGCTGAGAACCCTTTTTGGGGGGGGGGGGGGTCTTGGCCGTAAGATGACTGTAGATATAGCCCGCGGCAACGAAGTCAAGGCTGGCTCGATTTTCTCTCTATTACGCTAACCAATGAAGCTTTTGTATGGGCCAAAGAGGAGGAAACACCTCGAAATTTCAGGTGTCTCATTCGATTACAGCTAATGCGAAAGCTGAATTCCATCTAGCATTAAATATTTATATTTAAAATGTTAAAAAAAAAAAAAAGGGAAACCTGTACAGCTATTATATATGAACGGCTGGGTGGAGAAGTTTTCATCAGTCGAGAAAAATTGCGCGTGCGTAATTTCCATAGCATAGGCGATTGTCTAATGTGTGAGAATCGAAAGAGTGTGCCTCTTTCGTTAATAAAATTTCAAGGTTTTCAACGAAAAACAGTAAATTACATATGGCCTATTGAGTAAATGTTGTCGTTTCTAACTACCATAACATCGACGAAACAGCATTTCATGCTTTGTATATATGAAAATATTTAACAGGCCACTTTTGACGTAAAAATAACTTCATACGTATTTGTACATTTTTCGTCCTCTGTGACGGGCGCTGGTTTACTACGTCTGTCAGTATAGAGTAATTCTATACGATATTTGCTTTTTTTTCTGAACGTTTGCACGGGGCTCAGGGTGGCTCGTTTTGTCGATAATCCTATGCTTCCTCTCCCTGCGTTGTTTTTGATCACTGCGTCATTCCATCGATCCATTTTGCTAAAAATGAGTTATAAAGATTGCAATGTCAACTTCCGCAACTCTTCCCTTTAACTTTCCTTTGCATGAGAGAGGCTGTCGACTAACTTTTCCATGCGAGCTCCTTTAGCCTCCAAAGACGTTAACGGCAAATTTCCAACTCGCATTTGCTTCGTACCCGCTTGTCCGCTCCTGCCCCTTCACTTTATACGGGAGCACAGCTTAGGTCTTGTTACCGGCAATGTTGGCAGTACGCAAGCGTCCCATAGTGCTCGTTATTTTTCCTAAAGGTATGGCAGTGTGCAAAGGCGTCGACTGCAAATGCCAGCACAGCGAAGGAGTCAATACCGAATTCGTTGTGCAGTCCCCGTTTGCGTTGAAATATTATATATTGCCCAAGCCAATTGCTTCCGCAGTTCCAACCCAGCAATGCCGGCCAGCCGGTTTAACTTTCCTGTCACCAGTACGGGTAACAAAGTGTTTCTGACAAAAATATTTTTATACATAAAACTTTTGTTTGCTCTCTCGCTAACGAAAAGGTAGGAGAAGTATGTGAAAGGTGCGAAGGGGCAAAGAGAGGTACAAATGAGAAGAAGGCAACCGGATGGGTCAACTGGGAAAAAGGGGGCGACAGAGGATGGAGACGGGATGTGCGGTCGCTGGTAAACTGCAATGGTTTGAGAGAAAAGTTAAGGCGACCGTTCTGTCGGAGTGAGCACAACCGGCCAGTAGCAATGACTGGGCAAGGCAATTGAACCGAGTATGGGGCGGGCCTGTACGACGAAAAGACGGGGCGAACTGAAAATGACGAGGATCAAGAAAAGTCATCGAGAGATATGCCAAGAGAAAAGTGGCCATTTCTTGGTGTGTGAGAAGGCGTGACTATCATCGCTGTCATGCATTTATGTATTAGTAGAACACATTTAGTTTCGTTTAGGCGAGCGGTGTAGGTTGCGTAGTAGGAATTGTCAAGACCGATCGTCAGTGTGCAAATGCCTGAAAAAGACGGACCAGGTTGGTAGGTCGGTAAGGGAAGTCCTGTATAGGCTAACGATATAAGTAGGTAAAAATGCAGCGTTAATGATTAGGTACAGGATGGCTGTAGCAATAATATTATATAT
>NW_019211455.1:16098150-16306853 GCF_002443255.2 Varroa destructor | reverse complement strand
ATTATTGCTACAGCCATCCTGTACCTAATCATTAACGCTGCATTTTTACCTACTTATATCGTTAGCCTATACAGGACTTCCCTTACCGACCTACCAACCTGGTCCGTCTTTTTCAGGCATTTGCACACTGACGATCGGTCTTGACAATTCCTACTACGCAACCTACACCGCTCGCCTAAACGAAACTAAATGTGTTCTACTAATACATAAATGCATGACAGCGATGATAGTCACGCCTTCTCACACACCAAGAAATGGCCACTTTTCTCTTGGCATATCTCTCGATGACTTTTCTTGATCCTCGTCATTTTCAGTTCGCCCCGTCTTTTCGTCGTACAGGCCCGCCCCATACTCGGTTCAATTGCCTTGCCCAGTCATTGCTACTGGCCGGTTGTGCTCACTCCGACAGAACGGTCGCCTTAACTTTTCTCTCAAACCATTGCAGTTTACCAGCGACCGCACATCCCGTCTCCATCCTCTGTCGCCCCCTTTTTCCCAGTTGACCCATCCGGTTGCCTTCTTCTCATTTGTACCTCTCTTTGCCCCTTCGCACCTTTCACATACTTCTCCTACCTTTTCGTTAGCGAGAGAGCAAACAAAAGTTTTATGTATAAAAATATTTTTGTCAGAAACACTTTGTTACCCGTACTGGTGACAGGAAAGTTAAACCGGCTGGCCGGCATTGCTGGGTTGGAACTGCGGAAGCAATTGGCTTGGGCAATATATAATATTTCAACGCAAACGGGGACTGCACAACGAATTCGGTATTGACTCCTTCGCTGTGCTGGCATTTGCAGTCGACGCCTTTGCACACTGCCATACCTTTAGGAAAAATAACGAGCACTATGGGACGCTTGCGTACTGCCAACATTGCCGGTAACAAGACCTAAGCTGTGCTCCCGTATAAAGTGAAGGGGCAGGAGCGGACAAGCGGGTACGAAGCAAATGCGAGTTGGAAATTTGCCGTTAACGTCTTTGGAGGCTAAAGGAGCTCGCATGGAAAAGTTAGTCGACAGCCTCTCTCATGCAAAGGAAAGTTAAAGGGAAGAGTTGCGGAAGTTGACATTGCAATCTTTATAACTCATTTTTAGCAAAATGGATCGATGGAATGACGCAGTGATCAAAAACAACGCAGGGAGAGGAAGCATAGGATTATCGACAAAACGAGCCACCCTGAGCCCCGTGCAAACGTTCAGAAAAAAAAGCAAATATCGTATAGAATTACTCTATACTGACAGACGTAGTAAACCAGCGCCCGTCACAGAGGACGAAAAATGTACAAATACGTATGAAGTTATTTTTACGTCAAAAGTGGCCTGTTAAATATTTTCATATATACAAAGCATGAAATGCTGTTTCGTCGATGTTATGGTAGTTAGAAACGACAACATTTACTCAATAGGCCATATGTAATTTACTGTTTTTCGTTGAAAACCTTGAAATTTTATTAACGAAAGAGGCACACTCTTTCGATTCTCACACATTAGACAATCGCCTATGCTATGGAAATTACGCACGCGCAATTTTTCTCGACTGATGAAAACTTCTCCACCCAGCCGTTCATATATAATAGCTGTACAGGTTTCCCTTTTTTTTTTTTTTAACATTTTAAATATAAATATTAAATGTAGATGGAATTCAGCTTTCGCATTAGCTTTAATCAAATAAGACACCTGAAATTTTGAGGTGTTTCCTCCCCTTTGGCCCAAACAAAAACTTCATTTGTTTGCGTAAAAGAAAGAAAATCGAGCCCCCCTTGACTTCCTTCCCCCCGGCTATATCTCAATTCATTTTACCGCCACAACCCCCCCCCCCCCCCCCCAAAAAGGGTTCTCAGCGATACTGGACTGGTTTTAGAAGGGAAGTTTATTCATAGCAACTAATGGCTCGGGATTTATGATAGATTATTATTAAGCTACCGAATCGTCAATTCCATGTCGAAGACGACTTATACTCTACGACGTATAGCTTAAAAACGTAATTTCCTTTGTTTCTATATCTAGAAAAAAAAAGAACCTATTTCGACACTGTTGATTTTTATCGACATGTCTTTATATAAAAAGTATTTACCGAACACGAAAAAATGGTCTGCCCACGTTATCTATATTAATATATATTCTTCAGACGTTGCAACAAACACCTTGTGAGATCTTCTCCTTTGCTACCAAGTCTTCTAAGAATATGCATGCAAGTTATGTTTTAGTGTACTTATACAGCGTATGCCACATAGTTAATAATAGTTTGCTAGGCATAAAAGACTGCCTTTTAGATTAACTTAACACACACCGATAATGTGCAATAACTTTTCAGTCTTCAGAGAAAATCAGTTGAAGCGAAAAACGTCTAATTGCACAAAAAGAAGAAAAACGCCTGTAATAATTACTTAGATATTTTCACAAGTTATTTAATTACTATTATAGTTTTGTAAATGTATAGTACAACTTCAGCTTAGGTTTCTGAAGCTGGAAGTTTTAGTTGGAAGTTCTCGACACAGACTGCTACACATCCACTAACGGCCTGTTGCTTGCAATGGGACGAGAGTTATATGTGGCAAATCTGAATAGTGATATTTGTTCGATAGTAGACCAGATTAAAAATAACTACCACTGTGAACACAAGTTGGCAAAACAAACCCGAGTAGTCGAAGGTAGGTCAATCAATTATCGACGAGAGAACCTCCGACGACGATATCGACGTACGCCTGTCGTTTTGTCGATGGGTGTATGTGATTTGTTGGCGCCGACTGTTAGGCCTGTAGCACAGACAACACTCTGAAGCGAGTGCACCAGCCAGGCCTGAGCGAGAGGTTACCTCGACTGTCGACCGCGACCGATCATATTCTGCATGGAAAGTTAAAGGCTGAGACGTACTTTGATGATGACACCTGGTTGTACGTTTGGTAAGGATTGTCCTTGTTGAGAGGAGGGCCACATTCAGAGAGCACACAAAGGGTGACGAGGTGCATCGGTCCTACAGCAATCATTAAGGCTTAAGTAGTCGATCATTGGCTGGAAATTGGGTCACTTAGTGCAGCCTCCGTAACATTAGAACAGTCAACACCAGTCGCTGACTGCTATATAAGGCAATTTCTTGATCGAATCCTCAATGCCGGCTTCACCAGGGAATAATACGGAATTGAACCACCATCACGTTCCAATATGATGCACGAATTATAAACCTGTTTCTAAATATTTTACGATCTTCGCATTTGTAGACTGATTTGTGGAGGGACCGCGCCCCCAAGTCTATAAAGTATTGGTCGTGGGTAGAGATTTTCCTTTGTTTCCATGCATTTCTTGTTCCCAGATTATAACGTAGTAGTTAATACGAACATCGCATCACAGCTTGTTTGTGAAAATATATTTTAAAAAAAAAAAGTTAGCCTTAGATAAACTATTCAAGTTAACGTTTTGGTTTATTCCGAAGCTGCAACCCGTTCTTGTTGGAACTCTTTATTGTGATGTATATATATATATATATATATGTGTGAAATATAAGTAAATGCATCCGTAACGCTTCACATGCAATCGTACACTAACATTGTATGATATTGAAGATTGGCTTGCTTTTTGCTACAGTAGCTGATGCACTTGGCGTTTCAAAAAATCCGCCTAAAATATTGCTTGTTCATGAATTACCGTTATGAAATATATATGGCACATAGGGGCTGGGCTGCTTGACCTGCTGCAATAATTTCGAACAAGACTCTGAATAAGATAAAGGCACAGATCTAGCTCGTACCTGCTGAATGTTTTAGGACCCCCTACGTTCTCATACTGGGAAGATTACATGTACGGAATATTCGTTCACGTAAATAAGAAACACCCTGAAAGAAATCCACCTTCTACTTATTATATAATGAAAAATTACAATTTAATAGACGTCTGGCAGATGCATCTGTCTTAGACAGGATTAAGTATATATGCAAATGAATAACCTCTATGAATGACCGCTAGCTATTCAGCGATGTAACCGTAAACATGACCGACCAGCGCTATCCATATAAAATAATCGTTTATAGCCATATCACATGTTCTGCGGCTAAAATGGTTGCCATTTTATGACAACTACCTACAACCCTTTTTGATCACCCCACTCTGGCATCTGCCCTTGAGTAGATTACTCGTCAGAAAAGTAATGCGGATCAACTACAATGATCGCAAAGGCGCACTCGATGGTTCAAAACCTACATAAACTCAGTCTAGGCTTTTCAAGTTAGTCCCCGATTAAAAACAAACGACCTATACCAGCCTCTCAATGAATTCGAAGGGTAGCAACAAGAATTCGACTATGCTTGCGTTTTCTTTCATTGTAGCGCTACGTATTAACGGTAGATGGGGGATCTGAAATTTGCCTTATGCGCCGGTATCAGGGCTCTGCATTGCTGCCCACTCAGGCCAAGACCACACAAGCGCGCGGAAAGCCCATCGTTCGAATGGTGACCGCATATCTCTTCCCTTCTATAGTCGACAGAGAAAAGTATTCTCCCGGGAAGCCACTAAGTGCGATTTAATTCGATATTGGCCTCTGTGCTCTGCTTTTCCTGGGCCTGCTGTCTATTTCACTTTTCCCTAGACCTATGACACCCCTCGCTGGCAAACTACCTCAATTCCATCGCCGAGTCCACTATCCATCGCGGCTCTGGTGTCGACTGCATGACCGCGCAGTGCGCGAAATTCCCCTCACTTTTTAAGTTCGCTTGTCTGCCGCTGCCGCTGCTACTGCGCGGCCTTTGTACAGGCCGAAGAAGGCAAGACAGGAGAAAAAGGAAACGAAACGATTTGAAGCGATGTGATCTCCGTAGCGAGCCATATCAGATCGCTCAGGGAAGGCCTATCCGAACAGAGAGGGGTCGGAGGGAGAAAAGACAGTATGTAGCAGCCAGTATCTGATATCCATCCATTGACTGGATCCCAAATCGAATCATCATTCGATTCATTCATTCGTCTAAGGAGGAGGAGGAAAAGTCAGAGGCAGACCCCCGTATAGTTTGACTTGCACTCTATTCGACCACTCCGTACACCCTGAAATCCGCCCCCGCTCAGCTGATCCGGCGCGAGCGTATCCAGTGGTTGCTTGAAAACGGGCATTTCATGAAAACACCATGCCAGCAACAATTTTATTTGGATTTAGTTGGAGTATTTGTTTGGATACAGTATAAACATAGCCTGTCTAAAAATGGGTGACGATGTAGCCTATCGCAACGACAACGAGCCGTATCTTACGGAAATAAGTTATGGACGCGCACAACTTCATAACGTATAGCTAAATAATCATTTCGGACGTTTTTGAACTTGTTATATGTACGTGTGTTTATACCGGTATGTTGCCATGGGATAGCAGGCACAGATAAGAACCATTTCGATGTTCCGCCTGATTGAAAGTTTACCGATAAGGACTAGGGGGGGTAACTTATTTTTATTTAATAGAACAGATTTATAAGGTATGGTTTGTGTATGTGATCGTTGAGTCTTCGGTTTGTTATACACATCAATGCTAAGTTTCTATTGCGCAAACTGCCGCGATGCTTCGATGTTCCAATGCAAAACTCTTAGACGATTTTTTTTTTAGCTGTCTTAACATTTGCAATGGCTGACTAGAACCGTTGTTTTTTAATTTAAATGTAAATATATATACTAAAATATCTTATAATAACTGAAAACGTTATCACCAACACAGAATATGAGCCCTGGCCAATTATCAATTCAGTAACGGGTTACTATTAATAGCAAATACATTACTGTCTAAACACAGAAGGAACAAATTAGCATCACAATCTTTTATATTTAAATGCTTTTCATTCATCATTAGAACAGCAAAATGAATTGTTATTTCTAAGGGGTTTAAAGCGTACGTAAATTCAGCGAAAACGCCCGAAGGGTGTATATCTTTTAGGGCGCTAAGAGGGGCGAGATCGAAAGCAATCTCGTTCCTCAAGAAAGTTCGGATTGATCATTTAAGGCACCGATGTAGCGTCTCGTGGCAGTTTGTCGTTAATTTATCAGTTCATGCAGTGTTACCTTCTGTTCTTCCCAGTACGGTAAGCTTCGCTTTCCCATTGAAATACCCGTCTAGCGTTGACAGCAGTGACCTCTAAGGCCGAGAGCGGACAAAGGTGTGACTTTAAGAACCGTTACTTGGTATCTTCTTCTACAACGATCATTGCGGGATGGGGATCTATGTCTCTGCAAACTTTCCTGCATGGCCAAGGATCAAGCGCTGTCGATGACGAATCCTAAGCGCTTGTCGATAGATACAGCGAGTCCTCGTATTTTAACATTGATTCCCTTGACTACGATCTATACTATAGTACAATGCAACACTACTGAAGTCGTTCTATACACGTGCTGAATACTAAACTGAATTTACCTCTGTCACACCTACAATGGATCAGCTAATCTTCGTCAGTTTAAGACAATTAGGTGTGCATTTGCTAGGTGGTATTGTCATAAAGACTACGATTTGTGGCGCTGATACTGCGAAACCCAGTCTACTGCCTTCGCCGTCCTCTTATTGGATTTAATAGGCTACGACGTGGTAGATTAGCCTGAAAAATCACTCTAATTAAGGGTTCACCCAGATTTCGAGGGGCTTCAGCAGAAGCACGTGTTAAGTGATAATAGTGATCTAACAAAATGAGGGTTAGCCACCCGTTTCAACGACGCTGCATGGTGCATCATGAGAAAAGTGGGGCATTACTCTGGAGCGGCATAGTCTGACTGCATTCATATGCATAGGCAACACGGATAATCGTACAAATTATATAATAAGCAACTGCAAAGTCCGTGATGGGCGGGACAAAAAGCATATTTTTACAAAAGATACGTGTGTTTTGCGTAACTACTTGATGGTCAGATAGCTGTTCCGACAGTAGTACTTGTGCTAGTTAAGTTACCTCGTAAGCACTTCGCTCGTAGAATAGAAGATTCGAACTTCGACATGTGCTTTAAATTCACCGAAGAAAAATCGAAGGACATCTTCTACTAATGCTGTAATTATAATACAGCCGTCATAAGCTTCCAGGGCTTTTTGATTTTAGCAGCCGTTTATAAATAGTAAATCTATAGTATTTGGCTTTACTCTTTGCCACGTATACCTTTTTGGGTATCTGTTGTTATACTGTGTAAATCTGTATGAAGAAATACTGATGGTGGCGTTGTTTAGAGACAGACACAGACACAGACACAGACCCTATATGGCTTGTTACTTGTGAAGCGCAAGCATGATGACCTCGAAGTAAGACGTTATTTAATAATTTATTAAATATTAATTATTTACTCTGTAATAGAATTATTTATTATTATTATTCTTATACATATTTATAAACACAATACAAGTTAGCATATTACTATGTCTTTAAATGAATAAATTAACATTCTTACAAATTGAAAATATAATAATAATTTACTCATGAACAAAGATATGAATGGTCGGATGAAGATTTTTCATTCGGTTTAGAAACAAACATAAGGGTAAACAGATTTAAAGCTTAGAAAATTGAACGTAAACTTCATTTTCCGTAAAAATTAGAATCTTAGAAGAGGATAGACAAAAAGTTATCTAGTTCTAACAAGTTATTCTCGACCAGTTTGTATTGACTGAGAACGTAAGCTGCGTGACATGTTAGTAGTTGACCTAGATGAAGATGCTATCTTACGGAAACGATATAGTTTCCCACTTTGTGATAGTTTAAGTAGCGTTAGCCGTATCGGGTCAACGTTCTGCCCTGCAGCTTTCATCTCTAGATTCACTGAGTTGTTAAGCAACACCAAAGAAAGACGTTTGTTTCATATTAGACTTGTTTTCGTCTTTCAAAGAAACACAGATTGATATGAATGTGATCAGGCTTTTATTTGAAATACGCTGAAGGTTTAACAGTCCTGCTGTCCCTATGCTATGAAACTTGTTCGTAAACATTTTCGGCCAGATAAGGTGGGCTACGGGTGGGAATCTGTTGTTGACATAAACGTTCGAGTGGACAAGATCAAATCGGCCGTTAGTTGGTCGCTTCTTACCATAGTTTAAGACGGGTTAACGTCTTATGGCCGCTGCGGTTTCTCGTTGATTTGTTTGTGGCACGTGCGCATTGAAGGCTCTCAGCTCACAGGACGCCGTTCTCGGCGATAAGATCTGACGGACCAATCTCATACTATGGTTATTAATCACGCGTCGCCAACAATTCACTGCTACAGTGTCAAACGCAAAACGATCGTTGGAAATAAGGAAAAAAAAAAAAAAAAAAAAAACGCTACCTCGTGTAGACTCTTCTGGCTAACTAGCTAGCTATTTTCGATCTAACATTTTAAAAAATGACAACCTATACAGAATGTGCGGTTAGATGGACGTTTTTCCATGTGAATTATATCGTTTTCGTTTTATCTAATTGCACACACACTTGGTTGTCTACGCCTTCAGTACATTATTTCATTTTTCCCTTTGTTAGAAAATAACTATTGATGAAGGTGAAGCACTGCGAAGCCGTGTAGAGTAAACATTGTATCTCTGGTTTGTATTGAAACGACCCTGTCGACTTGGGTGTGAATAATTTATGGCCCTTTAACTTAGATTAAAAACAGAGCTGTGGCTGGGTTTGTCGGGTCTGCTTACAACGTCCTGAAATACCTTTCAGGGCTGGTTAAGGGATGGCGCGCTTCGTCACTGGGCAGTCGATCGGTGAACACTATAGACAAGAGACTTGAATGAGAGACTTCGACTGCAGTCGATTATCACGAAAAATCATTTGACTTGAAATCGGTGCGTTGCATGATATTAATTACTGTTTCGCAAAAAAAGAAAGATGAAAAAACGGGTTTATATTAGACTGTAGACCTCAAGCTCATGTAAGTTCGATAGTTTAGGGTTTAGAGATTATTTAGAGGGGGTAGAGCCTGAATTGTATCTAAGAATTTTTCCGATCGGTGTTCCGCATCGTACGCTATGAAGAAAGTATTAAGGAAGTAATCTACAAAACGTACGAAGTTTTTCGTTCTTGGTCCATTCCCGTTCTCAGAGACATCTGCCAATGTGTTGATATACACCTAATTAACTTTAAGCCTAAGTCTACTAGTAGTTCAAAGTAACGTGAAAATTTGCCGAAATCAGACAGCTTTATTCACGCTCGCCTGCATTTACTAGACTGTTTTAAGCTGACATAGCTACCGTGTTAAGTATGCCACACAAATCTAAAATATATGTGATGGAACCCCATTTCTGCATACACAATCTTGACTCGGAGTATAGTTATAAAGCCCAGAGTGACTAGAAGAAGACCTCAACGTTTGTTGTACTTTTCACTGTTACTCCGAAGGCAGGTCATCCGCTGATACCATATGAAGAGATCAAAGTCGTGTCACTCGTCGCCACCACTTAATATTTCTATAAATAAACGGCAACAAACCGTCAGAATAAGAAACATTGCTGGCAATTGAGAGGAAATACTTATTGCGTCGCTCTGTGGCCTCTCTGTGACTCGATCTGTCTGCCGGCGGTCCTGCGGGATAGGGCAGACGAGAGAAAAAGCTGGAAGTTTATGCTAGCATGGCAGGCCTTCGCCAAGCTACGCCGCAGATGGTGCCAGCCTAAACCTGGCCTGTGTGTCCTGGTCAAAGCTAGTATCACCACATGCATTCGGGTTATGGCAGTAGCAAAGGTTGGGCACGCTGACACTGCCAGCAAAGACTCCTGGAAAGCAACGCTGAGACGCATAGCGAACTATGAGCGTGGCGTCTGGTACTAGCTGTCGCCGAAGTCGATAGGTCGCGCCGCCGGTGGCGCGTTTGTGTATAGCGGAGACTCCGCCCAGAAAGAGTTTGGGCGGCACCCAAAATCGGCGTGGCCGGATGTTGCTTGGTCATGCCTACTTTTATGATCAGAGTTGTTAGTAGATTTGCTGTTGCTTTTGTTGTTGTTGCCGAGTAGAATAGCTTTCACCAAAACGACGCTAGTGAGAATGATTTACATTCACATATAAAAAATGATATGAATCGAATGATAAGGGAGATGCATCCGATTTCTATACAATGTATTATAGGTCAGAACTATCAGCGCGTTAAACATAATTGCAACCTCATACAGTTATATTTGTCGGGCTACCTGAGGTCGAATATTTGAACGTTTCAAGAAGACCCCATTATAAATTAGGATGGGAAGGGAGTATTGTTATAGCCATTTACTCTACCTCGACACGATAAATAAAAGATAAGCCAGTCGAAAGATAAATATGATCCAATGTGTAATCAGCTCCCATATAGTATCCATGTTTTTCTGTTTTTTATTACCAAAACTAGTCCAGCAGCGCTATTTACTATCTTCAACTACGTCGCCTGCATCGATAGTAAACCGAGTACAATTACGCGGTAGGAAGGCCACGTTTCACATGGACACCTACGTACAGCTACATGACCCTCCCTACGCAAGTCCAAGAACGTCAGTAAAGCAGCCAGCCTTGCCAGTATCAAGCGGTCAGAATTGTGGCTAGCCATTGCAATCAGCCGAGTTCGCCCGGCAGACTTTACGCACCTAATTCGCATCATCCAACCGTCCCTTTCACCTCTGTGCTAGTGAGAGAAGCAAGGTCCCATCAAGATCGAGCAGATCTTTTGACCCTTTTATAAAGAAGCTCTTTATATTGTAAATATGATTCACTTAAGAAAGGCTTCTGGGGTCTGCGATTGGACAAGACTCCACCTCGTTACAGCTCAAAACTCGTTACAAGTCGAATAGCGCGGAGCTTTCTGGGTTAACGGGTCTGCCCCAGTCGGCCTACAAGCGTCACGGGGACTACGGTCGGTCATCGATGTATAGCGCCTTTCTAAGCACTGTTTCTTTGATGCCCGAACATAGCACCAATGTTCGTTCTTTTATTAATGACCTGCCAAATTACGAGGCAATAGTAGATTACTGATAACAGTGCGACCTGCGATCATTGCCAGAGACGGCTAAAAGAGATGTGATCCTGAGTCTCTTATAACTAAAATCAAATTGGAACAAAAAAATCACTCAAGAGGGAAAGCGACAGCGCTTATGTTGGTGGTGCTTAGCTTGATAATTTTTTACGTCTTCTTCACTTATCCTATAGCCAGAGGCTTCTAGTGGATTTTTATAGAGGAGGAGCATCTACGTGTTCATTTGATGAGGGTACACCGGTCAAACATCGGGGTCACGAAGAAAACGAGGTACGCAGCGAAGTGAGGGTCGCATTAGGAAAGCATGAGGCTGAGGGATAATGCAAAGATGAAAAGATAGCGTAGTTCATCATATGTAATGAAGCCCTTTCGCCCTCTTTTCTGCCCCATTTCTTGATAATAATATATGGCATACTTGATATTAATAGGCATGTTAAAGAAGGCGTTACCAGGCGTAGGGCTATGCCAGGTTATAACCCTGTGAAATGAGGTGTGGTGATTTTTGAGTCAACAAGCCCCAAGCAACCGTCCTGAATATTACGTCATACTCGTACGTTATGTATTCGGATATATTCAGATTGGACTAAACGATATGCGTGGTGCCTCGCCCCATAGCTATTTTACCGTGCCATTACCGAGTAATCAGTCTGTAGCATGTTTCTAATACGTATACGATGAAATTACTCATGCAAACTCACATACGTTAATCATTGAAAGTAGTGGCAGCAGTATAACTTGTCTCTATCGTTTTTCGTTGATGCAAAGCAGAGCGTTGTCATGACTTTATCTGCGCGCCTTAAAGCAGTTTTGTCATCCTCTTATTCTTGTCCATTGAGGATTGGTTCTCTCAATGACACCCAGTAGAAAGCTCCGTTATTCTTTTCATCCTTCATTGTGAAAACCTTTTGGGCAGTACTCGCTGTACAGGGCACACACTGGCGAACATTTGGCGTTCGGGGTGAACGAAGTTTGCGCGAATGGCCTTTACACTTCCATAGCGACGGTCCCCTCCCTCCCCCCCCGCCGCCCGTCTGTACGTTTAGAGGCCTCTCCGCAAGAAAACTCCGCGCTGCAGCCCATTGTACAATGCCCACATAGGGCAGTCTGCGTATGTGACGCAGGCGATGCAATTGGAGGCAGCTATCGTCTACTCTTGCAAGAGGCTGTTACCCCTAAATATACCCTCGTCTTTTAGCTTCTCCGGTTAAGATTCACCCCAAAACGACGCCGCGTGGACGGTTTAACGCTGGACGCTCGCTAGCAACTCGCTCATCTGGTTTTATTCAGAAGCAGCAGCACAATAATGTGCCAACAACAAGAAAGAGAGACGCTACACCAACGCCATAACGTAGTGCACAGAAAGGAGCGTACTGCCATAACTCTAATGTATGTAAGATGTATGCACGTGTGCTTCGGGTAACTGCTTTGTCTGTTAGAGCCAATAGAAGCGTGTATTGTGAATTGAAAAACGTCAATTTAATACAATCACACAAAGCACTATATACGCTTATAGCATAGGCACATATAAATCACTGCATGACTGGTAACATCATCTAGTTCGGACTTCATTAGACAAGTCGCAATCGTCTTGTTCTCATCCGGTGAGCCATAGAGAATTTCTTAATTCACTTGACACTACTGGCCCCCTGTGAAACTGTCACAAAGAGTCATCAACCACGACATCCACAGGGTCATTCAAATCACCCCCGCAACTTTCAGAGAAGCCGTTACTTTGGGGCTGGCCTGTCGCTGCGGTCGCTACTGCTATTGTTATAGTTGCTATTTTTCTATGGATATTGAACCAGCCAATCAGTCGATGTAGACCCAGACATCAGCTAGCCACAGTTATTTTGTTGTCTTTTCCAATGCCCAATTCTCCATGTCACTGATCGGCCTACGCGTTGCCACGGGGTCCTTTAGGTTCCTGCTGCATGCACCCATCGTTCGAGTGGTAGTAGTCGCGTTAGCGGTAGTAATGACTGATGAATCAGGATGACTGACATCACTCTCTTGGTCGTTGTACAGTGAGATATTGCTCTTTATGTTCTCTCTATTCTCCAACCCCCTATTTCCCCAACCCCTCTTTGTCTGATTCTTTCCTTTCTTCGCCTATCATTTGATATTGTCGTGTCCGTTGATTCGTTGTCGCTTTGTCGAGCTGTCTCCATTGCTTGTTGTTCGATACATGGTCGATCCTTTTCTCCACCTTTTCTAGGGGTCTCGAGCCTTCTCGCGCTTGTCACTTCTTTCATAGGTCGAGTGAAGTCCTTGGCATCATCGTCGTCGTCGTCGTCGTCGTCGTCGTCGAACAAAGTGATTCGGTTGACAGGACCCATCAAATTAGCAATGGAAGACGCTGGCATCACCTTATCCGGCCGCGCTGCTATGGAAGCTACCATGCAGAGTCTCATTATGCGCTCTAGTCTCAACCTCTCAGTCTCTCTTACATACGTACTCCTTCGTCCATAGCCTCCGTGTTGTTTTGGCCATCTCATCCGTCCTGCCAGTGATGGTAAATGCCATTTTTTCAAATACGAACCTTCGCCTCTGTCGCAGCATATTGCCCCACGCGAGCGATGACTAGGGCCTCGATGTGCAATGAAATCTACAGCTTAGCGTAATGGATAGATCAATTCTAGTGTTCTTTCCACTCGAGGAACTAAAGCCAAATACTGCAAAGAGATTGACAAAAACTGAGTTTATCGTGAACCTTTAAGCCAGCTAAAACAGAACACTTAGGTTTACCATTTTTTTTTGATACAGGCGTGTGATCCTTCGTTTCCGAAATTAAAGGATAGTGATATACGTTTTCAATGTGTCTCGAATGATGAGATCTTGCGCGTAAAGCTTCTAGGACGAAGCGGCAACAAGACGTTTAGGTACTAACAACCCTGAATTGTCGGTTTCACCTTGGATCAGTCAGGAACTGCCGGCTTCAATGGTCGTAAACCGCGACCTATGGCAACCATCCGGCGTGGATCCAGTTCTTGACACTCTCTATTTTGATGGCGTCGCTCTACGACGAATGCAAGGCTTCAATGAAAAAAAGTCTGTGCCCTGAGGCCGTTCTTTCTCTTACTCGCGTTCTTGTCCTTTCTTTCAGCCGGTCTCGCGTCTTTCCGTTTGCGATTTCGTTTGCTGTTCTCTACCGTTTCGGCTCATTTAACGCCTAACCCACAACAGACCGCGAGGGCACTGCCACCACCACCACCACCAGTGGCAACAAAAGCGCACCCAACGCGGGCCTCCCGCGAGGACAGAGCAAGGTCTATCCGGCAGAGGGAGGTGGGGGCCGCGCCACAACTGGTGAGCAACTGGGGTAACCAGGACGTTATCGGAGGAGGCCATCAAAGAACCGACTGGCAAGCAAGTGGAGTCCGAGAACCGGCTGTACGGCCAACATCATCATCAGCAGCAATGGCCGTAGTCGCGCTACGAAGTTTTCGGAAAGCCACCTACCATTTTTCCATTCCTGCCACTACTACTATTACTGCCGCTGCTGTTGCCTCTCGATGGCAAGAGCAGAAGCCTGCGTGTGGGCAAATGAGGAGCGAAGCGGGAAAGTCAGATCAAAGAAAGAGAAGAAAAGAGAAATGGGGTAGAGCAAAAGAAGAAAGACTCAAGGATGTAACGAAGAGCCTACGCTATGGCCCTAGTGAGGCCCGACAGCCATCGCCCTTTTTTCCTGCGAAGCTCGTCGATGACCTAAAGCGTTCCCACTCACTCCCTGTTACTTTTACACTTTTGATCTTCTGCGCGAGAACGATTCGAATCGTGCGGCGAAGAGCGTACTATAGTTGACTGATGAT
The DNA here is from genome assembly GCF_002443255.2 of Varroa destructor. Taxonomy (NCBI): domain Eukaryota; kingdom Metazoa; phylum Arthropoda; class Arachnida; order Mesostigmata; family Varroidae; genus Varroa; species Varroa destructor. The sequence continues at coordinate 16,292,140 of NW_019211455.1, read as the reverse complement.
TGGCCAAATGTACATTTCTTGTCTTGCAGTTGACTGATAACAATGAGTAATGGTAAAAGCGGTGGACAAGTACGCTGTGTGTCGCCACGAACAAGCGGGCAAACTTTGCCTATCGGACTACGAACGACGCTTCCGATGTTGACTCAATGTATGTATGCTATAACAGGCAAATTACATTGGGCACAGACCGTAAAGGCTGAGTAACTTTTTCGGCATACCTTCAAAACCACATAGGCGAAATCTACGATAGCGTATATCATACTAAATTTATCTATAAAACGTATATACATAAGCTACTTAGGTACAACCAATACGTGGTTTTGAGGCTCGTGGACGTCCAATAATCGCACATGAATTGGCTAAGATGACATACGCAGGAGGAGCAACTCTGCCAAATATTTTTAGCTCCATTTAAAGACGAACTACTATAACTGCGCTTCCATTCTACATGTATGACCCTCCCTTCTTATTGAGGTTAGAGAGATACACAAGGAATACATTTATGCTGGGTGGCCAGATAAAATTAACTTAATTTATATATTAGTAAAAATAATCTATCCAAATTAGGCCTTTCGATTTCGGTGAAGGTACCCTGGAGTTAATTCATCCTAAAGACAAAAAGGTTCGATTATTCCATAGCCTAGGGGCCCTACAGATCTTTTGCGTCAAGATAATTTATGCCTCACAAACAGTTCTCCAACTGTTAGTGGGCAGCGCCTTATGACTCTATATTTATCCTCCATCCTGAGTGAACAACATTCGATCAATGACTTGCCAACGGTATACCATTATTGACTATAGTCGCCTAAACCGACTCATCTCAGTCTGTCGCGTTGAACGAGCTGCGTTATTGCATTTTTTGCAATAGATTTTCATTTCTTGTCTTCTACATTGGCTACCCCGATAGTCGAGACAGCACTCCCGACCCAAGAGAAAATATGCTTTCCGTTTTGCGGCAAATTTCCCGATGACGATCCCGCGTAGATCCAGCGGGTCGATGGTCATAGCGCAGTCAATGAGGCGGAAAGTACCATGTAAATCCTTTGCCTTGGTCCTGCGATGATTCGAGACCAGCTGCTTCGACTGCCGCTTTTCGCACGGCCTCTAAAGCACTGAGTCGCTTAGATTTTTAACATGCAATGCTAGCTGAGCAGACGGCTAGAAAGATAAACACGTTTGTGATGAGACCTTTAGTGCATGACTGACATGGTCGCTTGAACGAGCCGAATATAAATAGGTCTCCAACCGTAATCATGTTAGTTCGCCAGCCCGTGGGAGCAAGCAAAGAAATCTGGGAATAATGGTACCCATTTATATTCTTAGTTGCTCGTCAAACCACCCCAGCGCCTCACGGCATTCATGGTTGTGCCTTCGGCGCACACTTGTGACTATACTCTCGCTGCGCAAAATGTGCACGTTTTGACATGTGTACCTGTTCCTCTTTTGTTCGTTACTTAAATTAACTTACAGAAAATAGCTGTAGATGCACCTGAAGCAATTTTTTTTTAAATAAAAATGAAACATCTCGTTGCCAGGAGCCCCCGCAATCGACAACTCTGGTGACGACGACCGATGTCGGTAGGAATAATTGGTAGGAAGCTGCGAAAAAGCGGCAAACACATGGGTAGCAATAGATAGCTATCCTTGAATCACTTGCGATGGATCACGCGTTGAATTTTTGCAAACTTCCGGAGTACCTTGCTAGCATACGTGGATAACAGATAATATAATGTTGTGACAAAAACGATTTAGTTAGTTAGTACTTACCGTAAACAATCCCATAGACCTTTCGGCGAAACTTTCTTATGCGCAAAGTGCTTTGTTTGTGATTCTATGAGTCGATACATGAATTTAGGCAGCAAACAGGACACAGCAAAAAGAGGTCTGCGAAAAGGCCCTGATTGTCGGCTAGCCGTATCTTCCTCATCTGAGGCGCTAGCTTCTGTTCAGCAAGGAAGTGTGGAGTGCGCAAATTCCAAGTTCTTTTGCTATTCAGCGATGATCTCCGTGAATGTTGGCCAAACTTTACACGATTATAAGCTGTAATGGGAAGGAAAATATTCAGCTAGGGATCGAAGGGCACAGCCACGAAAACGTTTTTTTGTTTTTCAAGGAACATACAGGCAGATTCGGACGCTGTTAGACCATGCATACCCTTCTGCCGGTGAGGTTTTCTATCTCTAAAACGTATATAGACAAAAATTTTTGGCTGAAATGTTTCCCAAATAAATAATTCACATAGTTATCTGAAAAAAAAAAAAAAAAAAAGGATAAAATCAGCGACGAACTCGCGCATGACTAAATCTATGGAAAAAATATTCACACTTATAATAGTCCCGCCATCATTTGGTATTCCAAAGTGCGTTTATTTTGTTTGTGCATAAACCATGTGGCTGCCATGGTCAAAGGACGGATACAAACATTGTACATGTTCCCTTTACCTTTTAGCTGGCCAAAGATACCCATTAACAGCAAAGATAAATGCTAGTGACTTTCGCGCTGGACGACTCCAGCCTGTCTGTCAATGGGCTCTTTGTGCTTCTTCGGACAAGCGCAATGGAAAAGTATTCTCAACCACAATTTATATTAATTAAGCTTCTTTGTGGGAGGTTGGCAATTCCATGTTCCAATGTGTCAATCTATTATCGCGTTAGCACAAAACACATATATACACATGTATGTTTAAGGTTTTCAAAATTATTGTAACTCATATGTATTCTACAAGAATGGGCACTGAACCCCTCTCCTGTACTAGTAGATAAAATAATCTGTTTCATGGCCAGAAAGAGCATCGTTTCGGAGACACGGACTGTTAGAACTTTAATAATGGGGCTGGAAACCCCTATACCGAGACTAAAAATCTTATATAGTGATAGTAAAAATAATGGATCGATCAATTCAAAGGTGATGAAAGTCTTTTCTCGAACGTCAAGATACCAATAGAAATTTCTTGGCCTCATGCAATCGGACCCTATAAGAAATTAATAAGCCAAACAATGCTTTCAGGCAATTTCCCACGAAACTAGTCCGTAATATCAGCAGTCAGGATAAAAATGGCTGCCGTTGATATCTCTTACCATCGTTGTTGAGTGAACGTGGATGAAAGGAGGTACTTTTCTAGATAAAAAGGACCTGTTTTTATACTGGTTAACACAAGTTAATATTTATGCGCACCATCGGCATATTTCATCACCTCTCTCTCTCTCTCTCTCTCTCTCTCTCTATATATATATATATATATATATATATATATATATATATAGAAAGCGATAAAAACCTGTGCGTGACCAAAAGGGTGCGTCTGATAATACCTAGTGCGTACGAAAACGATACTCTGTACACAATTGTTCATAATGATACCTTTTCGCTGCAGTAAGACTATCTATATCTCTTACTCAAAGCCGTCTGAATCTGAACTGTAGAAGCAGACCGTATTCAGTCAGGTATCAGATGAAGCGCGTGTACATCACAGTTGAGCTGGTCGCTGATTAAAAAATGTCACTCTTTCAAAGCGACTGTCGTCGTTTCAAAATAGGCTGTATTTATCAGGGAGACGAAATTTCATGGATAACGTATATATTTGCTTGTTATTGGCATTGTAAGAGGTGTTAATGTTTACCAACAGGAACGTCAGCGGAGCTGATGTCCTGAACATTTTTCGCTATACTCTACTACATATTGTATAGTTCTACATCATCTGTGTATGACTGCTGGTTTAAGTCTGGCTAATAATAGCTAGAGTCAGAAAGCATTCGGAATAAACTGCCGCACAAAGCAACAGGCGCTACTGTTCCACTATGCAGGAGTTCTATTCGATCTGCCTGCCATACAACCTAACAGCGGACTTTGCTGAAAATCCTGTGGCGGAGAGGATGATAGATATAGGAGATGAAAAAGGGGCAATATCTATTTCAATCCATGATGTATCTCACGAGTAGACCTTTATGTTAATCTCTTTAGCGAGGAGCTATGATCAGAGCGAGTAGATGCTCTGCTGACATGCGTCGTACTCATTATCGTATTGTCTGTGTATGTTGCGCGGCAATAGGGCGTACGACACGACGACCTGAGTGAAGGCCTCCGATGTGCCTTGGTCACAGAAGAAGCTGCGCGTGTCCACATTGTTCAAAGCTGGATATATGCAGGGACGATAAATGGAATCAATGGCGGGGGCAAGTCTAGAATAAAAGTTCAAATCGTAGAAGAGGCGCACCAGCTAGTAGTGTGGTTAATGGCAGGTTACGCAATACCAAGAAGAACATCATATTCTTCTATTGCTTATACTCTTGTACATAATTATTATGTAGGCGGTGACCTGTTGAGATCCTTAATCATGTTTTTCGAACCACGTTCAGAGGTCACGTGTTAGGCTATACGTCTAGCGAAGATAATCTTCTTAACTTTGAGAAAATGTAATAGCTAGTTTGTATTTCAAGATTGCGATATAATTACCACAATGTATATATAGAAGGACATCGAGATCTATGTTTAGCCTCTAGTCGATTAGAATGTTATAGGAAGAATATGTTTCTTTAGCCATTTGTACAAAGACGCTTTCGGCAGCAGTTGGTTCATAAAACAAATCATATTAATATTATATAGAATACAAGACTACATCGAAGCTGAATATTCACAGGTAATATTACAAGCGCAACGAAGACTTACCTACCGTGCGTCGTAATCATCATTCAATCATATTTCAACAGCGTAACTGATCGAGGCAAAATGCGAAATAGGGTATACATACGTTATTCGCTTCATCATTATAAAAGAGCAACCCTTAGGATCATATCACTTCCGGAATAGGACAAAAGTGCGAGACGCACACGTCGTTTCTTTAATTCTCTATCCGTTCTTTTTTACATCACTTCCGGATTAGCGAGCGTACGGCCACGTGACCGGAAATGCAGCCAGTGCTGCCAGCTCGCCGACCCTATGCTGGATAGTTGTGGCCCACTGCGTATTTCAAAGGTGGCAGACTGCGATCTTGAAACGAGTATAGCTGGCCATGTGCCTGCTGGAAACAGGACGGAAACGAAGTTCGTAAATAGTTGCTCCTGGTAGATAAACAAAATCTAGGTAAAGTGTCTACACGTAAATACTCACATGTATTTATTTGTGTGTGGGTGTACACATTTTAAGTACATGTGTCCGTATTTGCTCTTACTTTACTTTTACCTAGTTGGCTCTAACAGAATTGTCTGAGGCTTGAACTAGTTAGCGTATTTATAGCCTTAGTAGCGAATTTGGTCGTCTCATTCGTATCGTACTCGGCATCACCTTCGTGCCGCAGTATCATTACTACATTATTAGATATGTAGCAACAAATTATCGCTGAAAGCAGTTGTTTAAGGAAAATATTATTGAAACTTTTTTCATACAAGCCGAAGTCAAATCATGGCATACTTCAATAGACTCCGCTAGTATCCTAGCTCCCATTAGATTATTCTGGACCGGTAGGCTTCTCGCGCGAGAAGCGATTACCAATTCTCTGTTAGGCGCCGTCCTATGCGCTTACGCTCGCATTATTTCTCACCTGCAAAATAACGGTTTGATAAGATGTAGTGCACAGCAGCAGCGGGTATTGCTCCTGCTGCCGCTGTCGTTGCTATGACGGACGTCGAATAGTCATATAAAGGTTGCCACCGCCCACTCCGGCATAGCGTTACCTTTTTCAGGATACATTAATAGCATGTGCCTCCTTCGAGCGAGGAGGGGAGCCCCTTTGACTCGCAGCTGTTGCAACACAGAAGAAAAAAGACTTCTCCTGTGTGCAGGTACAACCCAGTCGGTTACATTTACATACATTTACGATCCTGAATTCAGGGGTGAACCTGGTAGTCAGCGCCATAACCCTGAGACAAGCCTAACTAGGTACATCGATCGACCGTGTTTTGGCGCTTACCTCGCATCGCTGCTCAGACACCATGCCAGTGAACCGCTGCTGGACCTGATGGGACAGATGTAAAGTTTAAGCTGGGACGAAGAAACCGGCCGGCTGGCAGGCAGGCTGGCTGGCTGGGTAGAAATAGCAGCGAGAAATGGGTGAGTTGTGATTTGCTCTGAAGACAAAGCCAGAGTAGAGAATTACAGATCAATACGGTGCTAGTCGTAACAGGCACGGGTGACGCATGTAAGTGAACTGTCGTATAGTATCTGGGGCGCGAACAGATCAGGGCAGGCGGAATCTGGAGAAGTTATTGGGTGGGACTTGTAGCTTCGCCTCGTCATAGTCCTAGGGGGCGATTGCGGATTGATACAACAACGAGCAGATTAGAAGGCTATTATAGGTATGTTCCTAACATACAGGATGAACTGGGCACGAATGCCGGTACTACTGGATGCGATGGTCTAACTCTCCATAAATGTATATGTATGATAGAGGAGGTGCATGCACAATTAGACGTGAGCTGCCGAGGCAAAACGCTTGTAATAGATGGAATATAATACAGGAGGTGCGCTAACTGCGCGTTGGCTTTTTCAGTCTAGAAGATAGTAAACACATACATGGTACGCATGGATAAAGTCGAAACAGGACACTATGAACCAATCTAGTCTGTTGATGTCGTAGTGGTCAGATTGCTTCGACAATGTTTTGATTAACGACAGCGGTCTGACAGACACCTAGGTAAATATAAACGAATTTATCATTGAATGTTCGAATCGCAGATATTATAGACCAACTAGTTTTCCGGTGTCGGTACGTTAGGTTAAAAACAGAATAAAAATTCACATTTTCTTTGACAGAAAATATTTGTACTAGCCTATGCTTCTAACTTTAATAAAGTTAGAAGCATAGGCTTATTATTATAAAGAAAATGATTAAACTCGTCATTCACTCTCTAATCTTGCGAAACAAAGATATATATCAGTGGACAATAAATGTACTCGGCTATACCCTTCGTTTCCATGTTGTGAGATAAATCTCCCCGCACGTTCCTTTTTCATGCCTACTATGTCATTTAAATGATATCCTGGTGTCGGTAGTGGAAAGCAGGACGTCATGAGTTGTTCCTCAGCGATCGCTTTCCAGTCGTCGATCTACGGCCAGCGAGGGGGAGAGAGAAAATAGCGGAGCCCAACCAACCTGCATTTAACTCATTTATAAAATACATTTGTCCGTCTGCTTAGTGTGTCAGTAACGTCAGATCTGTCTCGGCAGATGTGCACGTTCGCTAATGATACTTGTTTGCTCCGTTAGTCGGAGACAACGGGCTGTTCTCTTTGTGCCTCGCTCTGAAAGGGGCGACTTTCTGTGATTTGGTTTCGTTGGTATCACGTTTCTTCGCTTGACTTTTCTTCCGCGTCCTCTCTGTCTCTTTCTTCGCCACAAGAACGCCGATAACGATGATGACGACGACGACGACGGCGACGAGCAAAAACCAGCAGATCCAATGGGGACCGCAAGAGCGAAAGTCGCCAGATGATACGGATTCTGCGACTGTTTTCCTATGGATAACAAATGATGCGTTCTGCCGCGCGGCGGGATGGTACTGTTCCAAGAAAAACAATTATTAATTGTGGAATCTGCTGGCGTCGGAGAATGCATTCGTTTGAATAACAGCGTTTGGGTGACAATCCGGAGGGGCAGTGGGGTTCGTCAGGCGATTGGTGTCGTTCGTACAGTGTCCGGAAAAAGGTTCCCTTTAAACGAAGTAGTCGCATAGACGGTAGCAGCCTTCCACCGTAGCGCATACATAATAACGCGCTAAATAGCCGTAGTAAATATGATAGGATTTAGGCCAGGAGCATGAAGATCGATTACGACAATTAGAGTCGGAAACCTTGTCTGCTTTGATGGTTTACTTAAGAAGAGTATCAAGCCCAGGAGTGTTAAAACTTGCGGATCCTCAAGTAAGGCATACAGTGAATTTTAGGTCATTTGAGTACTTCTTATTTATTAAGTTCTTCATGTAAATACTGTTTAATTCGCGTCGCAGCCGGCGCCGGATATTTAAAGTTCGCCTCCATTGTGCCACCGTGGGGAGTTAGTCACCCATAGCGGAAGCTAAATGCCGAAGCATTAAAGGTAACGTTTGTACAAATCAAAATGCAATTACAAGTGCGAAGTTTAAAAAACAAGTATATGTATATATATACATACATACTCTTTACAATTAAAAGCCGGTGATATGTCCCTCTGTCGATTACCTCATTTAAAACGCTTCAGTACTACCAAGCCACTTGATATTAGCTAGTATACAAATCATGTCCTGCTCATACGTATATATGTTCCGATATTATTCTGTTCATCATCCTCAATTGGGGGCATATATCTATTCAGCCAAACCTTAAAAGCTACCAGTGAATATTCGGGGCCGCTTCGCGCTGCATCCGATACCCTCAGGGCGTACTCAAGGCTTCTTACCAAAGGTAAGGCGCTTTTAACGTAGGACATATACACTTTATAATTGCGACTGTCATCTCGAAAGTGCAAAACTGTGTTACGAGAGTCGTTTCCTTTAATTATGTCAATAGCTACAGGGATCGCTAACCATTTCCAGCTACACGGTGACGTCAGGTTTCGTATAATTGACCTTGCAGCTCTCGGGGAACAAACTGTGTCATTTTGGCCTAACAGTGAGGCACTCATTATCACTGGAAAGGACACGAACCTATACAAGGTCAGATAGATTTAATACAACCACAGACACATAGCATGAATTCAAAGCCTCGTAATGAAGACGTAGAAACTGGGCTTATATAACGATATTTAACGAAAACTAAATACTTACCGGATGACTTCTTCAATACAAAGACAGATGGAAGTGATTTTTGACAGTCTATCTGTTACAATTATTACGCGATTGTTCGTTTAAGCAGACAAACGTTCTACGACATTTATCTATCAAAATTATAACCATACATAAATGTCTAGCGGTCTAATAACGTTATTTTAAAAAAAAATAAAATTATTTTTGGATCTTTATTGTTCTGCAGTTAATCTTGCTTCCGCTTATTCTGTAGTTACCTATGCATAGCAGACGAGTAAATAGCTTCCTTCGCCTCATTCTGATCATCGTCTTGTATGATACATGTGCAGAAAACACATTCGGTCTTTTTTTTTCCTTCACTAATTCGAAATCAGAACAACGCTCGAGACACTTTTAAAATACGTGTACATCAGTATGTCACTAACTAACTGTATCAGTCTCTTCGACGACTGGCGGTCGCTGATTCGTCAGAAAATTAGATTAGACATATAAACGATGGGGGGAGGTCGTCATTGTAAACAATATGCTCGGCTGTGTACCTCCTAAACCAATTAATTTCATTCATTGCGCTTCGTGAGCATTACGTAAGGCGTTATAGGAAATCGAGGTCGTTTTTGCTCCTTAGCGCACCCAATTCAATCATCCATATATTTGTAGAGAAAATAAATAATACGAAGGATAATAGTACGAGGAACGCTAGCTGTAGGGCAAAAGTAGGGGCAGATATTTTAACCCTGCTCTGAAGGCTGTTCGTGCTGTGCAACTCTACAATTTTATGGTTCAGGACGATTTATCTTGTGGTAAGGAAGAAGAAAAGGATTTCAAGTCCGTTTGTGAACGGGGACAATTTGATTTGCATATTATCGTACACATAGAGCAGAACAACTTTTCTTCGTTTAGGCCAAACAGTGACCTGAAGATCGGCCAATAGATGTCTAAAGAATAGATGAAAAAGAACTCGTGCAAATTTCGTGCAGCCTATAGGAGATGAATCTTTCTCACTCGTGCGCGCTCGTCAGCTATGGCAGGACTGGTATTTTTTTTCTGAAAAGGGCACTACCTAAATTAGGATACGTTTCTCCTCGCTCATTTTTTCGCCGTATACTAAAGAATTTGCCGAGACGTTCTACTTATTTTTGGGTCACCATTGGCATCGATCTTGTATACGCCAGAACAAGCGGACTCAGCACCCCGTACCCAGATTCATTCTCTACACGTTGAACATCGACGAAAACCTACTTTCGTTTTGAGCTTCTCGTGCAGCCATTCATATGATGGAACCTACACGAACAACGACGATGTCTACTCTGATCACCATAGATAATTGTGGTTTGCCTTGGAAGAATAACACTTGAACTTCGAATTACGTAGATTACGGGGTTGGTAAGAAATTCCAAAGGTTTTAGACAGGTGCAATGACTCCGTACCCCAATTACCCATGTCCCGCTGATAGTGCTGTAGATACTTGCTTGCCTACTGCAGTGAGAAACATCGCCGCTCTGGGTTCGAATCCTCGCGTAAACACGCTTCATTCCGTGCTCCAGTCGTTTGCTGAAGCGTTTAACGAAAGCTGTATTGTATGTAAAATTCAAAACGCTTAGACGAGTGAAAGGCATAGATAAATTCATCGGGCGTGTGAAAAGAACCAGAATCAAAACAGAGTCATATTAACAAAAGTTATTTCCGAACTAATCCAGAGCATTTCTAAAAAAACATAGATATGGTATTCGGTATTCTAACAGACATGTTATTCCGGCGCATTGTCTAATATACCATGATCTTACGGCCTACCTGCACCTGACCGCAGCCAAGTCTACTTTTTCCAGGCTCCCCCGTGGCCAATCCTCTAAGACAAATCGACTTGATATTTGTATGTGTTTATGTTTGAACCACTGAATCGTAGCGGCGGCGCTGGCGGACGAAATTGCCACCATCAATTATCGTATGCACCGGCCCGCAGAGCCAGATGTAGTCGTTTTTCCTGGCCTCTGTCTCGCCACCCGTATCTAACTCAGCAAGATAAGGCAATGTAAATCTAAATCCTCTTCCAGCGACTGCCTACATATTCAATCCTGTACACCACATCGGGCTCCTTCATACTCCTTCAAGATTTCGACATTGCGCAGGCGAGTTCACTTATCTTTAACCCACTCGATCCCACAATAGAGTTCATTCCCCCCGCGAGCTTTCCGTCGAAGGGGTCGTTTGGACTCTGCTAGCGAATTTGTGTGCCACAACGGCAAGCGTTGGAGGGCGCCGCCGGATCAACTACATATGCTGGTAAAGTGTGTAACAAAAACTGCCACTGCTGTTGCTCAGATATAAATGGAAATGCCAAGAGGGAGAAAGAGGCCATGTCTATGATTATGATCGAAGTAAGCACGTGTCAATCCCACACTGAACCGGTCGACCTAGCGGGCAGTAATATGGCGGCGTACAACTTTACCGCGAACGGCACCAGCCTCGAAAAGCTCAGTAGCTCCAACAACACAGCTATTTCACTTTCCCTTTCCCTATACGACTATTATAAGTAAAAGCGATAGACTTTAACATTTAATAACTTCAGATCTAGTTGAACTAGAGTGATAATGTTTTCATATGTGTTAGGGGTACTCTATTAGGCAGCCATATATCGTCGTATCTATCCTATATCTATGGCTTCTTGGAATAAATCGATAATGGGATGTGCTTGCCTACGAGTTTAGTCTTGTAGCACACATGCAAAGCCACGTAATCTCACGGCCTTAAATCGGGAGAATAAACAAGTTGAGGCCAACATTGGATATTCCTTTGCTTAATCCCGGAAGTAATTAAGGCGTGGCGATAAAGTCTGGCCAAACTGCGCACTGTCGATTGCGGTGCAAACGGTCCATAAGTTTCCTGCGGAAGTTGAGACAGCAGGTTGCATTCATTACTTCATTTTCGTGGAGTATCCTATAGTAACAGATGCATCTAACATTTATCGCAAGTACTATTATTATTTTATGTCCGAACCTACTCTACGCTATTGCCGAATTCAGTTTCTCGCCAGGGCGACGCCATTTTCTCGCTTTGTTTTTTCCGATTGGCGGCAAAAATGAAAGCGAGCCTCGTTTCCGACGGCCGTGTGCGCCAAGGATTCCAAATTCTTCCCCTTCAGTATTCCCAAGAAATTGTGCACAGGATACAAAAGGCATACTTGCAGCTCGCACAGAAGAAACTTACGGTGAATCTATGTTTCATCTAATTTTTTGCATTTTCGGTATCTGAGTCATAATCGCGTACTACGATATATGCGAAACGGCAGTTTTGACCGACAAAGCCCTTACGTTTCAAGCTCTACTTTCATCGAAAGGTTTCCTCGATTCCGACACTACGTTTTTATCTTTTAGATTTCGACATCAGATCCCCTCCTCGCTGATCGGACAGTGTCCTCTTTTGAAACGTTTCGAGAGCCTTTACCAGCTTCCGATTAATTTCTGCAGCGCTGTGAGCTCCAAGGAACAAACACTTGATCACTGAACACTTCTGTTTCAGACTAAAGGATGCATATATATATATATATATATAATTTTTGCATTACCAGTAGTATGACGATTTTAAGATTAGCCAAGATTATTTAGACTGACGAAGTGATCTTGCAGTCATAAGAAATCACAGTGTGTTATTTGCTCTTGTAGGCCAGTGATTTCTATCAATGTTATTACATAATAACATTGATAGAAATTAAATTTTGTCCGATGATGTGAAAAATTTCGAAATTTGTTGCAGGCTAAAAGTCTATTGCACTATATAAGTTGCACAAATGAACACCAGGGTATATGTAACTATTAATCGTTATAATTATCATAATTATATTGCTGTTGATAAGTTTCTGTGACCTTAGGGAGGGACACGTTGTGGTCGGACCAGATCCGAATCAAGCATTGACACAGTGTATTATCTTCGTGATGGCTGGAAGCCGGCCGTCTGTCTCATGGAATATCTAACGGCGATACTGGACGTAAAACTCGACACATGAAGGAGATTAATAGTATTTTGTTTGACTGTACATCGGCACATCTAATCGATATTCGCTTAGCCAAGCTAGCTTGCATTGGCCCAATTTTCTCTGTTTTTTGTCTTGAGATACAGTCGCCATATTCAACAGCATTAGATGTATTTAGGACTCTTACAGAGATGTACAAATCCAAATTTCCTGTGACCAAATATCAAAATTGGGTTGCTTAACCAGGACACCTTAGAAGTACTCCGCGACAGAATTGTTTGTAGGTCTGTTGTAGGAACGCATTATAACATTATTGACATGTAAAAACAGCTGGATCATTTTGAGCGCATCAGTGTGAGAAGCCTCGTACATTCGCAATTGTGGCCCCTCTACGTGATCTCGTTTCGTAACGTGTTTCCCGTAAATAGAAAAGGTGTTTCTTTGTTATGATAAAATTCGACAATGGATATTGAAAGCTAAATAGGTATATTTGAGGATTCATTTAAATTCTCAAGAGCATGCTCAATCAGTACAGTACATTGGTACATGTGCCTTTCTAAACAACGTATAAGTATTTTTCTCTGCTACTGATGTTCGAAACCGGGTATCTTCGTCTCTAAGTCGCATTCAAGTAATTAACGTCTGACTGTAGACATTCCTCATAGACTGAGAGCCTCAGTTCATAAAACATCATCAGTCACCTCCGTCTTCGGACCGACATTCGCTCTCTGCTCGGCTTAGCCATCTCTCTCTCCCTCCCTCTCTCTCTCTCTCTCTCGCTCGCTCGCTCGCTCGCTCTCTGCCCCTCTCTCTTTCTATCCTCTCTCTCTCTCTCTCTCTCTCTCTCTCTCCAACCTCCTCGTTCTCTTTCGCCATTCCCCCAACTGAATCCGTCACCGGGTTTTGCCGACTGCCAGTCCAGGTTGTGACACGCTCCAGATGCGCGCGGGAATCCCGAATTTGCTTGGGGTGCGTTGGCTTGTAGGAGGAACGGGCTATCGGGTGAAGTGCGCGCAAGATCAGCTTTCGAGTTGGCTCCGTGGTCTAGATAGAAGCATCACTGGGTCAGTATACCCCTGCAGTCCAAAGCTTTTCCGCTTCTCTTGCAGAAGTGCAGGAGTTTCGCGCTTTGCTAAGAGTCACTACTGGTGCCTACGCAAGTCGTATAGAGCTTCACATATGCTCAATGATAGTAACGCGTCTGCTAAGACTGCCGCTGCTGCTGGCCTATGCAACGCAGCTCAAATAATAGTACTGGTTGGAGCTGTGACGCTGGTTCCTTATCGCCAGGTGGTGCGTCGTTTCTCCGTCCAGTCTGTTGTTATCTTTTCTAAGGCCGATTGTGGCTGAAGTCCATATCACCTATCATACTTGGCTTTCGTCCCCCATTCAGTGCCCCCTCTTCTACTCCATTACGGTATAATATGTGTGTGTGCAGACACATGCACTGGGTGTCTCATCTGTCCTGCTTCGTGTTTTGCGTGGAGAAACTAATAACGTGAAACTTCGAACACATGTACACATCAAATGGCAAGTAAACGCCTAAGTCATTTAAGATAATAGAGTAATTATTTCTAGATTGAAAAAAATCTTATGTTCTCACCATCTATACATTTCGCTAATTAATTAAAGTTGGTATATATATATATATATTGAATGATAACGGGTTCCGCAACTAGGAACCGGCAACCCCAAAGTAACCTGCTTCGCCTCTAAGCTGTTTCCTCTACCCTCTAAATCCAATAATTAAACGGGCATCATCTTGGTTACAAAAAGTGGTCTGTCTAGCAGTGGGCGATAAAAAGCTGAAGCGAAAAATCATGTAGTATAAAAAATCGCGCGAATAAATAAGATGAACGCGTACATATACATGCCTATCCTTGGAAAGACAACTTTAGTTACTCAACGGCTCGACAGCGCAAATTATAAATCGTTCACAATTGGCGTCCACTATTAGTGGTAGCGATGCACTTAGAACCAGCGAGGTAGAGGCGACAAAAAACTTGCAACTTTCTACAGCATCAGCGTCTCCGCGAGACGCCCTCGTGAGCGATGCCGGAAGGGCGAGTGTGGCATAATAATGGCATTGTCATTGTCGCTAGATGCAAGACGCATTGCCAACGGTGGTATAGTCTTCAAACTGATTCGGGCGATACGGTGTTAGCAACGCCTTCCCTGCTCGCTCGTTAAGTGAGTACAGTGACGCCCCTCGACAAAGAGTGACGAGGAAGGTCGCTGAAGATACAAAAAGCGTGCTGAGAAACACGCTCACCGTTAAAGAGTTGTTTTTTGCTAAGCGCTTTTTTCTATCTGGCCTGCTATCAATACAGTTATGGCTATGCGTATCTGGTTCAGTTGCTTAACTTGAGTCACAACGTAAGGGCGATGTCCACGGTAAGTTCGATTATAGCCAAGTTTTGTGCCACAATGGGGTTACGAATACAGATGATTCTCCCTGCACCATCAGGGTTTTTGTTACGTCCGAATCTTTTCCCGAACAGATTTTTCTGCTCACCGATTGCTCCTTCGCTAACGGCCTCCTAGTTTCCCTTTATTCTGTCTTTGTTAGACAGTAAACAACTGCTTAGACAAATTATTATTGTAAACACCGACAGGTTCCTGTGTGTATAACCCGGTGTTAGCGTACGTCGGGAAACTACTCACCCGCACTTCCCCAAAGGATCTATCCCACCATGAAAGTCTGCTCCACCATATGAAAGGAATAATTCCCTATATTTATTGGAGTTTCATAGAGATTCACTTGCAGCTAGATCGTGGAAGAGGCATCTCCACTTCGCCTCTCATTCCCGGTGCCCCCACGTCCTCTACCTCTCAAACTGAGGGATTTGATTTGACAGAACCCAACCTCATAGGTAAGACGGAGAGGTGCAGCATTGCAGATTTACTGTGGCGAGATTCGTGCGTGTGCAGAAAATAACATCGACGTGCGTGGCGCTCCTCGCTCGCGGGATACATGGATAACGGCGCTGCGTCGCCTCGACGCAAGATCGAGACAGCTTTATACGGCTTCCGAATACGAATATATGTATATATATATGATAGGTTTGAGGAAATGCTTTTTCTTTAAAAGACGTGGGGACTGCATGAAAAAAAAATAAGGAAAGTTGAAGCGCAACGCTTTTATGGTAGTTTTCCGCAATGTTGAACAGACTGCGTAGAGTTATATTTAAAGAGCAATTATTTTGTCTATCGCAAAGAGCATTTGAGCCTTAAGTGCAAAGAAATGTTTCACGATGTGTGTATACAAGCTAGAGTTTGTTTTAGTTAGGTATATCGACTGGGCGGTTCGATGGCGACGTTGTCTTTAATGTAGCCGGTCTCTTGAATAGATCAACGCAACAAGCTGGAAAGTACCGATAATGTTTCGATATTATGTCAGACATTGTTATTTTGGCAATGTGTGTTCTTCGTATTAATTAAAGTCCCGATTCATGTCCTTAATGGACTGTGCAATGTTCAGGTAATAGGTCAAAATTGGTTGCCGATAAAAAAGATTAACAAATCTTCTACCTGTTACCGTGGACACAAAAAAAAAAGTATTGAGACATCAATAAAAATAACTGTTCATAGTTGTACGAACAGATGAAACACAACTAATTAATATTTACACCTGTATTATACGAAGGTACCCATTTCAGTAACTTAGCTTCTGGAATATATGTTCAAGTAGTAGTTATGCGCGAGCTGTCAAATGGCCGTTGGATTTTTCATAATATGTATTTACTGTGGACGGACAAAGAAGAGCCACTGCTCGACAATGATTTAATTTAGGTGTACAGGTAAACCTGTACATAATTATACGAGACCGGTAGCATGTTGTGTGGGCATTACTTCTACTCCAGTCCTGTCCTGGTTGTCGACCTACTCGTCGAATCCGATCTGAAAAGACTCGTCGAGGCGGACCACCTTTCGTATTTCCAAAATTAGGCTTGTTTTATTGCAGTTGCGGTCGATCAGAAAGAGCTTAAAAAGAGAGACGGGGGTCAAGGGTTCTGCGAAGCCAAGGAACCAGTTTTCGTAGCTCAAAGACATTTCGTATTCGTTGGAACAGTGTATGGGGATAATGTGAAGCATATCTGCATCAACGAACAACGAGGATGAAATGTCGAGCTAGAAAAATGTATTTGTATGATGAGATCGGGACCAGGAAAAAGAATTCAATGTTGGATCAAAGGATAATATCGCTGTACTTGCATCTGAACGGAAGAGAGAAAAACGAAGATTATCGCGGAAGGCCAATATCAAATTGAACTTTAGTTGCTACCCCCTAGGAATTAAGCGACTCCTGTTGGCAAGCAGATCCAAACCTTAATCCGTTGTGAGCAATTTTTTTCTATTTTTTCGCTCGACTCGGGACCATTGTCTGTTTACGAAGTAACTGTAAGTATGGCTTTATGTCGCAAACTAAGAAGCCTTGTGGCGTCTTACCGTTAGTCGACAGAAAGGTAAATTTTCATAATAAATTCAATGCAAGTACGGTAGCGATTCTCGTTACTGTTAAAGACCTTAAATGCATATTTTTTTCTAGTGAAAACTTTTTTTTCTGATGCAACTCCCTATCAAAATGATTATGAAATATTAAATTGCACAATTTCGCCTGGCAATAATATTAAGCACATATATTCTTTCCAAATAATTAAGTTTTTAGGTAAAAGAAAAGTTTTTTCGCTTTTCACTTAAGGTAGCTACGTCGTTCGGCATACTTCAAACGGTTGGCTTCCGGTGCTACACAAAATGTATCTACGCCCGAATTGTCCGGGTGTGTCTTCAAACACGCTACGCACTACACGATTACAAAAGGGTAGTGCACGGTCAGCTGCATTTGAGTCGCCCACGTAATGGCGTCGTGGGGTAACGTGCTTGCCTGGCTAATCTGAGGACATGGTGCCCTGGGTTCGAATCTAAACGCAGACCCCACAGAATAAAATATGCCTGTAGAGTTGTGTCAGGAAACACAATTCGTTTATCTGCCTACACTAGATTACTGTCATTTTCATTTTTTGAGTCGACGTAAGACTGCTAATTTGCGTAATGGTACTCTTTTATAGTTAGTGCACATTTAGAATATCCACTATACATAAGAGGCCTGCCGGCATAAAGATACATAAAAGAATCTACGGATTTGAGCGTGTCGCTACATGTTAATAGGGGATTTTATTTGCAAAGGTGCTAAAGCCCATCGTTGGATGCTGACGTTGTCCTACAGGATATTTTACTAGCATAGTATGCGTTCCAATATTACTACATCACAACAAAAAATTTTTCCCTACCTTTGGCGTTCAACTTCAAGCTGTTTTTGTGAGGGTCGTTTAAACCTCTTATATCCACCCCAGTATTCTTATCTACCTAAAGTAGAACCTCAGCGAACAATAGTTATCATGGCACGCTTAGAGTAGAAAATCCTTAGACCACTTCGACCAGTGTTAACTTACTTGTATTACTGCTATCGAAGAAGCACACATGTGCCCGTTATGTCTCTCTAGCCATACCGGACTGATTATAATGATCAGATTATATGAAGCCCTGATTTAACGTTAGGTCTGCTAGGTTTTGCAGCTATAGATTGGGTTCTGCAACGGCGGGTTGATGGAGAGGGAACTAAACAATGTCAGAGGCTATTAGCTCAACATTTAGGCGTTGGCCGTACCTCACGTCATCCCAACTAACTAGCAACTAAAACGATTTCAATTACAGATTACTACTTATCAATCACTCATTTCAGATGGTGAACGAACAAAAATGATCCATTGCCAAAAGAATCGCATAGTTATAGTGGGTGTGTAAGTTCATTTATAATCCATCTAGTCGCTGGTACATTCAGGTAGGTATTTAATTATCGTTAAAAGCGTAGGGCTTATTATAGGTATCAATGCCGTACCCATTTTTTTCAGATTGATCCCCGAAACAGGATTTGGAGGGGCTTCCGCAGTAAGAGGGACTGCTGGCATCATTGGACTTAGATAATGTTAATCTATGACGGGCTAAATGACGTCTGCGACCCTGAATCAGCCGTGTTTTTCTATCTGCCTAAAAATGTGTGCTCTTACGAGGCCAACACAAGTTAAGAAGGGCTTCTCCTGCTCTCCTTTCTTGCGTAGTCTTTCTTTTGCTCTTAACGTTTCGCAACCTGATCATATATGCCCTCAACGAATCAACAGATGAGAATAGATATATGGATGGTGAGTTTAATCGTTTTACAAAAAAGCAATTCCGAGTCGAAAACTATATATTTATATATATAGTGTGTGTGTGTCTGTGTGTACATATGTGTGGTAAGAATAACCGACTTTTCGAATGTTCTCCTCTCAGGAAAGGTACGAATGGTACATTTTGAGCCTTTTATACCGCCTCATACATTAGTCTAAAATAAAACGATCAGCATTTGTTTTATAAGGACAAGTGGCAATTTTGGTGTGGTGTGATGCTGCTGTGTAGGTCACAGTTGTATAAAAGATAAACCTTCTTAATTCCTACTACGTTATTCATTGACTTCACTGAAGACGAACTGCAAGGACAAGAGGCAGCCTTATATATATATAAATGCCAGATATCTTCATACTGTTCTAAAGCTCAAAAGTCACTTGGTCAGGGAACGTTTAACAGGAAGGAGATGCATGCATTTTTCTATTATCTACGATACTAACAAAAGGGGATAAAAGAAGCCCCTCATGGCATTCTACGACTAGTGTTAGTATTCCGGTAAAACCCTGCATAATTTCTTTGTGGCTGCTACTTTAAATATTTTTTTTCCGCATAACACAATTGTTTTTTCTGACAGTTTTATTCTCGCATTTATGTTATTTGGTTGTTAAGTGGTCTTATCGTAAATATTTTCTTTTTTACTACACAAGTTCATTGTGTACCGTATACAGTATTTTGGTTAGGTGTCCATATTACTTAATTGAGGAATGAGGCCATAACAAACAAGTTTTTGAAAGAGCAAATAGAATTTGATAATCTTTGCTATTAATGCTTCGCTTATAAGGGTCGTTGATTTTCAACGTACTCGAAATAATAGGTTTTCACAGAAGAAATCATTGATTTCGCATTGTGATGCTTGCCAAGGTAAAGATCTTCCCATGATTCTCTACAAGTATTGCTGTACAGATGAGACTAACCACTGCTTTGATATATAGCTTAAATTTTTCAAATCTCTTTCGCGTTCTCTACTCAGGTGAGAAACGTACGATTTTTTACGTTAACGTTTACGCTGTTATCACGATATATTCGCATGTGGTGGAAATATCTTTTAACTTTTAAAAAATGGAAAATGGTAAAAAACATTAACCGCTTGCTATTTTTCGCTCACCCGCCTCTCCTCCTTCTAATCTAACCTTCATCAATGTTGCAATGTGACGTATTCGGGTTTGGTTGAATCAGAGGCCAGTTTCTGCTTATTTGAGTCCCCAAACTAAAAATGGAAGCGACACTTGAATAACTAATTTTATTCATAGTACAGGAAAAAGAGGATTTGTCTCGATGTTATTTACGATCGTATGTTATGTTCGGGTAACAACAACTATTAAAAAACCAAAGATTATCTGCGTCCGAGACGAGCAACTCTCAACTACAAAGTCAGAGATAAAACGGGTCCAAGGAACAACGTACCCCGGTACGCATCTACTAAATCAAAACCACAAAAAATTGCAATGATAGTCGTAGTAACAACTATGTAACATACCCCAGTGTATCATAATCTAGAAGAGATTTGTACGATCATCGCTTTCCACAGGTACGGGTCGGGAATGCGATTTCCCCACCTTAGAATGCCCACCGTCACCGCTGCTCTGCCACCATCCCCGAGGCGTCAACGCTTCGTCGGCCGTCGGGCGCCCCGCAATAGGAACACTCGAAATTCTTAAGTGGTTCTTCATTCCCGCTAGCAACCGAGACAGCCACAGCGGGACCGGTCGGCTACGTTGGGAGCGTCATAGCGACGAACGGAGTTTCCAATCCTTGAAGTCCCTTTGCACCATGATTCATTCCCCTCTCCCCGTGGCCTATCTCGAAGGGGGCGTCGCTTTGAGAAAGTTGCTGTGTCGTCGGCTCATTCTCGCCGCCTCATCCTTGAACAGCACCGGGGTTAGCTCACGATACAGGGCCTGGCGGGTGTTCAGTCAGCGGCAAGTCTTAGTGGAGGTAAAAGGAGACATCTCTCAAGCGGACAGCAAGAACTACTGCGGACAGGCTGGCACAGACTACTTTAAGATGAACAGAGGAGCTTTTCTCTGCTTCGTAAAAGTACTTCGGGGGTACGGCACGACAACGCATTCAAAGGGAACACTACAGTTCGTCCTGGAAGGCCACAGAGCTTCTTGACAAACCGCTGCTGCCAGCGGTGGCCGGTTGAACACGCTAGAGTTGAAGCGGGACGAAGGGATGTTGTGCGAAGCGATAGCCGCGGGCGATTACCTCTTTCTCGTCGCTACTTTTCGCCCGGTCGGGCCTCGTTGGGCAAGACTTTTTCTCTCGCCTAGTCCTATTTTAGAACATTTTGCGTCACATGTAAATTGCATATATATGAACGTACGTGCTTACTTACTGTAACTATTTGTAGAGGTAGCCTTTGTACAATCAAATACGTCGATCACTCATTATCCTGTCGGTAGGCTAAACAAACAATGCAAACAAAGGCAAATGATTAAATTGCGTTCTTATCTGAAATTTGTGGTAAGAAAATAGCGAACTGCCAATAGACGCTTTCATTATGATTACATTAGCTTGCCATGACCCGTGGTATATGCCAAATATGATGGTTTATATTCATAACATTTATCGGGATTAATCTTTCTTGCACGCTCGAGCCAATGTTCTCTCTTCTGCCAAAACATGCATTCGCCCCTCCCTTTTCAACAGAGGATATTGATACTGTCCCGCAAGTCCCTTTTGGGATTACGACGTCTACACGTAATACGTATTCATAGCCAGCGTGTAATATTCAGAAAAGCTAAATGTGCCCGTGTACCACACAACTCGTAACGTGGGCTGTACCTTAGTATGAAGTGTAATGCCTGAATGGACAGCTATATCGTCGAAGTACACAAATTCCTGAATCATTTGCGGAACATCATTTGCTGTAAAGTGAGTAAATTTTATGCATGCCAGTTCTGAGGAATATTATCGGTATTGTAGCAGACTTTATTCATTGCCTGAGCCCAGAGTGCCGGTCTGCTGAGTCATTGAGTGCAGGATTTGTTATACATGACAACCTTTTAAATACCATTTTCGTTACAAGCTCATGCGCTTGCTTTAACACTAAGACTTCTCCTTATCATGGATCCTTGACGAAACCTAGATCGCTTTTGCTCTCTGCATGCGAGTGTAAGATTTATATTCAATGTTGAATGATATAAAATTAAAGTTCGGGGACAAAGTTCAAGATTTACTAGAAAACGCAGCTCGTTCGGTAGTAACAGAGTAACATGTTCCTCAGTCTCTAGTGTGGTTTTACGAGATTTGTGAAGGCTCATAATAGAAAATTGTTCTGTTTGTCTCTCAAGTGCGAACATCGCATACGTCGATACGTGGAAATAATATCGCGGGTCCTAGTTCTTGGCCTTAATGAGCTGTCGAGTATTCTGAATCGAATTTCGAGACTGAAAAGGTCTGCCGCTACGACAACTCTATGAATGGATAATCGGTCGTATGGTCGAAGCTGGTATTGTCAAATGGACGTGTTCGTATATGTGTGTCTATGTGTGTGTATAGCTGTGCGGATTATGCAGAAACAAGTATATTGGCTTGATCTTTTCCATTTTCCCCTACGTCAAAGAAAAATAGAATTTTATCTAACCCAAAATGAAAGACCCTCTCGACATCGTTACCTTGTCAAACGTCTAAAACGACCACTCGAATCGCAAATGCAGATATGTGTACGAACGATTTTGAAGTGGCTAGTTTACAGCGAACGCCATCTTTCCATACAGACCTTGAGATTTCATTTTCTCGGAACTGACCCTGCCATAAATCTGAATTCTGCTTGTAATTGGTAGAACGTCTTCCTGTATGCATCAGAGCACGACGACCCTGTCCTTGTATCTCGAAATGCTTACCACTCTAGTACATTACATTTTATGTCGTTTAAATATAAAGTTACTTTTACAACCTCAACGGTTTTAAATACAAACTCGACCTTCCCTGATCTACGGAACATTACTTGCCTTTGAAATTGTACTTTAGTAACTTCAGCAGCTGTTTGTACGAGGTAGTTTGCCCAGCATCACCCATGCCCCCTGGCGCAAGGTGTTGACCTTCAATGAGCATGCCAAGCTGAATGACGGGAACGAGCTGGCAGCGAAGCCGAGGCTAAAGCGGTGACGTCAAAGACGATTGTTCCGCTTGGTTGAGTTCGTGTACTGCACAGGCGACCATTTCTCTTGTCGAATCTCCTCGTGGCTCCGATCTCGTAAACCGTAGAGGAGATTGGGGTTGGTGCCTTTTGGGGAGGGCGTTAGTAGCACTGGCGGCTTGCCGCCAGTGCGAGGGTTGGGAATATTTTTGTCGCGACATGGTTTCCCGCAACCTTTAAAAAGTTGTGTTTGACTCCATTTACAAGCCGGAATCTCTTGTCTGTCCAGACGGCGTCAACATATGGGGTAGATAGAAGCGCCGCTAGCTGAAATGCCAGGCTCAAGCAGGATCGCAAATCGTTTGCCCCAAGATCCCGCCCCCGCTTTCGCCAGCAACTTTCCTAAAGGATGCATCGCTGAAATAAATCACTTCCGTTTCACCAATACAAATGCTATACGGCCAAGCTCGATGTTGGTAAAAATCGATATCTTTATAGTTATTTATGTAGGTTTGTAAGTGCGTCGTACTTATTTACAGCTTATCGACACCGCCAACTAATAGGCATAAATACCTATAAAAATCACAGAAGACAATTTCCAAAGATCTAACAGTTAATAGGTAATTCGTTTGTCTGTTATTCTAAGTTAACTGCAAGCTCAAGGACGGCTCAAGGAAATACAATTAGGAAAGGCGGTTGTTCACATTTCTAGGCACAACCAACACGTAAAAAGCCCTACAATGGCTAATAAAAACTGAATTAAAGGTTTTCTATAATAACACTTCGATACCACCGCTCCATTTCGATAATAGATATTTTTTAGCATTTTTCTGCCGATTTGACTTCTATTGCCTTAAGAAAACTGTGACATCCTTCTTATTCCCATCTGACCATATATATGGTAGTCAATACCTTCCCAGAAGGAAAAGATATCTGTGTGTTACCTTAAAAGCGAGGACAGCCTCACGCTGTCTCGCGCCGATTTGTGCGCCACAACCTCGACTAGCTAATCGCTCCTCACCTCGTTTCTGATCCATGGTGTTCCTTTTTAGTTCGTACTTTGTTGCTTTTCCGGATCGTCGTTATCGGTCGTCACAAGTGACACTGGCTTTGGCCTCTCTTTTGGGCACCCTCAACAACTGATTGCCAGCCTCAAATTACCGAGTCATTTCTCGTCTTCTAGCGTTGTCCTGCGAGATATCAACAGACCTTCGTTCTCTAACTTGCAATCTTTTCGAGCTGTCCCCTAATACGTTCCTTGGCCATGAAATCTACCGCTTTAGGAGTGCCAGCGTCGTCGTCGCTCAAGGAAAGAGGCTCTGATTCACCCGACCCGTCTCGAAGAACGAGGGGATGCAAAAATCTGGGTAGGTGTCTACGAATCTGATGTACAATGGTCAAAAGGCACGGTCTGCTTCAAGCTACGCCACTGGGTATACATAGAAAAACTGTGCTACAGCGCCATGCGATAGGTGGGTGAGTCGCTCTGTACCGCTTCTGGATGATCACCTCAGTTTGGCTCGATTCAACAGCAGCGAAGGGGGATAGGCGAGTACAGCTTGGTACTTCTGTGGGTGTGTAGGTGCTGATAGCCTCTCCCGTTGATTGGTTCTGTGAAACTATTTCTTTGCACTGTTCTTTGTTGGTCTGCCTCGGCGTTAGTGGCCCAGCATGTTGAACGTCATGTATGAAGGACGGTCATGTAGCTTGTATTGCGCTAATCTCCGTACTACTCCCGGCGAGAGTCACAAGCTGGGGGTGACGGTGTCCAAAAGCAGCACCGTTTTACCACGGTCTTTATGACGGGGGCCACTGTATTCAAAATGCCACAGAAGGGCCAAAACTATACGACTACTCTAATACATAAACACAACTAGACATTATCGAAGCTCTTGAAAAGAAGCAGGGCCAAAAAGAAGATCGCTACGAATGCAAAGGCCAAGTCAACAAAGTCCAAATTCTCCGCGCGGGTTCGGACGCGCCGGTCGCCATTACCGATCCCCGTGCTAAACTGTCTACGGGTTCTTTCTGCTGCGGGAGCAACTGCGTCAAACGGCGCGTGTCGCTAAAGCTGGGTCAGATCAGATAGCAAAAAGATAAAGCAGTTAGAGGAAACTGTACCAGACAGGTTTAAACGACGACGGAAAGAAAAGCTAAGGAAATACGAAACGGGCGAGCCTGGTAGCGAGCTTGATATGATGGCTCGCGATGCCGTAGCAGTGCTCTGACGATGCTCAACAGTCAGTGCCCACAATAAAAAATGGCGACTCATCTCCTCGTCAAAAAAGAGGCAGATCGCGGTAGAGCGGTAATGCTCGCCAATGGGCATACACGTGTTCTGTGCAACTTGTCAATGGTTGTGATAAAGCTTCTATTATCGAAAACTTGCTGTACTGAAATGGACAGATCATTTGCCCGGCCAGTGGTTTAAGAGATGTAGCTATAACACATACATCAATGGGCAAACCAGCAACAAGTGATAGACTATAAGAAATGTTTATGTTAAACGCAAAACGTTCCGGCATACAACAGATATATTTAATATTTCATCAAATGACATGAATGTAGTTTACGTTTATCCGAAACCTTTTTATTGTGTGAGAAAATTCACTGGCCTCAGCTCATGTCGTGTGCTTCTATTTGTACGGATTGTGAAGTCCCTCTGTGACCCGTTGATCATTATTTGTAGTGCAGCAGATGTATGTACAAATAGCCTTTTCGACAACGGTTCTTTAAAGAGTAGACTAAACTCTCCATACCCTTCCCTTATTGGAATAAAGACAAGCGCAATCGCTTCCTGTAGGAGGAGCGTTCAGAGTAAAGCTTCACGACAAGAGGCAAGAGCAAGCATCTGCTTCCTTCCGGATTAACCGGTACGACGGAGGCCACGTGAGCGGAAACCGGATGATCCGCTAACCTTCGGGGAACGTGTGGAGCAGACCGGGACCATATAATTTTGATCGTTATTTTTCCTTCAGTCATTTAGCACATGGAGATGTCTTCGATCCACGATGAGCGAATATACTTTACGTATAGCTGCTCACAATTCCTTTCCAGCATGGTATATATATATATATATATTTATAGGTATTAACGATTTCGTCTATCTCTGTTGTTCAAATGACCACGACCAATCTGATCGCAAATTAAAATTTGATTCCTTTTTTTTTTATATTGATTACTATGAACTTAATAAAATAATCTATTTTCTTTTTCAAATAAACTATAGAACTTCTCTTTCCAGTATTATTATTTTCGCCGGTACCAAACGTAATCTGGCAGCCTCTAAAAGTGTCGCATTGTACGCAATAGCATTTAAGCTGGCTTATTGGTTACCACTGGCTAGTCGGCTGGCTTATCACAGAGCTCAAATTGAGAAGGTAGCTAAATACTGGGTAACGCGCCAAAGCTATTGCTGGAGACGCACACAGAGACTTATCTTCCGTCACGGAGATCTGGCTTCGACAGTAATGTTTTTCCATAGATGACCTAAAGTAACCATCTGATAATGCATGATTTCTCTCGTAGAAGCTGCAAAATTACGAATATGGAAATTGCAGATATATGTATAACGTAACAGGCCATAATTGTCTGACATAATCCGTTATCGTGTTCAGATTCCCGTTTATGGCAAAGGCAGCTCGCAGTAGAAGTGTTTTGCAACACGATTTGTCCAATCATAACCTTATTACTTGGCCGATTGAATTATTTCGAACGAGAGAAACACTGTGCAGCTATTGTTAGAACAGCCATGGTAGTAATCTGCCATTCTTTTACTTCCTGCTTTACATCCTTGCATGTTCTCTACACCCAATCGCGCGTTGTCAGAAGATCCCTAAAACGGCGAGAGAAAACGAGGATTAAGGGAGATATGCAAATGAGACAAATCAAAATGTACCTTTGTACAAATACAACGGACGGACATAGTAAATATTGTGATGTCACATTCATCTAAGCCTGTTCGAGAATTAGAATCCTCCCTTCGCCCAGATTGAAGGCTACTACTTGGATGTACTATGCTTTCTCTCTCTCTCTCTTTATACTGCCTTCACGCTCGACTCTCAATGGCAACCCCAGCTAGCGACGAAGACTCAAAGCAAGTATCCACGCGAGGTTTACGACGAGGCTAACAAGCGGCGCGCTCCGCTTGGACTAAGACAATTTACGCAAGCAGCAAGCGTTACGCTACCAGATCGGCCGGTGTTGGTGATACAGGCGTTGGAAGGTTGCTAACCTATTTAAGCAGATTGAGCGTTTAGGCTGGGCTCTCTTCGCGCAAGTGCTAAGGTGAATGAAATTGATTTCTACGTACCGACTAGCGGGTAAATCGCCTGCCATCGTTTCGGCTGTTACATTAATGTGGCTAGATAAGCTGACCGCCGCCGCCTGGCTTATCCGCAGTTAGCGCCACCTGCTGTAACTACTATGCAGGAATAATATCGTGATGAGAAGCTCAGCAGGTTACAGCCTGTAGCTGGTACACTCGCTCTCTGAGCGACACAGGTTGTCAAACAAGTTGATAGAATTTTAGAAAAAAGGGATAGGTGTAGCTGCAATGAAGTCAACCGCAAAGGTAACTGATATCTGGCTCGTGTAATTAGCCAAGACCGTTTCTTGCCGCACTATTTATTATCCTATTATAGTAAGAACCAAAAGGCGCAACAGATATTTACTGATAGAAGGAACAACCGTACAAACAAAAACGCACCTGTTTTTGTCAAGCTTTAGTTTCCTGCACTGTGACGGGGTTTGGCTATAATCGTACAGTCAAAACTGAAAGGTTGTTTTTTCCATTAGGTTATTAGAGCTTTACTGTGGCAGAAACCTGGAGCTAAATAACAACTGTTACCGTAAAGGGTACGTAAAAAAATATCTAAAAAAGGGATATTGAGGCAGCGATTTGTTATAAGCATAGTACCTTTACATGCACGAGATGTCTCAAAATTTCTGTTTTCTATATTCCCTATAATTTCTAACGCTTAGCGAAATAAGTGTTTGGCATCAGCAGTTGAACTTATCCTGGGACAGAAAAGCACCTATTAGAGAAAAGATTTTTGTCGATAACGTTCAACAGTAGACAGCTCTTATGAAGTCAGTGCTTGATGATGCGGGTGATGGGGGGTACTCCAATGTAATAATTTTAGGACTCTTTGAATCTCAGTGAAACAGGCTGTAGCGATAAGTTCCACTTGTGGGCCTGGGAATCGATAGTCCGCTTGTTTCTATTGCTATTATGCAATGCACTCATGTTCGTTTGTTTTTTACATGATTCAAGCAGTCCTCACTTCATTGCGAGAAATTTGTAGTATACGTCTAAAGTCGATTTGAATCTGCCGCAGAACGCTCAATACTTAGCTGTAGAGGAAGAGTACAATTATAGAATTTATAACCGCAACTTTGTTAGACATTGCTATGATATATTTGTGTTTTTTTACGAAGAAAATAACTAGGACAAATTGCGATAGGTGGCCAATGCCCAGGACAGAATGAGCGACTGACTAATCACAGCATACGTTCTTTGTAGTGTTCGATCAAACGTTCGTTAGGAGATGAGAGTCCCAAACGCAGATTCATTATTGTTATTATTTGCCCTGCACGGTGCATAGAATCAATGGTAACAACAACAATAATAATAACAGAGAATAGGTTGATTGTGAAGACCAAACGACGACTGTTATGTGAACGGACTCTCGTTATCTTACGTACAATGAGCCCACTAGCTCTAAGTTGAATATCAACTTTTGTTTCCGAATTAACGATACAAGTCAAGCAAGATGTAGTTGCCTAGGTTATACTGTTTACCTTCGCGGGAATACCAGTTTACTTACAGCTGATTGAACTACACCAGGAGCTTGAGGTCTACACTTCAATAGAATATCGTTTACCGCCATCGACTTCCTTTGTTCTTCCTTTGCACGCGTTTCATCGAGACCAGAGCTCTAAATGGCGTCGAAGTCCATCGGGCAGCTAATCGACCTCCGTCTATTTCAACTTGCTCGTCATCCACTCTGCCACTTAGGTCGAATTCCTACTCGACACTAGCTGTCCTTTAAAATAGTACCTTCACTGCCGCCTTTGAAAATCCCCTTTCATGAAACCCCCAACAACAAAGCCCTGCCCCTCCCAGCGTAAACGAGACGATACCGTATCGCCGCAACAGCACGGAGCAATCAAAGTGCTGTGACCTTTCTCTTCCTTAGTGCGTCGAGCTGGCAGGAGACAAAATGGACCTAAATCAGCGATCAGTGAGGCGGTTCGTACATATATATATATATGGTTCGTCAGAGTGGTGACTATATATATATATATAGTCACCACTCTGACGAACCTCGCTGGCTTACAGCAAGGGCCTCACGTCGTCCCCATGCGCGCTGTCAACTGGAAATTCAAAAACTAAAAGGATATCTGTTTTACTGCTTTGCTGCTACAGCGGCTCAGATGGCTTTTGAGCGGCACGCCCAGTGAAAAGCAAGTGGGGCACAGTGAAGTAACACATGAACTCGTCGAGCGAATTAAGCACTCCGAAAAACTGGTAGCGGACTTGCTTAGCTCTCTCTTTCAGTCTGGGTCTACTTATCGTATAGTTCCTGTCCTATTCATTGTGACGTGATATCCTTGCTACATATTTTTCTTCAAGATATTTTCTTCCTCAATAGGCGATAAAGACCGAGTACCGTTTAAATCAAGGTCTACCGGAAAGCATGGCTGTCGTCTACATTATCATTGTAGACCTCGCCACCGCAACGACAGAGCATACGTCTGCTTCCGACGAAACTCAGTTTAAAAACCCGAGTATGTTTTGGTTAGCTCTTTTGTAAAGATTATCTACAACACAAGGACAAGTGAAATGTCGTAAAATCTTCTCTGTAGTACCCTGAGTCTAATTCAGATGCTTACATCTTACATTGAATAAACCAGTTAAATTTTAAAACTTATTTCGAAAACGATTATACTGTTCAACTGCTAGGCCTTAGTATACATAGTTATGAAAAAAAAAAAACAATGTTTGAATTTAATAGACCACCATAAATGTCGAGCACCTATTTCTTGCTTTTTCAAAATAAGTTATATATGGCCAAAATAAAATGTCTCTTTCTTAAGGCTGTTTCCACCATAAGGTATTTAGCATAGCCAGTTTTTGGTGATATAAAATAATACAAAACAAAAGAGAGAAAAAAAGAAGGAAATTGTCAGGTTGTCGTGAACAAAGTCTCAGATTAAAGAAAATCCTAAAATGTTGGTAAGGATGCGCCTAACGGATGTCTCATCCCTCTTTGAAAGGATTTACATTTTTTATGTATTATATATATATATATATATATGGGAAAATTTTGTTTCTAGTAATTCAGTGAACAATTAACTTACAAATGTTCTAGTAGCTTAAATAGCTAGCATCACAACGTATTAATTTAGGTAATCAATATAGCCTAAACTATATTGATTATCAAAATTAAATTATTTTATATACCAAACAAACAAAAAGCGGCTTCATGCAATGAGAAATTACGTTTTCAAGAAGGACATGCTGTTAATTTTATTTTTTTAAATATTTTTCTTCATATATATATATATATATAGTTTAATATTTGATATAATATTGCATTTTTTTCTTAGATTTTAATGTGAAATCAGCTACTACCTCAATAGGCTGCTAAGGCAAAGGTTAGAACGTCCATCCCTAAAGAGACCAATTAGCCGTAATTGTATTTATGTGTAGTCATTTTTAATGTATAATAACGGTTAAAACAGTGTTGCTACCCGTTCGGTATTAGGCGACCTGCGAGGTACCGCTTGTTATATTATGCACAAAAAAATGGCGTTGTCCAAAAAGGGATACAACAGCAACGACGTAATAACGACTGCATGCGTTCGAAGGTCAGACAAAAGGGCTATTAACATTGTGGACTATATCTCGGAACCCTATGTAACTTCCGCTAATAAAGTTGGTGGATTGTGTTATGAATGACACCTTCTTCGCAAATCAGTCTTTCTTTGAATCTTCAAAATCAACTCCTTCTGCAGTTAATTTACGCTGAAAGATAGGATGCTAGCTCATAGTTCAGATGCTCTTTGTTCTACAGACCACGACTAAAGACGTAAATGAAGGAAAGACCATACCTCAAGGCAGTAGGTCGTTTTAGGTAGCACGTAGGCTTTACACGGCCTGAGATACAGTTTTCGTGCTATTAAAATCCTACTGAGATTAGTTTGGATGCTGCCTTGACGATGGCCCGTAAGATGCAGTTCCAACTCCAGGAAACTGTCGAGCATGATTTCTAAATTTTCTTAATGTTACAATTCTAGATTGTTAGAAGATTATTGAAGAAATTTGTTGTCATATCTGCTTTTGCTTTTAATAGAGCGCGTTTAATAACAGTTGTCTGCAGTTTGTTTCATTATTGATTTATAAGTTAGTTCGCTACTTTCATTGCGTATAATTATGTGGGTCTCTAACTTCTCAGCGCACCTTAAAAATGGCTTAATGTCGTTATGGGCTTAAAACAGGGCCTTGCATAGGTATATTAATAAACCTACGCAGGAACGCTAGTATTCAGCCGAGGTGGAAAACACATAGACCTCTTATATCCCTTGGCTGACGTTCGAAGTTGAATTGTGTGAGTATATATGAATGATTTATTATTAATATAGATTGGCTGTTATACCAAAAAGCAATTGGCTTTTCAATAACAATTACATATTTTTTGTATCAATTTCGTAGTAATATAAGAGGAGAAAACCTTAAATATTCTACGTACTTTTAGGTCAAGTTCTCATTTTTTATGGTATGTAAAGGGTGGCAAATCTGCCCTGAGGGTTTTTGTTATTCTATAGTCTGGTCCCATCGTCGAGAATCCAGTCCAGCCAAACGAGGTCCATAGCGTTAATGTTAATTCATCTGGGTGCGCAAGCTATTTATGAAGCAGTAAAAACAGTTTAAAAATATTAAAGTTGCTTTCCGCCTTAAAGCACATAATGGCCATCTTGAATATATGTAAATATCTTCATTGATCGCACACAAAGTTGGTTTGCAATGGGAGCGCCTAGAGAACGTTGTTGTTAGATGAAACCTTTTTTAGAACACTCATTATTGAATAACAACACCTTTCTGGTTTTGTAACTTATTATTGAATGATCGATATTGCCGGTTTAATAACATAATGATATGTTTATGATAATACATTTCACTCCGCTAGCTACCAAAGCTATCAGGTGTGATGTAATAACGACTTCCGAACGTTCGTATCTCTATCTTTTCATCTTTCAACACATAAAAAAAATTTAGCACAATTTAAATTGTCATGGGATTTGTAACAACAAAACTGTTTGTGTTCATTTTTTACTTCGTTGGGCGTCACTACAATACATTGTGCCCGCAAAAACACCATGTATATAACATAAGTGAGAATGTGTCCATATATATACATATACACAAGCGATCTGGATAGCCCGCAATTGCGGTTCCAGTAGCTTTCGGCGTTATCAAATAGAAAAATAACGATTTGAAGGCTAGTGGTCGATGGACTTCAGCAGCTCGTCCTTCTACCCCGTGTTGTTCACGCCCTCTTGACTCAATGTTCCCTAGTGCTCATCACAAGTCGAGGACTTCGTCTCCTCGTAGAGTTTTCCGTTCTTTATTATTGTTATTCTCTCTTTATTTACGACTACACGTTTCTCTTTTTGTTTGATACACTTCCACTTATTCTATCGTCGTTCGCCGCGTTCCACTGAATACACTTACTTGATACTCTAAAAATCTAAACGGGCCGTAGACGACGCTAATCTATATCCCGCTTGTCGATGACACGCGATTGCATATCGAGAAAGACGGCTTTCTCCGTGATCTTATTCGTCTCTCTGTTGTGTGTATGCTCTTGAGTGTACATGTTTTGTGGCTCGGTCTCACCGACACGCACCGGCTTCTATGCAATCCACTTCGGTAATGTGGAGATTTAGAGTTCGGATTACCATCTCCACCCGTCCGTCCGTCCGTCCGTCCATCGACAGATACCAAAATAGGTGTACTCGCAACCTTCCCTAGCTGGATAAGGGCTCTCGAAGCCACTTGAAGGCCGACAGCGGCTCTGTCCCTGTCGTTTGGCATCCCTAAGATTGCATCCGGGGACTTCTAAAGGACTATGCTGATGAGCAGGAGGAGATCTGTTTCAGCTACAAGTTACCTCAAATGATAAGGGCTCTCGTGTGTTTCGTACTTGCCGCTTCGTAATTCATTATGTATAGCCATGTTTGCAAATACTGTTGGCCCGAGGGACGGGGGGGATCTTCGTCGAAATCTTACTCAGTTCTTTTGTCCGTCCGACATACTACAAGAAAGCTAAGCGCTCGAATACATATACACATATGCAACAGGCATGCTTTTTCTCCTAAAATCATCATTGTGCGTTTATGCATGTGTGCAGCTAGCGACATGTGGACCAGAGTGACCCAGCGGCTAGTTTTAAGGTGAATCTACAAATCACCTATAATAGTGGAGTTTTTCGACGAAATACATAGATAACTGTTGGCCTTTTTTGGTCGTGCTCGTCAATAGATCACTGATGGTTCAAGAATGATTTTTACTTGAAAATAAAAAAAGGGGATTTTCATTGCTTCGTTTGTTGGAGAGTCGCTGCACGCTGTACTGAAAACTTATACCAACTGGTACAATGTACAAGTCACGTGTATGAATGCACATGGCGAAATACATCATTTTTTAGCTAATACACAATTTTTAGGTACAATACAATCGACTTTCAATTAACCCGGAAGTATTGGAATGGCAGCTAGCAGCTTTAATAGCGTGATGTGATTAGGTCTAGCTACTTTAGATGACATGCAATTAATTAATATGATTATAAACGGCCGGAAGCAAAGATAAAAAATGCTTCGTGGGCACAAAAAAATGATCCTTGTCGTACATAGTGTCGTCCTCCAACCGAAGAGGCAGACAGAAGAATAGTACTCTGCGTCTGCGTGTGATACCATTTTATCCATTTTATATATCGCTTCTCAAGTCTGGTTCTCATTGGACACGCGACATGGATTACCCAACTTCTCCTATTGTAACCACAGATCGACTCGCAACTCGGTCAAAGCCAGCTTTCCGCATCAGGCGCGGTAACTCGCTCACGATACGGATATCTCGATAACGAGGTTCTAGCGGCCTTTATATATTTTTCACTATAAAACCCTCACGATAATCAGTTTAGGCACGGTGTTAGATTAGCGCTCTGGGCGTCTCCGAAAAAAGCAACACCGATAAGAGTCGTTCATTGTAGCCTACTTCAGAATGAACGGTGCCACTCGCCTGCGCATTGTACGGAAAAGCTGATTCCCACGTGACCAATAATGGCCCCAGAGCTGCACTGATCTCCCAAAGCTGTAAAGGCTTTTCTTCTAGTGGCATCATTTTATCCACTTTTGAATGACATATCGTAAGCAGGGCATCTTCTTGACTCTATCAGATCTGAAAATGGCATCATACAGTAAGCATTATTATTACCGCTGAATTGAGGTCGCACGCACTGTTTCACATGCATACATAACACTAGTCTACTATGAAATATTAAAAAAAAAAAAGAGTCGTTTAGATGACGTGCGAAATTGCTGCCAGATATGTGTTTTCCTTAAAGAAGAACACGGATCTTCACATCAGGCCCTTACGTAGATCTTGGTCTCATTCCCCTCCGCTCAAGCGGCGCGCTTTTCTGTGCGTCAACGACGTGCCTCAAACGTCGTTCCTTCCGGGCCTGGACAGCGAACTTGGTCCATTAATGAGTTCAGCGACATTGAGATCAACCCCTAAAAAAACACAGATATATCCCCCAGCTGATTCGTCGATGAATCATTATCTTTTCTAAGCATAGTTACCTATCAAGGAAGCATCATCATGTCACAGCATTTCTTCGAAAATATAACGTATAATATTAAGCTTTTTCAAGAATAAAAGGCTTCAGCAGCCTATTCCATTGGGCCGAATGTGCTTCCGGTAAAAGATTAATCGCTATTAGCATTTGTAATAGGCTGTCCAGCCTTTGTTATTGCAATATTTTCAGAAAGAATAAGTTAACTGAAACTACTAAAAAATTAAGACTTTCCTATTAATTTCAAAATTTCTTAGAAAAGACCGTCTCCTACTTGCGCTTTTAAGATGTGCGCCTAATACTAGCCTTTAGAAGACTAACAGGGGCACTTTTTTTTAATACATTGTGTACAACAACTGTAATTCGTAATCGCTAAGCTAGCAAACCTAGTGAAAATTGAAAAGTACACAATCGATTCTTTGAATTACACTAAAAAGATGTACAATAACAGCTTCACATAATAACAAGCATCTATCATGCCCTATATTTTCGTTCGTTAATATATAATGGCGTTTTTTTTTGTTTTGCAAACATCCTTTTATTATAGCGCATATGCTGCTGCGACTCGATCCGAAACACAAAAGCATGTAAATTGGTCACCCATGCTCATGACGGCCTCGGATATTATCTAAGCTATAACAGTCTGATTCGCCCCTGCGCAATTCAAAAGAGTGTGCCCTGTTTGGCCTTTACTTTATCTCCGCCGGCATTTATGATCTATTCAACATGGTCAGATCATTCACTTTCTCTGCTGCCACCGTTAAATTCGCAGTGGGTCGCCTTCCAAATAGTCTGCCCACACTCGACCGTAGTAACTTAACAATATTGACGAATTTCAATTGCTCGCCGACCTACTCACGCCACGAACCTTGTTTGTCGAACCTTGTTTACTGTTAGATTTCCGTTTGAAGAGGTTTTTGACAGCTTCCGTCTGGCGGAGAGAAAGAAGGCAACGATACACTCGACGGGATGACGATCAATTATCGTCATCATTGCCAGCATCATCATCATCCTTATTATTCTTATTATCTCGTTATATTCAGTCGCTGACATTCAGTTGTATTTATATCACAAATACGGTAGGTAAGAGTAGCCGAAGGCAAAGTGGAAGTAAGTTAAAACTCAGCAGACACTCGTCCGGTCATCAATGACCAGGCGCGGTCATTTCTACACCTAATCAACCTGTGACGTGACGCAGTTAGGATTACAACACGGGCTTAGCTCCAAGAAGAACTTATTGTTTCGCTCATTGGCTTACAATTTGAGTGGCTTTAATGAAAATTACAGTTCAACCGCAATCGTTTTCGTTGACCTCAATGTTACTAGAGCGCAAAATGGCCCGGTACGGGAACAGCATCTGCAAACGAGGTAACTTGTGAGGGTGCAATGTAAATACAATGGAAGCATTCTTCGTTTTGAAAGGTAGAGTGAGTAAGCTCGGTTATATCTCGATGATGGCTTAAACTTCCGGCCACTAATTCGTTGTTTATAACAGTTCTACCTTTTTGGCCACTTGCGATCTGGGCAATGAAGTTGTATAAAGATATATATGTAATGGAACTAGCCAGTTGTGGCTTGGAAGTTCTAGTTCTTAAGTAGGCTGAAAAAGGATTTGGATAAGAAATTCTTTAACTGCCGACTAACTTTCGAAAGTTTCCATTATATCAAGTAGAAGCCACCTTTTCATGTAGTAGCGGACGTGAGGCTTAAAGCATTCATTGAATTTCTGTCTGAGATGAACACAATCCAAAAGACTGAAGGTTCTTTGGCCTTATGCATAGCATCAGGGTAGGTTGACATCAAGCTATATCTGAGTTCACATCTGAATAGATGTGTATTGATTAATAATTAATTAATTAATAATAACTTCTTGCTATCCATGGATAGACCTCCAGGCCAGCATGAGTCCACTTAAGTATGCGCATGCTGAAAGACTGAAGGAAAAATGAAAGCCGAAGGTTACGTGCAAATTGTGCTGATCGCTGAATTGCACTAAAACGTGGGTCAACAAGGACAAACTAAACGTCGCTATCGAGGTACATTTGATTAAACCTTTTCTAGGCCTCTAAACATGACTAAGACAAAACGTCGATTTGCTCGTTTGCTATGTCGTTCAAACTAGAATCTGAAGATGAACGGCCGCTGTTGATCTGGACACAAGCACCCCGACGAACTAGCTGTTTTTATCAGCATGTACACATTCGAGACCTCGTCGTTGGCTTCGCCTGACCCCAGAAACAACATCTAGTACTTTGCATTAGTTATCTGATATGCGGAATCCTACAACACTGTGTATTTTACGTTTGAAAATTTTGCACTTGTGGTTAATCGTAAAACATAACAACTATACGGGGGCAATATTGACCAATCTGTGACAATCCAGTTATGTGCTTGTTACCGCGGCGGTTGCGCCCAAAGCAGGATAAAATTCGAATAAGCGCCAAAAAAATAAATATCGAAGACCGTAAGGTCCTGATAAACTAAATTTATTATGATATAGGTATATGAAAAAGAGGCGACGAACAAAGCGACCGAAACAGTTTGCATACGAGGGCAACAACGATAAAATTGCCCTTTAGTCCAGCATATATATATGATAATCGTTGCTAAATGAAAACAACTGATAAGGTTAAAATACGGGTGATGCCTAATTTCGAAAAATTACAACCGCTGATTTTCACTGAGGCTAATCTTTATATAACGGCTTTGATTATTATATTACAGAATATAATGGCTTGAGTCGTGTTCCATGTAGATAATAATGATCGATCAGTCGCAAAGCAGGCTTCCCATTACGATGTTGGGCCCTTTTGATTTTAGAACTCGATGGCCGATTATTAATCAGAATTTTGAGCTGCGAGACGAGAAAACTAAGATAACAACTAAACCATTGCTGAATTCTGTACAATACAAACCATTACCGCGACAATTCAGACGGTTGTGGAAGATATCGATGGTCGCAGGCAACACTAGCTTCTGTGTCACACCAACAACTATGATTAGATCGTCAACCTTCCAAATCTCTATTGGGATAAGTTTGTATGAAAGCGTAGAATTGTAGATTTTTCTACGAGTAGTTTTTTTTTTTTGTTGAACAAACATCGAGCGAATTATTACCCACCGGAGAACAAGCGGACGCCATATAGATTTGTAAGCATATAACTCGATTGTAGGTGAAAAATTTGCCATATGAAAAGGGCTCAATACTTTCGTTAACTCTATATATGATATTACTTTATATAGTAAATGTGTCTCACTGTCTTGTGGCATCATTTCCATGATAGCCATTGTGATTGGTTGTAGATATCGAATATTCGATAATAATTAATGTTTAATTATATATTATAGAAGTAAAATCACTTGGAGATAATTACGGAACGTTTTTATCAGCTTACAGAAGGCAGAGTTTACGCTTGCAACTCGACAAACTTATTCCAACATTGTACAGTCACAGCTTTTTGTTAGCTTGAATTGCATCGTATCGTACGCCGTAATAACGGGCTAATAATTCGATTCTAAGTTTATACACACTATATAAAGCACCCCATATTTATGTCAAGATTCTGGACAACTCGCAAGCATGTAGAGAGACAAGGGGTTAGGAGTATAGGAAAACAACGTACGCCTCGATATCATTGCCACTCTGGGTTCCGGATGATCTCTTACTACTCGATAAAGCCGACGGGTGGTCACCAAGCGCTTGCGAAAGTTGCCTGCTGCTGATATGGGAAGCTTTACGAGCCGTTGTGAAAAATACGCTCGCGAGCTAGAGAACTGGCTGTGTGTAAAAGGACGAACGAGGTGGGATTATGCGGAAACAAGGCTCTATGTTTAGGGTAAAACTAACCTATACTATTTATGATTGGCTGGCTCCCACGGAACGAGTCAGCGGGAAAATCGGTAACACCTGTACTTAAATTTTGTATATTTCTACCTACTTGTTTCTTTTGCTCGAAGCGGCTATTTATTCTAAAACGGAAAACAATTAATTTCATATTATAATATGGTCAACTTTAACTTGAGCTGCAACATGAACCCTTCGACCGAAAATCTATGACAACCGAAGAACACTGGGAAAGCAATTGCCACTGTTACTTCCCCATTGGAGTGTCAGTAGAAATCGTTAGTACTTTTAAAATAAGACTGCTGAAACGGTTCTTCGCTTATAGCTGTAATAAGAACTACCCTATCTAGCACTTCTAATTCCTATTTGCAAAAAGTATATATTCTGCTTTTTAAATCTAGCCCTTATCGAATATGGTTAGATCGCGTTTATATTTCGAATTTATTTTAGCTTATATCTATATAATAGTAACTGTTAAATTGGACTAACTAAAGCAGCACCTACTGCACCTTACCAGTCTCCATTTGAGTTACTCTGACTGCTTACTTTTAGGGTCACTTTTAAAGAGCATTAACATATCACAGGGCAAAATAGCGCGCCATACTTTTTCGGTATCTTCGCTGTTTCATGACAAGAGCAGCATTTCAATGACCGTAACGAATCGATATATAATCGCTTGTAGTAATTAGTATCTTACTCTCATGACAGCGATCCTGTGGTAAAGCTAGACGCTTCGATCGACCTAACTTTGTCCGGGTGTCGTTTTCGATTCGTTGGACAACGCCGCCGCGTTCGATCTCGGGGATGTGCCTTTGTTTCTAGTCGGCCTGTTTTCCTTGTGATCGTATTCAAGAAGCAGGCCCCAATATTGGCACAGGTCTCGCTTGTTTCACATTAATGTGTGTGCGCGCAGCGAGTGGGCCGCTCCGCTAAATCGAACCATTGCCGGATAACTCCTGCTAAATCCTTGAAGCCTGTACCCGTTTGCGCTATACACATACACGACGTCACTGAATCTGATAGGAACACAAGAGGCACTCGAATTGCATGACTGTTTCGTAACCCGCTAAGCTTTTAGCTGCTCTAGATTAGAGCAGGAATGCGGATGGGTTTTGGACGTAGTGGACCCTAGAAGATGGAACAGTACACTGACTGAATCAGTGTGTAGTGAAGAAGAAAAAAAAGAAATTGTAAAACAGGTAAGTGAAATATACGATCGCTTGTTGCCTACGTGCGACCGTTCCAGCGCCAACCGCGGTACAACAATCGGGTCTGATTCGAATCGAAATTTTTCGAAAGACATTTTATGGCGGAATTCGGTGAGATCTTCAACAACATCTAGCCGCCATGCGTACCCCTTACGCTCTTATATCGAATGGACCTTGTAGGAGATTTGATTGACACGCCTCGAAGGCTAGCCCGATGCGCGAGGCACATAATCCACTGCAATTGTCTGTGCTGAAGACTCTATCTCGATTTTGGCTGGAACTGTAAGAACTTGAAATGAAAATCTAGAAAATTCATTGTGCTTTTTGCTCAGTGGGGTTTGCATGCAGAGGAGTACGATATTCAGCTTTATCATCCGTATTATTCCTACATATATGTGTAAGCTGGCAGCTTGTTACATAGAGTGAGGTCTGACATTAATAGCTTTATATGCTTTCCTAAGTAGTAGAAGCAGTAAAGTTCTTCCAAGCAAAATAAAAATATAACATAATGCTCAGATGACGCGCAGTGTAATGTCCACCACTACATAGGCAGCGAGCTGCTATAGAAGAGTGTCTAAAGCGAAGCGGAAGAGCATACTTAACGACCAATCGGGTTACCCAGGGCTCCGATTAACTTCGAATCAAGCCCGAGCCGCAAGTACGAGTGTATACAGAACTATGGTGCAAAATCAATTTCAGCTGAATGCGTAAGGAGTCAGCCAGCGGCGTTTCAAGGCCGTTTAAAGTAATGGGTGTGCCCGCATAATCTGTAGTAAGCAGGCAAGTGCGTACTATACCGGCCGTGCTTGAACTTACAAGTTTTTCCACTTGCGATTACAATCGAGCCTCCCAGGACGGTACTGCAGAAGTACTTCGATCTGTGTATGGTCAGATTAATTTCGCACCATAAAACATGAATGTCTGACTAAGCCCTGTATATAGGACCGGCCGAGAGTTCCATTGGCTCATCGATATCGTGCTAACGCGCATATATAATATCGTTACCACAAACGTATCTGATGAGCTTCATTTAATGCTTCTATCACTTGATTCTACAGCTATGTATTTTAAGACCACACAAGATGGTGGTGGTAGTGATAATGAAAAGCTTTTCGATGTTGAAACTGCATACAAAAGAGCAAGTATCGACAGCCAAGCCTAGAACCATCGTACAATTGACTATCGAGCGTGCGGTAGCTGTATGGCTAGCGATGAATCTTACTGGCATTCGTTTATCAGTACGTTTCGAGCGTTACCTGCGATGCATTTTTACAATAAAGCGTACTTAATAAAATTGTAGATTGGGTATTCTGCCTTTTCGAAATCTTCTCGATTTTAGGAGAATAGTTCCGCGTAGATATTGCTAGCGTCTTCCAAAGGAAGTGAATTATTCTT
Source organism: Varroa destructor (assembly GCF_002443255.2). NCBI lineage: Eukaryota > Metazoa > Arthropoda > Arachnida > Mesostigmata > Varroidae > Varroa > Varroa destructor. The sequence continues at coordinate 16,250,842 of NW_019211455.1, read as the reverse complement.
TGATTAACAAAACAAGCTTTATTTCCACTCGCAAAGTGGTCACTGGCAGTTGACAACACCCTTTAAACTCGCTGTCCTTGTCAACCTCCATAGTACAATGTATGTTTCATCATATTGTAGCTGCTCCAGCGTTTGACCGCTTAGGTATTGAGCAGGCCCTGTTGCCTTATATACACATACATATATATACACCTTCGAGTCTAGCAAAACAAACTCCAGTCATCATCCTTCAAGAATGTGTAAAAAATAGCCACACACCGGGTGCCATTTTCACAGTCACGAAAACGCAGTTGGAGATGACTGGTAGCAGTAGTGTGCTGGCCTTAGACCTAGTGCAGCATTAAACGGAAGATGTAGTTACCAAGTTTCAGTATCGTTCGAATCGAGCCATATGGGTTGGATAGAGGAGCGTAAATCAATAGATGAGGACGGGCTGAGCAGGCGAACATCAGATCATCCAAAGTTCAGCTGTTGGGGTCGTCGTGATGGCTCATACATGCGGAAGGAATACCCTGCGTTCAGTCAGTCGCAATGCAAGGCCACTGAACTACACCTCCGCTACTCTAAGTGAGCTTAATGATAGTGCTAGTTTCAATGTAGGGGAACGATGCTGGGCCGCTCGGCGTTCTGACAGACTCTAGCTAGCGACGGTCAGCTGCAATACCTTTACAGGTGTTAAGATCACTCACCGGTGACGGATATGTATCTGAACATGGCTTAATTTTGCAGTTTTTGAAGTAGAACCTCCTTGGAAGAATAAAGACGATACAGGAACTGATAACAACAAAGATGTACCAACTATCTCACGTCGATAAATCGCTGCCTAAACAAGAAAATCGTACCTTGGACGATTCTGTACATTTTATTTTGTCCGTACTGCGGATCCAAACTTTCATCAACTGCCTATCCCTGCACGAAAGAATAATTTCTCACATACTGTGAGATTTTTTGCAGCCAGTGACCAGCATCAACAATAAGACGATGAGCTGATATGATTTGTTTCTCAGCTTACCTACCTTATGAAGTAAATGCTCTGAAAGAGCGTAATGTTTAATGGCCGATCAATCCGTCGGATTCAAACGCTCCAAAGGGTTGTAAGTAGCCGAGAGCAGCACGCCACGTGTATGTAAATGCAGTACCTGCTTTGGCTCACTGTTTTTGCAAGACACAATGCGCATATTCCTACATATCAATACCGAAATCCTTTACATTTGCTCGTATAAAATAAGTCCTTGGTGTTAGCCGTTTCCGTCGTTCAATCATGCATCCATTTCCACACAGGAGCGTTTCCATGAAGGCGTTGCACGCTAAACTCAGTCCGAGGAGCAACGTACTTTCACAGTCTAAAAAGCGCATTTGTCGATCGTTACATCCCAGCTGGCTCGCTCCCACCCTTCTACGAAAATTTCGCTAGCCAGTTGCTCGGACAGCAAACTGTATGCGAATCATGCGCACGTTCTTAGCGTACGTTTTGCAAGTAGCCGGTATATCGAAGGATTCGAGACTGCTCAGCGTAATTCGCTTCAGATTTCGAAACGCTCAAGGCACTCTGCACTTCTACCATTTGGCCACTCCGTGTCATGGCCCGAGCGAAGCAAGCTAGGTTTCTTTTTCCCAAGCAAAAATAACCGCCGCCGCCATCGCTGTCGCATCCCACAGAGATAAAGATGCGTCTCGGGTAACGAAATTGAAACGTAAAACGGACCATGTTTTGTTTCGATGCCACCCTAAACCCACTTTGCCATTAAGTCTCTTTGTTGTAGTGGATCTTCCCAAGAAACAGACGCTGTCACATCCAAATCCTAAAAAATTATATCGACGGATAGATTTTTTTGCATTCGTTTTTTTTTGATGGTGGCACCTCGTCGGATATGGGTTTGAACGCTTGCCCGTTCTCTGACTGAATGGAAAAGTAGAAAAAAGACTAGTCAACAAACTGTATTTTACAGCTTGACAAGCTGATATAAGTCGCTTATATGGCGTAACCCAGAAAAAAGTTTTTATCACACTCAGTCAATGAATCAACTATAGAATTGAAAAGTTAGTTTTCCTCAGCATTCGCAACGCCTAATGTTACTCTAAAAAATTTTTTTTAAAAATGCCATAAATTTTTTAAATCATGCCATAAATATACCTGTATGTTATTATCACTACCCAATAATGAATAATTGTTAGATCTGCTGTTTGACAATTAATCGGTGGCCGCCGCTAACTCGATGGATCCCTCTTCGACGACGAACAGGCCGAGAATGAAACTTATTTTAAGCACGATAACACCGACCGTTTTTCCACGATAATCCTGACGCATCAATACGTTGTGAAAACAAAGTCGCACTGGGGCATAAGGGTTCAGTGTTCGAGGTACTGCCACTATGAATTCTGTTGCTACCACAGGGTGACCACAGTCTTGGCACGTCTCTAGATGAGAGTGAAGTTCTCGCTACGTCGCGAATTTTTAATTAATAATTATTTATTAATGGTGCTGCTATGGCCACTGCCTTTACGCTGGGTATGACAGTTTTCGGTTCATTCATTTGTTAGCGAGGCAAAGATAATCCTACGGAACGAAGATAACAGAACGCGATCCCTCGTTTTCCTTGTCGGTCCTACTGCAGCAGAGGTCCATCATGCGGAATAACCTTATCCTACCTATGTACAAATGCACAATACGCCGGTAGACAAACGTTGCTGCTGATAATTCGTCTGTCTCTTTATAGAACGACAGTTCGTACAGGTTTAGACGATGACAAGCGTCATGAGATTTTGTATAGGAAACAGCAAATCTTGTGGGCATATAGTGCAAGCTGCTCGAACGGTTGGTACCCCAACGGGAGGTGCACCTCTGTAATTTTTAAATCCGTTTTTATTTATCATATTAAAGAGTGTATAAAATATTGCATTATCATTAGTCATCATCGTCCTGCTTGCTGCGCCATGTTAAAACATCTTTGTAAACGCGTTGCGCACTTAGACGTAAATGTAAAACTTCGTTTTCGTTTCGCTTAGTAAAATCACACATTAAATAAAATATATTCTTGGATTACCGCATTTTTTTCTAACATGTATCATACCGTAACTTTTATTAGGTCTTCGCGCAACGGTACCACAATTGGCGTTTTTGTCAACATCATAATTCAACTTAACTCTACATAAATCTTATCAGAGGGAACAGTACTGAAGTAGCAAAAATCAATGTCTGAATGAGATAGTGCTTAGATAGTTTTGCTTAGACGCTACCATCTTTTGCATATAAGATCCAAAGTTTGCGGTTGTATAGAAGTATAACCAGAGAAACAACTATTTTTCTCGGCAAAATTAGGCGCAGATGTGGCACGCTTTTCGCGCACCAGGCCTTTAATTACATTTGGCCTATCTAAGGGCTGGCCCCCCGATGTTCCCGAGGATTCTCCTGAAACTTTCACACCCATGTACATCACATCAGTCTGATGCGTTTTTCATTTTAATCTCATTTGACAGACGAGGTCAGCTGTCTGTTTTTTTTTCACTCACCTCTGTTAGAGAGGTCATAAAAACTGTGACACGATGACGATGACATGTTTTTGTTTAAGGCTTCTTGTCTCATCTAAAAGCTTACCTCGTCTATTAGAGGTATGTGCATTATAATGTCGTCCGCATATGTTACCAGCTTCACAGTGCTAGATAATGTGCGTTTTACCTTCTCATTAATACACAATATAAACAAGAGGAGATTCCGCAGGACCGCATCGTATGGCCTGCCAATTGATATTGCTTCTACTATAAAGAACATTTTATCCATTTTAACACTGACGGTAATGTTTCTCAGGAAGTTCAGTACCGCTGACCACCCTGTTTAGCACGTAGGACTGGTGTCAACAGACCACGGAGGTGTGGCCTCAAAAGCACAATTCATAATCAAAGCATAAAATTTCAGTATATTATACATATATTCACGTTTACACTGGGGTTCGTCCACAGAATTATGTTGTCTAAAATACTGTCTTTTGAGATCCCTACAAGGTACGGTTGCATTTATTTGAAAGCTAAAGCGGAAAAACGTGGCAGCGGAATGATAATGTACAAAAATATCTAGTATGTATTTAGCAATGTATAATGTACATCCTTGCATCGAATTCATTAAACGATATATAAATACAATATGATTTGTGTGTTTTCTTGTAAATGTATATATGTATATAAGAAGGTGGTTGCACGCGTCATCAGTAGGCCATCGATTTATTGTGAGAATTGTTTTCCTTATTGAACCTGAGCAGCAGAACAAAGAGATCTAAGAAGGGATCTGAAAAGGATCTACGTAAGATAAAAGAAATACGAAATTTGAATTCCTCTATATTCAAAAGGTGTTTGCACAAAAAGTTTTCAGAGACTTCATTTCAAGAACTGGGTAGTTAGATATATTTCATCTGATATCTTCTGCAATCTCAAGAAAATGTTTTAGGGAACTCACACTACTGACTATAATCGTAAGAAACGGTAATAACCTTAGCGTTCTTCGTAAGAAAGGGTCTGAGTTTACTTTAATATATGCCGCTACCGCAGTACGAGTGCGTGGAGAAGATTTACCCAGCTTGGTCTAAACAAGCGGTTTAGATTTGCTATCGAATTTAGCAAAAAAAAAGTTCTGAACACACAGTTCTTCAATTTATTCTTCATATAAAAGGTTTCGTTTGAGTCAAATTAAGTGGGCTTCGGTCGTTTCGAATACAAATCCTTCATATCTACACGACCTAAATACCTATCGAAGTAACATATGTAGAATAGGGCGCTTATGGCTGAAGAACGACGAGTAATTTCTCTTGACCCAGTGGTGATGATATCTATTTAGACTATCTAAATAACCTCTCCACAGCTGCTCCGAATAATTAAAATTTTTCGAAAATCTTCCGCTCACACACTTTGAACGGAACTGTGCAGAAATTCGTTGGCCGCGAACGAAGTCCTTATTCATTTCTCAGCTTTATTTTTGCTAAGCTTGTATCGAAACCAATCCATCACGATTTTATTTTTCGCTGAATTAGGGAGATTTTCTATCATCTCGCAAATGAGCTGCGATTTACTACTGTGCGCTCTATTGAGAACGATAAGATCCGCTCTTGCGAATCTTCGCTTTCGAATCTCATGAAGTGATTCAGCGTTGTGCCATGCCCTGGCCACTTTCCGTAGTCGTCTTTGCCGACGCTTGCGACGGCCAGCTAAGACACGAAGACAAAATATTCCCATATGACAGTGAAAGGTTTGATGATGTTCGGCTGCTCCGCGGCCGAACCACTACTGCGACTTCAGTTCGAGTTCATCCGCTTAATTACCATGTCTTCACGTTGGGCCATTGGATGGTTCGCGAATCTCTCGCGAGGTCTTTTCTCTCTTAAACAGAATCCGCCCGGTCGGCCGCTGGTTTGTCTCTAGTTTTTCTAATACACGCACACAGCCGCTCCCACTACATGTTGTTCGTCTCTATGCGCGGACTTGGCTCATCAACTCTGCAGATAGTAAGCCGCTTTTGAGCGCACAATCTAACTCGAGTATTCGTATTCCTTCGCGAACTCCTTCCAGTATAGATAGAACAGCAGCCGTCGCAACAACGCTACTGCTAAGCGTTCATCACTAAGCTAAGCATTAAATATTGCGCCTATCACTCCCGCGCCCCATTTCCTCTTGCCCTTCTCCCCAGCCCCCGTCGTCGGCGGCGGTCGTAACATCAACGACAACGATCTGACGGTGTGTAGACGATAGCTGCTCCATCTCTGTGACGCTCATTCAGAAATTCACTCAGCACCGGCCCAGCTAACGATCGGGTTGGGCGGGGTTGAAGCCCCCTAGTCATCATTCGTTACTCAGTATACTCTCGACCTTTATGTAAGGACAAGGAGGCCACGGTCCTGTAAAGCTAGTGAAGCGCCATACATATGTCGTGTGTTACATCTGGTATATGGCAGGATTTGAGGGCGAGGTCGCCGCGAAATATCGCTGCTGCTACTTGCCCAAGCGGTCCAAGTGGCAAGCAAATGCTCCTGCGTATGACATGAGCGATGGTTAGGCTTGGTGTGGGCATCATCGGTCGGGCCGACGGCCGACCGTGTTAACTCGACCACCTTCGCCGCCTGAACTGTATAAGGCAAGGCACGTGACTATCCTCCTCTAGGTACATTAACAACGTTGTGTAACCCATTTCATCTTTCTTGTCTCTCATTCACAGACGCAGACACGATGATGGCTCGTTTTGGCTGAGTTACGCGCTGTCTCCATTTGGATAGGTGTGTAATCGAACACGATTAAACCGCTGAGACAATGTTAACCCTCTGGGGACTGCCGACGACACGACCAAGAGCGCGTTGCTCATTTTAGCAGCAAACCTCAACTAATTACTATACGATGTGGCTCAAAGGAATCGATTAAAGGAATCATATGGTAATAACGTCGAGCCGTATCTCTCGCTCTGTCGTGCCCCCATGAGCTAGGGCAAATTCAAATAAATGTTGCTACGACAATATTTGCTCGCCTGCAATTACTTTATATAACATCGTACGTTGAACACATTGAAAAACGAGTTACATGCGGTTAAGGCTGGCGATTCACAAAGTGTCACGAGCTCTTACCTGTTCCAGCCATTAGTCAAGCAGATAGACACTTTGGGGCTAAAGCGTGTCTATAGAATATACGATGAAAGTGATAGCGGAAGATGGATTTTGTATTATCAAAATCTTGAAATATAATAACAGGATCGTCTGCTTTGGGGCATATGGCAGGATGGAACTTGTCAAACGATCTATACGTAGTTTGATCTGGCTGTATGCTCCAAAACAAACCGTCCTACATAAAATACATTCGGCTTTTGTATTTCGATATCTAAATTTCTAGCCAAGTTACATATTGCAGTTGAAAAAGTAAGTTGATTTTACCGGTTTTACGTATTTCATAAGTCCACATAAGTTATTACTCTGAATTGAATGTGAAATTAAGGCATATTACCACTAATATTCTTCATGAAGCCAACAGGTGCATTCGTATTGGCTGAAGTCGTTCGTGAATCAACAATTCACTGTTAAATATTAATCATTGGAATACAAATATCAGATATTATAGATGGAACAATTAATCTTGTCCTGTGTTGATGTCTACTGATGAGGCGTATGTACGCCGCTGGTTCATCCCGTTGTCACATGCGAGTCAACCTACTGAATTATAAACCAATCCTTTCTCAAACTATTAATACTAATATTCGTAATGACTTACTTGTCCCCTGTAATGAAGCGAGTTTTATAGACGAAAAAATCGTATGCCTTCACACAACAAACACATAGCCTGTGATAGAGGTATGTATGGTAATGCTAATTATAGAACTATGGAAAGAGCAGACGACAAGCCAGATAGAATATTCCATAAAAGTGGCATAGATATGATTCTTAAATAGAATAATAGTAGAATAAATAATTCGTTTTAGTTCGCATGGTCAAAACACTAGAAATTCATCTCTGTTTCTATATCAAGTGCGCTGTGTCCGCGATACTCTGCACAGCCAAACCGACCAGCCTGTTCCAGGATAGATGTCACTTGTTGCACGGACATACAACGTGCATCTCAGCGACCAATGCCGACAGCATTCTTATAGACCGAATCGCACTGCCTTATACTGTATACATTATGGTATATAGTAAATTTTCTTCCAGACCACCACGGACAGGGCTTTGAATAGATGACAAAACAATTTTCTCCATTCAGAAAGTGACAATAACACGATCGTCAAGCAGGTGTAAAACAATGTGCAAATATTTGTGCACGGCCAGTTGTCAGCACCAAGGCAGAACGAAGTAGCCTAAAATCTCAAAAATGAGCTGATAGTGGGCAAAACTGACTGGTGTCCTAATGTCTGTCTTCATCATGAAAGTTCTGCTGTGGTGTTATTTAAATCAATACCCCAACACCCCGTTTCGTGCGCTCACCGACCACAACCTTAACGTAAGCTTATAGTAATGAGTAAGTTTGCCATGTAATGGTGAGGTCGACTTCTGCTGTCCTAGGTGTGCGATCTGTATTCGTCGCTCTGCAAGCCCTTTATGAATCCTTTTGTCTCCAGCCTCACTTAGGCAAAAGCTCTCGAGCCCGAGGAATTCCATTGTCTTTCTTCTTTATTTCAATGCACTCCCGCCTACGGTTTATCAGCTAGCGGAACGCTGTCCTGTAGTCCCCCATTCACCCTTTGGATCGCCGGCAGGACCGCTCGCTTGTGAGTGACGCTTGGCTGCGTCAAGTGACTGTAATGTATATATGGACGCTATTACCTTTCTGAACCAAGTTCTATCGGTATATATATATATATACTCGTACATATAACCGTATAGACAAACGCCCAGATTGCGGGGTCGGATCGCAAGGCGGTCACAGTCTTCCTGGCCATCACAGGACTGAAAAAAGGAAAAGGACTGCTGACATGAGTTGGAACTGAGACGGGTTTTGATGAGCGAGTGTGATGACCATAGCTCGCAGAGGGACTCTGTGGCCGTCGAGCCTTTGATGAACACCCGCGTCCGACTAACACTTGGACAAATGTAGAAAAAAAGTCGAAGCTCGGCGACAGGAACAGCAGCAGCAACAACGAAGTGCGGAGATGGCAAAAGTCTTTTACAAAGAAAGTAGAAAAGCATAAGAGGGTGACAGTGGAAGACTGACCATGGCGCCCAGCGAGATAAGAATGACATGGACGAACGGTCGACGGGAACTTTTAAAGCACAACGATTATCACCTGCTACGTTTTACGTGAAATTGTACTTCATGCTTTACACCGGTTCGTTCGTTTTGATGGCTGACTCCCAGCACAAAACGAACTATATCTACATTTGAATTCGGCCCTACACCATCACTTGTGCCTACTTTTGGTAGGTAAACGTGTTATCCACTGCGTTATGACAATTACGTTCTGTATGGAGTTAGCGCTGCTAGGTGATACATGCAATATCTGGTTATGATTGCAATTATATCGCTAATAGAGACGCTTATTATATATATATTTAAATCGTCGGCTAAGAATACATGTTTGAAGCTGCCGCTCACACAATATACTAACGCTAAAAAACATTTATATAATGTGTATGTAAAATAGTGATAATGCTGACGACAGAATGCAGTTACAGAGCAGTTTCTCAGCCTAAAAAAATAAATAAGAGAGTTCTCTACTTTTCTCAATGGCGTTCTGGTTAAATGTGCAGAGAGCAGGACGGTTAGAAGGTGACGTTGATCCTTTCAGTTGTAATTAGACATTCAGGAATTACTGCGTAGAATAGGATTCACATGTAAAAGCGATGCAAAAATGAAACAAAAGCCTGTAGAAATGTTTTTACAATATACATAAAATCATTACAACACGTTTTTTTATTATTATTATCGTTGGCTTGCAACAACATAATGTATCAAAGGGAATAGGGTTCTTACCTATACTTTTTGAGTATGCTGCATACAATTCGCCGAACGATAATATAAATATATAACAACAACCTTGGGATCAGAAGACGCCTTTGTTTCGGTATTTAAAATCTTTCTAAGAAATAAGTCACTCGTTTAGTCCAGATTGAAAAGCTTTTATTTAATCGTCCCATTTCAAGGTGTACCCTTCGAAGTAATTCCCAGCACACTTTTTAAAACATTTTTCAGATTCAACTATTCATTCAGTCACTCAGTCAGCGATTTTTCTTTAACTTTTTCTATCATATCAAAACGACTTTCTCTTTAGAGTTTTCGTTAGTTTTAGGGATAGCCAACAGCCATAGGAGCTAACCCGATGAATACGGAGTTACGGCGATACACCCATTTAGTTTTTTTGCAAAAACTGCGATATGAATAACGAGGTGTGGGACAGCGCATTGTCGTGATGGGGAACCCTGGACTTGTATTGCCACGGTTCTGGTCTCTTGCATCGGGCAGATTCGCGCAATCTTCTTAAAGCCTTTTTTTGATCGTACGCCTAAATAAGCGTAGAGCCCGTCGGCATTAACATTTGATAAACAATCCTCGATGGTCGAAGGAAACCGTGAGAAGCGCCTAGATTTTGGACCTGAATTGTGCGACCTTTCTCGGTCCGGGGTTTGTTTTTGAACTGATACTCTTCTTAATCTCCTCATCGTAGCCGTGCACATAGGCTTGGCTGTCCATAACGACGCTTTTCTAGGAGTGTTAGAAAACGTTCCTGATACAATACTTCACGGGGCTGTGTCATCTGCTGGACACTCAACGCTTATAGTACAAACTTTGCTATAAATTTTCTGATTTCTAAACGGTGGCTCAAAATACCCTGACATAAATCAATAGAGATCTCTGTCTGTGTTGCTAGTTCACTGGAGATGATCTGGTGATTAATAAGTACGAGCTGCCTCACTCATTTCAGGTGCTCCTCCGTAATCGCTGTCATAAGCCTCCCGAGATAAGAATTGTCCTCGATAAACTTCTACCCGTGTTCGAAACGTTTGAGCTGGCTATTCCTTAAGCTTGACTCAGTGTCCAATCTGCGTAGGTATTCTGCAACAGCCGCAAAGTGTCTGTATGGTAGAGCTTATTTATCATACAAAACCTAATACACGCTCATTGCTTTGCTTGAAAAAACAGAAAGCCTCAATATATAGACGTACCCATCTCACCAAAAAGCTTGAGATCGCGTTGAGTTGTTATGAAATTTCAGTTTGTGTGTAGCAGGAGTTCTGCTCTTTTTATTAAAACAAACGTAGACCGCAATCGACAACCCAGTGGCGCGAAAATTCAAACAACGTAATAATTTTTGAACAAAGTGTTATATACGCGACGGCACAGACATAGTCAAACACAAACACTGTGATTTGTGGATCAAAAATGAATTAACAAGTACCTAAAAGGAGCCGACCAGCAGCGTGTGATAAGACGTTCACGTATAAAATACCTTCGATACGTGGATGCTCATTACATAAACCAAGCAAATTTTGCATTAATTGTTCTCTTTTCACATTTCGCCAACTTCAAACCCATATAAAATGATCCGGTAAAGTTGACAAAAGCTAGATAGCTAACATGTTTACTGAAATTGCAAGCACAGAGGAAGCGAGGGGAGCACTGACACCGGAACTTGAGTATATTGCTGCATCTGTCGTATGCCCAGAATAGTAGCATTCTCTCTCTGTACGCGCATTGCATAACTTCTTGTTTGTGTCCAAGCCGCAGACAGCTGTCTTATGTGAACTACTACGAAAAAGAGAAAGGCTTGGGACTACTTGTGAATTTGTAAGCTTGTACTACGGCTGGTACAGTCGCAAGGAGAAGTACAGTCGCTGCAGAGGGTCTGCTGGAACGGGCGGGACAACGGGAACGAAGCAGAACAAAAAAAAAACGCAATTCACTTAAGTATAGGTAGAAATAACCCTACGTATATCTATTGGTCGTCAGATATATGTACACCTGAGTGCTTAGATCTATATATATATATAATGTATTATATATATATACATATAATACAACACCCGGATGTCGCGCTTTGCTACCGACCTATCTAGCACGGTGCCGTAGGCTAGCCTTTTCCCTTACTTTTCAATTGATTATCCACTCGCCCACTTTCGTTCGTTATTCAGGTCCTAGCAAAACCTAGGAGGGCCCAAACTTTTTTCATCTTCAATTTGTGAGGCGTACCTGTTATTTCTTTTTTCTCGTGGGTCTCAGGTCGTCGCCTCCAGTTTCACCCATTACGAATGACACAGCCTAGGAATGCACCCAGAGGATGCCTCGCGTACAACCGCTTGCCCGTTGCCGCCATTGGTATTGTTGTTGTTGTCGTCCTTGTTCGATTCGTCAACTCCGGATGTCTTCAACTTTTTCATTCTCAGTGGTTAGACTCAATTCTTCCGCAGTCTCATGAGAACGCGTCTATTCGCGGTGCATAAGGCGAAAAAGGAAAACATTTATGACAACGGTGATGACGTTCAATTGTGTTAACCGCTTGCGGAAGCAGCTTGTAACATTTTGTAGGGAAGTCTTTAGGTCTATACAGGAAAACCTAATGCGTAAATGGTTGAGGCAGCATTGAAACATTACATACTACAACGAAGTGCTCGGAGTCCTGTTCGAGCTGGACAGACTCTATCTTCATATGGATTTAATCCGTAGCATATCATAGAATAACAAGCATTTGTCCCACAAATATTATATGAAACACAAGTTTAGATGAAACGTATTTCTTTGTTAAAGGCTGAATATTACTGTAAATTAGATAAACGCTTCTGTCAGCTCGCACTTCATTTGTGTTACTTAGTGCGGGCTGCATGTAACTTGAGTGTTCACGCAACATGCAATGTGTTATCGTGCACTCTCGACTGTAATTAGAGGTAATTTGGACCATCATTGGCATTTATTTCTTTTCAGGCACCTCAAGGATAACTTTTATCGTGCTAAATATGTTCGCAATGTGGAAAGGTTCTATTGGCACGATATTATCACTCAAGGTCGCTTTTGTTGTCCAAACACACTTGGACACATCGCACCTGAACTATTGTCAGAAAGCCGTCGTTAAAATTAAAGGTTTTTTTAAAACTCTGAATATCGTGTTGTTGCAAAAACGATTGCTGCGGACGCTGCCCGTCAGAAGACCCAGGCTTCAACCTAGAAGAGCACATGCGTCTCCTGGTGTATGTTTTTTCTTGCTGTCCTGATAAAAAGTGCTCTATTGCATCGCGCGCCAGATCCGCACCGGGAAACTTTGGTGATGTCATTCACAACAATCCAGTAACCCAGTATCCCAGCCGAGTTGGTAAACCCAGTACGTCTCATGTAGCAGGCGTTAACACAATACCACTCTTAGCTTTGTATAGCAGCTGTTGCCACCTAAGGCAGGTGGAAACGCGATAACGAGGAGGTTTCGTGACCGCACAGCTCCCGATTCCAGACCTGTAAATTGCTCACAACTTTATTTTGGCTCAAATGAGGTTGGTCAGAATTTAATTTTTTTAAATATTCTTAAGGTTGTTCCAACCATTTTCCCACAAGACTTGTATATACGTATAGAGACAGACCAGCGGGTCAAGTGAATATCGAAGACTGTTCATTGGAGGAGGCAAGGTATTTATCTGTTCTTACGAGGGTAGATCGAGAAGCAGTAGAACGTACTTGATAAGTTTATAATTAATGTTTATAAGGATGTCCTGGGGATGGTCGAAAAGAACAACCCCTTTATTTTGACATTGACTGCATGCTTATGCTGGCTTTTTTAGCAAAGGATTTAGACGAATGGACTTCAGAAGCATCAATGAAACACATTTCGAATGTACTTCAATCTGCCAAACTTGAAAAACATATAACTATATCCGTACTGTTGACCTTATTTTGAACGTAGAACAGGACTTGGTTCATTATCTGTCAGTCGTATGTAATTCCATGCTGATGCTGTATTGCAGGTCATAACACGATACAAAGGCTTGCGAAAAAAATGTATACGAAAACTTGTACTGAATTTTTAAATATTTCGCATTTATATACACGGCCTTTACGATGTCTAGCAAAATATACCCTCTGAAAGTTTGCCTTTTTAAGGATAATTTCTTCTGAACAAACGTTTATAAAATGTACGGATTTGCTTTAAACGACGTCATGTTGTAAGAATGTCTCAAAAATCGATTTGTTATGCGAATCTACATATCTAGTATGCACCCACAGTTCTGAGAAACGTGGACGGCAATTGAACGTAATTAGACCGTATGATGTAAACGAATGCAAACTTTATTTATCTTTGAGAAGTTTCTTTTTTTTTTATTTTTCTTTAATCTTGGCTACTTGTTTCGGCAGCGGCTTCCATATAAATAATGAAGAGGTTGCAGACCTAGTTTGCATTGCCATAAGGAACTGTTTAATGTTCTCTAATGGAATATCCGCTAACGGCTTCTCTAAATGAGTCACTGTATTACGGAGTATAGTAGTTTCTACACTTCGTGCACTTCGAATCACTATCATTTTAGAGTTCGAAATAGAAAAATTCGAGATATGTTGAAAGTGAAAACCGGAAGTCGGATAAGTGTGAAGCACTGGATCAAAAGGTTTTTTTTTTTACTAAATTATCTTTCATTACAAGGACTAGTAGAATATCTATACTGGCGTAATTTAAAGTTCCCTCGGCCATGGAAGAAGAAGCTAGTAACTAACATGTAAAAAGGGGGTATTACCTTTATTTCGCTAAATTTCAGTACCAGATTGAGAAGTCATAGACCCTACAAGTATATTTGATTGTTCTTATTAAAAGTGAAAAATTAGACAAATATATAGGATCCGAGAAAATCTAACGATAGTATCTCATCAAATGAACTTGCTTTACATAGGACTGGGGTGCAAATTACTGATCTAAAATAATTATCGAGCTTTATTTCGAGTAGTTAATAAGGATCGTTTATGTAAATATTACTTTTCAACGTCGTTCTGTCAAAGTAGTTTGTTCGCTGATTTTCAGTCCTACCAAGATCACTCAATTTGTTACAAATCGGCTGTACGTGTAAACTTCCTCGGAGTAGGTAACACTTTGTAAAATAGTGATGCACTGAATGGGTAAAGCAGCTGTGCGCGTACACCAGGTACTCATGTGAAATGTAACACAGCACATGTATGAAAAAGTGGGGCTTCCACTGGCTATCGTGAAGATATATTAAACGAAGAAGGCTTTTTTGGTCGAAATGATTGTCGGTGTGGTTATTGTATAGCGAGATATTACATTGGCACTCTTTATAGCACAATGGTGTTAATGGAAATTTGCATTATTATGAAATAAAAACAGGTTACCGATTCTACCAATGGATAGCTAAAATACGGTGGTAGGACTCGAGGTCGCTGGAAATCGAGGGCTGATTGCCGCAAAGGACGAGTTCTATTAAAAAAAAAGGTTATTGTGGCTTTTGAAGAATACGTCATCACCTTTTCCAATGTATAGCAGATATGTGCGTTTGATAACTACAGGCCTGATGAAGCTGTTAAGAGGCAAATTATCTCGGACATTAAGAGGCAACTAACCATGGAAAAGGGCACTATCTTATTTGAGAAGGCTGAATGTCGGGACGATTGGTGGGCGGCATGATAATGATAGGTAGATCCAGCCAAGAAGGAGCGCCCGTCTGGGTGATATTCGGCCAAGGCTGCCCCGCTTTTGTACTTGTCAATCTCCACAACACGAGATCCGGGCAAGGGTGTGCCCAGTAAAAGAAATACCTTGTTGAACTCTATGCAGAACACTGTTCAGGGCAGCAAAGGCCCAGAAAAAAATACAAAAATGCATTAATGCAAAAAAATGAAAAAGAACTGTTGAAGGACTGCAAAGAGAATGGATACGAGGCAGGTCTTCAAGTGGAACAACTAGCAAGTCGTATCACATGGCTGACCATTGCACAATGTATCTTAACTGCACGTAAACAGTGCACATTGTAAGAATTACCGACAGAATCTTTAGATATGGGAGCAGTAGTAATGGTGATCGATTTCAATAATATAGATATCAAAACCCAACATATTAGGCACGTCCACGATTGAAATGATTGCCAGGGGCGGGAAAATAAACCATCAACTAACTGTAAAATCTAAGTGACTAATAACCAAAAATATTTGTAGTAAAAGTTGGGGGATCCGTTTTGGGACGCAAAATGTTAGCGAAACCTCGTATTCAAGTTGACTCAATATAGGCCTTTTTTGTTAAATCTGTGAGTAAAGTATAAGTAATACACAAGGCTTTTTTTAGCATTATTAAAAGAGTTCCGACATACAGTACGATTAAAAAAGGAAGTAATACCTAGTATAACATAAGAACAGAAGATGAGCGTTAGAAGCTTGCGAACTGTTTAAACAAGAAATCGATAAACTTAGGGATCGTAATACAAGTACGACCATTTGGCTAGGAACAACTTTAAAATAACGCTAACACTGAATATATTTACATAAATCTTGATTACATATTTCATTCATTTAACGTATTTAATTATGTAGCATCAATAGGGCCGTTTTTTTTGGCTTTTATCATGGCAGTTATTTGGTGTATCCAGTTTTTGGTCCTTTTTAGCCCTTTGGCCTTTACGTCCTTCAACAGAATTGTAATCTGTGATAAGGCACATATTTGCGTAAACGATGTACGAAGAAGTGCTGAATGAAGAAGGACTGAGAACCTCTGAGCCATTTACGAAAGGTATTATTTACATGGCATAATGCCTCTGTCTAGTGCAGCATGTAGGTTAGAAGCATCGTTCGCGCCCTTTTTTTGACAAAATTGTTAAGCAAGAGATAACCTCAGGCTTTCTCATACCACAAATGGTTGAAAAAGGTCTGAAAAACATGCAGTTTATTTCAACAGGATGGCCCACCTCTTCACCTAACTAACAACGCCATCACATTAATAAAAGGTTTATTTTTGTGAGCGGCTGGTCTCCAAGAGGGTTCACGTCAAATGGCCCCAAATTATGTGATGTAACTTCCCTTGGCTTTTGTTCATGGGGTGCTTAAAACGCAGAATGCACCATCTACGAAGGAGGGGAAAACTTCAATAAAATAACCATGTCGCCAGTATAAAGATATGCCTCTTATATACTCAATCCAGTACAATAGGATTACTCTACGGGAAACAAAAAGATATAAGCATATGAGTTTGCAATAGAGAGGTGCAATGAATTTACAGTAACTTTTCGGAAGTGAAATATTGTTATTATTACTGTTTCTATTATTATTTGAATATTCAACAAGCAGCCTCGACTAAATATATTTTCCATAAACTGTCATGAATACCGACAATGTCTAACGAGTATTACACAGAGGAAGCCAATATATTTAATGCAACATTATTATCAGTAGAAGTGAGGCCTTTTTCAACTTCAAGCCTTAAGGTTGAAAAGAAACAGCATGAACTACAGTTAATGATGACGAGTTAAAATTGGTAAACAAATAGGTACGACAGTTAGAGCGTAATGGACATCGATAATTTATGAATTGTCAATGATCACTGGCGTATTACAGAGGATAGACAAAGTCATATTACCATGAATAGCATATGATGACAAACACATCGAAACTGTGCGAACGAATGGTCTGACATATTGTGATGTAGGTTCAAGTCCGGGCATAGACACACTTCGTTTTGTCCTGGGAGCCAGTCTGATGAAAGGTATAACGGCAATGGACAACAAGATATATATAAACCAGTATAGATTTTGTGCACAATATGATCAGAGAGCTGTTATTAATACAGCGTTAATAGAAATATTGGATCTCATCATGACGAAGGACGCTCATAAGTAGATTATCAATATTTTAGAATCGGAATATCGATTTGGTCTGAAATAGAATCGGTGTTGGAAGCAAATACAAGCCACATAATGAGAAAGTTGCATAAAAAGTTTTGTCTTACGGATAGTACGGTGGTGCGTATCAAGTGCTAATGTAGATCCGTTCCCGAGTGGGAGGTCTTGTCAATTATTGCAAGGGTGTAAAGTCGACCAGTTTCGCGCATCAATATGCCATTTTAACCTAATGGTTAGGTAGAGCGATTCAATCGTACGTTAGGCTGATTCTTATTAATAAACGTGTAATTTAAATGGTGGGAGTAGAAATAGATTAGTAAAAGCAAACGATCAACAGAAAGAAGCAACAGCACCGTTAAGCAAGTAGTTAATGTGTAGGACTAGTAGGCCTTCGGACAATGTGCGGCCGACACCGGAAACAGTATAGAAATGGAAAGAACACTAACGATGTGAACGAAGAAGAGTCTATCTTTAATTGATTCAAATGAACGCACTGTTCACTGATCCGTCAGTAAAAGTCTCGTCGCCTCTGCAAGTAAGACGGTCAAATCGCTGGGCTCCAGTTTTTTTTATATACAGATTTAAATACGGAGGGGAGAATGTAGCGTAATAGTATAATGAGCGGGTGACGCCGGTATGCGCATGCACGACGTGTAGGTGTAAGATTTGTATGACAGCAGCATGTGTACAAAAAATAATAACGTTGAGTATAATCCCTCCGTTGGCTATATAGAAGATGTAATAAATGAAGGCGTATCTCAAGGAAGATCTTAAAAAATAAGGAAAGCCTAGTAGACTTAAAATCATGACAGGGAATAGCAACGCATACAAATTTTTGGTAAGTCTTCTGGCGCGACGGTGTAACTCGTTTTATGAACTACCAAGAAAAACTGCCCGACGGACAGCACGGACTTCACAAGGAACGATTTACCAAGTTAGCATGCAGACAGGAGAACGTCTATACCGTGTTGACTTCCGGACTGCTTTCGACTCAAGATTACGAATACGAGTACTCGAAAGACTGTCTAGGAACTTTAGCAAAGGTTTTGGATACACTGAGGCATACTACCGACCAATGCGAGAGCAATCATTGGCCTGGTGGCAAGATGTGAGTCCTTCCTACGGACAAATGGCTTCGCCCGAACCGACATCCTCGATTCTCAACTGTTTACTATTCTCATGGCCGACTCACCGCAACGGATAGAGAGTAGATACCCTTTACTAAAAGCCATAATGCAGCAGACTCTCTCGCTATACGCAGCAACAATGGTGGCTTTCACGTCCTGCAAGCTCGCACGATTTTCGTTATCTGTGTTCCGACATAGAATTGAAAATTTACACATAAAGGAGAGCAAGGTAAAATTCTGACGTGAACAACAATGGGCCGAATAATGCATATTTTGACCAAGGAACAAATTCTAGAGTACGCAAGTGTGCGTACCTGGGCGTCACGTTGACAACAAATGCAAAATTGCTTGGAACACGTACGAAAGAGGGTACGCAAGGCAGTGACCTTGATTAACAACCCGCGCAGCTCTCCACTAAAGACTACATTGGAGCCCCTTGAGATGGAGGTAACACTGACACTGAAAGCAAAAATTACACATCGCAATGAGTAGAAAGATATGCAACACATGGAAACAGAAACAACACAATCTAAACGACATGATGTGTTCATGCATATTTTAATCGTTTTATTGTGCTCCTGATATCATACAAATAAGTGTAATGCAATGTCGTTACCTCTGATACGACTGGTGACAATTTGTTAGACATTTTAGGCCTTGGCGTGCTTAAAGCCAACTTGTACATTTTTGTTTGTACATTTGAACTCTACCTTATTTAGAGTGAAAATAAAAAATTCTGATGGAACGAAGAGGGTCTTTTTAGTAAGGTGGTCGTCCGTGCGGTCGTTGTGCGGCAAGATACTACTTTTTTGAAGTAAAGAATGATTACACACTTCTTACATAATCAGTAATCTCATGAGTATTCTGTCGGAATTCATTAATCACAGTAGGATACCTCAGTACAGGTATAGTCTGCACTAGCAGGTAACGCCTGCGCGCTACAGCGAAGAAGTTATTCCGAAACATTTTTAAAATTTTATTCCCTGCCAACCTTAGAAACAATGTCACCAAGATTATCGTTATTGTTGAATGAGAAAAGCTGAACTTTTCCGATATCGAAGGATGCCATGTATTAACCAATTTTTTTCTCCAAGGTTTAGTTGAATAAATTTGGCAACTTGCGACAAACGTTACTGCAAAATAGCTCTGTTATTGCTTTATAACAGCTCTGTTAACGGAGCAAGTCATGAGGCAAAGGTGAGATAAAAATAAGGATTTTTTTTTTATTAATATTGACAAAAAACCAAAGAAATTAAAAAAAAACATAACGTTTAATATTTCAATATGTATTGCTATCGTTCTTGCCATTAAGCATAGAAATCGCTGTTGTAGACCCGTAGCTGAAGTACTACGATAAATACATTTCTAGACGAGCTATTGCAATAATAATTGTATGTATGCGGCACCGAACCGCAACTAATGGGGGAAATATCGACTTTAATTAAAAACAAGGTCAAAGCATTTTTTAGCTAAATTCAATGACCTGGAAAATACAATAGGATGCATGATTTTTTTTATTCTGAGATTCGTTTCCCTAAATTTGGCATGTATCATTATAATGAAAAGCGAAAAAGATCGCACTTATTTAAATTTGTCTGTCGTCCAATTTCAACCTCCTAAAAACAATAATAGTAATAACAATGGCCACCTTTTAAATCCTCAACGGCAGAATCGCCCGTTGAGAAAGAGTATGCCCACCAAACCAAGACTTCGAATGCGTTCATCCATCCGGACACGCAAGCCCGCGCCTTTCTGCCTTTCCTGTAAAAGCAGTTTCATCTTTACGCTGGCTACGGCGGGCCTAATAAATCTATAATTTAAGCCTTACGTTTTATGTTACCTTTTTGACACAAAGCGAAATATGTTTTCGTTCGGTTTCGAACCTGGACTATCTCTCGAGTATCTATGTTGCGGAGGCTATTACGTTTTCACTGCACCACTTCTGTTATAGGTGACTCATATCTACATGTTTTCTACCGGCTGACTCCTTTAACAATAGCTAGTCCTCGCTTCTACCAAATATGATTAACATCACTGATATGACTATAAACATTACTGACGTAATGTTACCATCGTCATTGGTTAAGGAGGAGCTTTTCAAAGCAAGTTTAGCCATCATCAGTCCCGGTAGCCATCAGTTTGCTCCTTTTATTTTTGTTTGCCCTTCTCTCTTTTTCCGTTGGATAGACGGTCAAATCATTGAGGCTTCTGCTGCAAACGAGCACTCGTGTCGTCTGTGCCGATGCATGGATGGCTGCTTGTTGTCGTTGTTGTTGTTGTTTCGTTCTTCAACTGACAGAAACCACTATCACGGCCTTTCCGTTAGTTTCCGTCAAACCCAGTTGTGCTGTAAGAAAGGCGTAGCGTGCAGAAAAACATCATCACAACTGAATTCGAGCAAAAGAAAAATCGGCAGCTACAGCGGCAACAAGTACGAACCGCTTCTAACGTCGAAACTATTTTATCACACTTCTAACAACAATGACACCGACAGCAAAAGCGATTAGTGGTGGAATATCGAATAAACACCATCCCATCACGCGCCTGCTGGCTTGTTGTGCTTTTGACACGTTGTTCCATAGAGAGTGCAGCCATTAACTAGTCAACAAGCTCCCTTCCCGCAATCATCCGATGCCCGCCAACCCTGTGCAACTTGTGCGCTAGTCTGTATGTGAGAGCTGTTTACGAATGGAGAGGGCTGAGTTGACCCGGGCCATCGTGTGCGTATCGATGTATCTGCTAACCTCTGTGTATATGTGCGTGTGTGAGATGATTTAAGCAATTGCTGCTTGCGGAGACTAACTGCCTGCCCTAACAGCAAATAAGCGGCGGCCATCAGGAAAACAGGTCCTGCCGCTACCGTTGCCGTCGGTCTATCTCAGCGGCCTTCTGTCCGCCGCTGCTGTCTTTGCCGTTGTTACTGTTGACTTCTGACCGACGAGCGACGGTCCTTGGTTTGCTGAAGGGGCGGTACTCGACACACAGAGTTCTTCGTGCGTGTGCCGTGTTTCGCCGCTCTGTAGAGAGTGACGGGGTGAATGAAAGCAAGCCAATACACACTAATGTTGCACTCCGAGGGTAGTGCTTTTACATCGAGTGCTCGTAGTGGTGAGTGAACAGCGCCAGCCATCAGTTGGCAATTTCAGCGATTTAATTAGCCGAGAAGCGTCACCTCAACGCTCGGCTGCTATACAGTTTCAGTAAGTAGTACGGTATTTATTGGACAAATTGATTTTGCGTCACTTGATCTTAATGATTAGACGGGCAGGCTCTGCCGTGCTGCTTGACTGACTGATCTAGATCAACATATACTGATAGGTAACTCTATCGGTGTTTAACTTTCGTTTTACGATTAGCTAACTAAGTCAGAGATTCAAATCGAAAAATGATCGTTATTTACATATGATTTTAGTGTGTGGGGCGGAACGTAGTTGTGAAACGCACAGCATGAAATTCATGCCGGCGGCAACGGAGCCAGATGCAGCCCGAGTGTAACAGGCCTAAATGTAATCTTTTATTGTTGGGTACAGTACCAGCACATGCCTGAGAACTGACAAATTTTCTACTGCCTTAACATAATAGTGCTCCGGTACTAAAATGAGGTTGCGCAGAAGCCACTAAGATACGGAGTAGAAAAATAATTTTTTATCGTTTGCCCGCCCGAGAGGTAGAGTTGATTAAATTTGCATAATTTTAATGCATTAAATCAATTCGGCTTCTTTTTTGCCTTGATAGTAGCTCAGTGATGAGTCGCACCTGCTGCTGCAATTTCGATATGTAGATTCGGCGAGAAATGTAATTTGTAATGGAGATTATACTATTCATATTAAATAGTAAGGATGACAAATAACCGGCGTCGGCATTCCATACGTTTTCAGCGATTTTTCAGTCAAGTGCTGTGTGTCTTTTTATAGGAGTATTCCTATTTATGAATGACAACCTATGCAGTCGCGCTGCTGTGACCCAATACCTCTACATGGAAATTGCTAATATCACTACAGTTGATAAAATCTACTTGGGTTAATCTAGTATGTTGAATAATGGAATACATAGAACTGGCTATTCCTCTGTTCTAGAAAATGAAATTTGTATTCAGCATGGTACCTGGCGAATTCAGATATATATACGATTAGCACGGCCTATTCAAACAATGCTCGGTCGCCGCCTTCTTCAAACATCTATTTAAAAAGCTCTAGATGCATCTTTAGAGGATGACGCAACCACATGACCACTGACGCGGAACTGATTTTTCTCAAAAACGAAGTAACACGACGGTATATTGTACTAATCTCGCCTTCTTTCTCTACTATACAAACAACGTTCACTGGAGATATAATAATCCATGGCGGCGAAAAGTTTACTATTTATTGGCATATTTATAGGGATGTTTTTCATTTAGATGCAAATATGAGTTGCGTGTAGCGGATCACGGTATCCATTTTCATCGTGGCTTAGTTGTGCCGCGGCGGATCTTCGATGCTGCAGAAAAATCGAATCTTAATTTCAATATAATGCTCCCTGACAAGAAAACGAGATATTTTCGTAATAAAGTCCATAATATATACTTTCGATTTGTGTGTATCTTCCTAAGGATTAACTAATCATGTGCATCTCCGTCATAGAGGGCGGTCAATTTTAGCCATCTGTGGTGTAGTTTAAATTCCTCCCAGAACAAGGAGCTATTTTTGGATATCCAATCGATTTCCTTTTGAAAAAAATATATTCAGAAGCTGCGTGCAACACTGCATCGAACTATACGAGCTGCTCTATAGCGATAGGACTAGCGGCATGAGAATTTCGAAGTTCAGTAAAATGAGACTATAATGGTTTACTAGTATTTCAGTTAAAATTTCCTTCGTTTTTATGTTTTATTCAAATTTGCAGAATTCTGTATTTGTACCTTTTTCTACTAAAAATCAAATGGGAACAGGCTACAGACATATAGGCAAAAAACCAAGTTTGTCGAGTGTGCGATTCAAATACGACATTTGTCGTATGTACGATTCTTCTTATACAATCTTGACAATAACGTTTGTAATGATCATGACCGCATATAGTAATGCAATGTTTACAATGGGGGTCCCAGATTGACTACTGCGTACTACAATGACTACTGCGTACTACAAATAAACGGCAAACGCAACAAGTTACAATTACTCAGCATTAATCGACTTGTTTAAAAACATTGCATGAAACCTGTCGCATGAAATCATAGGGTGAGTCATAGAGGCTGCGGCGATTAGAGCTGATCGACTTAATGACGATATGCTCCTTCACATAAACACAGGTTAACCTCCGTAGATTACATTAAGTAAGCAGTCCAGTATTAACCTGAATAATTTCAACCTAAAAAGTGGGTATTTAATAACTAACTTCACTTTTACGTAGTGATCATAATAAAAGAGAAAGAGTAACCGTAAACATTCGTTTTCATTGTGACGTCTCCCGGAAACCTAAAATAATACCTCTTAACTGATTGTGATTTTATTAGTATTAAAAATTATTTTACTTCTCATTGTTTAATGCGGCAACATAAGATAAATCCATTGTATCATTTCACTTATGTAATTACATTTACTATAGATTCAGAGGGGCACAGCCATGTATTTTTTTTTGCATGTACTGTAATCTTGACTCCTTGCGTACTAACAGCCAGTCAACTGTTTTATTTCAGAATTTGTCCATTGGACAAGTGACAGATTTGGTTTAATTAAAATGTCCGGAGGTGAAAAACCTTACCCATATCTGCATCCCTCTGCTCCACCAGTTGACGCTCCGCCGCCGTATTATCAATCCCCTGTCCCGGGACCGGCAATGGCGGTAAGACTATCACACTGCTGGGGTCTGGACTTCATTTGAAAATCTATCGATTTTTGTGTAGCGCTTTTGATTTTGGCTGAGACCACAAAATGCCGTTGCTCTTTAAAATTATTTCTGGCATAGCTTAGATTGCCGACACTTTAACCTCGCAAATGTTCTTGGAAATATATAAACATCTAGCTTTCTTTTTTTTATTCAAGATCCATTGAAGGGAAAGCAAGTCAATGTTCGGCGATACTCTGTGTTTTATCTGCTTAACTGCCTGCGTGCTATTTTCAACACCTGCTCTCTCTATTTTCAATATTTGCTGTTTACAGTACCCGGCAGCTGGTGCGGCCGTTGCCCCTCCTCAGATGGTCATGCACGGGAGCAAGATGCCCCCAGGATACGTGCCCCCTGCTGGCTACAACATGGCTCAGCCTTACTACGTGGGTGTCTCCTGCTTGCCTATCTAGATTGAGGCGATTTATTGCTTTTCTTTGCTTGCGCGCAAATCATTGTTCGTGTTAGTTTCCCACGGCTTATGGCTAAAGCCACACAGATTTTATTTTCAGTAGATATGTTTCGTCGCATTCAAGATATTTTGAATAATTAAAAAATAATATATGTTCTTTGCTCAAGAGTTGATTCAAGATCCAAAAAATCGAAATACGAAACATGTAATTCATTCTATAGGCTAACTTTTTATCGACAAAGAACAAACCACTGTGGCTACATGAGTGAAGTTACATAACTTGGCGAATGTACAAAATGCTGCGCTCTTTGGGAAGATTTTTTATTCGAAGAATCGAATAGATTACATTTTGAACACAACTGAGAAACATGCATGGTCATTCGTTTGCCAACATATTTTAGTACATACAATGTGGTCTCGTTGCATTTTTGTGTGAATACAGGTTGGACCTAGTCAGATGTACCCATCTGTGCCGTATCCTCAGGGTGGCCCACAGCCAATATATCCAGCAGCACAAGGGTATCCTCAGGTATGTGCGTTCTACAGACGGTTATTGCTCCAAAATTAAAGGTATTATGTGAATAAACGATAAACAATAATAATGCACAATCCCAAATAACTTTAGACGCAAGAGTGTAATATTTGGCTAGTATGACATTCATATTTAAACATGCATTTGTTATATCCTATGATTTCAGCCGAGTCCTCTGCCTCCGTACGCTATGCCAATGGCTATGCCAGTGACGCCACAACAGCATGTCGTAGTTTCGGCACAATTCGACGCTGGCGCAAGGTTTAATCACATTTCTAGGCCAAATATTCCGGTATGTCACGATCATTAGACTATTACATTCTAGTATAATTTTATATCAGGGTTCATATTTGACTCGAATTTCAGTCGTTTCAGTGTACTCTGATTATTTATATTCGTTTGATAGTGCAGTCAAAAAATCAAAACAAAAAAAAACAAATTCTAGAATTATTCCGTACAATTTTTGTTCCATTGCATTTCAGCCGCCTCCACCAGGGTGCATGCCAAATGCTGCTCAAATGGCTATGATGTCCGGTTCAACAACGATTGTTGCGGCCGATCAGAAAAAGGGTGGATTCTTCAAGGGCAGCGGATCCGGGGGCGTGAAGTTTTGGTGATTGATGAAGTCGATGAGACTAGCGTGAAGCACGATTTCTCGCTAATGACAATGACTTAACAACATTGGGCAACAAGTCTGCCAAAAAATACTATAAAAATAATAGCAAAATGCGACTCGAACACGGACATCGACAACACTTTATGTCCGGTACTTCTGTACTGAACGCTAATTAGCCTCGTATGCGTTGTTTTGATGCCTGGTCCAGCCGAGGTCAGTCCATGGGGGACTGAATAATCAGTGTAAATACGAGAGACTAGAGAACAAACGAAGTGAAAAAAACGATTATACAAGTCAGGTATCTCACGTGTTTCATGGGATTTCTTTAGGCGTTCTGCAAAGAAAATTATCTGGCTGCAGTTACTAGAAGGCTTACCTCTTTACGTGTGCTGTCGATATCTTGGTGACCTCTTGTTCTTAGTTCTATCAGTTTTGCGTAAAGAATATCGCGTTTGCAGTAGCTGTTATGACTTTTTTTTTCAATTATACCTGGAAAATAAGCGTCTATGTTGTATAGCAACGACAGTCCCTTCAATGACCAGCTTGAAATTCCAATGAAGAAGCAGGTTTTATTGTTCATGGTGTTCCTTGCTGTTCTTTTAGCTTTTCAAATATATAATCATACATGGTTAACTTAGTTAATCATACTAAATGCAACATGATATTATAATATCGAGTGTTATTATTGTGAAGAAACATATGCATATTATGATTCTTCGGCCTTTTTGGTGCCTTCTTTGCTTCTTTTAAGTTCATTCGGATATATCATTCTAGCCCCCCGATCTCGCTTTCTGCAAATTTAAGTACAAAATCGTTATTTGACACATTGAAGAACCCATTTAAAATCTGTTTTTTTCAAGGAAACAGAGCTGGTTCCCCAGACGCTTGACAACTTTACACAGTTTTTTTTCAGAAAACACGTATATGACTCGATTTATGGTTACCTTTTGTTCCATGGCGTTGCCTGCGTTTGTCGACGTGAACTAGCATTGTTTAAAATCAAAATTTCTTATTCCCACTTACTGCCACTTAGTTGGTATATGAAGTGCCCTTATGAAGATGACTACTGCTAGATATCTACTTCGACCACACGATGAGTAACAACTGACAATGATAATAAAGAAAAGCAGCTGTGTTATATACGTGACAGGCTAGTCGATATTTAACTGTGTTTACATTGCGTGCTCATATATGGTATGAAATACATTATCATATAATAGTATTATATAAATATACAGTGATTGATTGTACGACGAGTACAATTCCTAGTGTTATTGCCAAAGTATGAGTTTGTAATAAATACTTATGTAATAAGTTAACACGGGTCGAATCCTCATCTTCATTTAGTTAACCTGTGAAATTACATTGATAAATTTTTGTATTTGGAAATTATTGAAACAATATTCAATAGACAATTTCGATGCAGCTTTATTCTATGTATAGCTAGGTAATAGAATAACTATAGCAGGAAAGGTAATAAGTATGATAATTTATCTTATTAACAAATTTGAGGGTATAAGACCGCATCAATTCGAATGAGTTCAACCAGATTTCAAGTGCCCGGTTCTACCGCCTACTACATCTCATGGTAATGAACCGAAAGCGCTAACCAAAATAGACAACGTGGCTACATTCTGAGCCAAGTCATTCAAAGTAAGCAATGTTCGGTATATACTGACGAAGGGTTCTATCTAGACGTATGGTAGTAGCCTTTCAGAATGTGTCACCCTACTAAAAAGGGACCGGCGACAGCAGTTACTTCTTAGAATGAATTAATTTACGGGTATGGTATGACCATTTAAAAATAGGTGTACTGAAGATATTTCAAGCAATTAATCCATATGACGTGTCCTTTTCAGTTCAAATCCACGCAATAATTTTTCTGTAAATACATCTTTAGTACAAAAACCGTTAACCTGCGAACAAGTTAGGCCGTACAAATTCCTTTGAAGCGAACGAACGCAACGGCAAAATGTATCGTGCATCGCTAACGACCTGTTACACTAGAGTAGTATGACCAGATCGTTCATATTATAATATAGATTTCAGTTTTTCGGTCCGTAAAAAGAAATCAATTCTGACCCAACTTAATTTCAGATTTGATGCAAACGCAAAAGTAGGTTAAGCTTTCGTTCTAATGCTGTATAAATTGAAACTTTTAGTCTCCAAACTTCAACAAAATCATCCTTAGTAATGCTAAACAGCGCTATTTTAAGCTCCTATAAGGAAACTCTAGCAATTAGGTTAACTATTGGCTCCAGTAGTTAGTTTAGACAGATATCACTTGCAGCCAATAACTATAAATTTTGTTTATAATTACTGTTATCGGACTTTGCGGGACGCTCAAATCTGGTAACTAAAAAGGCAAGCAGCTTAACGATTCATATTCATCAAGCTGGCAAAATGCTAGTACTTCCTCGTTCACGAGTAAAACAACAGGGAAGCACGATGCGTAGCGGAATTTGATCTATGAAACACAAACGCATTTAGCAGAAGTTCTATTGATAAGTAAAGCAACATCCATCTTATCCCATTCCTAACGACGCTATCTATGGAATCAAATGATGGCTCAATGTATCATTCGACAACGAAAATTTCAGTATCATTAGGAACGAATATTATGGTATAATTTATTGCAATAAATATGAGTAAATGCTCGAACCAGTTGAAACTCAGCACTGGTTGCCCGATTTGTTGGTAAGATTAAAAAGTATCCTCAAAAACTAGGTTGTCACAGAAAACTTCTTATATAGATAGATCCGGATATATATAAATACACATATATTTACAGATCTGCAAAATCAAACTAAAAAGGTCCAAAAAGGTTAAAATATTCTTATTCGCTAACCCGATGGAAGTAATTACTAATTCAGTTTTAAGACACTTGCGCACCGGACCCTTTTTCTATATTCTAAACAAACGTTTGATGGTAGCGGATATAAAAAAAACAGTGCTCAAACTCTATATATATACTCTATGTAAAAAAACAACTAAAAATCTTTGAGAATATAGAATGATGAAAATGTTACTAAATAATTATTAATTGCTTAATTTACAATGATTATTCAGTTTAAGCATAATAAAACTGAGTAATCAAATTACGTATTGAAACGAGCTTAATAAATCCCAGTTTAGTGAACTCCTATATGTTTTTCAATGGCTTGTCTTAATATATGAGGAAGTGTTTGAACCCCCAAATATATTACTGATAAATACAAAGAGGACATGCAATGGTGAAAACTATTCTTCCGATAAAGATAAACCCGTTATACTATTTGATAACCAATGATGAAGTGCATTGCTCAGATATCTCGCTTGCAATTTCTTCTACTATATCCTAATTAAAGTTGTAAAAAAAAGTCTTTCTTAGATTCTTACTATGCGCTGGTAGTCAGAACTGACAGGTGGAGCAGGCAGTGTATTGGTTCTATTACCCACACCATGAGACACACCGACATAGCTTATCCTTAGCCTTTTAATCGCTGAATGCGACTGCTAGGCTTTTTTCTACCAGACGTAATAATGGCCACAATTTCGTCATATGGCGTACCCGACCTTAGTGCATTTCTAATTAGAAGAATCTGTTTCGTCAACAAGGCCACTTACACGTAGTAGTCTCCTATAATCGAATAAACGTCGGTTAAAGCCAACTTATATAGGAATCCCATGCTCTCTTGTGTTTGGCGCCCTTTTTGTTATTTGACACACGCAGTTTTCAGTCTGGGCTTCTGCGCCCTTTCAAGCGGTTCCGTGGTTTAGCGTTAAGTTCTCGGAACTTTGGAGTGTTTTGAAGAAATCGTCCACATCTCGCTTGTGTACTGTGGGTTACGCTGTGAGCCCCCTAACTCTGGATGCGTGTTCGTCTGCGTGTGTGTGTGTGTGATGCTGCTAGAAATGTTTTCTCTCTCTCTGAGTTGTTCATCGAACACAATAATGAAACTGCTCTGGCGCTCGCTACTGTTGGCATTTCAGCGTGCGATTTTATTGCGCTCCCCAACAAGGGAGACCAAATGAACGGGTTCGATCGAATCGCAGTCACCCACCATCACTACCTAAGGTTTAGCCGTCGCAGGTTAAAGAAGCGACGATGGACTTTGAAGAAAGCGCCAATACAGTTCTGCGGAGACTGCCAGAGGTTGATCAGGAGTACTTGGATACAGCGTTTCACAATTACTATGTCGACTATGGTGCGCCACCGGATACATT
Source organism: Varroa destructor (assembly GCF_002443255.2). NCBI lineage: Eukaryota > Metazoa > Arthropoda > Arachnida > Mesostigmata > Varroidae > Varroa > Varroa destructor. Next base: position 16,220,829 of record NW_019211455.1, on the reverse strand, counting down.
GGCCGACCTCTGTGAGGCCACAGAGGGTTCTGGGCCAGAGGCCGTTACTGGTCTACTTGAGGACGTCCGTAAGGTCCTCATTAGTGCAGTCCGACTCAAAAAAGTCGAGGTGTTTTGGAATACAGCGATAGAGGTACGTACGAGTAGGAAGATTGGTGAAGGTCCTATTTAACTGATTTACTTTAGGCCAATATATAATAGCTGCTGCTTACCTGGTTTGATTGCGATGTTACTTTAATCAGTTAGTGCAGTGCCAATTACGATAGCTGCTGGTATGTAGTGAATACCGTGAAATGAACGCATGATAATGAGGCCGCAAGTACTGTTACTATATTCGCCTCCGTTATGGTGGGTCACCCACGGGATTGTCTTCTCTGAGTTTGTGTTTGGACCGCTATGGGTGCGCTTGTCATTACGCAACTTGCTTCGCGCCAATCTACCTTGGCGCTCAGCTGATTTTTTTCTATGCCTCGAAGACGGTAAACTATTACTTAGGAAACAAAGAGCTCATTTAAAATAGTAACATTTGTTTCATCATCTATTTTGTCTCGACGAGCTAGATATGGGTGCATTTGATGAAAAACCATGTAAGAAGAAGTTCCAGATGTCAGATATACAGTTTTATTTTTAATGAACATGTCTACATTTGAGAGAAATCTAACAAACCACACTATTTTTCTAATGATAGCGTAGCTTTTACAAGAAGTTCTTTCTATAAGCCTCTTTAAAAGGAATTCCCGTGCAATAATAACTAGAAATAACAAGTCAACACGATACGTGCAACTCTGCTCACTTCTAAATTAGTCTTAATCCAGATTTTTTTGCATTCTGCCTGATTAGCTTTGAGCGCTAGGTTTGTCAAACGTAAAAATACTGTTTGGAAGCACTTGTTTGAAAAACTCTGTAATAATTCCAATCACTAGTTTTAGTTTTATCCGCATCGGAGTATACATACGGTTTTTAATGTGAAAAGCAGAGTGTTTATATAATGAAAAATGAAGTATGACATATAACGATTTAAAGATAATGGAACTTTCAACGATTGTAGTATGGCAAGCAACTATTTTTGCCACCCTAACAATAGTAATGTGGTTTAAAATAACTAAGTATACTAAAAATCAAAGTAAGTTTATCTTTGTATTTCGAGTTCTACGTCAGGCATCGCTGTTACGCAATCCATCAGATGGCTCGAAACAAAATGTGTTTATGCCCGGCTTCGAATTTAGACCACAACGCGTTCCTAACATTAACAGGCAAATACGTTACCCACTAAGCCATCATGGGGACAATGTAGGTTCATCTTCTTGAAGTGAAACGCATCACTCCCTTGTTTGCAATAGATGTTAGTTCTAGAGTCAAAATCTAGAGATTATTATTACATTGGCTTGTACTTAAACTGATTCCCACCGTGCAACCAACACGATAATGGAATGTTAACCACTAATAAAACAGGTTATACTAATCTTAGATCAATATGTACATAGGTGCATCATGTAGGACCAAGGTGCACGTAGTGACTGTCATTGAAACTACTCTAATAATAATAATAATAAATGACAGTAATAATACATTTTGGCGACAATCTGTTTTCGTATCCTCTCTGATCTATCGTATTTGCTATTTCTTCGCGTTTCCTTTTAGCTGGGCCGTTCCGAACGATATTTCCTTGGTGTGATTTACATGGGAGTAAGCCAGGCAATGGCAAGCGGCCGGATCGCGGATAAAATTGTTGGACTCCTTAGTTGTCAGATGTACCTGTCACTTATGCTAGTTCCAAAGACGGTGAGCATATTCTAATAGAATCAAGTCGTTGTAGCAGCGAACCAATGCAGATTACGCACACATACAGCCGAATATGCCTCAGACCTTACGAGTGTAGGTGAGAAATCTAAGGACTTTTGTAACTAAGTTGTGACTTATCTGTGGAGGTGGAAAATCGTGTGGTTAAAGGTTAACATTTTATAAACAAGTAAAAAAATGGTATAAAATTATCATCATTAATGATGTGACATTTAGTTGGCACCACTATGACGTATTTAATTGCGAGAACCAAAAAAATATGAACTTGCTGGGGTGATCGCCTAATTATTTTGCTTCAATTTCCAATCATCTAATTTCCCGAATGCCTTTTTTATCAGGGAGTCAATTTGTTATTTCCATCTCTCCTTCAAAGTTGTCTGTCAATGTTATCTTTGCCGGTGAGCAACGGCAACGCAAGTTCGTCTTCTTTCGTTACTCCAAAACGGAACAGAAGTGTGAGCACGGAGTCACGTAGTGTAACTGTTGACGATGAAGTGTATCCTATCGAGACCTTGCAGGACTATGTGGAACATATTACAGAGGTAGGGCAGGACATAAATTCTTTCACATTGTAGGGGTATTTTTAAGTAAAAATATTAATAAATATGAAGACTTTAGCCACCATTTGAGTGTTTTTGAACGATGATTTTTTATCGTCAAATGGCCTAAAGTGAGGCTAGTTATATCTGTTTGAACTTGTTTCTTTTTAATTAGTTTTCTTTTCCTATTTTTCATTTCATAATATTTAATACTGATTCCATTGCCCTAATTAGTGTCCGTTTTCCATTCGATGTAGGCCTTGGATAGCCTGAGATTATTTCTCACCAGCGTAAGTCTTGAGGAACATGATGACGTTGTGAGCGCGTTATGCCAGCATATGGCCGTAATTACAGAAAATGAGATGCTCAGCCCTCAAGCATACGAGGTGCTAGGTGCCCTTTGTGATCGGGATGGCCTGCACGGGGACTTGCCAGAACTACTTAAACTCGTCTCCTTTAAGCTCAACGGCAACCTCCTAATGTTAAAGGCGTCAGTGAAGTAAGTACGGAGATACATGTGAAGGAAGACAAATATGTTCTGTGATTGCGTCAGTTTGTACGCAGCTTGAATTCTGCAGTTACGCCACCTTAGTTCTGTCCCGAAATGAGCGAAAATATTCAGAGCCTACTGAAAATGATAGAGGTGCATTGTTATCGATCAAATAATAGAGATAAAGATAAATTGTTTATATGAAAAATACCTTTGCTCTTTTTTGTTTTTCTTTTGCACACGATCTTTAGGGACCAGGTTCCTCGAGCGATGGTAAAGGCTCGTGATACGAGTTTACGCTTTCTTATGTGTATGAGGGACCGGGTGAAAAGTGATGAGTATCTCATTGTCACGATTCAACAGCTAGCAATGCGGTCATTAGAAAAAGCAGACATTCGCTTCCGGACCGCACAGGGCGTGCTCCAATTGGTGCTCCAACTTGAGGAAGAATCCCTTACCCAGACTCTGCACTGGTTTCACAAAATGATCCGCTCGAAAATCCCGCGGCATCGAATGTTCACGCTGGAATTATTTGGCCAGATCTGTAGCTTACAAAACACGCCGCAGGTAAGTATTATATTAATTTCTGCATAAAATAAGCGATCTAGCAGAAATAAACTCTGTTTGATGCCAAACGTAAAGGACTCTAGGATCCTTTGGAGATATCGCTGAACTCTCTAGGGAAGTAAATATTACACTTGAATTTACAAGTATGTTTTTAAAAAATCCAAATTCTTAGAGCGACAATGTCACTAATTATGTCAGGAACTTTTAAAAACGAACTTTCTCATTCATTACTACAGCAAGCCATTTAAAGTTTAAGTATGTAGTAAGCAGCTGGATATCTCATACGAGTTAGATTAGCGAGGTGAGCAGTAAACCAGTTTCACAACGATGAGGTCGCAGTTTCGGTCTTGAATGCAATGAAATTGTTTTGTCTTTAATGATTTTAATTACCAATAAGTCTATGATTTTCCACTGTGAGATTTCGCCGGCGTGAACATTGTAACGTTTTTTTTTTCGTAACGTTTTTGAAATCCGCATACTTCGATTAGTGTATAGGCATTGAGCGGTTCTATCCGGATACTGAAAAAAACCCGAATACTTAAAGAAAATTTGGAGCAAACTAATAACTACAAGTGCTGGTTTTGATGGCCTAGGCATTACGGCGACACTTCAGTAATATCGCATTGGCCTCTCTCGAGCGAGTTATGGATGATTTGGCCACAGTGAAAGCTAAAGCATTTGCTTTCTTTTCTCAACTTACGAACACACCCCATTGGATGGATAACCTCGTGACAAACGAGTGCAGTCACGAAGATGTTATCGGTGCATTGTTAGGCATCCTAAACGAGTGTGTGAAAGATTCAAAGGTGCATGTACGGAAAAGTGCCCTGAACGTGCTAAATGGAATTCTCTGTGGCGATACCGAATTCGACAAGGGACCTTATGTTGATGTGAGTTATCAACAAAGAGTAACTATTATTCATGATAGTCATATCTAGTGACATTGGCATAGAAATTGTTGTTGCTATTAAAATTATATTTATTTCCTTTCTCAAACAGTATAGTTGACACATAATCTATTCAATACTGAAAGAAACGCATACTGAACAAAACGCGTTCTTTTAATTCTTCGTTGTGCTTGTACTGATTTCAGGTGATTGTTCGATGTTGTCGTGATCAGACGATTCTCGTTCGTAAGCATGCTCTTGAGTGCCTTTTGAAGGTGTATCGACGTCATCCCACCTATAACAAAGAATTCGTTTCTGGTGTATTTCCTCTCACGATGGACAACGAGCCATCAGTGCAAGAAAAGGCATTAGCATGTGTTCTTGACGTCATATTCGACTCAATACTACCGGGACATGTGGAAGATAGCGCATGGAATGTCCTTAAACATCTAGGTAAGCAGTGACTAACGTCTAAACCCAAGATTCTGGAATTTAGGATTTTTGTCAAGGTTTCCTGTACACAAATGATGCAAATGTTTACGGATGCAGTCGGGTTCAAGTCCGACAAGATCTCTCCAGATTACATGCAGCTGACACCGAGCTCCGCCGTTTCATCGGTGACCGCTGAATTTCATTAAAGCCAAGCGGTGACTTTGAGGTGTAGACAGGCAGAGTAGAGCTTAAAGATTTTTCTTCCTCTCCGGTTTCTCTCTGTCGTATGTAACTAAATTCCTTATCTAGGCTCGTTCGCATCGTAAAACGGTCTATTTTTCATAGCACGTAGGAAATAGATGTCGGACGGCATCGATAACAGCGGCAACAATCAAGAAACCATACTGGTTTTCTTTATCAAAAACTCCGCGTCCGTTTGACCCAGAGGTTTCGATACGCCTCCATACTTATTACATTATTCTAGGAAATTTGCTAGTAAAGCGCGCAAGAAATTCATGTATCTGCTTGCTTACACACGATTCTTGTTAGAGGAATTCAAATTGTATCTCAGTCTACTTCACACGACAAGCGACAATAGGAGCTTTTTTCAACCGGCAATGCAAAGTCGCTTACATCGACGTTGGGCTAGACAGTACAAAGACAATAAAGAAGGACACATAGAATGATCTAGACAGTTCGCGCTATCCCGTCATCAGGTGGCTGACGCGCTACACACGAGGTTCATCATGTATTAAGCAACATATCAGCTCTCCCACAGGTTTTGTGTAAGAATAGCGACTTTGCGATCATTAGCATGCTCCGCAGGTAATGTAATAACTCTTATGGGTGTATCAGGGCGCCCGGCATGGTGATAAAATGCAAGGAAATGTGTCAATAGATGTACAATGAATATTTGTTCAAAATTTCTGCCTATGTAAGCCGTATCTTTAGACTATGTTGTACTACGTTCCTGTATCTAATATTATATCCCTTTCTGTTTTTTTTTGTTTTATAATTTTAATGAGTGATTTTACAATCGAACTCTCGCCCTAGTTGCATGATTAGCTACTCTTCAATCAAAAAATTGTTGCTTCGTCATGAACGGTCAATGAAGATGAAGTATCGATAATCGTTAGATTAACTTCTCCTTTTTCAAAGAGTTCATCTAACTTTCAAATATCATACGTTAAAGCTTTGTTATTATTTTTGCAGTTGTGGGTTTAGTCGTGAAAATATGCCAATGGATATATATATATATAGCTTTCGAAAGTTAGCCGGTTAAAAGAATAAAACAAGTTATACAAGTTCGCAAATTTTTGTCTGTTAATGCTAGGGTTGCGCTTGTTACAGTAGTTCTTTTTAAGGTATTTTTTCCTTTGCAGTGTGATCATGATTGTCATTTATGTTGGATCCTTTTTCCTTCAATTCAGGCACATATGAAAGGTATTTACCTTTGATATGTGAGCAGCTATGCAAGAAAGAAGGGAAGGTTCAGCTGAATGATCAGCACATACGGGCTCTCACTATGGCTCTCAAGACGGTTAACGCATCGCTGGCATGGAAGCTGCTTAGTTATCTTTGCAACCACACCCACGTCAGCCTGTCCGGATTCGACGCCTGTGAGGATCAACTGTGAGTTTGTCAAACCTTGCAAAATGCACTGCTTTTCATTGAAGTTTTTAACAGCCAAAATGATGCTGGTTGCAATTACACTGCATACCATGATGAGCTTTCGGTAAAAGGGAGAACGTTATTCAGAAATTCGCGGTACAATCCGCCTATGCTATCGTATTTGACGATGGTTTATAGTTAGATGAGGTGTTATTACTCAATAGTATATTAAGATTCTCCTATTTTGTGTTCAATTCGGGCTTTGTTTTCAGAGACGATGACGCGCAATGTTGTCGTTTGAGCGTGCTCTTGACACAGTCCAGGCAAAAAAAAGAAGATGAACATTATTTGGGTAAGTGCTACTTAAACAACAAATAAATTAATATGGTGTATTGCAGTTAATTAGTCAGACGTGCAAGACAATTTGTGCACGGTGGCGCGCGCAAAAGTGCAATTTTATAATTGTAGTAACATCATGAGCATATCCAAAATTTTTCAGAGCAGTTTAGAGGACTTTCAGGTTACAAACAAGATGCCTCTTTACCTGAATCTTTTTACCTAAAGGTCTTTCAATCTGTCAATAAAGCTGACACGTTTAGGAACCGGAAAAATAAGTAAATCTAAGTCAAACACCCAGAAAATTAGATGTCTAACTACTAAATATGGAAACAAGTTTATCATTTCAACAGGTACGCATATGCAAATAAAAATACGAGCTCTTTCTACCACCTCTTTTCTGCTCCCAGAATCATTACTGACGATACTAAACGATCCCGCCACATCATTTATGAGACTGGCTCATGTCTGCTCAATCCTGCTCCATTTGGATCGGTCCCAGCTGGTGCGTTGGGCAGACGTGACTTTCCCGAACTGCCTGGCCGTAATGGAGCAGGCGGTCGAGGATGAGACGGAAGATTCGGTATCTGAAAACGACTTACTTTCGGCAATGTTCAAGTCGGGCGAATGTGTACTAGTTATACCAAATCTTGCCGACCTTCGCTTGTGCGCCCTTCTACGAACAATCGTACAAGAATCAAAACAACCGCGTAAGCTGTTTTATCCTCAGCATTTTTGTTGATTTCTTTCACTCATAAATGTAGTTCGATCAAACTTACTAAGTCATACACTTTCTGAATACAGCATATCGAATACCTTAGATTGGTGATGTTGTCTATCTCCTGATTTGCGATAGCAGACGCACCCATCTGAATCACGATGCCGAGTAACCTTTTTTATTCTCATCATTATCCCCATTTGATTGACTGATATGTTTCTACCAATCTAAACTGTCTAGCTGTCTTGAGATATATATGAAACCGGGAGGAAAAAAACAAAGAAGACAAGTTCATGGTCGTACTTGGAAAAATATGAGCAGGACGAACAGCTTTTGGAAAAATTTGTTTGGAGCAGTGAAGTTATAATTAAATTACTGGCACTATCGATCGACACAATTTAACTTACAAGGCAATTGAAAATTCATATGTTACACTGAAATACCATGCAAATTTATCAAAAAGTTACAATTTGGTTCAACTACAAAAATAATTATACCATTCTTTTTCTTAACAGAACAGTGACCGATGTCAATTACCTGAATTTACCGCAAGAATCTGCTTTACACGAGGACTTTGCTGGAAATTATGAACTTTATTTCTAACAAAAAAGAACAATTGTACACCATAATCGTAGTGTAAGAGCACATCTTGATGAGAATCATGCAAACAGATGGATTTGACGAAGAGGCTCTATAAAATACTCCGCCCGTTCCTTGAACCTAACGCCAATGGAATTCATGTGGAGACATTTTAAACTCTATACCAGAAAATCGGCGACACCGCAAGAAATCTAGAGTTAAGCAGAATGCGCCACAACACTAAGTGAAATGTTTGATAAAGTATGTGAATCAATAACCTGTCGTTCAACGGTAATAATTTTGAATTTATGTGGCAAAAGAAAAGGTTGTGCATTTTGTGTAGATTTTTTTGCAATTTAAATATTAACTATATGTGAATAAAGCTTCAAACTCTGTATGCATTTTTGGGCACCCTGTATATATGCACACGTTTTACTTTATGTATTAATATATATCGTAGATCCGAGCAAACCCTAGTGCTGCCTTTTCGTTGCAGTGGCTGTTCGTCGTATGGCCCTCCGCGTGCTGGGTCAGATCTCACTTGTATCCATGGACTTAGCTAAGCGGTTAGTAACTCTTATCGGAGACACTGTAGATAATGCACACGATCTTTCCCTTCGAGTGATCGGCATTCGCACCGTTGCCGATCTATCATGCCGTTATGCCGCACTGACCGATTCGCTATTACCGGTCGTCTACTGTTTACTCAAAGACCCGGAGACCGAGGTTCGTCGAGCAGCCATTACGAATCTACTGCAACTGCTTAAAGAAGAATATATAAAACTGAGAAATAATTTCCTTTACCATATGCTTGAGTGCGTTCTCGACGACGACGAGATGCTACGCGACTTGAGCGAGTTCGGCCTGGACCAGTTCGTGCTCAAGAAAAACCCAAACATATTTCTACACAACTTTATCGACTGCGTGTTTCACCTGAACGCCTACCGCGGCCATTCACTCTACAACCAGGTGCTGCAAACGCCTCGCGAGATTGCGACGTTCTCGCTGGTGGGGCAGCCATTGAAGAGGCAGATCATCTACCGTTTCATGGTCCGTCGCCTGACGGATGAGCACAAATTCCTGCTCACGCTCAACATCTGCAACAACGTTCTCAAGGCGATTGCTGATAACGAGACAGCTGTCGACCGGTGAGTGATAAATAAAATGCGTTTACTATATTTTTCAGCAAGATAAACTAACATAAACCAGAATCGTCAATATTATTATTACTTTAGATTGCACGCAATTATTGCAATATAATGGCAAAAAAAGCATCTTTCACAAAAAAGTCGCCGGAACCCACAGCCTCAAGCTGTTTTGTTCATACTTCCGTGACTTAGCGAATGCCCAGCGATTGTGATCGACCTACTGGAGGTGCTCTGCATGGACGAATTACGTCTGCGGGTGACCACTCGAGGTGACGAAGAGGAGGCTGGAACAGAATTCACTGAAGATGAAAATAACGGACTGGCCACCGCTTCATCGACTCCGGTGAACTCTCGACACACCCGCAAGAAGGAACAGTTTATTCTGAATGCCATCAAGCTCAAAACGATGATCGAGTCGATCCTGCCACCGCTGACCATGCTCAAGAGCCGGTATGAAACAACTTTTTCGTTCACACAGGTTAAGCAGGACATGTCATTTAAGAACTGGTGTATCGATAAGGACGGGCAAAAGCTCGGACAAGCTTAAACGGCTTGAGCGCGTTGCTGCTTGATATCAGACTTGAACTTCTTCTTCACAACTGAGGCAAAGGTATTTGCAAAACAATGAGCAAGTCAAAGCAACGCGTTTCGCCTAAATTGAACTACTAAGACACATGTACAGTAGTTCGATGCGGCTAACGTCAACATAAGTATTGAGTTATGCTATGCTACTTTTAAAATAGGGACTTCAGTTAAAATTTATCAGAGTGTATTTGAGCGAGATGTCATGTAGCATATTGGTCTAGCAGATAATATGACGTAACACTCTTTCCTTGCCCTTTTTTTTACCTTGTTCTAGTTGCGAAGACAACGAGGAACTTATGACTGCCTTAATGTCATATCTCAACGTACTTAACCACGAGTACAAGAACGAGCTTAAGTCGCTTCTTGTTGGGAATTCTGCCTCAGAGTTTTATAACGATTTAAAGAAATTCGAGGCTAGCCGAACGCGACTGGACGACACTGTTACCGGCTCTATAGCTGCTGAGGATCCTCAACAAGAGGTTTGGAGACAAGTTTTGTTTCTACTTTTAGTGCCACGGGTTTAATAAGATTAATCGAATTGTGTCCGTACCAAGAAAATTTAGTGTCATCTTGTTGTTGTCTTATAATCATTGGCCTTCTTACAATGTATTGCAGAGCAAAATGAAGCTCATTATGAAAGTGCTTCAAAGCGCACGAAAGCAGCAGCGAGCAATTCTAAATCGCGACCAGGAAGAGCAACAAATAACTAAGCCGTTGCAAACAAAGGCCGGTGCTGCAACGCCAATGAAGCAGCCTGTGGGCATCTCTGAGGCTCCTTGCGAGTTGATAGATGAAATTAGCGCGGCCAAAGTAGTTTTCAAGGATCGACCTACAGCGACTATTGCAGCTGAAAACGGCCAAGTGGAAGCCATCCAACAAAAAGCGCCTGACAATCGGGCGAGGGATATTCCGACGACCAAGGAGGCAAAAACAGCCAAAGCCAGCAAGGCTACTAGCCAAGATCTCGTAGATACTCGAGCATTGGAAAAGACGACAGACGACATCATGGAATTGAGCGGAATCGAGCCTTTGACCGAGGAGTATGAAGTGGAGTCAGAGCGCCCCCAGTCTAAGAACACCGCCGAGAATGGCATTCCGGTTGAAGAAGGGTTTGACACTCAGCAATCAAATAGTGAAAACGTGTGGAATGGGGTTGCGGATACTGAGGGCAATGAAAATAAAAACGTGGAACGCAAAGATGACAGCGATTCAGACAGTGGCCCACCCGTTCCTCTCATAGATAATATTGAGCAGGTTCTGCGGGTCGTAGAAGAGGCGCCGTGTTCAAAACCCACCATCGTCAAAGCTGTTTCGAAGGTTATGGTACACAATGACAACAGTAACGCTATCGAACAGAACGGATTCGATCTGCCGCTTAATGGGCATGTCCTCAGTCGGACAAAAGCAAGAAAAAGGCGATTTAGAGAGATGGAAGATGAGCAGAGAGCAGCAGTGAAAAAAGACGTGGTCGATAATCAGCATTGTGCAAAAAAGGTAAAGACAGTACAGGATTTATATTTGGAGAAAGTGGCTACCGAAGGAACGAGCAAGTCACGGAAACGTCGACGATCGGCGTCAACAACTTCAAGCACATTCCAAACCCCCCAAGCTTCGCACAATTCAAAACGGCTGCGTCAGAACCATAAAAATGATATCACTCTAAATAACAATTGCACCGTAGTAGATAGAGCTGTGAAGAATAACCGTGAGACACCCAGTTCGAGTGTGCCTTTTACGCCAAGACGTTTGGTATCAGTAAGTGCCCTGTGCTTTTTAATTTCTATGCATATTTACCTCTTATGGTTTCTGTAGGGAAATCATATGATTTAGATGAAATATTGGATTAAAACTAGTACAGCAGTATTAGGAATAGCTTTCAAACTAAACCAAAGGTAAAGTTTATAAAGGGGCAGCTTCAGTGTTATATGGATAAACCTACGAATGACGTCTGTATATTTGTCTGTTTTGCTTTTTACAGAAACGATCTAGGAACATTCGTCCAGAGTCAACACATTCTGGTCTGCTTCGTTCGCGATCAACGGCGGGACAGCTCGGCAACCGTCCTTTTCGATCTGGTTCCGTGGACTCACGACTTTCATCAACAGTGTCCTCTTTGGTGTCCACACGATCTTCGGTAAGAGCTCGACCTAAAGCAGCAGCGGCATCGTCCCTTGAGGCGCGTTGGAAACACGAGTATAACCTTATGGTAAGTGTAGTTTTAATCAATTCGAAATCTCTGATTTATGACGCGATCAATTCTTACTTGGTGACAGGAGTATGCAGTAGGACGAAGTATACTAAATTCTACTAGCTGTTCAAGTGCTTGTCTCATCTCTGGTTCGCTATTCCGATTTTGTCCAAATTAAAGTTGCTCTTGTAAAATAAGCAATGCATTATATTTTTGTGGTGGGCCTGATTTGCGCTTGTTTTTCTATATGTGATCGTTCCTTGTGATACTAGCCATGCGAAGTGATCGTCATTCGAAACCCAGTTGTGGAGATATGCGCCAAAGAGATGCGAAACACGGGTCAGAGTATCTTCAGAATGGTCACCAATGTTCCTCACCGAGCAGCTCCGGTAGGCTACGGCAACAATAAAAACAGAAATAGCAAACCGAACACCAATAACAATAGTAGCAATAGATCATAACACATTGTACGTGCAGGAACGGCGACGGCCAATTCAACAGACATTACAGCATAGAAAATAATTGCGTACTAGGATGACTATTACACTAACTAACGTCTAAAAGTATCGGATTTATGAAGCTTCAGTATTTTCAAAGTCTTTGTAAAAGTTGATGGACAAATACCTGTGTGACCCTTTGAGAATACTGCAGTTCTTAATAGTCGCCGTCTAATAAAACTGTCCGTCAAAGTAAAGGAATGAAATGGTTGCGACAATCACTGTAAATAGACAAATTAAGTAATTTAATACGAAGCTCTTTCCTGTGGCAGTCAAACCAAGTAATACCCGGTGAACCAATAGTGAAACATTGTAATTACATTTCTTCACATATATATACATGTATATATATAGCCAGCACTGATACACAAATACATTAAGATACAAAGCATCTGTCTTTGTAAAGCCATTGCTATTTTATTTATGTGTACAAAACCAATGTAAAAACGGATAAGCAAATTTGCTTGTAAAAAACGATCCCGTGTAAAAAAAGAAAATGACAGGAATGCACAAATCCTTGTAAGTTATTGTTACTTTGATACGCTGCAAATAATAAAACAAGCTACGAAAGTAATTGATATATAATGATCAGAGTGTTTGTCAGTGCCGAAGAACATGGTAATCTATCTGCACTTTTAGCTAATCTAGTTTCAGAACAACAATATTGGATACCTGTTAGACTTTTGAAAAGTTGTACCAGGATTGCTGTTCATGCATGCGATATTGGTGAACTACAAATGTGTCATCGACAATGCGCAACGAACAGAGCCCAAACTTTACCATCGGCGAATTTAGCGTCGTCCGATTTCTTTTAACTACAATTTAAAAAAATTTAGCTTGTGCAGTTGTACAGCACTTTTTGTTTAGGCGTAGACCAAAGGTATGCGTGCGGCCGTAAGCTAAACTGTAAGCAAAAGAGGCTCGTAAAATAAATGATAGTGCAAAAAAAATTATAATACTAAAACAAAGTAGGTCGAGTTCGACTACAAAGTACTGAAACAATGGAAACTGAAGGACAATGTCGACAAAGCCTCTTGAAAATACCTACCAATTTAAAACTCAAGTCAAACGGCAGCATGATCAGCTCAACGTGAACAATTGACGGGATCGATCGTATCGCCGAAAGCAGTACGCTACAGATATAAACAGCTGCAGTCAAGCTGTCATATAGTAGCGTACTAATTTTGTGTTCTGAAATGGCCATTAATGATATTTGATAGCCATAGTTACGCTTCACTACAAATGTGGGAGGGGTCACAGCCCACAGTTAGAAAACAAATAAACGCAGTCGAGTCGGTACTATCTGCTACTAAGCTGGTGGTGGAACATCGGGCGTTTACGCGAGCAAAGCATGTTCAGATGAATTCGAGTAAATGCATAAGGTTTCTGCTCAAATTTATATGGATCAGCTACGTTACGGCGAAAGAAGAAGGTACTACGTAAGTGCAGATTAGCGCTTACTGTCATCGATTCTGGGGCACATATTGACGGAAGGATCTGATCCAGTGCAAAGAAGTATTCCGTAGACGGATCCCACAAGAACCACAACAATAACTGTGGATGAACATAGCGTTGTTTGTAACAATCACGAAATGTTCCGATTGCAGCGACCACTAAAATTAGTGGTCGCTGCAATCGGAAGTGACTACGAGCTTGATTTGATAGTCTAGAGCCTAAAGTATCATTTTCGAGTTCTGAAGGCAACGGGACCTGCTCTTAGTCATTCAAAGCAACGATTCAGGTAAAGGTGTCCTATAGAAAATCAAAGGATCTTAATGCAAATTCGTATAGTATAACATTAACATAACATATTATAGCCTGGTATGGTCTATCACATATATTGGGCAATGCGTATGCAAGAGCCAATCATAGTGAATAAGCAAGGTCTGTACAGTGTTTAAATTTACCGCAGCCGGCGCCGCATGAAACCATGTAGGTGGGTACATTTTTGGACTCATTCACACGAGGACAGCAGTTCTAGAAAGCGTTCTAACAGATTTCAACAGTAACATTGGAACGTATGGGCTATGCATGTTATTCCAACCAATTGTGTTTTTCATTTTGATATCTCGTAAATGGTATTGAGGTCACCAGCTGCTCAGTAAGCCACGAACGTTAGGATTCTACTTCAACCTAGGGTTTGCAGCCGAATCGAAAGACCCAATACCAAGCTGGATAAATATCCCCTCAGTTCTCAAAAGCTTTTTGCAAGAGGGTCGCTAAACTCCTAGTTCCGCTTAGCCTATACAGTTAGGTTTATTTTATAAACTATATACGTTAAGTGAAAAAGCCAATAAAGATAGATAACCCGGTCCGATTCCTTTTCAAAGCCAGAAATATATGCTTCTAAATAGAATTGTTTAAATAAAATTTCATTATTTTCAATTCACGATGATTGTATTCATTGCGTCGAATTCCTTGAAATAAAAACAACGTCGTGATCAAAAGATTGTTTTTACAGGTACCAGTATCGAGTGAGCATTTTATATTGTATCAAAAATTATTTATAAAATCTTGTTCTGGGGAATGGATATCTGTGTTTGACGATGAAACAATAACATATACACTTGCAGGTATATCAGAGTACAAAAATTGTTCTTTGACAAACAACTACGTACGTTAGTATAAAATCCCTTGGGACAGACTATATTTATTGTGAGGTCATTTAAGCTAGCAGTTTGTCTGGTCTGTAGACCAACATGTATAAACTTAGTTTCTATAGCTGTCATTATTTTAGATTAACACGAGCATGCCTTAGCGCTGGGTTTATTCTAAAGAAAACGTTTAGTTTGACAATAAAACCCCAATACTAAAGTAACGGAACATTCTCATTTCTAAAACTTCAACCTTTTTCTGCAATTACCATAGTAGGAACCACCTATAGAAGTAGACGAACAGTCAGGTCAAGCTCCTACCCTGCTGCCAGACGCGACAATCAGAGTTTTCACACAAAATGATAAAACATAATTTTCAACCGTTTTCTCTGCCTCTACCCTTATCGTGTCTTCAGTGAGTACAAGTTTCTCAACATTGCTGCTGAACGATGCAGCTACAAACTCAGCTTCAGCGATCGACATTTTTGAAACAAGATTTTCCGCTCCTTTATCCAACCGAAGCAATAAGTCGGCTGCTTTGAGCCGACAGCATAGCCAGTCTTCATCTTCAGGGAAAACAAACTTAACTAGCCGTTTACAAATTTACGATCCATAATCAACTCGAGCCTACGAGCAAAGTTCAAACAACGCCGACAACTCGCCATCGCAATTTTCGTCGAGATCAAGGCGATGTTCATCTGCGTGGACGGCGGGAAAGCTGACCAAGAAATCATTAAGGTCCATACCTCGACTTCGAGTTCAATGACAGGGTTTAGATTGCGCAATTTTTTCGATTAACATAAAAACGTCTAGCCAACGTGACCAGTCTACTAGTGTTATAGTTTTGTCGTCGGGGTTCTATCGACAATATCTGTAGTTTTGGATAGTGAAGCTCCTATTTATCACTCACGTGCATCAAAAGCAGTCTCGTGCGAGAAACGTTTAATCGACACTCGCAACCAAGAACATTCGACGAACAGTTCTCCGACTTCGCTGTCTTCAGTTAGCGTGCAGTTGTCGTTGCTAGACCCCGCTCGCTCAGCTGGCTTACGACCAGAAAGCCAGAATTCGGACAATCAACTCAAAAGACGGAATTCTATGAAATTGTTCATCGCATCAACGGACTATCTATTAAACTCTACTGGATCATGGCCGAATCGTTCTGTTCGAATTGTTCTTCATCGAGCTAGATTTCCAGCGCCGTCTCTAGAAGTAAATTGGGCCAGTAAATACCAATTAAAGGTAAGCCAATAAATCCACTTATAGGTAGGTAGGAGGCATATAGATTTTTAGTTTAGATGAAAAAAATAAAGAATACCACGATTTCGTCGCTGAATTCGATCAATGGTTGGCGTTAATTTTTTGTGGAGTTTCATTAATTATTGAATTTCAAAGTAGCTGTGCAAATATTTATCATTATTATTTAGATCCTTCACCCATATTTCAAGCAATAGGTGTATAGAGTGGTACATGGTGCTAGGCCAAATGTTACGACAGAGCGGTAAGCCGTTTCCATCCTGTATTCTTCGGTCACCGCGTAAAGTAACTAATGTTTTCATTTTTGTCTATATTCAATTGAAGAAAGTGAATCATGATCATCGTCTTGTAAAAGTTCATCTTTTCTGTCTATGCACAAGTTGCTTGGCGGTTGCCTTCCCGCAACAAGGTCTCAAGAAGTTTCAGTCGAGCTCGGAGGATCATCTACATCAGGGTGCACCTTCCAGGTCTGAAGAACCACTTTGAGACGTTGCAGCTGTCATTTCCGATATAAACTGCTTCCTGTATACATCACAGATCTTTCCAACTGCTTCGAACGATGTTTGATCTCACAAAAAGGGGAAATAAAGCAGATGTCTATGATATAAAATTGAATAGCGTTTATTCTGCTCGTAGGGGAGGTCAAAAATCTTTAAATGCTACGTGTCACTCGTTAAGAGCGACGCGTTTTAAAAAATTCAGCTCAATGGATGTTAGGTTGAATTGATAACATTAGGAGCCTAGCAACGCATTCTAACGCAGGGTTTCTAATGAATTGAATATAACAATTACTCTTTTTTACAAATAACTATGAGAATACTATTTATGCGGTGGATGTTGTAACATTGCGAAGTTCTAGTTCTCAGGAATCCTGCCGTGGAATTGTACGCTACTGACGTGAACGAGAATGAAGATTGAGGCGCATTTGATACCCCAATTACATATTCTGGTTGCACATTCAGCCCTGACTGTGCTTCGCCAGACAACGCTCTGAATGGTGATCTTAAAAAAAAGAAACAGTAACAGTGGACACCAAATAAGCATAGCGGAACCTCAAGTAGGGATTAGGTTGTTGAAAGAAGTATACGACTTCAACTGCTTATATGTGAATCATCATGTTAATCACTTCTGGTAAGCGCTGTATCTCGTACCCTCTCAAATCAAACAGGGCAACGTAGTTCAGAAACTTCGTCGTTTCTTCGGACAATCAGAAATTTACATCGCTCCGACGGTTGAACAACTATAATGAGACAATATGTGAGTAATTTATCTGTTTTTTTTACAGCAAATAGTCTGCTTTGACAAGGAACACTTGCAGCATGGAAGCTATGGCCCTAAACCAATAATAATCAGCAGCGTTTTTATAGTCTATTCGATTCTTTATACACTTTAGTTTTAATGCAAACGTAAAATTAATTTTGGATATCATTGCGCTTCTGTTTAATTTGATTGACTTGGTGACAACGGGCTCTATAGGCTAGTTTTTGGGTATACACCTATTACAGTACTTGCGATCTTTTATGTCGTAGTATGAGCACGTGACTGTTAAAAAAAAATAGGAAACCTTTATGTAATCAAATTATGGGCTTCTTTAAAAAAACCATAAATATTGCCCGCATCGAAGATCGATGTGAATAAACGCTGAAATCAACTGTTAAAAAGGCAAAATATTCTAGATAAAATGCTTTCAATGTACCTTATTGAATGTTTGTAATTTTGCTAAATGAAGATGAACAAGACAAAATATGATTCTTCTATTGCAGATGTAGATGAAAAGCGGTGCAGATGTGTGGTATGTACTTGTTTTTATGAGTTTACAACTTTAATAAAAGTACATTCCAATGTTTACGCGCAGCAACTTCTGTGTATGGGTATGATGCGTATAATGCTTGTTGCAGTTTTTGCTAACTGTTCTTGCTCCAAATGTATGGCTTGCTTTAAAAAAAAAATTAATAAAATAGAAGCTCAAACAAACTAAAATTTATACGCAAAACCTTTTTATGACAAGTCCTTGGTTTCGTCTTATTATGACATGGTTCTCGTTAGCTTGTGAGCTCATCCTTGTTTTATTCTATAGTTCATATACACATGAAAAACGGCAGCTTGAACACGTTTCTCTATCTAAAGCTATGCATAAGGACAGTACCAGGCGCAAGGACTGAAACATTTAGGTTTTTCCTAGACTAACGCTCGTCTGGGGGTGCCTCACAACCTCTTGAGACTTTTTGAACTTTATTACAAAAGCTGTCGGACACGTGCGTTTGACCTTAAGATGCAAACTTTCTGTGTCTCTCCGGCTGCGATTGATATTATCGTTGCCCTTTTAAGAAACACTTAAAATGCGGCTTTAAAAGCAATGCGGCGTTCACTATTCGGCTACATTTTCGTTAGTTGAATTCAAAACTAAATAACTAAATTAAATTCGCTCGCTATATATTTGTACATTTATATAATGTCCTTACATAAATTTGTAGCGTTGTTGGTCGCTGTTAGGCCTCGGTGTACGTAACGTACATAAAATGCTATTTCCTACGTAGACCGTATATAGATATTCGGCCGCCTTTTCGTTAGGCGAAAAAAATACTTATGAGACTACTGGAACCCCCGTGTAAAAGGAACTGCCGTTACGAAAACAATCAGCTTATAACCTTACTTTCGCAACTACTTATATATTTGCGAGATATGTAGATCGAGCTAGACTAGTTAAAGCGTTTTTCTTTTATATGTAAAATGAACATAAATTTTAACTGCAGTAGTAGAAGTTATAATAGATTTGAAAAACATAGTATAATTTATTAGCTTGTTACCTTATTGAAAAATAAACAAAATCACATGTAATCTAACTAAACATTATTATTTATAATGTTTTAGGCTTGACACAGTGGTGGAGGACTTTTTAGTGCCCTTGTTGTAACCAATAGAGAGGCGTAGTCCTACGGCAGGGCCTACCGAAGAAAGCCACGTAATCAGGTAATTGATCCTGAAAATAAGAAAAGAGTCGAAGATTAACAAATAGAGAGGATTCCGAGTAATTTAATTTCACTAGTGTTCTAAATGGTCTTCCATTTGGCGCAATGATAAAGTGTTTGGAAAATACAAAATTGTCTAGCTTTGGATTTGGGTATAGACATGTTTTGTAACTTATGCAGCGAAAATGTTGGTGTGTTGATAAGTTTTCGAATCAGCACTGTGGACACCGAACCCTGTTACAGAAGAACGACAACTTAAAGCCAGCTATGCAATAGTCAATTGCTTTGTTTTTCAATAGAATATGTTCAGCCAATGATCAGTTTCGCAAAATAGTATAGAATAATACTTCAGGGAATAATAGTAAATGATTTTGATTGCTTTAAACACCAAAGGTAGACTGGTTGGCTTCAATCGTGTATGCTGAATTTTCATCAAATTCAGCATACACGATTGAATGCCTAAGTACATAACGACGTATACCTTGTACGTTTGACTGCTATTAAACTGACTGTGTGAAAAGTTTCCGTTGGAGCCAACAGACGGCGCTAGCATGAAATCGGCTGCTCGTGCCTCGCTGAAATTTTCCAGGATTTTTGTTTCAACCATCAGACGTGTGTGTTCTGTTGTTTTCAGTCAGTCGTTGTCGGTAAAAGTGGTGACTCGGTACTTGATACGGAGCTCGAAGAGATGCATATTCGGCGTTGTCTTCTTCACTATTTTCGTGCTGGAAAAGTGTTGCCGAGACACAAAGAATTGTTTGCGCAGTCGAAGGCGATCGTGCAGTAACCTTTACCACTTGTCAGTTTTGGTTTAATTAATCGCTTTAGAAGCGGAGATTTCAACTTGAACGACAAACCACGTTCTGGGCGACCATAAGAAGCGAACGACGATGCACTGTGGGCACTCCTTAAACAAAATGAAGCGCAGTCGACCCGAGAGCTTTCTATACAGCTAGGAGTGTGCGAGAAGACCGTTGTCAATCGTTTGAATGCACTTGGAAAGATCAGAAAGGAAAGAAAGTGGGCAAACGGGTCGACAAATAGATTGCTTCCAAGGATGAAGCCTTTTCTTTCGCAGGTTACGCCAGCTCTTCATATCATAGAGACGGGCGACAGTTGTAGAAAGCAAAGGACACTATTTTGATTAAGATATATTCACCTATTCAAAGTTTCAATAAATTGAAATGACTAAAAACGACGAAAACTTTTTATCGACAACGACATATTCGATATTCGACACGTAACTGTTACCTTTTTAATGTGACTAAGTTATTCATCCATACAATTAATAACTGCAATACTTCGCGTGCTTATATAGAATCATAGATAAACATGGAATCGGCTTACGCAGCAACTAGTTAACGCGGTGGCAAGGTAGGCTTAACAACTTCTTTCCGACACAAAACTGAACGATCTTACAGAATGATACGTACTGAAATACTATGTGTCTAGTCATCGAAAACATTTGTTCCATACACAATTAAACCTCACAATATATATTAATACGGCATAGTCCAGAAGATATGCAAACTCCGTTATTTATTTATTGAGCTATCAAATTCTAAGGCGCAAAAACAGGTAGCTGGCATTGACAAAACAAGGTTAAACAGGAAAGTAGGTAATGCTCAGTTTGTTATTTATATCCAAAAATCTTATGCAAAATACGATAAGCGTTTGTGTGCCTGCAGCCATTTAACAACAAATGGTGTTGTCTTGCTGACTTCTTGTTCACCTCAAGTTACATAACCAATAAGATCATTAGCTTTAGAAGTTTATCTACGTTGTCCGGATCCCCTCAGCTGACGAGTTACTCATACTCGACATATACAGGGCGTTTGGGATAACTCCAGATAGAACTGATGTTGCTTGCTACATCTACGCGAAAACACATACTAGGAAGAAATTTTCCTTATGCGCACCTATATATGCTTATCTGGATGATTTGGTTATCGGTAAGTACTATATTCACTCGCTATTATTGGATACTGTTACTTTCTGCACTAAAATACTGGGATTATTTGAATCGACTTCTGTCAATTTCTAATAAATTATTTATTTTTCAATTTGGCTTTTTTTGTAAATTTTCAGTCTCATGAAAATCTTCGTCGAAGTTTTAAAACGTTACGCAACGATTTTGGGCAACAAGAGACGTATGAAATCTTTTTGGGGGGGCGGGGGGGGGGCATCGGACAATAGCTCATCTTTGGTCCCATCCCAAACACAAAATTCCAGCCCCTAACATGATGAGCTTGTCATTTGATTCTACAAGAAACTGATTATCTCTTAGTGCTAAGAGTATCTGGTAGCGACAAAAAATATATTTGAAATTATTCTGAACATGCTAAACATACCATTATATTTATTTTCCAAAGTTCTATGAAGGTCTGTATGTATGTGACTACAGTGATAGCTCGTAACATAACTAAGTGATTAATAAGAAAGTACAAATGCACCTTCGCTCGCCTTGGGCCTTAAGCAGGGGTCCCATGATCTCGTGAGTGTTACATGGGTGGAGCACGAAGTACGGTCGCCGAATTATCGGATGTTCCTGTCGTGTAACGGTGCCCCACATATCCTTCAATTCTAGATCCAGTACCTTACCCTCGGAGCAACACGCGGACCAAACGTCCTCTAGCGAAAGAGTTTCCCCGTCTGTAATTGTCGTCGGGCAGCAGTGCATCATAGTCAGCGATGTGATTAATATGCCGCAGCTTCAAACAGAATCCCGAATATATTAATATGATATTTTATTTAATCAAATAGGAACTTTTATCGAGAAAATGTTTTATAAAAATAATGCCGAAAGAGCTTAAAGATTAAGCAAGCAGTGAATGCGCAAATGTTTACAGGCTGATTTTACTCTCTGATGGTGTTAACGTTTAGAAGCAGTGTATGTTCACAAAGGCGGATTTTTCGTTCATATCTTTAGCTTCGTTCATAGCTTTAATCATTATTTATGAAAAAAATATATATAAAAATAATTTTATCGCTCATATCAATAATGACGGAGCGAGCATTCTAAAGTCAGAGATAAAGAATGAGTGAGATTAAGCGACAACTTCTTTGAACCTTCCAACTTTTTTTTTGTTTCGAACACACTAATGTAACATATATTAATACCTGTGTCTGATGTAATGCTCACCGATGATTTCTGACCTAATATTAATTATTCCTTATAAGCATGAATAAACATGCCTTCCATTAATTAACTAACTACTAACCGTAATATAAGAAGGTAGAAAATGAGCTGTCTTTAGGTTTAGTTTAATGTCGTTTAGGTAGGTCTTACTTGAATAGCAAATATCAAAGTAGAGGGCGGGCGCTTCGAACGATAAGCTGTAGGCGACGTTGTATTCCCAGCAAAGGAGGTCGCCATTGGCCTGTAGCGGTGCTTCTTGAGGATCGGTGATTTCGTCGGCTTCCCTATGTCGAGTACGAACCGAAGTACTTTTTTCCTTTATAACCTTCTTAACAAGGTAAACATTTGCGGGGTTCCCAGTACCGATCTTCAATGATTGATTTTATTTCGTTACAATCGGTGTTAGAGAGAATAACAGACACTGCATACACAATATAGGAACACTGAAGACCCAAAAACATGCTTCTTTCTTATTTAGTTTTTTTCGCATTACGCTTTTTTTCAGTATTAACGTCACCTTTTACTGTACCGTCAATATGGTTAAAACGTAAATAACGGAGAAGCCTTCGTTGATTCGAGCAACTGTCAAGAGCCTTGAAATAGCTCAAAGGCATAATACAGTGAAGTTTTCATAGTCGAGAAATGCTCTAATGAGCGCTATGAGCGTTTTGGATTTGTATAAATTTGCTTTTGTTGCGTCATGTATTTAAAGTGTTATTAATTTGGTGACTGAATCACTAACTGAATTTGTTACTATAATAACCTAACGTCTTTTCTTTACTCTAGAAATCTTATAGTTTATTAAGCGTATTGACGAGTTACCCATAGTTCAGGCGGCGATGTTGTCTGAAGGCAAACGCGCATCTCTTTGAGTGTATTGCCGTAACAACCATAAATATGCAGCCACCGCTGATACAAATTTGAATATTAACGTATAATTACCATGCCATTTCATAAATCTATTAGAAAAACCTTTGATAGGTCCAGCACGACCTAGGCAGTTTAGTGGGGGCAAGTTTTCGACGCTATAAAGGAGAAGCGATTCCGAAGACTTATTTACATAGCAAGAGCAGCCAAGAGTATTCAAAGCGTTTCAAAAATTATCAGAAGGTGAAAAGTAAACAAAATACCGGTTTGTACCTCAATAGATGACAGTGCCATGCTCTGCACTGTTACAGGTTTAAGTTACAGGTTTTAAATAAAACCAGTAATAGACTGTTGAGCGCGAAGTGCTGTTGTGTTCACGCACTTGCCGCATCAAACGCCAAACCCTGTGGGCCGATGGGCTGCCTCCATCTCGATAGTTAGCTAAGGGCGTTTTCTTTTGTATCTTTACTAGTTCCCCGCGGGATACTTAAATCAAGTTATCAATCCACCAATTGGGGATTGGCCTAGCTAACCGACTTCACTTTTCTCTTTTCCTTCACTACATTGTATCTATAGTAGAATGTACCAGCCGCGCACAAGACGCGGCAGTCCGTCACCAACGACAAGTAGCCTCGGGCAACGTCAAATTTGTCGGTTTCGAAACAGCAACTTCTCCCACCTTTAGGGTGAAGTTTCGGGAAATTTGGTAGACTTGGTTTGAACAATACTTGCAGAGAGAATAAGTTCTTCCGGGAGCGTTGTGTTGGCCGCATTGCCGACCCACCGGCCAGCTTTACTTCGCACTCTCATTGAAAGTTATCTGGGGAAGATCTGCTAGAGGGCGCTTCATAAGGCCATTTATTCTACAATATTTACCATGAGCGGCTGGCTTCCGCCGTCCTTTAGCAAACTAAAGAGATAGTTCCGTTGAAGCCTTGAAGCAGATTCTCGTTAAGACCATACAGCAGAGTTATGTATGCTAACTGTGTTATTATAAGGTTGAGGAAGGATCTTGTGAATCGGCCCATCATGTGGAAAATAACTATGTCGGGCGACAAGTTTTTGTAATGAGCCTAGTCTATGGCTTGCCAGGTTATCACATTTCGTTGTTTAGTTCGGCAAACAAGCACGGTCGGCGTGGATGTTGCAACAAAAACATAATCTTACGTAAGCTCTCAAAACTGCATCTACATAAAGTTTAATTGAACAGAAACTCATCACTATAGTTACACTACTGATACAAAGCCGGATAAAGCTGTACGAAATTGCATTTCAATAAGTTAACACAGTATGTCAGAAATATTAACTAGTTCTTTTTTTTTTGTTTTAATCAGTAAAAGCACATTCAATTACTTCGGCGTGATATATAAATGGTTTACAGTGATAATCGCCCAACTTGTCGACATCGAGTGCGTTCATAGACGCAACATTCTTGAAGACCTGTGTTAGTAGTTCTTATTATACTTTATATGCCCATAGAAATGGAAGCGCGCAGCAACAGGCATCAGCCCTCAGTCCAATCCGTCTACTGTAACACTACTGCTGGATACAGCTTCTTCTACCCAGCAAAGAACAGCAGACATCCCATGAGCTGCTGATCCGGAATCGCCCTCGATCTGCCATCAGTCTATTGGTTGGCAACGCAAATGGCGTATGTCGGAAGTGCCGATGAGAGAGAGGGTAGCAAATACAAGCGCCAGGCGAGGGGTAGATAAGTGATTCGGTGGAAAGGGGATTGAACGATCGTTCAAATACCCCCTCCCCCCTACCCACCGCTGGGTTTGCCCCTTGGTTGGTTAGGCGGCATGTTGTTCCCCTCAGGCTTCCCAACCATAGACCCAGCCGAGGCACATCCTAAAACTCCTCAGCCCCCCTGTCTGCCTGCCTGCCTGAACCCCGTCCATCCTCCGATGCGTTCCCTGTTCTAGTCGATCTCTCTCATTCACCAAGTGAGTTCCCTTTCACCTCCTTCTCACTGATATTTTTCCTAGATCACTCTCCTCCGTTCTTCCTCCCTCACTTCTCGTCGCCAACGTCTCCCCTGGCATCTACCGTCTTTCTTCGCCCCTTGAACCCCACAGCCATCCTGTTTCTATTTCGCCCACATTTGCCCTATCCCATTTTGCCCCATGCCATTCTCCTCTCCTTTTCTGTGTTTTCTTCATCACCGACTTGCTGCCTGTGGACCGGTGGCACGCTGCTGCCCCGCCGTCCTGCTACCGCTTCGGCCTCCGCATCGCTCCGCTTAGGCTACTTGACGCGGCTGGCGACCGACCGCCCCAGCGACCGAACGAACAGCGGACCGATCGGCCAAGCAAGAAGGCAGGCAAGCGACCAGGCAAAGGGGCAAGACAGCGTGGAGAGAGGAAATGAGCAAGGAAACGATAGAGGAAAGAAAGATGAACAAGGAGAATTGGCGCCGGAAGAGGGGCGGAGGTTGGGGGCAGGGGCAAGAGACAGCAGTGGCAGGATGAAGTAGCAAAGGAAAGGGAAATGGAACACGACTAAGAGGCGGTGGGCGAATCTATGGAAAGGGAAACAAACAATGGGGAGAGGGCAGCAGCAGCGGATGAAGGGAAGTGGAAGAAAGGCGCGGACGCCCCCTGGGACATCTACTCTGCCACCGCTACTGGCGCCACCACCACCACCGGTCTCTCCTCCGCCTTCCACGACCAGCAGCCCCCCACACGAGACTCAACCCTAGAAACCCCGGCCGCCACGGGGTTTACCGTTGGTGGCTGAGCTCCATGCTGCCTGGTCGTTCGCTGTTTGCTTGTTCACCGCCTGCTTGTCTAGTCCCCATTTGCCCTTCATGGCGCCGAAGTCTCCGTCACTGCAAGTCGTTGGAGCTGCTACTGGTAGAGTGGAGACAGGAGGCACACAGGGGGAACTGTGACGCAGTGCACTAGCCGAAAAGGGGCGAACAGGCGACCGGAGAGAAATAAGATGGGCTAAGGACAGAGTGGGACAGAGAAAGGGGGGAAAGCCGAGAGAGACCATTGGCGGTGGATAATGTAGAGAAGAAGTCGGCTGTATGGAAAGCTGCCCCTGGGGTCGTGCTCTGGGACGCGCCGGTTGAAGGGGAAGGTGAGGGATAAGGCGAAGTTGGGCGAAGGGTGATGGAGGGAGAAATGGATGACGATGCCCCAAACAATCGGGAAGGCAAGGGGGAATAACTAAGGGCGGCTATAGGGCAGGGGCAATCGGGCTTTTCTTTCATCCGGTTCCATATTGTTTCCCTGCAGCTTAGCCCCTTTCGCCCGTCAGTCTCCCACTTAAAGGGAGAGACTGCCGAAAGGGGAAACAGCTTCGGAGATGGTGACGGCCCCCGCTCGTCCAGCGGAGTCTCAGGCGACCGAGTAGCCGCTGGGCGCGCTACTCATCAAAACACGTGTGTCCCTTTCAGCGCATGTGTGGAGAGTGGGAAAACTCGGGGAGGGCCTAACGGCCACCGTACGCGTGTATGAAGTATGTGTGTTCTTTAGTGTGCCGCTAAGTTGAAAAATAACCCAACTAAATTATTTGAAGATAAAATTATAACTGAATATTGTTCTTTTAGCGGAAATAGAATTGTTTTTGGTGAATTGCGTCATTTCAACCAATAATAAGCCAGCAAGAGAGTAATACATGTAGAGCGCTTTAACGACTTAACTAATCTACTAACTAAAGTTGGAGAAAAATTATACAAGTATGACTCCTTTCGCTGCATTAT
Organism: Varroa destructor; assembly: GCF_002443255.2. Taxonomy (NCBI): domain Eukaryota; kingdom Metazoa; phylum Arthropoda; class Arachnida; order Mesostigmata; family Varroidae; genus Varroa; species Varroa destructor. The sequence goes on along the minus strand of NW_019211455.1, from coordinate 16,193,914 downwards.
GGTCGGACAAAGGGTCCTCTTCCCAGGCACGGTTTTCCCAAGTCCACCTCTAATATAATCGGTTATTATTACTTACAATAAAAAGTTATGATTAAATGTAGTTCTTCTTCATTACGTTTTACCTTTTGCGAGCCGCCAAAAATGCCTGTCCGCCGGCTTGGCTAAATCATACCATCAGCCATGTATAGAGGGCCCCGTAAGCCCCACTGCTCTCGATCTTTTTACATTCTAGATTTTATACGAATCTACACACACGTACATATAAAACCTCATAAAAAGCAATCTGTCGTATGCGCGGTTTGCATAGCTTGTATGGTACACTGACTCTCTCTAGCCAGTCCAGTAAACAGAGAGGGCGAGCATAGCGATAACGTTTGCGTCGATGAAAAAGCGAAAAAAAAAAATAGAAGCAAGATGTATAAACGGTGTGTAGGCCTGCACATCGGCCATGTGAAAGTCCTTCGCTATTTGAAATCACACAGCTAGCAAGAGCTAAAACAGGAGGATTCGTGGCATCGAAAAACTAACGCACACTAACCTCATGGCCATCGTACAGTTGCCAGCCATCATCAAGAGAATGGGATATAGAAGCAAAGTCCCTGGCAGCTACAGCAAACTCATCCGGAGTCAAGCTCATGGTTAGATCTGAAAGTGACAACACAACACAACATTAGATTTTTACTTAAAACTAGAGTACAATAACCGGTTATTGTGAGTATATAAAAAGCAACAAACCTATACAGAACTTATACAGAAGGTAAAGTAAGTAATTCAGGCAGCTTAAGGTCGAAATGTCCTTTTTTACAGACATGTTAGCTCAACAGGATATGCTCAATTTATTATTACTAGGATTTGCCAATATGGAATTACATGTGAAGTTTAGTGAGGTTAGAAATCAATATCCATTTAATATGATATGGTAGCTTTTAGGTCAGTACTGAGTGCAGAAATTAACCATGTGTATCACCGAAATAAAGTTAGAATAGTTTCGAAGACTTAAAATAATGTGTCACTAGCTCGAACCTTATATACGTTTTTTTCAGGACTACCATAAGCTACTGCCAATAAATTTACTTCTGTGTTATTTTTCAAAAACTTCAACAAAAGGTCTATTCAAAATTGCTTAACAAACTAATATAAATTGTAAAAGTACTAGTTTCAACAGTTCAGCGCCGATGATGATATGTCCTTTGAATTAATACAGCCCTAAGGTTTTCTCGTTCTGTCAGATCGACACAAGTCAATGTTTCTTGTAGAATACATTTTTAAGCATAACAGATACTATATTCTATGTCAACTCACAATTTTAGAATGCTCATTTCTTTGGTTCTTCGAAACTTTCTCGGCAGAAGTACAACTCACGTTATGCATATCGTTTAAGCAAAACAAAATGCCGATGTAGTTATGCTCAGTTTCTGAATGTTGCAAATTTTGTAAATGCAAATCTGCACGTTTGACTTTAACTAGTCGATGATGAAATGCGCCCTAACCAAATTTGGAAGTGACGGCGAACTACTGAATAATTCGAATTTTATACAATGTATGTCTACTAAAAGGTCCGGTGGATGTAGAATGGTAAAGTTTATATATATATATATATATATATATATATATATATATATATATATATATATAATATAACTATGCCGAGTGTAAGAGGGGCAACTTTCTGAGATTGAGACATTGATTGCCTGAAATTGCCTAGATCCATTGGGCCTGCATCGTGTACCAGAATAACCATTACATCTCATACGGATCCCACATTTGAATTGTACAAGTTAAATGTGAGCTTATTCCAGACGACTCTAAATATATGTATTATGAATTGATATAGTTGAAAATTGACTTTTCTTGCTTACAGGGTCGTATGGTTAGTAGCGCTGTACCATGCAAAAAACCATACAGAGCGAAAGTATGCCTGTCGAACATGTGCATAATAGGCCTACACTCTACTTAATATTTTCATGGCACATAACACCCAAAATAAGAAGTATGCTCCACACAATCTTTGTTAGCTCTTTCTTTTACTGGCATCAATTAATCTTTGTGCTATTCAATGAAGAAAATCAGTCAGCAAATGATATATGTGTAACTATGTGTAACACAAATATATTGAACTGCGTCTCTATAGTTTAATCCAGGACCATTATAGAGTAACTCAGCTTTCTGCCATTTAGCCTCCATTTTCGGCTCCTTTTACTGCATATTATAAACCTCAAGACGTAAAAACATTATTTATATCTAACACCAAATAAAAGACTAGCAAATGGTTGCCAACAGACCACAGAAGTAGCCTTTTCTCGTATCTAACAGAAAAACATAGACTCCTATTTTGTGCATAGTTCCCTCCTAGATCTTATTCTTTCCTCAGTGCCGTAACATGATAAACGTTATGCAAATGTGATTAACCTGTAATGCTAGCGTCTTCAAAACGTTCCACTAAGGTTGACATCATATATGTGTTAGGTATGCTTCCTCACAATTAAATAAACTTCCTTTTAAAGTCAAAAAAATGCTTTTAAAAGGAAGTTTATTGAAAATGTGAACATGTTATCGTATGTGCGATACTAATTGAAAATTATTTTAAAATCCGTACTTCGGAATAGTTTAAGATTACTCTGTATCTAGCTCATTACAGTACACACAGTCCAAAAGACCCCCTCTCTATGGTGCTTATAACGTATACAGGGACGTGTTTCACATTCTACAAAACTATATGCTATGCAATACCGAAAGAAAGCTATAAGCTCGTGATGGCTGAGGACCTCATAAAACATGAAAGATCTGAAAATGAGGTTGAAAAATAAAATTGGCCAACTGTTTTCAGAATGGTTAATTATTACTGTAAACGACAAGGATGTAATTATCAATATAAAATATATATAGCGCAGTATGGCACCACTTATGATGTATCCTCAAAAAAATTCTAAAATCAAGGATAAATCATATATGTCTACTAAATATAATAGTACATGACAAACAGTTTTAGCTTAGAGACCTTTGGAAGCCGTATTTTTACAACATAACTAATAGGCAACAACGTACTATGATACGGCTGAATCTAAGCTAGCAGGGTTGACAACAGCGAAGTCTCATCAGCAAAAAAGACGTTCCAAGTCCCCTAGATTTTAGTTGCGGTGTAATTCAATCAAGATTTTGCACGAAATTTTTTTTAATGCGCCCCCTTTATGAACCAATTGTGAGAGATTTGACGTCGACCATCGGACAAAAAAAATCAGTACTTGGAATCATAGTCTGAATTTTTCGCCCATAAATTTATAAACAACAGAAATCGCTTTACAAGAAAGAAAATAATAAAAACCTTTTGTTTTTATTTCTAATGTAATAGAATTAATGACTTGACCATTTTTTAAATAAATTGAACTTTTATCGTGTTATAACTGGCAAACGTTGTCAATACAGTTTTATTTCTTTAGCTTTAGCTAGCTCCTTAATTCGGTTTACACTATTTCAAAGTCAGAGTTTTGTGTTGAAAGGGTGCTGCCTCTGTTCGACCTAAACCGTCTGCTTTCTGTTATAAATCCAAATAACAATATATCGACAGAGACACACTGACCCTCATACCGACCCTTCCCTGATGGACACCAACTATGGAATCAGCACCTCTATACTATATGCGTACAGATTTACGTCGACACCAAGCAGACATTTTACACAGCTCGCAACCCCCGCGAATCCTTACCACGGAGGTAACGTGTTATACGAGCCCGAATTAAATTCGCCCCTCTGTCCTTCAAAACGGAGCCCCAGTGATATAGGACTCATTGTTTGATTCCAATATGCAACGGCTTGCATTTTGTTTATTTATTTTTATAAAATTGATTCAATAAAGCTAATTCGATAGAAAAGACGAGAAGTTTGAATCTCCCTTTTAATTTCTTTCTTCTTTCAATTACACGTTATTATCTATACAAAAAGCATATTTACTGTAAACGTCAAAGAAATAGGTACTTAATAAATTAATCTCCATTTGTTGATGTGTTTTCCACGAACACCTTGTGTGGTTGAAAAAGAATTAATGCACAATCAGATTATTGTAATTAGATAGTTTATCCAATAATATGTTCAATTTTTTTACACATAAGCGTTAACCTATTGGAGTCTTCGTGGTTTCGCCGATCAAGATACTTCCAGTTAAGCACATGTCCCTACAACCCAGGTGTTTTCTTAGCCTATATCAGAGACACTTAATCTTTCGGGAAGCTTGTCCGTTGAGGCTGTATTCCGAATTCTTTCACAAGACCAACAGCCCATGTATTGAATAGAAAGAGTAAATATTTTTAAACAACCAAAGCTTGTTCATCGCACCTATCATGATTTCTCTTAGGATATGGTTAGCAATTACAACGTTCGGTGAACCAAAGAGCTAGCCGTGATAGTCTCGCAATCGCGGTGGCGTCCGCGTTAAAAAATAAATAAGCATTTTGCATTTTGGTCTTCCCAACGGTGAGCTTTTATACCAAACATTAAAAGGGACGATCTACCTAACACAGCCCAACAAGGTTTTGTTGCACAGCGTTTTATCTTCATACACTTGTTATGGATAAGTTGAAACCGAGCATAATATAAAATTCGGGCACAGCTTTTGATTTTATATGTTTTGGCCAGAAAAGTGCTGTCAGCAGTGTATGTCATAGTCTGTTATATCTAGGTATTCATGACTCCAGGGTAAAGTGGTATCATTCTTGTTCCTCTAGTGAAGGTCAACGACGACCTGAACCAATCTTGTCTACCAACCTTTGGCGTTCCTCAAGGAAGCTGCGTTTCTCTATTGCTTTATGTTACTCTTATTTTAGGCATAAACCTACAACTAATCGAGGATATAAACCCGAAAGAGAGATATATCACAACATTTTGAAAACTTATTGTTCATTTGTGATTTGTCACTCCTATAGATGTTGCTACGGGCGGAGACGTCCAGCGGTGCTTCGAAACTACGATGCTTCTTTTGAAAGAAGAGCGCGGAGTTTAAACGAAGGGTAATTTTGAAGCATAACTACGAAGGTGATGATACTGTGCTTCCTCCGACGACAAACCATAACGGCCAAATAATTGCTTACATATTGGAAATGAGTTATCTTGCCGTATACTATATCCCGCCTCTACAATCACTGTCAGTCTATTCTTATCACGATCTTATAAAGGTATATTTTACTCAAGTTCTACAAACTTAATGAAGGCAACCAGACTTTACATATGCCTTATCCAAAGTTAGCTGTGCCATACAAATTATGTTAAGACGCATTCATTGACACATTTACATAAATGAACAGGAATGAGCAGACCCACGCAGCTGGTAAATTAACTAGTTTTCGCCAATATGAAAATGTTGCTCCGTGTTAATATACAAATAAAAAATCAATAAGCAAAGTCCGAAGAGTTTGTCCAGGCGATTCAGATGAATGTTGCAGCGGTAGAGGACTCCACCAAAAGCACAAGACTGGTATTAAGTAATTTGTTTTTCACGGGCTATTGTTTATTAGTACCAGCAACGGAAGTGGCAGCTTAGTTGACCACTCGAAATACATAGTGCATACATCAACAGGTTGTTGTGGCCAAGTGTTATCAAGCACATCCTGCACATGGCATGTTCGCTACGAGACGAAACCGTTGAGGGCCACAGACTCTCATCAGTGCTATTAAGGCTGCCACCACGAAACGCAGGTCATCAGGAGCGCATCAACGGGACTCGACCGGGAGGCACGGCATCGGAGTCCATTGGGTGGGGACCTTCCCTATTATAATTTTCGACTAATATAGGGGCTACCGCGCACTGACAGCTAAGATTACTGTAGCAATTATCAACGGCAGGGTGTTACGCAATTGATGACCTGCTTCCTGGGCGACAGCTTATGATGACGTGCCGTACACTCTTCGGGATTATTGGCAAATAACATGCTTATGCAACCTGATCTTGATCTATTCATTGACAACACCGCGTGGTTAAGGGGATCCTGGGGGAGGGAGTCACGTGCCGGGATAATGTTGAATTCGCCATTCGAAGCAAAGCAGAAAGGGATTGTCAGATCAGAAACGTCAGGTGCTGCTTAAGATAAAGTACAAAAGCTTGGCAGGGTGAAAGAGCCGACCTTGTGGGCAAGTCCTATTCGTCACGTAAGGAAGTGATGAGGGTTTGCCAAAGAACGTTTGGCGCAACGGGTCGGATGTAATCGAGACCGAAATTCTTAGCAAGTTTGAAACCGTGTCTTAAAGTCTTCCGTTCGATGTTACCATTAACTATTATTTTTAAAACGGCTGATTTTTCAGATTTAAAACAAGCTGTGTCTGTTAACGCTTCATTTTGAGTGAAGACTACCGCATGCATCGCTCGATTAGGTAGGCCAACATGTTAGCTTTGTACCGTCACGGCGGCATGTAGTCAATATTTAACGTAATTAAATAAACAAAACGCAGGTTGTAATAGAAATACAACTGAGTATTTTCTACGAAACGCTGTTCGAAATGTTTAAAGCACCTAGGTAAGGATTTGAAAATACGTTTGGAGTCTGAGCCCAGTTGGGAAAGATAATGGTCTAAAGGTCATTCACAATCACGAAAGTTTCCCGGGTTCAGCATTTTTCGGTCCTTTAAGTGTTCACATTTTTTTAACATTAAATAAAGAAAGCAAACGGTCTAGCGGCAACGTTTTAAGCTTCTTGACTGGTTTTAACATCATACACAGATTCCAAGATATATTAAATGACATGGTCTAAGTCATTGCATCAATCTCTTAACTTGGTTTAAGCTAGATGAATTGAACAAAAATATTTCTAATTATATACGCGTTTTACTTTCCATTTTTTAGTCAGTTATAGCTAAATTCTTTACCCCTCTATTAAACTTATATGAATATTCGAAGCTAATCTGATGATAGTTTGTCAAGTAACCATTGAAATTTGCGATGTGTCGAACACAATTCACTACTATCGCTATTGTTCTACTGATTATTTTGCGGCATACCGATTCCTATAAATCCGGTGCATACGATCGTTTTTTCTAAATGGCCATTGGCTTTATCGTATTTACTCAAGCTGTGTTGTTAGACAAAGTTCTCCAAATCTCCCCATCGTAGTTCCTGTACTCGAAGCGTATGTTAGAATGGATTCTGAATTGTTTGCTTAAGAAATCTGGACTCCTGTTCGTTTACTTAGCTATCTCTCGAACTAATCGTACGTTTCTTGTTAAAAATATCTCTGTAGGCAAAGAAGAAAGCGTCTCCAACAGTCTTTATCTATTCATATGATATTCCAAGCTATAGTAATGATAGTCACACGAAATTTTTCAGTTTAAGATGTCTAAACCCAAATTTTGGATTGTATCATTCTGCATGGCTTTTTCGAGTACATTTTGGGCCTCGGGAAGATTCAACAACTTGATAACTTTTTATTTGGCGTTTTTTTTTCAAGTAGTTGCCGTCTGCCTTCGCAAACTCAGCTCCAGTTATTTCTAACAAATTCTAAAAGGCATTTAGAAAAATATCCTCGAATCTTTAAAAAATATTAGTCGCATTTGAACATAACTATACACAGTTAAAAATTACCTGAATAGCCAACTTATGTTTGCCTTCATCAAAGATTAATCTTATTTAAATTGCACTGTTGTAAATTTCTAAGCTAATTTTTCTAACCTTTCGTGGCTTTTTTATGTTTGCAACGTGTATCTAGAGTCTTCGTGTAGAAGAAGAGCGGCATGCCTTTGGTCTACGATAGATGAACGTCGCTCGCAGATACACTTTTATTTTTACATAGATTTGTTAAAATGAATTTAAGTTTAAAAAAAACATTTTTATATGTTGCTTCTCTATAACAGTTCCAACAAACTTTTGCACGTTTGAAATGCCTCCCGTTGCCTCGTCTCGTAACTACTTTAACCTTACCAAGCCATTGGAAAGAATCTATACACTGTAAAACATGAGGGCGTTATAAGTATAATAATCAGATAACTTGTTGCAGCATTAGCCCGAAGTTCTGAAACCTGGCTGACAGGTTTTGCTAATAATTAATTGCATTTAGAAGCTGAAATGTATATAATATTTAAAAAAAAAGAATTGACTTTTTAATGAAAATAACAAACGAATAATATATGTGTTTATTTCGTTGAGAACTCCCTCAAGAGATCTTCAGACAGTAAAGTTATTGGTCTTTGTCCACTGCAAAACACTATATATCATAAAAACAAACAATGGCTGACTTGCTTTATCTTTCATCTAAAAGTCAAGCAGTTTCCTAAAAACATTTTGTAGATTATATGTAAAAATTTTATCAAAATTGTACGCTTTAAATAACGAGGTCTTATATGAATATTCTAAATATGAATAGGAGAAAAAGAAGCGTGAAAGAATTTTTTTAATGTGATTTGTCACACAATTACGGTAATATCTAAGATCAGCCATTTTTAGTGTTCAACGATCAGCCCCACTCATACTATGCTCTGTTCTGTTGTAAATGCTTAATAAAACTTCGTCTCCTGCTCGAATATCAATTTTGCTATGTACCTCTTATTATGTCTCATCTCAATGACTAAACTGGCGTGATTCATTTTACTGAATTGTGTCATCATAGGTCAGCAAAGTAAACATCTAAACAGGCTATCTCGAAACTAAATAGCGTTACGCGCCACCGCTGGTTATGACAGGTGGAATAAACATAAGCAAGCACGAACCGGTCACGTGGGGTAGCCGCAGGCGATCAATTCCTAAGATTCGCGCAAGAGATCCCGCACGCACGGCGCCGCCACTGGGTCTGAAAACAACAGTCCGACATCGACAACGACGCCGGCAGCGACAGAGGCCGGAAAAGGGGAGGGTTCCGCGTGGAGCGGACGGGTCGAGCGGTCTTATTTCAAGATCACCGCGTTTACTCGACCTGAATCGACTACATGCCAATGCAAACGATCTGAAATGAATTTTATCATCTTCAACGATTAGACGTAGAAGATAGTATGAATAGGTCCTGAAGGCCTACCCGAAGTTTCCGTCTCATCAACTAGCAGACGACGCACAGGGCATTGTCGCCCATAGATGACAAATGCAGATTAACCGACAGCGGTATCGTTGGAGTACCGTATTATTGAAAGTCGATTTCGCTAAGAAAAGGACGACATTCATTCACATCTGTTTGTACAGCTGTTCCCGTATTCTATATGTAAATAAAGCTAGCACCCTATGCAGCCAATGGAAACGTCGCTGTTATTTGTGACGTCACCACGTTGATGTATAGAGGGCGCTGCGTGTCTCGTTTTTAGGGTTGTCTAGGCGCGCTGCGTTGCTTTAAAAGAGAAGAATGAGAAACTGCGAGTAGATGAGAGAGAGATATATATATAGAGAGAGAGAGAGCGCGCACCGAAGATTAATTCTTCTTCAGGTTACCATAGCAACGTGCTTGCCTCGTTTATACTGCTGAGCGGCGGGCGGGAAAAAGCGTCTGGGAGAGGAGGTGACCGAGGCCTTCGCCGTGTGTTGTTGTTGTTGTTGCTATGTCTGTGCATGTGTATGTTTAACCGCGGTGTATCCATCGCTCACTGTGTTTCTGTATAGGGAAATGCGTTGACCGTGCGCAGATGTCTGCCTGTGTGCGTATCTAAATTCGACCGCCTTGTTGGCGCGGTGGCACTGATCAGCGGCGCTGTGGCTGTAAACGCAGTGAAGTGTGCGTGTGTGACTCTGTCTGTCCGGGTGTCCATGTCTACGACCTCCTCGCTAGCGGTGGTAGTAGCAGCAACAGCGGCGGCTGACGGCAATAGCGCTGTGGATGCAAGGCTGTAGTCGTATGAACGCGTGCCTGCGTATCTGTGTGCGACTAGCCGACCGGCTGAGCGGCTCCGTGAGTCCCCCAAGTGAGTGAATCTAGCTGCATGTGTATGTGTGTGTATTTCTCTCTCTCTCTCTCTCTCTCTCTCTTTTTCTTGTACTATCCTTTTTCGTGTATGCTACTTCGCGTTGCTTTTGTGCCGGCTAACTGCTCTATGATTGTGCTGGCGCCCTAGCGTCGCTCGTTGTAGTATGTGTTACGAGCAGCAGCAGCCGCGATAGCAGCGGTTCTGCTAGTGGTGGTTGTAGCGGTAGCCGCAGCAGTAATCGCAACGGCGGCATCGGAGCGCCGCCCGTGGCCGTCTTTCACCGAGAGCTGGGTCTGCGTTTGTCTGCAGTTCGCTTAACACCAACAGCATAAACAGCGCTCTGTGCATAGACTGGCAGCTCCGTTAGTTATTATTGATTTAGCACGATGAGCGGCCGCGGAGCTCTTGGCTCACTCTGGCCCTTTGTGAGGGCAAATGAAGCTGACGGTCGCGCTACGGAACGGCGACGTTAAGGCAACGCAAGCGAGCAAGCAAGCCAGCCAGCCTGCTATAGCGGCACTACTGCCACGCAAATGTTGGGGTTGATTCTGGCAGAAGCAGCGCCACCAACGTCGTGTGCCGAACAAGTGACAACCCCCCATAAACCGTGAGCTGCCGCTGTGCTCCGCTAGGAACGAGCGCCAGCATTGGCATGGGTGATGGTGGTAGTGTGGCTTGAAGTTCCTGCTGACAGCAGCCGCAGGGCAGCGGGCGGCAGCGAGCAGACCGGGCTATCCTGCTGGTAGTTGTGGGTGAGGACCAGTGGCGGCGGTGGCAGCAGCAGCAGCCCAGGGTGGTAGTAGTCCTGCTGCTGTCGGTGGTGAACGAGACTTGTCTCAGCTCCCAACTGGCCCTGGCCGCCAGTCGCTACCGTACAACTGTGGCCAAACAGTCACAGCAGGCGAGTGAACGGGTGGCCAGCAAACAACTATCGCCGGCACCACTGACGCCACCAGCGCCGCCATCAGCAGCGGCGGCGGCGAATGTTCGTTGCGAGTGGGAGCAGCGGGTCGTGGCGGAGCCAATCGTGTAGCGAGCGACGATAGCCAGCAGTCTGGCGCAGGCAGCCAGGCGGGCAGCAGGCGCACAGCAATTCGAGGAAGAAAAAAGAACAAAGAAACTTAGGGAGAAAAAAGAGAGAGAGAAATAGGCAGACAAAAGAATATAGACAATAACAAATTCTATATTATACTTACTAACGACACGGTGCCGGCAGCGGAACCAGCCGAAGCTTTACCAACAGCAACTAGCAATAAAAGCTGTTTGACAATGACGCGGATCGACGTTCCGTTGCAGTAACAGCACACAGCAGCGACGCTGTGCTTTTGCTCATTGCAGTAGTCGTGACAGCAGCGTGACAACATACATGAAAAAAGGGAGAGTAACAGGCCGGTAGAGAGCAGCTGTAGCAGAAGACGCCAGCCGCACTACACGCAGAGCAACACACAACAGTAACAGCGGTGGTAAAACTGTGCGAGCGCACGCCGAGTGAATCTGGTATTGGATACAGATACAACGGTACGACGTGCGGCGTTTGTTATCGTCACATCGAGCATACAACAGCCAACAACAACAACAGCAGCAGCAACAACAGCAATTGTAGCCATAACAACAACAGCAGCGCCGAGAGTGTTGTTATAGTGTCTGTCGATCTGTTTGTTTGTCTGTCTGGCTGTCTGCCTGTGGGACGACAGCACAGGAACGGGCTGTCGACGACCGTCAGACGCGACGGCTTCGACGGCCACAAGCGAAATAGGAGCAGCAGCAGCAAAGCGCAAGCAACAGATAGACACACCACGGTAAGAAATCTGAAGGTAGCCAGAGAGTGTCCGTCTGCGTGTGAGTGTATTTCTGGGAGAGCTTGAGTTAGTGCAGTAGCAGCGTTTGCCGGGTGCTTGGCCGGCCAGCAAACGAACGAGTAGCGGACAACTAAGCAAGCAAGCAAGCGGGCGAGCTCGACATTATCGTCATCGTCGTCGTCGTCGTCGTCGTCGCCGCCGCCGCCGCCGCCGCCACCACCACCGCCGCCGCCGCCGCCGCCGCCGTGGCCGCCGCCGCTGCCGCTGTCGTCGTAGAGAGAAAGAAGGCTGCCTGCCGGGACAGCAAACATTCGCTGGCGCCACAGCAACAACAGCAGCAGCAGCAGCAGAGAGGGTGGTGAGCCGAGTTACTATGACCACTACTACTACAACTACAACTACTAGTACTACTACGAGACGGGTCGAGGAGTCGACGGCCAGCAGCAGCAGCCGACGAGAACAACACAAACGACGACTCCAGTTGTTGTGCTGCTGCTGATCGGTTACAGCGGCAGTTGTGCTGCTGTGAGTGCTGGAGCTGGCGGAGCTGCTGCTGCGGTTCGACACAGGCAGACAGCAACACACGGGAACAACAGACAACGATATCGCGAATCGCAACAGCTCAGAAAAGGGCGATCGCAAAAGGCTACCGGACAGCGGACCGCACAGACCCACCGTGAAGGCGAAATAGGCCGTCTAATTCGCGAGTCGGGGTTGGGTGCCACGACAGGAGTGACGAAATTGGCTGCGGTGAGTTGGGAGTTTACATTCGATTTAGGAGTTTTCGGCGGCATCGGCAGCAGCTGTGAACCTAACAGCAACAACGATGACAGTAACCACAGCTGAATAAATTGACAAAACCCGTTCGTGCGACCACTACTTTGTTGAACCGTAGTGTTGATTGCCGCCTGTAAATCCCGGACCGACACGTCTCTGATCTCTGCTTGCGTGTCTCCTTCACTGCACTCGGTGTTGATGTTAATGGAAATAATCGTGTCATGACGAGCGGTAGCAGCAGCAGCAGCAGCAGCAGCACGAACAGCAGCGGTCGTCCGTATGAGAGTTACAAATCATAATCGCAGAAGAAGGAAAGATAATGATTAGTGTGATGTTAACGCATTGTCATAGCATTTCGAGGTTTTCAAATCGAGGTAGTGACCGGCGCCGTGTGAAATGAAACGAATTCGTCGTCTATAAGTCGTTCTATTTTGTGCGTGTAATAAAAACGAGGGAAAAAAGCAACAAAACAGAGAACGGATAAGGAAACGGAACTGGGATCGTCTCAAAAAACGCTCAACAAGCCAATGAACATCACTCAAGTTGATCTCAGCAGCTTTGATCAAATTAACACGATTGGCCAGTCGAAGAATACATGCCGAACGTGTCCAACCCGCAGACAGTGCAGCGTTAAGACCTGGCTCTACAGAAATCTGTCCAGGTAGTCGAACAGATACAACTAGCTAGGCGACTACCGCAGCAAGCAACAGTAACGACGACGATCAAGTACTATCCGGGGTTGTTCCACGGTGCGGCGGAGCTGAAGCAGTACGACAACAGCGGCTTTATCACAACAGGACGATGCTGCCGAGATAAAGCAGTATAGGAGAACCAGCCCGACGTTGTATTGTTACCAATAGTACGACGACAATAACGGGAGTTAGAAGATCACCACCTGGTGGAGCAACACACATTTGTTATTAATCGAACACCTTATTTATGTGATGATATAGATTATCGTGCTGTGCTGGTTATTCGGGGACCGCTTAGCGAGCAAAACAATTATCATCGTCACCATAATCAGCATCGTCATCATCATCACCGTCGTGGTCGTCGTCATCATAATCATTGCCATCGTCACCATTAGAGGCGAATAGGAGCAAATAAAGACATGACGCTTTACAGTGGACGGGCTATAACACCAATGGATTTTACACTATTACCAGCAGTGATAACAGCGAGAACGACGATATTCTAGTTACACCTCGATATTCGACTAAATTCTATATAGCAAGTATATTTATATACGGCATCGTTTGCCTGTTGTCTTAGCCAGTGCAGTCTGTGACGGTGAAGTCGAGACCCGTCGACGAGAGGAACGAAGACGAACTAGTAGTAATAACGTTGGGAAGAAGAAGACATTCACACGGCGGTCTATTTGCTATTGCTTCGATATCTGCCTCTACAACGCGCTGAACTAGTGAGACAGACAAACCCGGGGTTCTGAAGGCTGTTAGCGGGGGACGCCGATCGGGGCAGACAGCCAGCCAGGCGAGCACCGGCCAGTCAACCGACAGGCAAGCAGGCTGCAGCCCGCTTCTTTCGAAATATCCACCACCAACAAAAACCATCAAGGAACCAGGCAAGCAACCGGCATATCTCGCTGTTCGCTTGCAGGGAGAGTTTCGTCGCTGTAGCGGGACAATATCACTTGCACTAACTAGCGTTTAGACATTTGTTGGCACTCTGGTGGATCGACAAGAAATCTGCTCCGTCGAGCAAAATGGAGGAAATCGATTGACCAACGATGAGGTAAATAGATGAAGCTGGAAAAAAATATCACCAGCAGCAGCAGCAGAAACAACAATTTGTTCGGTTCCCCCTACCGGCGAAACCCCTCATCAAGGATATCTTATTAGCGTATACACCTCCTCCCCGATGTCTCATCTTCGCCGGCTAAATAAACCGACTTCTTTGTTAGATCGGATACAGCTACACAACGTCAGCAGCTAGGGCAAAAAAGGCACAAAAAAAGGAACGAAGGAAGCAAGCGAAAATCAGCTTTTATACATGCAAACGAGAACAGCAGCATCAGCCATAACTGTTCTACATCAAAAAATAAAAAAAAAATAGTCGAAAAAGTGTCGCACCGAAATCGGGCCGGCAATTTTCTTCCACCGCGTATCGTACAGCAAAGATTACGAGGAACTTCAGTCCATCTAGTGGTTGACTGCAGACCTGCTCATGTTATAGCAGTGCTCATTCTTTCAACAAAAATAGGGGAATAATCGTTTTCAGCTAAAGTGGGTCCCGATGCTACGCTTAAGAATAGTGAAAGCAAATAATCGCTTGTGAAAACATAAAAAAAGATTACTAGTTAGTTAGTTAGTTAGTTAGTTAGTGATAGGGGGTGTGTGATGGTGTTGAAATTTTTACTTCGTGTCTTCGGTGTATATTGAAATTGACGTGTGGAGTTTGTGCGAATTCTCTACTCACTGGATTCGATTGAATCAGATGAAATAATCTCGCCACTTGTGATTCTCCATCAACGCATCTGGGATACTACGGCGGAGGCGTACATCTAACGTGACCGTGTGTTAGTGCTGGTTGCCGGCGACTTTCGCCGGCTTAATCATTGCCGAATTGGATGTCCCCCCAGGAGCAGGTACCGCAGTGATGTACGCAAAAAACAAAACATCAACAGTCCCTTCGGACGCCCAAGCCAGGGAGAAGTAAGTACGATTTTATCCGTAGCAGAAATTTTTCCCAAGGGAGAAAAACATCTTTGAAGATAATAACATTCCGTATTAGAGATTAGCCTCTCGATTTCCGTAGGCTACAGTAAACGTTATTATTAGATTCATTTGCCATAGATTTGGTTGGTTTTCCTGATTCGTACTTCATGGCCATAACCTTAAAATCGTGCGCTGCTAAAGAATTTTCGAGCCGGCAAGTGAGACACGTGACGGTAAGACAAGGAATCACGGCCTGCTGTGCGCTTACATTATCTGCCCGTACATAGTGGCTGTAAAGTGTGTTTTACGAATATAAAAATACGTATGCAAACAGCCGATTAAGCGGTGTTATGGTTCGTGTTTCTCTCGCCATTTTTGTTCGGGACCACACGGCGACAACGATAAGTGCAATAATGCTAGAGAGAATATATCGGCTTGTTCATGTTCTATCCAAACTGTGCAGTAACGCTAAGCTCAAAGCATGATGCTGTTGAAGCCATTGCCAGGCTCCAGCATAAGTAGAGAGGTACAAAAATTCAGTGCCCATTCTGTCAATTCAATTACTAGCATCGTAACTTGTTGGCAAAGATGATCAATATGATTCGGGTGCACTTAGCTACTGTAAATAAATTAGTATCAAATTGAAGCGGTTTGCGGAGCTCGGTGGTTGCTCGTTAAAAATTTATCACACGGTAAGTCTTTTAGTGTTGAATAAACAAGCTAAAAAGTATTCCTTCCCTTACACGTCTTCCATACCTCTTCCTTTCATTTGCCTCTAGGTTCAAACCGGTTCAGGCCGGAAGGCCGCTTGTCAGGCGATTTCTCCTTTGATTCTTGTTCTTGGAGTACCAAACGGCACGCACATTCGCGTTACCCTTTGCTGCCCCCACAGTCCAGTCTTGTTGTTTTTCCGTGAAGGTCGACTCAAACACACGTTCACATTGGCAAACACGGCTAAGAATGTCGCGTTTACGTCGCGCGCCGCCTGCGACCTGTTTTTTTTTTTCTATTTTGAGGTCAGCCGCGTGGCGCGATCTCGGGCTAGAGACGCAGCGTGTTGACATGATCGATATTCGTCCCGGTGTGTGTGTGTGGGGGGGGGGGGGGGGGGGGATAATGAGAAAGAGCATTGCTATTGCCCCCGAGTTGAGAGCGCCATCATTAATATAGGTCGCTACTCAACGGACCGGTTTGTAGCTAGGTACACGGCTGTAGGCGGGTACCCGCGTTAAATAAACGTGGCGTATGAATTGTTTTCACGGTTCCAACCAACCACGTTGCTGAATAGTCCACGTGAGAGCAAAGTCGAACTGAGATTAGTAGTCACAGGTGTGAGGCTACCCAGAGATAATTGCATAGGTGTGCGTCGGTTACGGCAACTTTCCGTGCGGTGAGTGACGGATTATCTCGTTATCACACAGACACTACGCTGTAATCATAGGACCCATGAAGTCAATGAATGACTTTCCTAATGATATCCTTATGAAATATCTTTCCTACACACTTGATCAGTAGTTTATTTAGAACACTTTATTAATGACCTTTATAACATGATAATAATAATAATATTAATAATAACTACTAATGCATTTTCCAATACAATGATTTTTCTCGATATACAATTCTGACATTGATTCATCATACTTTTTTCTATTTTCTTTGCCTTTGCTTGGCATTCATAGTGAACACATAGCATTGTGATAATATGAGCAATAACAAAGATGGTTCTGCCAGTTCCCATAACTATAGTACATAACATATATGCAGTATATTGTGTCCAATATTTTGGCCAGTGAGATTCATTCACTTCTTCGTTTGTTGGCTATCCCCACCGGGTTGATTTACCACATATGAACGCCGCTTTACCACCGCCAGGCATTCACGGCACGGCCTTCTTGGTGGCTTCGGCACTCCCGCCTGTCGTCAGGCCGCTACGACATCGTCTGCCTCGGCATGGCGTTCGGTGCTTCGTTTGCCTGTTGTCCCAATAGCCATCCAGAAGCGGTAGCAGCGAACAGCGGCTGACCACTATACTTCTTATACCAGCAGCGCTGTCTCCTCTCTCGTGACGCACACGCGTCGACGTGCGCGTTTATCGCTCGCCTCGACGCGAGCCTCTACTGCTGTTGCTGCTGCTGCTGTCTGCTTCCATGTGTTCTATTATCGACCCTACAATCTGAAAGTGGTATACGACGCTAAGCGGTTGTGCTTATATAGATCAATGGCATGAGGTTGTTGCATGCTGATCGTTGCTGATGACGCGTACCATAAGATGAAGCTTTGCTCACATGCAATGTCGTTACGGTGTTATGTCAGTACAATCGTACAAGTGTGTTGCAAAAAAAAGACCTATTTTTTTGTAGCGTACATACGTGCGGTAGGTTTACCGTAGCTGCATATGATGTAGGTGGTATAGTCATTTATAGCGCCGATTCGGCGGTCATCTTGGGTGCGACCTCCTGCTTCCATGCTTGGAGACGTCTTTTACACCTTGCCGCACGGGTCCTCTTGGTGTTTCAAGGGGATGTTTTTTTTAAAAATTGGTTCTGTGCATGCCTACACTGTGGCTAACAAAGTGCCTAACTAATATAAAAAAGCTGTTTGTCATTTTTCTCTCCATTTTATATGCACGTGGCCGTAATCCTGGTTCGGCGTGAACGTGGCAAAAAGCCGTCGCTTAGGTGCAGCGCTATGGATCAAATAGGCAATACGGGGTTTGCATCGAAATTAATTCGCAAGCTCACCAGCTCCGTTAATCAGGGATTTACTACAGTCGGACAGCTTGCCAAACAACAATGGCAAGACATAACGTGTCGTTATATCCAGACGGTGGACGTTACAGCCATTCGACATGACCAGCATCTGGCTTCCTCTCGCTTGATCCCCCGCGACGGCATCAGCAGCCGCTGCAACAATAGCAAAAGCCAAGCTGGCGATGTTAGGGCCAATTGCGGTCTCAGTCAAAACGTACTAATATCTTTTAGCTTCGGTTGTTTCAGTGCTTCTTTGTAGTGCTTGTTGATGATAAAGCCACCTCACTGTCTCTGAACGCTAAAGCAGAGCTACTACTCTATCGCTAATACGCAACAGGCAGAGAAGCGTGGCAATGATCGAAGCTTCCGAACCGCATTGTGACCGATTCCTTTTGAGTACACCTTGGTGACCAACCAGAGTGCACGCACTGTACAGCTACAGTTGATTGGTGTCGAATCCAGTCGATTTCGATCCCATTCTTCGCTGGTTACTTCTAGCACCGGTTATCTTAACTATCGGTTTCATGCGTGGTGCAGCCACGACTCAAACTAATAAGAGTAGAAGTTCAAGCAGAAATTTACAGAAGGAATTGAGTGGTGCTAGCTGATAGTAGTAGGCGGCTTTGCGGTAACGCGTGGCGGAATTCTGCTCTTGGTCCACTGAGCTTTGCCGACAACAGCATCTTTACCAATAGTTGTACTAACAGTCTTTTTCTTTCTCTCTTATAATATATATATATATATATATATATGAGAGTATGAAAGAAATACAAGATATCTTAAAAAATTTAAACACTAATTTTCATTTACATACAATTAATATTTAATAATATAATAAATTCTGAACTTTTCTACAAATATGACTGTTGATTCAAAAACCCGGTTGCATCTACAAAGGTCGTCAGTTTTTGGTCGTAGCTTATATCTTTTAGGCATCCCCATAAGAAAAAGTCTATTCACGTAAGGCGTCAATTTGGGAAACATTGTATGGAACCCCTTCGTCCAATTCACTTGCTTAAAACATTTTTATCAAGACACACTGTTACATAATGATAATAGTGCGCCTGCGCACTATGAAGTTGTTATTTATGTTATATATATATATCATATATCAGCACTGTTAAATATAAAATTTACTATTTCCACCAAAGTACTGCTGAATGTGTAGTAAGACATTGTGCCAATGAATTAATCTGCACCGGTCATCGTTCTGTCAAAAAATAATAGTCCAATTACATTAGAGTGCATTTTTGAAGACATCACGTATATATATATACATATAAAGGCTGTTGTTGACTGGTGTTGGCGAGTACAAACGCCGTTGCCACTCTATTCAATAATTGACTAAGGTACTGTAGATAGCATTGCTACTAACCGAAGTCGCATTTACCCGTTACTACTTTCTAGCAGAATTTTTGTGAAACAGATTAGCAAGGCAAAGGGTGGTATTATGCAAGATGACATGCCAGTATTTCGTGTTAGAATGTCTCATTCACGTGCGCATTCATGAATGTATGTGCGGATAAAATCACGAAAAAACAACGATATTAGTGTTTCTCGTTTCGATCTGTCAATTCTTATATTGCACTGATTAAGCAAATTATTTATTTTCGATCATTAATTATACGATGGCTTGCGCGTTTTGTACTCTGCTCGGAGGGTCTCTATAATCAATTTTTGAACGTTTTTTTTATTTTTTTGAAATATTTTCCAGAAAATTACTAAATGTACTTTTAGACAAGTCGGCGAAAATGTATTCATTCTGTTGCAATCGCTACTATTCCAAATAGAGCCTTGCTACAGAGTAATGAACGAAAACTAAAGAATTGAGGCCGTTTGTTATGCTACAAATGGCAAGCGCTCGTCATCCCGTTTAGGTCGACCGCCTGTGAAAAGAGAATAACTACGATGACCGATGAGTTAAAACGTTATACTGGCACTGAACCAAGACGGCGTGGTCGTACAGTTTTGCGTTACGATCTCCTTACGGGTCTTTTACATTTTATACAGTTCGCGCAGTTCTTCCGGTTCAAATGTTTACGTGTTGGAAGTGCGCTTTCACGATAGTGTCGTAACCACAATCGTTGGCTTATTACCTAGCCAACCAGTCGATAAAACCAGTCTTCTACCAGAAGATTATCGGTGACCTCGATTCTGGTTTTTGCTGTTACAATCCATACAACAACTTATCGCTTTCCTATTCCCCTCGTTTCTCTCCATTCCCAGTCTTCTTATTGCGCTTACTCTGCAATCGTTGGCGAATGCCTGTTTCTGTTCGCGTTTTACCCAGCCAGCTGAAACTAACCGTACCTGCTCTTTCATTTTTGTAGTACTTTTTTGTATTGTTACTATTAACAGAGCACAAACGGACATTAAGCACAGCGCCTACTGCCGGCGAACGAGAACACTCGTGTTATCCATTGCTTCTGATGCTGTCGCCGTCGCATTCACAAGTGTTGCTTAATCGCAGTGTTATCGGGACAACATTATTGTGTGCGAGACCATCTCCACGCTGCCTCAGCCCGCTCAGCGTTCTGCTTTTGTTTTGTCGTGTTGGTCCCTGTTTGTGCCTTTCTGATGCTGGCGTTTGGTCCTACTTAAGTCAGTTTCGCCACTAAGAATATAATATTCTTCTATGATTGTACACGTCACCTGTGTATGCATACGTGTGCACACTGTGACTTCGCCACGTTGCAACAATGTCACTCCAAGTAACAGTGGCGCAATGACGATCTACAAATTCGTGCGTCAGTAATAATGGTCGTTGCGACTTGGGTCACGTCGGCCTCTACCTGCTGGTGCTTCTCGCGCCTACAGTTGCCCGCGAGAAGTTCACCGTCGATAGATTCGTCACTTCTTCCGACGTCATTGTAACGGACGAGCTGTGCTGCAACGATAAAAGAAGTGCTAAGGATCCGGCTAATCTTGCAACAACAGCCGCAACGGCAAGACTATCCGCCGTAATTTCTGCCAGCTGTACCCTGGTGCGCCGACGGATTCGTTGGCACTGCTGCGGTGCTACATTCCGTTCTTATAAAAGTATTTGGCGATCACCGTCGCCCCCGCTAGCTCGGCGGTGCCAGTGGTCGCTTCGATCTTTCTTGGTTACTGTGGCTGCGAGTATTGCCGCAGTTCCGGCTGCGCTCACTTGCTGTGGCGTTATGTTATGGTGAGTTCTTGCGTTCGCTCACTTCTGCTCAGTCGGGTCGGCCAGTGCTGCTGCTGTTGATCGGGCGCTGTTTCTAGGAGATGCTCAGCTAGGCCGTTGCTGTGAGGAACTCTTTGGTGGAGCAGAATCAGAGGAGCTCTGGCAGCAGCAACAACAGTACTAGCCGCTGCTGCGATGCTGTGTCGATGACGGCAAGAAGATGCCGGTGCGGAGCGCTGCTGTAGGCGAGGGCTGCTAGTTTTGGTAGAAGTTGTTGCTTGTCGCGGTAGCATTAGTGGTGGTAATTATTGAAGCCGAGAGGCTGCTTGATGTCGCAGAGCAGCAGACGCAGAGCGACAATAACAGAAGCACAGAAAGGGCGAAAGATGGTGCTCCCAAATGCTGTGAGACTGCGAAAGCATGCCTCTTTGCTTGTGTTTATATCTGTCTTGTCTGCTCGACGGGCGAGAGCAGCACTCTTACACCCAAACACTTAGCGTCCATCCTGGCGTGCAGGCAAGCCTATTGAGGACGAAGAGTCACTCAGCCGATCAGCTTGTGCGTGGATTTCTAGCGTGGGCAAAGGACCAACCAAACGGACGGGCTAACTTGCCCGCTAATTTCGATTCTCTACTAACTCTGTTATGTAATGATGCAGTCACCAAACATTTTCACAGTCGAAGATAGTGGGCGAGCAAGCCACGCAGCTGGATGGTCAGCTGCGTGGATTGCTCGCCCACTCGTACAAGCGTAGCTGAATACAGTGGACGAGCATAACATGCTGCTAAGCGCCCTATCTTTCGTAAGCTCGCTATTCGACAGCCTCTCACTCATTCATTTTTTTTGTTTCTCTGCCTCATTGTAAGAGAAACGGTAGGGCGGCTATTGGCTCACGAGGAACACTCTTCTCAAGCCTGGAATGATAGAGACGCTGCAGAGTACAGATCGTCGGCGGTGTGGGCTGTGCCGCGCACCTCAGTACCTCCGCTCTCTGCAGCGTCTCCTCGTGAGCCAATAGCCGCCCTACCGTTTCTCTTACAATGAGGCAGAGAAACAAAAAAAATGAATGAGTGAGAGGCTGTCGAATAGCGGAGGTACTGAGGTGCGCGGCACAGCCCACACCGCCGACGATCTGTACTCCTCTATGGCTGCGGTTGACCAAGGCCGAATCTATCGGTAGTTGGCTCGTTCGATGGATAGGTCGTTAGATATAGATGAACAATCAGCAGAAAACCTGTCGTGAAAGTGCTGGAGTCGATACCCGGGCGAAACAGGAATTCTAGTTACCTAGTAAAACCTCCTTGTATCGTCTATAGGAGAAAATTTCGCTACATAGAGTTACTTACAGAGGCATGTAAAGGATCAACAGAAACCTAAGGCGAGCGAAACAGGTAACGACTGGGTGCATATGACGAGCTTACTTTCAGGCTTTCTCTAAGCATGAATTTGCACCAGCTGTCGCAGGTAGACGACCAACGATTGTTCCTGCCGTAGCCATGTCCAAGAAAGAAAAGTATAGATTTTGTCCAATTAAAGGCATTGATTCAAATACGCAGACTGTCCCTACTGGGAATATACCCCGACAACTTTCAATAGTCAAAATGGCGCTTTTCTATAAATGGTACTTCCGAGCGCATTTGATAAGTAATGCAAACAACTAATTAGACAAAATATAATTATTGCCATAATAAAAATTTCCAAGATATCTTATGTCTCCCTCATCATCAGCCGGACGTTTTTGAGCACAGGTAATTCATCGCAGCACGCTTGACAGATCCCATTGCAGATTGCTGTTTAGCAACAATTGTAGGGTGAAACAGATGGTCAAACCAGTGCCCCTAAATGTCTGATTAAAGACATATGCATTGTTATAAAATCCGGATTTTCTTTTTGAAAAATGTACGATTTCACAAGTTTTCCGTACCACGTATCTGTTACTGAATAATAAGTAAAGACATAAGACCTCCACGCCCTTTACAAGCGTCAGCCAGTCCATGGAATTAACAGATTGTCATACTGCATACTGTCCATAGTAGTTACATAGTACTATAACTGTGGCTGACGAACCAGTTCTGTAACCGGCTAATGATCTATTATGATGAAAAAAACAGAAGCGCACTTTATCAATAGGTTATATTCTTAGCCAAGCGATATTCGTATATAAACCAATCGCGGCTAATGTGAAGCTCAACTAACATAAAGCCTTAGAGGATGTAGTACTCGGGCAATGGTCAAAACACGTATCTACATATAAGCGACGAATTATTAGGTGACCCAGTTAGTTCTTGTAGGATTCAAACGTTGATAGTCTTAAGCGAAATGAGCAAGCCAGTAAACGGATCATATTGTAGCTATTGAAATCATTAAGTAGGATCTATCGAGGCTTTACTTGCCGTCGTTGCCGCGAGAACTCCACTCAAAATTGCGCACGTCTTATTATTGGCATTGCCGTTACTGCTGCGCAATAGGTGGCCGCAGCCAGCACTGATAATGGCCAGTATCGCAGCAATAATCGCCCACCTTCCCCGCGTATTTGCGATTTAGCAATTTGTTAGTTAGCACAGCAGTGACGGCTCGCAGCAACTCTGTGCCGTCTTCTCGATACGCATAACTGACACCTACATAAACAAACAGTTACCAGAAACCGCCGTTACCAGTAACAGTCAGCATTCGTGTCACGACATCGTTACACGAGATATATCAAGATGACTAAATGGGGCTGAAAGGATTGTACAACACCAAACAATTGTTGCTGCAGCCGTCGCACCGTTGCTTATTATCGGGTCCCGATCGTCGAGAACGCGCACGATTGAGTATCGTCGTTCTGTTGCCACAGGTATCGACTAGCCGTTATTCCCCATCACTCCGCTACTGCTTCGCCGTTTGCTTTCAGTCGGCCCGCGTCTCTGGTCTGGCGTAACTAGAGTTTGCTGTTGTGTCCGTTGCGCGTGGTGACTGCGCCGGCGACACGGTTCTCACGATAATCACGTCATTGTTGCAGTCATCTAGCTCTTGGTTCACCAGTTCAGTCATTCACTATGTCGGTTGTGCGCGTATCACGTCAATAGTTACGTGTCGTCGGCAACGGGGTGACGTCGATTTTGACAGAATGACAACAATAATGAGTGATTTCGGATCAGGCTTGTTCGTTTACTAGAGCGAATGGCCTTCTGAGTTGGGTTGCGGCGTGATCTACTGTGCGATGTATACTACTCCAACATAAAGCGCCAAAACAAAGCTTTTGTTAGGACAATTCCGTAGCGTATAGATAGATGGTGGATATCATGTCTGCTTCATTCTGAAGCAAAACAAGTATGTATTTGTGTAATGACGCCTATGAATCGATTCGTATATCCATGTGCGTGCATGCACGCAAACAAGACGAGGCGGTACTATTAAAGTTAGTTAAAGTCAAACAAATGCATTCATACGGATGTGCGTCAAGTCAAATTGGGACAGTATTTTAAGAAATATCAATTGTATGCGTTAGACGTTTAAAAGAAGAGAATGTAGCGTATGTTTGCTTAAAAGGGAGAGCCGAAACTTAGTTGTTATCAGTATCTATTAGTTATTAGTCACAATACAGTATTGTAATTATTGTCAGTACCACAGGGCATTCACTGATCGAGTCCATACGAATCCGCTTGATCTATAGTAACCACTATCCCTCGTTCAAGTTTATTATGCTTGCCCATCCTGAGTTTAATCTCACTCTTATCAAGAAAGTATCAAGTAATTTATCGTAGTACCGAATGGATCTGTCTCTGAACTTAACTTAAAGGGAAGTTAAAGCTCTCAAGGATTAATGGAAAAAATAGTCAACAAATAGCGGCACGTCCAAGCAGGTAAAAGCGTAATCGATCAGAAAGGCTAGTAGGTAATCGCGTCACATACACATATGTCAGAGACACCACCACAAGAATTATTATTACTACTTTTTTGACATTTCTGAGAAGGCAGCTTGCCTTTGCTGAGTTTAACGATTTGCGGTTTTCATCTTATTTCTTATCGATAGCAAGATCTTATTATGAGTTTGTTGTGAATTTTCAATATGCAACGTGGCGATTTCGCCACCGAATACTGGATGTTTTTCGTGTTTAACATAAGGCGTTGCGCATTAAGTTGTTGGCTTTCAGCACAAAACGAAATGTGTCTACGCCGGGCTTCGAACCTAGACCACCGCGTGTCCCTAAGTTTAACAGGCAAACACGTTATCCACTACCTTGTCACCAAAACGATGCGTAGTGAATCTAGATTTGTAACGCGCAAACTCAGGATAGCCTTTATGATTTTTAATTTCGACGTGGAAGTGAGTTTTCCGAGACAAGCGTTTTTACCATAGGGTTTTTTCACTGAAGCAAGCCAACTCACAAGGGATTATCGAATTTCTGGAGCTGTTTCTAAAACTACCGCGGACGGATATCTACTTGTATATACCAACATTACATAAGATGCTTATCACCAGTTATATTAGCAAGTTTTTCAACTCGACCATATTTCCCCGCTTGAACGAATGAGCTCTTCATAATTCAAAATAACAGTTCAGTCGTTACTATACAGTGCTGTGTAACAGCGCTTTAATCAAATTGCACGTATTCAATCAGCGTTGAGACTCGTCAGAGCGTATTCGATCTTCCGAGATCGGTATTTTTTTTTTATAGAAAGTATAAAAGCTCGACAATAATTCGATTTAGTCTTGGCACTATATGTGCGAACCCTAAACCTAATTCATTCAGTGGGTATCGACAGCTCAGTCTCAACAAACAGTAAACAAACAGTGTGCACTAAATAATTTGTGTCAAATGGGTGAATGCCAATTTTATTAGCAGAATGTTTTCTAGCAGTAAATTATCTACATATGGATCAGGACTTGACGGCAGCATCCGAGGCAGATCTCGGGTGTAAGATCGGGGTAAACATTATCAGATCATTCGCTTGTCCTGAGAGACTGTTGGCTGTAATGCGCGTTCCTGCACGTAAAAAGAAGTTAAATTTTTTCGAACTTCCTGTTGGATTTCCTATACTGCTTACTTTGCTTTTTACTTATACTACTTTATTTACTTTTGTAATGTTTGTTTTCACATGTTCGGTATTTGCACATCACATGGGAATAGGCTAATGATTGAAACGACGATATCGGACAGAACCGGCAAGGAAACAGATACTTGCCGCTTTTGTTACATTATTATCGTATGTGGTGTCGAAAAAAATGATGAGTTGATACTCAAATCGAACATGCTGCATCTAAAATTCATCAAAACAATATGCCACATTAGGTCACACCCGGACAAAAGAAAAGTTAGTTTTAGAAAAAGGGCCGAATCCACTTGGGAAATTAATGATGGCCGCTTTTGCACTGATAGACATAATTCAATAGTTACTTAAAATAAAATTAAGAAGCTATAATATTATCATATGGGAGTTAGAACTGTCTAAAGTTACAGGAAACTGCATGACACGCAGCAGGAACACAAATTCACTAAGGTACCGTTTTCACAAGAACACACGAATGCACGATTCTTATTCTACCTTCGATAAAATGGCCCAGCCATGAACATAGATATACGTCCCTGTACCGTGCTGCATGAATATTAAACGTGCATGTACATCGTTAGTTGCAACTCCAAAGAACCACTGATTTCTGCGGACTCATTTTTAACAAACAGCCTGCCTCATCATCGTCCAGCCCATGCATGACACATATAGCAGGCAGCATGACGCAAAGCAATAAACTTATTCATACTAATACAATAGGTGCCCTTGAACAAGCCACGTACTTATGCCAATATCGTACATTATGTGGCGTAAATAAATAAATAATAATAAATTTTGCACGTAAATTTGGCGTCTTGGCAGCAGTCACGGTATGGCCTAAGATCAGCTGTTCTCGTCACATAGCCGCCATTTTTGTTTTCGTCGTCAGTGCCAAGTGTTTGACGGCAAGTGGGCCCTGATACATAACATATCGAGAGGCGATGCAGCTGGTGCGACAAACTCCATCAGCGAGCGCTTAGCTGACGGCAAATGGTGGCCATTTCCGATGGATGGATGCTTTGCAAACCGCACTACTGACTGATATAGCGCTGGCTGTGCGCGAAAGTTGACAACTATTTCCAATGTTACCACGACCGCTAATTCAGATGTAGCAGCAACAAATTGCAACAGCCTTGTAACATCTTATCATAGCAGGCAAAATGTCATTGTGGCCCGTTAAAGCCTTATTCCACGTAGACGTTGGTTTCTTATGAATGGGAAAGTGGACGGAAGGGGCTTCGTGCTTTCCCTCCTCACTTATTTCTTACCTAGGCAAGATTTACGAAGGGACAAACCGAAGTCTACAAAGACGCTGGGTGAAATTTATTATTGCAATTTTATAATAATATATATGCGCGTACTTATTTCTAATAGGATCATAGAAGACTTTGAACAAAGGTAGATTGTTAATTTTGGTATTTTTGTTTGGGTGATACCGGCCTATTGTTCATCGTGAGGTATTAACAGTCATCCGGTAGCACATCTTGTGACCTAGTTTTAGCCTAGAATAGTTTCATGGGATCGATTCTCTTGAATCTATCTAGTTAGTCGCAAAAACGATGTCCGTAATGCATAAGTATAATTTTATATTTAAATTCATTATCGTTTTCTCGCGACATAAAAAGCAACTAGCTATGAGACCAAGTGCGCACGGTGCGCTATTTATTTTTTCTTATCAATATTGCTTACCATAATGATCATTATTAATAAATAGCCTTTTCAAACCAAAAGAGGGTAGGTGATATACAGTAGATTTCATGTCGTCTATTTTTTATGCCACAGCCTATGAGTAACCATCAGTATTACAAGAGCCCTTATTGACCAACCTAGGCTATACATTTAGCTAGCACTAGGCCGCTACTTTCATTTCGATTATATTTTGCGTGGAAGTTGAAACAAACCGCCCTCCTTATTACTTTGACAGCCCAGTTGGGCTAGACATTCTAAGATAGAATAAAACTATTAGCCATTTAATGTTGCCCCTCCCAAAGTGAACGGGTCACAGAGATCATTTACAGGCCTGCAACGTTACGCATTGTTTAACTGTTGGTTGTCGCCGTTATAATTTAAAAATTGATAGATCAAGGCGGGCTAGAGCTGCCGATAAGAAATATTACATTGGAACGACCTATACATACATGTGGGAATATTCTAATATGTCGATCCTATAGTGATGAATGTGCTTATTATTATTTCTATTACTGTCGATCATGAGAATATCCTATAGATAAGATGCTATCGTCAACTTGTCCTGCTACAGCGGTTAGCCTATGGCAAGTAAGTCTGTAGGGCAATGATTTCGTATGTGCCTGTCTTCTATTATCGTTCAGGGCAACTGCCGCTTATATTCTTTATAGAACAATCTGGTAACGCACCCTAATAACTGATTCCCTAATAGGCACCGATTATCTTAATTACTGAGGACAAGGGGAACGACTGATCGAAGGGCCAAATTGATATTAGGGTGCTTTTTTCATATATGAAACGCGGGAGCCTTGACTACCATGCTGATGAATGATTTCGTTTTAGAAATAATTTTGATTGAATTTTATGTCTGTGTTTCTCGTAATCAAGCTGCCTGTCAGTGTCAGTCTTCCTAGACGCTTAGACTTGTGTATCAAACCTATTAGAGCCTCGTACGGGTCCACTCGCAGAGATGATGGTTTGACTAGTAATCTCTTTTATTAATGAATGACGTTGAATTGATCTACGACAACGTCGGATACCATCAATGATGCAATTGGTTGTTACCTTCTACTTTTTCGTGTGTAAAAAAAACGAATTCTTGCGACAAATTAACCAAGACGTGATTACTAACGACGCTCGAAATTCAAAGGGTTTCCAGTGGTGACAGTAGTAACCAGAGGTCGCTTCGTGCTATTTTTATTCCCTGCACACTTTATCGTTCAGCATTCGTGACTCGATATTTTTTCTCGTTTAGAAAATATGGTCAGGCCATTAATCGTGTCGAAACGATACTTACTAGCGCTAAATGTAGTCGCATTCTGAATAATAAAAAGTCTGAGATGACCGGGCCACACTTAGGTGATTTAATCTGATGAAAATTAAGATGCATGCGAGGCTCGTTCTTCAGGGCAGCCCAATTGGGTTTTTGCGCATGGATAGAGCAGAAAACTTTCCCGCATAAATGATTTAGTTTATGCTTATAGATTTTAAAATGGACCGACACAAGGAATAGTGAATAGAAAGGTAGTTCTGAAATATCACTGTAAAATTTACTTTGACCGGGTTTATTGTTAATGACTCATAACTGGTGAGCAGGGACTATTAAACAAAAGCTGCAAGAAAATTATCTCTTAGAAATAATGTTTGTTCAAAACGTAACCTGTGTATGATTTCATTAAGGTTTGACACTTTTTTGCCTGACGGTAGGTGGACGTATGGTAGTAGACTTTTGAGCTGAAATATAAATGTTACCTATGATATCCATTGCGGAAGTCATAGTTGGCAAAGTCTTCGCAATTCCGTTGTAGCGTAGCCGATTTGACGCGCCTGCCTCGCCACTGTGAGATCTGTTGCAACAGCTGCCGAACGATTTTATCATACGTGCCCATGATGAGTGTCTCACGTTATCATTCTCGTTATTGTCCGTTGCTAAGCGTTGCAACTGTTTCAATTATACGTATATAATAATATATACACGGGTATTTGCGCCAAGCACATAAAGATTTTTGCTATAAACTGAGACGTTCGGACTAAAGTGAAACATTTCGACACGTTTGATCCGAAGTCTCTGCTACGTTAGCACATTCGTGAAATGAAAATGACGGATTTGTTAAACTTAACTTATAGTACGGCCAATTTACATTTGATATTGTCGAACTCGGTTCTACCATCTATGACACTGCAATGCAATAATATCATCATATTGTAGAATGGAATATTAAAGCGGAACAAATGACCGGTTGCTAGGTTATATCGGAGTGTTGCAGGCGCATGTAGAGCTCTTGAATATCGTGTTATTATTAGCTTTTATTTCTACTCAATGGGGTACTCATGTGTGCAGTTCGCCTTAATGCATAAGGCCATCGTCAACTATAATCCTGTAATGTCGTAAACAACCTTTTTATCGAACTAGGCTCAATTGTCATTTATAAAAATTAATACTGGCGGTAACACTGATAATATAGTGATAAATAATTTTAAGAACTTGCTCTAAAGAGCTCAAGGAGGGCTGCCAATGTTGAACACTTGAAAATATCATATGATATTATAAAACAATATTTAGGAGATTTTTTTCAGTAAATTGCAGATAGCGATAGGTCGTGTTTTTATGCCACATTTTCTGTATGAAATATTACCTAGCATTTCAAACTTTAATAATACCCTTTTTAGTGGGACTGCTCGCTTAAAATCGCCCTAGCTTATTCCCTACATCTAATT
This sequence comes from Varroa destructor, assembly GCF_002443255.2. Lineage (NCBI taxonomy): Eukaryota > Metazoa > Arthropoda > Arachnida > Mesostigmata > Varroidae > Varroa > Varroa destructor. The sequence continues at coordinate 16,163,466 of NW_019211455.1, read as the reverse complement.
TTTAGCCAATCGGGCCGCCTCCATTAACATTTGCGTAACATATATATATATATATATAATAGTAAGTGGTAATGATAAAACCCATAATCTCACTAATCAATATTTGGCGCGCTAAACTTTTCCCTGTCTCCGTTTCAGGTTGGCGTTGTATGTATATGAATATCTACTACACGTGGGGGCGCAGAAGGCGGCGCAGACTTTCCTCTCAGAGGTAAGTTTAATTGATTTCTGCCACACCTTATGTATGCCTGTTACTGCTGAAACAGATCAATTTAGAGTAGTTCGTCTTCTGCATTAAAGCTTAAAAGACTTAATCTATCATAGCTGTTGGATATCTGCTTGCATACAATTGTTTTTAATGTTGGTCAAGTTTTCATTTAATGATTGTAAGATGCTACCTGATCTCTGAGTGCTCCATAGCTAGACAAGAAGCTAACAAGAAGTTGAGGCGTATTTGATTTTTTTCTGGACCGACCCTTGGCCTGGAGCTTTTCACAACTTCCGACTCTGACGTCTCTTTAGGCGCCAATACGAAAGCCTTGGGACGCGTGCGTTCGGCCTCGTTGCAACATTCATTTTAAAAGCATATTCAGGTGACTTTGTCTACTAAGCACGTTAGTAGGCCATAATAGGCTCTATTTTGTTGACGAGATCAGTTACAAAGCTACACCACTGGAGCATGTAAATTAAATAAGTTCTTGCGTTATCCACTTCATGACTCGAAGAAACACCTCGTTCTAGCACAGCATCACAAGAGCTTGAAGTCGAACTCAATGAACGACCAGAGAAATGTCTTTTGTTGCACAAGGCCCATATTACGATGTAAAGTGAACGAGAATTCATTGTCGCCTTGCGCTTATTTGATAATCGAGTATTTCCTTGAGGCTGTTTGATGTTGAAGGGCTGTGCAGCCTATGCGCTGTGGTTCTTCAATTCAAGCACGATGACAAGCGAGCAGCGTTGATAAGCGCTTGTTCGGCGAACAGTTGTTCTCTTCGGGATCATGACCGGTCCCTGATGAGCCTGCCTCAGCCGTTACCTCACTCATAGGCAGGAAGTAGTTTATGCCATTTGTATATAAAAATGATATCTGTTCGAAGCCTGCTGAAAGAGCCAATTGACACTTATCATCTTTGGGCTACAAGATTGAAGATCAGAATCGCTTTGGATGAGAAAAGAAACCGAGTAGTACAGGCGAATTATGTTGAAGAGGGATCGTCAGAAGGTGCATACGAGACCAGCTATATATATGTATATCTAGTCGGTATAAGGATGGGCCGTTACGGTGAAAGCCGAAGGACGGTCGGAGCTTGTGCTGCTGAGCTGAGTTTCATTTTACGCGTCTAATCGATAATAAGCAACTATGTACTTTCGTCTCTTCGTTTAAATAATACGCATATAGAACAACAAAGCAATAACTAAAATAAAGATTTCCTCTCTGTAGGTAAAATATTGTATTGTAACGTAAACACTGAGCGGACATGGGACAGATTCATGCAGTTACTCAAAAGCCCTTATGTGTATTTTTTAAGAAACACAAGGGAAAAATAGAATACTGCGGATGACACGGGAGGAAGCAGGCGTACAGCATGCTAGGTAGTGTCGATTTGCGAAACGACCAGAAATAATATATTCACGTTGGTAAATGACGTTTATTCCTGTTAGTAAGTTAGGCTGGATAGACGCTGTGTCCGTTGGACGGTTTACTGATACCAATGGGGAAATATACTTACTTGTGCGGAGCAAATAGGTCCAAATAGGAAGGAACCTGCTTTTCGTGTCGGATGAAAGCTGCAGCGTCTGCACCTGAGTGTAGTTAGAGTTACTTCTGAGAACAATTCAATGCTGTCTAATAGTTAAGTCATGTACGCTTATTTCAAGATATAGTTTAGTTTAGTGTGTCTTTCCTGATTGGGCCTAGAGACGTGTGAGCCGATCAATTTGCGTTATATGTTCCTCTATTAACTACTCTATTGCTCAATTGTTTTAAGACTAGTATCTTGAATACCATAGCTACCTACGTTCGAATGTAACGTATCCTCTAGCCAAAAAGAAGACCGATGAGTGTGTCAGAGTGGATTGCTAGCTCGGCTGCCTGAAACTCTGGTTTCTCAACATCGACGAATAAGAATGTACGCTGCCTGGAACAGCAGTAAATTGGTTTTACCTCCCGTCGGGGCAACTATAGACACCACAGCGAGATAAATGGATAAATTTTTATCGGAAAGTGGTGACAAAGTATGCTCACAGGTTTATTGTTGTCGATCGTTTTGAAATCGATGTGTATTGTTAATCTTAACTAAAACGCAGGCCTTGATTTTGTATTGAGGCCCATCCCAACAAGATTTCAGGACGTACTCATATAGGACGTGGAAAGAATTTGACAACGATTGAAATTGGGATATGTTCCTATAAATAAATAAACATTTGTCAGTATGTACAAATCAAAAAGCCTGCTCATTGCCTGAGAAGAAATTGACCAACAAGTTCTGTTATTTGGTGAAGGCTTTGGCACCAACTCTAGAGATCTGCTATACATTCATTCAGCAACGTATGCGTCCTTCTTCATACACACTAGAATGGCAAACTGCAAGGAGATAAGGTACATAATTATTCTTATTGTCTCTTAATCTCGTACGTAATTCGGTAACAATTAAAGTACGAAAGCAAGCGGTTGTTGTCATTTGCCGTAATTTTGGAAAGCAAAAACCTAACTTGAATCTTAAAACAAACGACTACAGAAAATGAATATCAGAATCTCCTACCAGTTTACTGCACAATAAGCAGAGACAAGTAATGACAAATGATCATCTGAGTTCGGTTCCGGACGTACCATTTATCCGAATTTATTATTGAAATCCCGTTAGAAGCCACTTTCTGTAAACACGTCAGGCAGCTATAACATGTGATAAAAAACATTTCCGTCATAGCTACAAACAGATGAATTTAGACCCCGTAATGTTTTGTCCTGTCACATTTACATAAGGCTCTATTCGTGCTTATACAGAGATCGCATAGTTTCTATGTCTGAATAAAACTGACCGTCCGAAATTGCTGCTGCAATTCATTTACGGGATTTAAATTGGGATTCTGTTTATGGGATGCAAACGTTAAAAAGTTTTCAAGGAATTGATATTAACCTGCAAATTTGATAAAACTCCGAGAGGAATAATTTATAAATTCGCTAAGCGGCTTATACATAACTGCAATGTATACATGGGTAATGCTTGATGTCAAGCTATTACAAAACTGCAGGCCGATCCTTCGCTGAACTTGGCTCTATTCAAGTTGAATCAACTTTCGATTTTAAAAGTAAAAGAGGACCTCATCGTTATTAAGTGGAAGTGGCATGCGATTATTTCAAAAATTTTCAATAATGCCACTTAGCATCGATAATTAGTCGTTTCCTAACGCGTAAACTGTAAAAGTTATATCGTGCGCGTTAATGGTAACGGTACATAGATTGATGAAGGTCCTGAAAAAAGCAGGCCGAAATATCCCGCCTCGATTTTTGTTACCTGTCTATTGAAAAGTAGACTTTTTTGCTTTTTAAATGACTAACACAATGGCAATAATAGTCTTTTATACTCTCTAAAATGATTTTTCTATAAATAAAAAAAATGCTAGCGAACTTACTGGTGCAGATGTAAGCTTTAGCTTTTCTGCTGCAATTCGTAGATGGCTTTGTGTCGTCGAATGGCCTCGAAGATATTTTGAGAAGTTGTATTTTTAAGCAAGCCGAAATTAGGGAACTGTTTGAATCTATCGGACAGCCATAAGCTTAGGATGATTCGCTTGCTTTTATAAAATGGCGAAGGCACATTCAGCTGTAGGATGTCGTCGGTCTACAATCGATGTATGAACCTAAACTTCAGCCATAGTTCTGCGCATCGCTTTCTACTACACATGTATATGGCGCGCTTTCCCATACACTAGCGGAGCATCGTACAGTCAAACAACTAATAGGGGAAGTTCCTTCTCTACTTCTTTTGTGAGTACGGTAGCGATATGTTTCTGGGAAATAAAGGCATGTTCCAAATTTCGTGTCCTAAACTGCATCCGTGTTGCACCAAAGTTCATGTTTAGGTTTGCTTAACCTTATCCTCAATTATGATCCTAAGCTCTCGTACGACCGAATTTACTTCTAAACGTTCGTTTTCCTCTGTTTTCCATTTTCATATTCTTAATGCATTATCAATTGTACCTATTTGGGTATACTTTCTTTGCTCATCATTGTTTGTTTTACTTTAATCCCCCTACAGCAGTTGCTTAGGTGAGCACGGACAATGCGGCGCGACATGCCCATTGGCCTGATCTAATCTCTCGTAGCTCCCGTTAAATTCTGGTGAACTAGATGTTGGCAGCTTATCGCTCTCAGAAATATTGTCTCATACACTAGTTTCACTTTTAGCACACTGGAAACAATCTCAGTTGTTGTTATTATTAGCTATATTCTCTCCGGCTTCTGCTGCCAGGCCCACCGCCCCTACTCCTGGTGCTGTCCAACGACGAATATCTGGACGGTAGAACTTACCGTGTCGAAACGAGTTTGTCAGCAGAAGCTATCTGACGATGACTACACCGACAGCGGAATAATAATAACAATTTTAAATCATTCAGCCTGTGATACCGACTACATATCGATGCTACCCGTGTTGAACTACAGAGTAGGGGGAGCACACAACGTCTCCGCCAGCCTTACCGTACCGCCACTACCAAACTAACCCTGCTTCCGTCACTAGGCAAAAATGATAGTGGTATTAAGAGTGACCTATTTCTGGCCTCAGCGTGAGCTCTCGGTGGCGATGGCGCCATCAGCGTTGGCTCAGGCTGCCCACAGCTGTTCAGGAAAAAGCAGAGATTGACACAGGGTCGAGTCGATCTTGCGGCCCGTTGAATAATCGGTGCTGACTGACATATTGGTTTATTAGAAGTACTTGACTTGGCCAAGCATATAAAGAAACATCGATGAAAATAGGGAGATTACTACTAGTGCAGAAACAGTGTTAGTGATTTCTCCTTCCGAAACAGATTTGCCTTTATTCATTATATATATATATATATATATATATATATATATATATATATATATAACTTCTTTTATTTAGACATTGGAATCACTGAACAAAAAGAAGCGGATGTGACGCTTTGTAGTAAAAAGATGTTACGTCCACGCCTTGTGCCGCGAAGCGTCACTTTAGACAGTTAGCTTGTTCCAGCACGAGACGTATAGCGTCTACGCTTGGTTTTGCACCTAGACCACCATGTGACTTTAGATTAAGTAGGCAAACACATTACCCACTGCGTTGTCAGACAGACAAGATGCATTGAAGCAGAGGACACGCAATAGCTACGCTCTTGGTGTCAAATCGACCTGCCTTGATTCCATAGCTCCGTGTAGCCTAAAATTTGGGACAGTTCCATCACCGCTGCAGACTCAGATAAAATCCAATTACACACATTGCAGTCTTTGGTGTCTGGCTTTAAGCAAAGGGGGTCATAACTATGAAGGATCCTTTTTAGTCGCATCCAGGGCCTACTGAAGGTTGTACTGTTTCTTGCGAACCCTTGTACCCATATGTACTCAGGTGTAGTCGCTTTTTTGCGATTGTTGGCGTCATAGGCGCTGTTGACTTTGTAGGGGTTGGTACGACATTGTAGTTCGTGCTCTACTACAACCACGTGTTTTGATAGCCCCAGTTCAAGCTGGAAAAACGTCACCCAAGATGGCATACTGCCAAACAGTGGTCACGCCTAGTTCTAACCTAAGTTTTAAACGCCATATGTCGATACGTATGGATGAGGTCGAATTATATCTATCAATCGAAGTGGTTGTCTAGTACGCCGCAATAATATGAGTACAAAACCAAACTCAGATATCGACAATCGTATGCGCATCTACGTACATGCATGGATATGCAAACCTATTTGGCACCCGGACCAAATGCAGTTTGAGAAATCTTCGAATCTCTCAGATGAATAAGTCCATGTTTACAAAGGAAGTTGCACAACTTAATAAATAAGCGTCACATCGATTTTAATCGGCGAATATATATATATATATAGATATACACTTAATTATAAATAATATACGTGTGTATTTAAATAGAACAGTGTAAGTTGTTTCCCATTAGCGATGAAAATAAAAACATATAGTTTATACCCACTTTATTTTACTCTTGGGGCAAGCGTCGTGTCAGCTGGCAATGTCTTAGAAATCGTTAAGTAAATCGTTGGTCAGCTTTTTTTTTCGGTTATTTGTACTTGATTTAATATTCTAATATTCAAAATTGCAGAATGGAATTGGCTGACGCTGCTGAATGTAAGCGGCTGTCGTTTTGCTGGCAGTGTTGTTTACAGATTCATAGAATCATACTACTGATTAAGCACGTGCTAACAGCTTGAGTGCTTTTCTTCTTTTCTCGATTCTAGATCCGATGGGAAAAGAATATAACGTTAGGAGAACCACCGGGATTCCTTCATTCGTGGTGGTGGTAAGTATCAACGGCGATAATTATTCATAAGAATAATGTATTGCATGGCAAATGTTGATATTGGAAGTAACTGGGTTAGAGGGGTGTAAGCATATACCCAAGTGCGTCAGTTTTGTTAAGTGTGCCTTTGTGCTTAATTTCAATCGATTTTTATTAGTGGCGTTCAATTGTCTACCGCTACGGAACGGCAGCGGCGAGAGGTCATAACGTGGTGCATTAGTGCCGGATCGGGAAACAAAGAAACGGGGTATTTCGTGTCAGATATGTTTTTAATCCACGCCTGAAGCCGAATCGGGCGACGAACGCGCATCCGGTTGACCTTGACCACAGCGGAAGCAAGCGTCAAAAGTTCCACCTCAAACGCTGACTCAGTCAGAAAGTACAACCCGACTTGCTTCTTTGTTCCATAGGTTTATAAATAGTGTAGTATTTTGTAGCTACAAGTATAAAAATCTTGGCGAGAGATGTCAGAGATATTCGTGAAGTAGTCGTCTCGTAGCTACGTGCCTGCTAATTGGATTCGTTGAGCGTGACTCCTTCCATGTGATCATATTGATTGTATCCGCAAAAACTACAAGGATGACAAAAAAAAAAGCATAGCTATATTAAGAAGCTTGTGTTGTCGATTTAAGTTTCATGATTTGAACCCTTTTTTGTAGGATAGACACGATCATACCGCGGGCGAGAACTAATTTCGTCATTGTTCGGTGTGCGTGATAGAATATGTCTGTCTGTACAGTATTATCTAACTACTCGGCACGCTATGCAGCTTGTTGCGAGCTGGGTTTGTGGCTTGCAACGGTCGGTAGCGTGATTCGAGTTTTCCAAAACCGTCGTTTTTATTTTACAAACAACTGCAAATCGAAGCCAGGCAAGATCTTGTTGGATTCAGATCAGTTATTATTATAATTACGGATTGTATAAACCTATGTGCACACTAAGACAACTGTCGTTGTTGTTTCGTTAACTTACGTGCCAAACAATATGTCAGCTAGTAACGGCTATGGTGACTGGATTAAGGCTGTGTTGCTTTCCCCGTACTCTTTCATTCTTTTAAGAAAAAAGCGCATGTTACAATTGATGAACGTTGGTCACGAACGTACCGATCATGTTAAAATTCTGCTAAATGGACATTATCTCGTAGGGTACAATATTGCTTGAGCTGGTGTCTGAACTGAATCTGGTGATAACCGCATAGCTACTAGTAACTGAAATATACGTTAGCGAGTTATGGACTCGTGCCTTTTATAAGCTGTGCAGCTGTGACGACTGAGCACAAAACAAAGAAATTTATTGTGTCAGGAGAAATGATTATTGACGATTTCTTCTTCTTCTATGTCACGCTCGATCGAAAAGTTAACGATCACTAGTGCAGCATTTCTTTTTTTTTACTTTTTTTTTTTTGTATCTTTATTAGCGACTCGAGCGGTGAGGGGGGACAGCAATGCTCGAATGGATTGTGTATGAGTAGAAATAAATCCCCTTGATCCCCTCAACGCAGCAGCAAGTGGAATCATATTCCGTGCAATGGATGACCAGTGCGTTGTCGTTACGTGCACCATCTAAACGACCAGCGTACTCCAATGCAAAATTGAGCGGCACTTCGCTCTGTGACGTATAGGCGCTTTTTTGTTGGGTTATCTTTTGTTGTTTCAGCTTAACCACACCTTTGATATAGTCTATTCATGCACATACGTATTTAACTAAATTTCATCAGACAGATAGCGCTGCTGGCGAATCAGAAAGAGAACAACCGGCCTAGAGACATGACAGGAAGGCAGGCAGGCGATATGTACGTATACTTTGTATATAGTGACGCGTAGACGAAAAAAAGAGACATCAAAAAACCAACAGTCGATATAGAGATGATTGTTGCAGCAGAAATCGACTTACAACAAAATTAGGTTTTCTGCTTTTTCTTCTTCTTACCGTCTTATTACCTGAAAAGCAAACGTGAATCTACTATGTAACGTATGTTTGATTAATTTCGCTAGGGCTGATGTACAGCTGAGGTAACCATGTTAGACTACTCGTAAGGACTGGTTACTGTCAGAGATCGTTTAATGTATGCGGCAAGTAAAAAGAACTTGTTTTCTAGCGTTATTATTTTTACACCGGATAGATTTGACAGAATCGCAGATAGAGTATCAGACTAACCAGTAATAAACAAACCTAGCGTAAACTCCAAAATACAGATTTATTAGCGTCTGCTGAACCTATTTCTGGCAGTATCATCCCCTGAGCACAGATTGTTATTTATTTAGCAACACTATAAGCCTTATATATGCGCACCGTCTCTAAGTATGTACAAAGAAAAACGTCGGTTACACTTGTAGCCCTAACCCTACGCCCAGACATTGCGGAAAACACGACACTGATACGGTTAAATGTACGATACGTCTACATTTTTGGTGTGGCCATGACTTTCCGTTGCTGGGGCGCTTCTTTCGAATCTGCCCTTCCCTCACCTCCTGATATTTTTTTTTGTCTATAAGTAAGTATATCATCGCTATCACCACTTCATAGTATAATATGAAAACTGCAGCAGCAGCCGACGCATTCTTCTGTGTTTACTTGTTGAATATCTGTTTGTCGTTTGTCGTGTCCTTCTAATATTTGATGCCTAGGGCGTTTTCACAGCAGACAGCCAAGAGAAGTTTCCAGCTGAGAACTTGCAACCTTTTGCCATAGGCGGCCATTTCAGGACCTACAAATAGTCCCGATCCACTTTTCTTTTCAACTAGCTTTCGAGGTGACAGCTAATATAGTTGCGTTATTAAACAACAAAAAGATTACCTATTTTGCGTAAGTAGCTAGTATTCATTTAGCAAGCGTTTATCAAACGAGTAACATTTGACGTTGACTATTTACTTTGGTGCCAATTGAGCTACTGACCACCAGCTCAAGTATAAAAAAACAACGCTGTCAGCGGACTCCTTAACAGCAGGCAACACATCATATAAGAATATGGAACAATAAACAAGCGCACCAACAACAATACAATATGCGAAGACTGGTACTAGCAATAGCCACGGTACCGGTAACCACCGCCCTAGCGGCAACGCCGGCGTTCAGGGTTCGCTGAACTTTTCACAGACAACGGTGCTGTCTCTTGGCATAGCAGCGACGCTGACGGTCGCCCGCTCGTTGAAACGTCTTTGAAATGTTTGCTGGAGTTGCTTGTTGTCCGGCGTCGATCACGTCGCACAGGCCGTCGTTGTTGTGAAATCTCTGGCCACGAACAGCACAACGTTGCATAGACAATATACGAAGAATAGATAAACACGATATCGATTACGTTCGCCGGTACGTTCACGCAGCGTAGAGGCGATAACAGCGTATGAGTGAGCATCGTAAGTGGACGTACACGAAAAATGGCTTGAATTGAAAAAAACGATCAATCGTGTGTTCTTATATATATATTGCGTTTCTTGTTAGTGATGATCTTATTCTTAGAGTACTATTGTTATTAGTAACGTATTGTTTTGATGACTTAATTCATGAATTTGAATATGTGTCGAGTTTTTCTATTGTGGATCTAGATATAGCGAGCACCCTATATTTTTTTTTTTTTTTAGAATAATCGAAGAATAGCAAAGCGCATCTTATTTACTACAGCTACCATGCTGCTGGGGTAGAAAAATTGACGTAGAAACATTTTGATAAAAGCTAAGGTTTGTTATCGTCGCTTCAATCCTAATTGGGCACGAGCATTTTTCTCGGGTCAAACTTTCGCAGACGGATGTCAGGGGTAATCTATTAAGTTTGATTTACGCGACTTCGAGTCAGATCTTCCAGCTGTCAGTTTTTTCCTTTCAGAGGTGACTTCGTACCCTAATATCCGTGGCGGTGTCGTTTATACTTGAGATGGCGGGAGCGTCCCACTGCGAAGCTTCTGCTGTTCCCGCTGTCGTTTCTGCCGCTGCTGCGGCCTTGTTGAATACAAACATTTTGATGAACGACAAAGTGGTGTCACAAGTAACGGATGACTTTATCTATGCTCATGTTCCGTAGACGTAAAGATCGTATTAATTCTTTTTCAGATACAGTAAGAAAGTTCAAGTACTATGAAAATCATCCTAAATAAGTTGCAGGGACTCCAGAAATTCGCTGTGGATTTATAAAAAGTCCAAAATGGTGTTGAAATAATAATCTTCTTTGAGTCACGTTGCCTGTAGGTACACTGTTATGCAACCTTGACAGTTAGAACTCAGGCAGTGAATCGAACAGGTTCTTAAAAAGTCTTAATGTCCAAAGTGGTAACCATTTACTCAATCAAGCGTCAGTGCGTAACTTTACCATAGTTCAACCATTCGTAGCAAGAAAATCGTTAATACGATTATTTACACGCAAAAGCGGGTAATCCAATCAGTCACGGTCAGCTACGTCAGTGGTGCCTGACAACGAACATACATTAACCTAAACTAACATCTGTAGCAACAGATTACCCTTTGGGTATGCCTAGTTCTAAAGTCATTGTCTCGATTATTATTCTGAGTTTTCTCTCTGAGTTCTGATTATTAGTATTCTGAGTGTATGTGCCCGGTCCTCTGCTTAACTAGCCTCGACGAATTTAGTCGGGTGAGTCGCTTTTATAAAAAAAAAGATATAGATTTCCCGTCCACTTCCGCTGTATGGCATAAACTAGCCTCTGACATCCATATATACAAACATGCACCCGACGTGTGTTTTGCTTTGGAATCGGAAGTTTCATGACAGACGGCAAGCAACGGCAGTACTCACAGGTTGACACGCATACTGCAATAGTAGAGTTTTTATTTGAGTTTTGCCCTCTGCTAAAATGCTGTCACAAACGCTGGGCCCGAGGGATTGTTCCAACCTCAGTCTGATGATCAGCTACGTACCAGGAAAGATGTCTTTCAGCTTTCAACTGCCCAAGTTCAAGTTATAGGAGATTCACTGCCGTGTACTTCAACTATATAATCTCTATAATCTCTCTATGCCGGCCAAATGCGACATGTAACAACCTACCGCACCCTATAATAGAATGGTTGCACTACGAAGTTTATCCGCTAGCAATTGTTCTGGCGGTGCGATAGTTAAACTTCTTTGAAGCGTATTGGCAACGTGCGAACGGAGTATGATACATTACACGGATCTATCGCGCGCACTCCTTCCGTTGTAGCACCATGCAAACCAATCATATTCGTTATCAGCAATGATTCTGGGTAGACAACCAGGTGTCATGGCCGGCGAAATATGTCGGCCATGTTAGACAGGTATCGACATTGTCCGCGACTTACCGACTAGCATCTGTGACAATAGAATGCGTTTATTTTGTACTGATAAAATATTGAAGTGAAAAGTCTTGTTAGTTGATTTCGATTTGGATACGTATTCCAATCAGACGTTGAACCATGGTAGAACTACTAGGTTTGGTTTAAGAAATTTGGAGGACGCTCAAATCACTTCGAGGATGGTATCGCTTTGACCAGTGTACGAGTCGATGTCCGCCAAGAAGGGTCATTGTGATAAGCTGGGAAATCAAGCGTTCTTACTGTTTTCGCTAAGGAAAAATCTATTGTGCACAGAAAAACGAATTGTAGAACGTGAGTGTCAAACAAATATAAGCACTCCGTCGAATCTCAGAGATATTTACTCGTTTCTGACCTTCACCTCTGGCCATGCTTCACCTATGTCAGGATTTGACCAAAGGTTATGCAGGATGTTTTGCCACCTAAGTAGTGTATAGCTAGCAAAGACTGGATTGCTCACCAGGTTTGTTCCTCAATCTTACCGTTCGTAGAGCTAGCAAGCAGCTTCAGCAGCCAAGCAAACCCCAGCAGGAGATCGCCTGAGCTGGGGGTTGAGGGCCGAGGTCGGCAAGAGCACCGGACAGCCTATGGTAGAAAAGAAGGTGTACAAGTAGCGTAGCCAACAGGATAGCCAATGAGCCCTCCACTGGATAGGTTTTGTTCAGTTTCGAACGAGCATAGACACATAGATGGGAGGTTGCGTGGAAAGGGAGAAAGGACAGAGGACGAACGGGGAAGATGACTAACCTTATTTGATAACCCCCTCAAGTCTCCCGAAGCCCCAACACCTCCCTAGAACATCCCTTCCTCTCATACTCACCCCTAAACAGCGTGTACACCCTGTGAACCCCACCCGTGTCTCCAAAATACCAACCTCTAACGTCGCCACCAACACGACCCGTTTTCTCTATGGTGGTGACTAGCCGAAAGTAACGGGCGCTCCTGCACTGTATTATTATATTACCCCACCGTGAATCCCATTCGCGAGCTTAGCAACCCAGCGGCTACTGGCATCGACCAACGATCAACCTAACAGGCAGCGACCGAAGCCTTCGCCTTCAGTTGGCTCGGCCTGGCCAATGACATCGGTGACGCCGCCATTGCTGCTGTAAGTATTGAACTGTGTAGACGCGCTGGGTGTGCTCATTGCTACTCGCTTAAAATTCCGCAGCTGTACAAGAACACTGTGTAAAAGGACTAGACGCGTTGGCTGGCTCGCGTCGGAGCACTGGCCGCCGATACAAACTGTAGAGGCCGAGAGTCGCTCGGAGCCAAGGCAGCCGCGAGAAAACGAGATATGTGGGACCAAAGGCCGGACGGGTCGGAGGCTGGACGAGTGGGTGGTTCGTCGTCGCTTCTTGTTTCTGCTGATAGCTATGCCAGTATGAGCACCCCTGGCTGTCGCTCCTGCTTGTGAAGGTACGGGGTATAGAGGGGATCTAATAAAGCAACGGAAGGAGGAGCTAGGGAGGACTAGGTGCTAGGGGACGAAGGCAGTCAGCAAGCTGCCAGGAAATTTCCAGTCCCCTAGTTACCTCCCCGGTTGCGAGTTCTCAGCTGTAGATTCGGTGCTTTCGCTGTGCTTAATGCGGTAACTCGTGACATGAACTGATCGCGCGCGTACCATGATCACGAGTTCAGCTCGGCCTGAGGAAATATTGAGGAGTGTAAAAACGCGGATAAGGGCGAGGCAACCTCGTGACAGACAAAGGTCTGCTTCCAGGAGAAGCAGCAAGATGGTGAGTATGTAAAGATCAGGGGCGAATTTTGGCAGCTCTGTAAACTTCGTTGATCGACGACGTAGAACAAGCCAGTACTGGTGATGACTAGACGTAGTCTGTCATTGAGTGAGTCAAATTAGTGATACGCACATACATATGTGTATATACCTGCAGATGAAAACCATATGGAACAGAAAATAGGGTAAAAGTCCTTTGGCGACCAAATACTACTAAGGGAGAAATGCATTGTGTCTATACAAATCTCAGCTTTAAATTGCTTTGATGCTACGTATCGTACGATAGTTAACTTGCTTAATTATAAATAGATGAACATGGTTAATGATTGCGAAAGGCAAAGAATAAAGTGAAAATAACTGAAATTGTAAATGTCAAATTTAAGTAATTGGTTCCAAGCTAAGACTGCGCTTATACTTGAGGATTTGGTTAACTCGCGTTCTACTCCGTACTCTTCGATATTTAGTGTGAAGTGCGTTTGGTTCTGACATTCAGCCTGTCTTATTTGTACCCTCCTCCGTAGCACAATTGGATACATTGAAAAGTCCAGTGCCTTCATTCATACCCGATAACTTTACACGCTTAAATGTTCAGGCTGAAAACCGTTGCTAGACTTCGTACTCGTAGTAGTAGTCGTAGACGTGTCTTTAGACGTTGGCAGGCCTTTGGCATTCGAGTTTAACGTTCGAAGACAGTCGTTTACGTTATCAAGAGTCGTAGAGATGTTCATGTATCAACCAAGACAACAAACGTTTGTTATGAAGGCAATAAGATATCTATTATATGAATTCAATTGTTTTATGAGTTTGACATGCGCTCGTTTTAGATACGAACTTAACCGGGTGCTTTCTGAACGCATTATCTTCGTCACAAAATTTAACTTTGCTAAACATAGCTCTATTTGCTAAGTTTCCTGGTTATCTTCCATCTTGGCAACTTCTTATGTCTGCTGAAGTATCTGAACGCAAGTTTCCCCAGTGAATACTCCGGTCACTTTGTTTCACCCGATATCACTCTTGACTTGTTGCAGCTTTATCGTCCTTTCGCTGCTGACTGTCGCGCTGCTGCACCCTTTGTCCCCATCGTTTATATCATAATATCATATTTTATGTAGGTGCAATCGTTGCTGCTGAAAAAAGTTCATCGTTCTTCTTCGGCGCTTGGCATTCAACCTGTACTGCAGCAAATATAGTGCGGTTTTTTCGAGTTTCCTCAGATTTGCCAAAGCCTCGCTGGTTTCTCCTCAACAGTGATCGCTCCGCAGCCGCAATTATGCTACGAGTGCTAGCCCGCCCGTTCCACTGTGGTTCGTTTTCAAACGAACTGTTTAGGTCGGCGAGGGGCAATGGAAGGGTGAAACCATTAACTGTCTTCCCTCTCTCCTCCAGTGCTCCCCCGGCCCTAATTTCTCAATACACCCTGTCAACGGGCTGACTACCCCAAAAATGGCCTTCTCTCTAGAGGCTTCATTGTTGTTTGCGTCTCTCTTACCACGCTTGTCCCTTCTTTTCTATTTGGTATGACGCTGTATTTGGTTCACGAGACGGAACGCGGGAGATAAACCGAACCGAACGAAGGAAGGAATCATATGCAGATTGGGAAATCGGGAGAATTTCATAGGAAAGCAGACCAAGGAGAAACGGGCTACTCCATAATGTTGATAACTTCAGCGAAACGACGGCCATCGCTAGCGCGTGCTAGAGACTTAGGCGGCTGCTCTGTCTTTGGCTACTGAAAACTTTTGAACCTCCACAAGGTTCGTGATTATTGGCTAGCCTTTTCTTTTCCTGCTTTCGTATGGTTTGGATAAGGACACAGAATGGAGAATTCGCTGTTACAGAAAGAACCTCAAACTTTCGATCCACGCTGGATGAGAACAACTATCAACAGGGCCAAAAGGGACCTTCATGATACTTGACTTTCCAAATCTAATAATTTTGTATTATTGATAGTAATCGAAATAGTTTCTTCGGCACCGATCTGCTAATGTCTATAAGTATGCCTGTACACTTTTAAAAGTAGAGAAATACTATTGCAAAGTTATATACATGCATGCATGCATGCATGCATGAGCCACATGCGTTGCATACATGCGCGTGCGCGCGTATAGAACTACAAAAAATTAATTATATGCACGTTGCAGCTCTTGGGCAACGTTCAGCCAGCCTGCAATATCCCATCGGGTGGCGTTTCCAGTATCTTGGCTTTGTTTTCGGTCTTTCAAGTTACGGCCGCATTTTCAACCGAAGTTCGCTCTGCTGCCAACTGTTCGGCCGGTCACCTCCGGTTTACTCTTTGTTGTCGTTGCGTTGTCATGGGATGGGTAGATTTCTTTTGTTGGCCTTGTTACTGGTGTATTCAATTGACGCGAGAGGCACTTGTCTGCTGCTTGTCATTCGGCACCTATTCATCGTCGCCGTTCGACATCCGCTGTCCTTCGACCAACAGCGAGAATTTCGTGTACACTCTGTTATATATATTTGTGTCTCGGTATTGTCTTCTGCTTTAGCAGCAGTTTGATAGTCTCTGTACTGTAGTGATCTTGCTGGCTGATGCTTAACTGTTCACAACTTGTGACGGAGGCAGCGGTAGCCAACAGATAGAAACTCTGTAACAACCTCTGAATCCGCAGTCACAACAGGCGATTGGACGCGACCGAGCAAACCCTCCGGGTGCCTCCCGCGCCTCCGGCCCCGACGACAACTTCTAGCTCCTTCTCCAAGAGCAGTAGAAGAATAAAGAAGCAGTCGAAGCGGGAATATGGGCAGGCGCTTGCTCCGAAGGACGCTGACGCCACTGCCGCTAGCCGTTGCTGCTGTGGAGACGCCAAACGGGTTTTCGCTCGTCGCCGGTCGCCGGTCGCTCATCGCCGGTCCCTCAGCTCGCGGGCTGCACTCATTCATCGGTCGAGATGCCGCCATCTTTTCATTTCCTCACCGCCGATAGACAACGAAGAAGATGACAGGGACCAAAAACTAAAACAGAAATTGCCCATTTTGCCGCTCTTATTTCTTAGCCTCCATTCGCTGTTGCTGTTGTACTTATTCGTGTCTCATCGTTGTTGTTTTTGCCGATGGTCTCAGAAAGACGCTGTGGGGCAATAGAAACGCGTCCGACAAGGGTTAGACACTCAATGAGAGGGGGCTGCTATGGCTTACTGCAATGGCACTAGAAGAAGCAGTAAAAGCAGTGCTAGCTTCATCTGATGTTGAGCTTCAGGAATGTGTGCTTATGTATGGGTTGGATATCGAGGGAAATTTTAGTTAGCTTAAATCACCCCCCAACGTGAAGCTGGATCGTAGCCATGATATCAATCACCACGAGCGCTGCGGGGGCCGTAGACGGAGCGATACGACAAAGACTATGGCACGGTTAGAAATAATTGTTCAGCTCATACGGAATTTATAGTGACCGAAGTTGAGCTTAATGGTTAGCAATGAAATCAACTAACGCAAGGTTTTTTTAATTATAAGTCAACGTTAGACCCAGTGACGTGTTTCTTTACGCAGTGCTTGACTAACCAATCGTGTATGATGACGCATGTGTTTGCAATGTACATACAATGATAGTTTGTATGCTAATTCGGATATTGTTTTTTGTCTTGCAGTGTATTCTGGGACCTATATTGCGCAGCTCCGGAGCGGAGAGACTCGTGTGAACATTCTAGTGAAGCTAAGGCCTTTCACGACTACGTGAGTTGTATTCACTAATTGTTTTGTCTTTTTTTGCGGACGTTCATTCTTGGCCATTTAACCTTCCTGTTCGTCACCGGATCCTGTGGATTATATGTAGACCCATGGAAGCTTTGACACGATCATGAGCATTTAGTTACGTCCTTTCTCTTACTGCTCTACATGTTTTGCCGGTTAGCCTATAGTTGGTCTGTACACTACGCAGCCCATGTGTTTCGATCGGTTAAATTTCCACCAAAGTAGCCGCGGTTTCATTATTTGAGCAGACGCAAAAAGACATAACTAAACAAAGATTCGTGTTCCTGTTGCGTCACAGACCCCCTGCTTAGAGGGGTGTTCACAAGCGATATGGTATGGAAGCGATAAAATACGTTTGCGTATTATTTACATACATCTGGGTGAGATCAACGAGAAACAAACAATTCGGAGTTTTTGAAAAAAATAAGGAATTGCTCGCCTGTTCGGGTGCTAATCTTTTTCATGTGTAGATTAACGAGATGCGGCTGGAGCAGGAGATTTTTTTAGTAAATTGTACACCTCTCTTGCAGCACGTGTCTCATACGTAGCTATGTGCAGGCTGTGGCTTACTTAGCTGATGAATGTCATCACGGTTAAAGTCGTATAGTCTGCCGGCAGCAGAAAACAAGCATTGAGACCGTATGGCAATAGACCGCAGTAAAGGTCACCTAGTCGATTATAATTACCATGTACACGGGCTAGTAGGTGCAGGTCAATTTGAATGTAACAAGGAGTACCGGCATAAAACGAGCTGCGGTAGATAGCTGCCATCTTATACACTCGACCGAGCTCATCGATAAAAGAGAATCTCCTGGTATCAATCGACCTGAAGTCGTTGTTTCTCTCACTGAAAAATATTCGAATGTTCCGAGAATTTCATGCAGTATCTGCTTCCTAATAAACCTATATATATATATATATATATATATGTACATTGCAGATACACACCCTGCCACCAGTACATACATCAGTTATCATCCACTAACAAATGCTGGCTCCTCCTATGTGACAAATTTACCTATCGTGTTTAACTGTCCGTCAGTTTACCTACCAGTTTTTATTACCTGTGCCTATGCCTATATAGGTATATATATCTACATATGTATATATATCTACATATGTATATAGATCTATATAAATATGTATATATACGTACATATATACACACAGCCATGCATCTTTGTGCATAGATGCATGGGTGAACGCCTTTGTGTGTGATCGTCGTTTGAGCTGGAGTCTCCACCTGCCTAGGAGCTAGTCGGAATCGTGTCGCTGCTGCAGCCACTCAGAGCTATTTCGAATTTTCGAGCGGTGCGTTGTTTGAGAAGCGTGAACTCGTGTAATAGGCACATCCTTTTCTGCTAACCCGTTCTCTTAAGCATTTAACTATTCTTTCGTTACCAATTCCTCAGTATTCGTTAGCGTTTCACGTATAGCTCCCGCTGTGCGCTCCCTTCACCTAGAAAGCCAGCCGACCGACCGTCCGGCAAACGGAGGCGCAAACGGTAATTCACGTCCTAATGGAGATTGCTCCGTGTGGACGGCCGTTCCCACGATACTAGCTGACGGTGCGACTTGAGCTTAACGGGATCACTTAACAGGGCGATTGTATGTACCTATGCATATGTGTGTAGATATAGTGCACTTTGATGAAGAAATGATGGCCATTCGAGCGTAGATCGGCTAAATCTGCTCGTTGCTGTTTGGATAACATCTTTGAATTGGCCTGCAATAGCTACAAGGAGCAGGCGACTAGTTAGCGTAGCTGGACAAAAAAGTGATAGGTGAATAATGTTGTAGTTCTAACTGATATTTGTGTCCTCTTTGGCCGTGTTGTTGATCATATACCGGTCGCTTACATCTTCTAGCCAACTAACTGCCTTTTTTTTGGTAATGGTAAAGCCGTGGTTGCAGCAGATGGTTCCCTAAATGTAGGAACTAGGACGGCTGAATGCGATCGCACATTAGTAAAAGGTCAACGTTTTTATTTGTTACTTCAACATTGTAAACATCTTATATGCTCAAAAACACGCATTAGCGGGACGTGGACAGTAGAACAAAAGGAGTCCGTCTTTAATTGAAATTAGGGTCGTTTTAGCAGTTTCAGAAAGCAACGACCTCTGTCGTTGCTTTATGAAAATATCAAGCAAGTCGACAAATATGGAAAACAATCATTCAAATCTGGACTGTCCAAGATGCCCAAAGATGGTACTAAGGATTACAATAGGATTTTTCTGTGAACCTGTGTATCGTTATAGCATGAGCTACCTGGTTTGAGCCGCAAGGTGACATTCGCTTCATAAACATCCGGAACATCTAGAGTAGACCGCTCTCGTAAAACTAAATTTTGTAATACTTTGCAAGATCACAATTTTGCTAGTAATGATAAAATGTAAATACAAAATATTATCCATACGTAGGCAGTGTCGAAAGAATAATGAAAACTAGTTGTCTCTTCGTCTGCGAGACAAACCTTCTAGGACGAAGACTGGTACAAAATTTCGAATCAGAGTAGGGTGCGCATGTCAAAAACACGTACGTAGCCCCCACGATCCTGTGGGCTGGTGTACAGCTCATGGTCTTCTATACATGTACTTACCCGTCTTAAGTGGTTGCCGACAAGTGCTAATAAGGGTTAATACTGTGAAAAAAAAGATTGAATAGTTAATAAAATTTACCCAAAAGAAGCCAATCTAAGCACACTGCCAACTTTGAAAAATTATTAGTTACCAACCGCATGCACCCTCAGCAGATTCACATCAGTTTAACTCAGCGAGTGCCCTTGTTTTTATATCATTTACTACTGACCCCGTACGTTTCATGTAGTATATTTAGTCCGCTATGGCGGAAAGAGTCTCATTCCACCATAGAATACCTGCAAAAAGGGAAGTACTGCGGTTCGTTCTCTCGGTGAATTAGCTTTGACCCTGCTACTCGACCGCAATGGACTGTAATCCAGAAACGTTAGCTAGCTAGATTTAATTCACACACAGTTGAAAAATATTCTATCAATCTAATCAAAAATCCCAGAATTTACACGTCCACCTATCATAGTACGTACATGTACACCTACTGTACAGGATTGATATATTATCATCTCCTTCAGGGCTACCAACGCAACGGCTTTGAAAGGCGGGTTTGCCTTTCAAAATGTCTGCGAGAATCTAAGGGACAGAATGCAAGTGAGAGTGCATCCGATAGAAAAATACGTTTCATCAGGAGGTGTAACAACACCATCCAGCGGCTTGCGAGTCGCTTGGTGGTGTGCTTTATCCGTGTCGCTTATGGCGGATGAAGCCGCTATCGCAAGCGAGGGACCTTTAGGATACGAACTCGAAAAGACGCAACCTGTTGAATCGATCCTTCTCGATCCTACCGGTAGCGGCTACTCTGTCAGTGCGCTGTGTTAGTTGGCGATTGTCCGTGTGGACGAACGAGGTTTACCGATGTTAGCTAAGCTCCCCTTCGACTATAGCTTCTCCTTGACTATTGTCACCTCAGTGATACCATTCGTTGTAAGTTCTTTTAACAGTTTCGGTGCACCAGATCTAGCGGTCGTAGCAGTAAGAACAAAAGCTGTAGCAATACGACCCTCAAGAGTTCGTGCCGTCGCTGCCAAAATTTTCTGAGGCTTTTTGAGAGGTAGCAGTACACAGCGTCGTGGAAGGATAAAAAAAAACGCTATGGTTCGGTGGGTTACAACTGATGTAGGTGTCTTTCCTAGCGCGTATGTGTTGGCTAGTCACAATATTTTCGGCGACTCCGTATTCCAAAGAAAAACAGCAGACAAATTCAACTGTGAATTGTTCTTGGAATTTTTTTGGCGTCTACTCTTGGAGAACGATAATGGTTGTCTCCCTAATACCTGGCTAGAAATCAAGGGGTTTGCACGAGCAGTCATCAAAATTGACGTGGATTACCGTCCGTAGTTTCTTCCAGAAGCCGTCAACTGTCTGTAGGTCGAGTAAATCATTAATAAAGCCTATATACCCATATTTACGTAACAGCAAACACGTATCCAATAACTAGGGGCATATAGCCACGTCGTGTCGTCCGCTAACAATTTCTCGGCTTTGGATGACTCCCCTCTTGAGAACATGTAGAATCAGGTAGTCGTATTTCGAACCCGATTTTTGTCTGCAAGAAAGCGGGAAACTATCACATTGCCGTTGTACAAACATGTTTTTCGTCGGTACCAGTAAGGTACTTTGTTTTCTTGTATTATGTACGTTGTCACGCTAAGCTATCAGCTAGTGGCGTGTGGTATTTTACTAGCCGCCGTAGGTTGCCGTCGTAGTCGTCGCCAAAGACGAACTCGTAAAAGGTGAGACACTGGCGAGGCTGACTACTGGGGGATGCTGTTGTTGCTGTTCGTCGAGTTTGGTATTGGCCGACATTGATAGTAACGGGGCTGCTGCTGATCCTAGTGGTAATAGTGGGGGTTGTTGGCGTTGGAAAAGATGCTTTTGGTTTGTCTGCTTGCTGTTGGGCCTACCTTCTGCTGCCTTTCTTCTATTCCCAACCCTGTACCCATTTTACAAAGGAAAACGGTGCCCTGCGTCTTCGTCCCCTGTAGACACCCCTCACTCTTTTATCTCCCTTCCCGACCTCTTGGCTCCCTGTTAGCAAGCACCCCTGTGCTGTTCCATCGACCACCGCTCATTGGCCTCGTGGCCTCGCAGTCAGGCAAACAAGCTGCCGGACTGGCAGACAGGAAAGCAGCAGAGACGCAGACAGCCCACCGGGTCGAAAACGGTCGGGATTCGCTGCTAAGGCAGCTTTAAGGGACTGTGTACTACTGGCGCCGCGGTAAGGGTAAGCTGTGCGCAGGCAGAACAGCCAGGGAATAGGAGGGCGCGTTGAGCTGGTAGTGCTGAATGGGCCGAGAGTGGTGGCTGACTTAGGGGGTTGTTCAAGGGAAGCAGCGGGAGTTGCTGCCCAAAAGAGGGACGAATAGGACGCAAACGGGGCAACTAGAGCAGCCAACAGCCAGTAGCAGCAAGATAGACGAAGCGGGTTGCTAAGCTAGCAGCAACGATGGGGTCTGGGGCGTATATTCATTCGTTCAAGTCCCCTGACTACCCCCTTCCCGAACTCCCCACTCCTTTGTCCCTGTTACCTCCCCCCCCCCACCCCGCTGGTGGATCCCTTTAGCGGCCCCAGGTCTTCGGAACAGGAAAACGGATAGCAGGAAGGGATGGTGTTGTGGGGGGTCCGCAGGCAGCAGCCGTGAAGTCTCCAAGAGAGTCGCTGCACGGGGAACAGGGGTATGCGGGAAGGCGGAGAAGGGAGATTGGCTGGTTCAAGACAGAGATGACGACTCGATCTCGGCCCAGGTCAGCAGAAACCGTAGCAGCAGCCGGGCTAGTAAGCAGGTCAGCCTCTATGGGCATTGGTCTTCGGCTTGTTCTCAGGCGCTTTCGGTTGATCTACCCGATTCTTCTGCTTGGAGTATTACACTTTCAATGTCAATCGGGTGACGACGAATTTCTATTTAACGAGTGACGCGCGAACTAGTGAGCGGTCGACTAATGGCGGACCGCTACAGCTCTTGCATCATCGCTGGGCGGCGAGCGAGCCTTCAATCAATACGTAAGAGGGACGATAACCGACCATATAGAAAACTACGTAGTGAACAAAAATAGAGCAACCAAGAAATAATGCAAGGGAAAATACATGCGATTCTTGACGGTGATATCGTTTTAAAGGCATGCTGAAAGACGACAAGAAAATCGAGCAAAGACGGTGAATTCTCGACTCTTTTCTGTGTATAGAGAGATTGTGCAGGGTCGGGTTATCCTAATGTAGGACTAGTTATTCATGCAATGTGTATTGAACATCTTTGTTTTATAGCATATTATTGAATGAATGATGTAATAGCAGTGTTCACTTAATGATTACCTCTATTCAATTTAGAATCGTCGTGCCATAGACATACTAATAAAGAGAATATATTAAAAAGGTTGAAAATTAGGTTAATTTTTACTGAGTATTGTTATCCAAAAAGAGGTGAAGATTATACAGACATATATAAATATATGTATGACATGGTCTCCCTTTGTGTACGCGACTCAGACAGTGGCTAAAAGTAAGTCTTCTTGCTTAGCGCGCTACAGTGTGCCAGCGGCAGTGGCAGCTGGCTGGTCTCCTACCACCCTTACTACTACGACTACCATCAGCATCGTCGTTGTGGCGGCGAGGTCCTCTATTCCCCTCGCCACTTGCCTGTCGTGCCGCCAACACAGACATTGTATAATCTGTTCCACCCACAGGCCGGTAGGCATTGTCAGTTACCCTCCCTCTCTTCTGCCCCTGCCCGAATACTAAGACAGCGAGAGGGTCTTTTCCTCCTCCGACCCCCGTATATTCGCTGTACCTTCGTTCTTTACTAGGTCCCCCGATTTCCCCAATTATCTCTCTCCCTTTTTCTCTCGACCCTTTTTTCCACAGTCTTTCTGCCTTGATGTCCTTCCTCGTCTATGTTTCGCCTTCTCTCGCCTTCGTTCGTCGGCCGTGGCGACCCCTTCTTGTCCCTCGTAACTGCCGCCGCCGTTCCCTATTTTGGCGCCCATAGCACCACGTATATCAGAACGCCCGGCCCCTAAGGGGATAAATGGGGCAGGAAAGCACCGATGATGATAAAGCGAACGAGCGGCTCAGCAGAAGCAGTGGCGAAAGAAACGGCTTAGCCGTCCACCAACCCCCTACCCGCTACGAATCCAGGGGTCCAAGGACCCCGTCACATCCCGCCTTGTGCAACCAACCCTGACGACTCAAGGCTCAGCCCGGCTACTGCCCTTATCCCTAACTCCAGCTTTACCTTCCCCTGCGTCACCAGCCGACAGAGCGAATGAGCGAGCAACCCGTCGGCAAGCCGAACTGGTAGGGCTGTGCGGCAGCGGTTTCTGGTCATGCTGCACACGGGGGGATCGGGAGACGGATCGGGCGGAGGGATGTGCATGGGAACAGGGGGCGAACAGGAGGCGGCAGGAGTGGCAGCGGCGACCTCGGCAACAGCAGCGGTAGCTGGAGCAAGCGGGGAAGCAGCCCAGCTACGAGATTGGTCGTGACAGGGCACAGAGACAGGGAAAGCGCGCGGTAGGGGGAGAGGGTGGGGTCATATGGGACTTGCTGTAAAACGCATGGGCCGCAACGGCGACAGCGGTGGCTGTGGCGGCCGACCGACCGGTCGGTCGGTCGGTCGGTCGGTCCTATAGGCATGCGGATAGCCACGGTACCAAGCCACTACCATCACTAGCAATGCTTGGAGAGCGTCATGCCTGCTTGAAGCCGACACACGAAGAACAGGGGAGGAGTACCTCAAAAGGGGAATTGCGGAAACGACAGGTTAGGGGAGCAGAACGAAACGACAATGACGTCGAAGGAACGGCTAGAAGCACCAGCATCGGCAGAGCCGTCGGGCCGAGAGGCCGCGATAAAAAGGAAGCTGAGTCTGTGCCCGATTCCACTGCCGCCATCGCAGCCACCACCGCCGCGGCCGTGGAGGACACAAATAGCCGAAAGATCTTGCAAGTCGCCAGCAGCGTTTTCCGTAAACCCCATTAGAACCTACATTGCATAAGCCCAATTCTCGACAAGCCCCCGTTACACCATTACGTGCTCACCTCTTACCCCGAGTGCTCCCATGACACTAAGGTCCTCTGCTAACCCACATGCGCCTGCTGCTCCCCGTAGCCCGTTTCTTTGCCTGACCGTCCGTCCGTCCGTCCGTCTGCTCGCTCGCTTTCCACCGAGACTAACTGGGTGCTGCCTGCTTGCAGTCGAGGCCACGACAGCCGTTGCTGCCACCGACGCCTTCTTGTCGGTGTGGTACTCTGCTATCTTTTTCGGGTAGCGGACATTTACATGAACACCTGAACGCCGCTGGCTGCCAGCCTTCCGCAAGAAGCGAAGACGCGTTACTGAGTTCGAGGACGGCGGCGGAGGGAACGGCGAGCAACCAGAAGAAAATGAAAACGAAGAAGAAAAGAAGTATAAGTGGGAAACGAAGCGCAATAAAGGGAAAAGGGAAGCAGAGGCTGCTATGGGGGCAGCAGGGTGCAAAGGAAGCATGAAGTAAAAACGTTCCTCGAGAGCGACCTTCTGTGCCGAACCTTGATGTTGATCACAAAGCCAACGATTGTGCGTGCTTGTATGTAACCACGTTTCTGCCCACAAGTGCGTCCGTCCATGCACAGGTGACAGGACATGTTTCTTGCGTAGAATGCATTGAACACATCTAACGATAAGTCAACGCTATTGCCAGGAAGGCTGATTGGCTTGTGTGACCGCATATTGAAGCTTTCTGACGTGTATGGGCTTATGCTCACGATTATCATCGTTATTATGCAGTAGTTATGTGGGCTGATCTGCGTATCTGTCGGTCGACACGGATCGACAATGTGCATAAGATTGTCTGATGTCTAAACACAATCACGTAGGTGGTAACTTATCAAAAATCTACTTTGAATACAGAAAAGTATAGGGATTTGGATAAACGACCAGAGTGAAAAAAAGGGCAGCTTCTACTGCTTGCCATTGACACCAGCGACAGCCGTCATTGCATTAGCGTTCTAATTTTCGCTTTTGAGCTTTCTATAGAAGAAAACATAGCATGCTTTTGGTAGCTAAATATAGGCAGTAACTGAAAAACTTCTTCAAGGGACCTGTTACGATTCAGGCCATCATAATACAGACTGACAGGTAGGAACATTAGGCTGATGGCTGATTAGCAGAAAGGCGATAGAGTGATCTTTAGCCATGATTAGTTATTATACCGTACAAGTATATGCGTCTGTGGGAAAGCAGATATTTCACTTTGGATCCTACCGAGTACACGGTGATGTATAAGGATTCGAACGAGTTGTTCTCCCCCTTAAGGTGAAACGTTCGAATGTCGAATATTGAGCTACAATATAGGTCTGCAGAAAATGAAAATAAATGTGCCTTTAACCTGTTTTCGAATAGGCTTTTTCCAAGTTTTCAGGAATGACAACAATAAAACTGCTACTTAACAATAGACTTAAGCGAATGTTCTTCAAGTATAGTAGGTTATTGTGATAACCATATTTTATCTTTATAATTATGGATCAGTTATTATTGCCGCTATAATCCATTGCATATATTTGTTTGAGCTAACAACAGGTGTCTCCAAACCCCCTGTATGTGTTATGCCGTAGATTTATCTAATATTCACATAAGCGTTACATATTCATGAGTAATAAGTGCACAGATATTTATTGCAACTACCCGTAGAACCAAAACAAACAGGCTGACACCTATGGTCCATATGGGGGTCGCGCATCGTAAAAGGGCTGTTCGGCGCGCGCATTCTACTAAGGCGAATATTGTCACTGCCGCCAATGTTACATTGAAGCAGAATAGCGGTGACTGCGGCACCTGTTGCAGTGCCGGCGGCGTCTGCGCGCTTACCCTTCAGCAGAGCGCCGCGCGGTGATAGACCCACGTTCCTATCCAGCTCGTGGCCTAGCCCTGGTGCCGACTGTCACCGGCTGTTGGAGCCGTTGGCATTTTTTATCCCTATTACAGCAGCAGCCGCTGTCGACGTCAATGTGCACGTCTACCGCTCGTTTCGCAAATAGCATAGAAACAGCATTCTCATGGCAACATTGTACTAATCTACTGTCATTGAACCATTCACTCCGTGCCACACAACATATGGCAAGAAGATTCTGTTTACGTGCTTGCCAAACACAGTAAAGTTTCTCGTTAGAAATAAACAAGTTGGGATGGCGCGGACATTACAGCCGTCACAGGAAGTTGCTGCCTTCGAGCGATGACTTGAATTTGATCTGATGACCATCAGATTCATTTAGCCAGTCAGATGATCTTCTTGTTTTTCTGTTGTGGTATAATACGAGCTAGCTTTTTCGCACCCGCTGAAGAGATGGGAGGAAACAGGTAGAGAGACCGAGAAAAATCATAAGAGCAAGCACATCTGGACGTACCGTACACGCAGCGTACTTTATGAGATGATGACTAGCCATTGCGTCGTCATCGTAGGGTTGTTGGTGATCCTCTGTCGCTCAGCGTCGTCGTGTCGCGCCACCCTCTCCGACTTCCGATCCATGAGGGGTATGGGGCTCCACAGGGACATGGCGGCTTATATCCCTTCCCTTTGCGGGGTCCATTTTAGTCTGCTTCTTCGATCGCTCTATCCACCGCTGCCCATCGCTATCCTAGACCCACACCCGGTTGGGGCCCAGCCCCTATGGCCCCTTTCACTCTCTCCATTGCGGCTGCTGCTTTAGCCACCGCTGCCGATGGCTTGGTGTTCCCATTTGTTTCGCCCGACCGGGCGCCTTTAGGGAGCTGTTTTAGGGTTTGCTCTCATACGAGCCTCAGGCTGCTCCGCGCCCTTTCCTTGTCTAAAAACCGTGGTGGTTCTCCGCCTAACCCCCTAAATGCCTCCCGCGCCCGCAGCTCTCCAGAACGCAGCGGGGAGAGCAGAAGCGTGGTAGTGATGGCTGATGGAGAGGGCGAGTGGTGTGGGAGCTAGCTTTGGGTGTGGGGTACTCAGGAGGTAGCTGAGAAGGAGGACGTAGCCTTCGTCGTCATCGTCATCGTTGGCTCCACTTTGCTCTCTACGGCTGAACGGCCGCAGGGAACAGACACACAATCGCGAACGCTTGAATAGTGTCCTGTCTCCCTACGATGGTGGTATTGGTCACAAGCAAGCAGCAAGCGGACAGGCTAGCATATTCTCAGCTGGTATGGTTCTGTACTGTTTCGGGTATGCTAGCCGCTATGTGCGGCCTACATACTTGCCTGCGCGGTCTCCTGCCGGGGGCTACCAAAAGGCCGACTGTGGTTCCCACCGGATGGTGGCAGCTTGGAGTGTCCCTTTGGCAGTGGTATCCCTACAGTTCAGCGAGTGGGACCCCCGATTCGCCGTTACCCTTCTAAAGACACCTCCTACGATCCGTCCACCCTCGCCCTGCTCTTCCCTACTCTTCGTTCCTTTCTGTTATCTAACCTCCCCAGCTCCTATTTGAGTGCCCCTTGGTCTTCCCCTCTTTTTTCTCGCTCATCTGAATCCTACACCCCCATCTCTCTTTAAGGGTGACTGTACCTTATGTCCTTTTCTCTAACTCTCTCGTTCACCCACGTTTTCTCTCATTCTATCTCTCTCTCCGCCCGTCTGTCTATCTGTCTGTCCGGCCCCCCAAAATCGACTCTCTCCGTTCTTTCTTTCGTCTCGATGCTGCCCTCCCCCTTTGCCTCTTATTGCCCCTGTAACCCTGCTTCGTGTGGGCCCTCCCAGCTGAGCAAATCAGCCGGGTGTATGACTCTTGGTGGCACCACGTGGGAGCGCCCAAGCCACCAGTGCCGCTTCTTTTGGCAACGTCGTCACCGTTATAGTCACCAGCAGCACTACAACCAGCGGCAACTGCATCGGTACCTCTACCACCGCACTGCTGCGCTACGGCAACTATGAAGACCCGGCGGGCGACGACCAATCCGCAGTGGCCCGGCGCGATGACGTGGGCAGGCCGCCGCCCACGGACCGAAAGACCGAGCGACAACTTGGGGATTACAAATTGAATCATTTATTTATATCCGGCATAATGTTTTATAGTTGATGGGTACGTTATGAGTAGTTTGGCCGGTGCGCGAACAAACTAGAAGCAAGCCGATAATATGATACTATTACTGTTCTGACAGTTAAACGTGAGATTGACTATTATGTGTAGTAATTTCAGTGGTTTGCGTCAAATACTCATCTTTCTTAATAGAAATGACATGGTGAAGCTGATAGAGTGGCGGTAGATAGAATAAAAAAGAATGGAAAGCTATCAGCCCACGGCTTGCGGCTGGATACCGCAGATAACTGACAGTTAGTGGTCTACTGCTTACAACAGTTATAATTTAATGTTTTTTCTATACAGGAAGAACAAATCCGCCTGCAGTATAATTGCATTATACAGAGCTATGGCTGTGTAGCTTGACATTCGCCCCTACGACGTGTCCATTGTTAAGAGAATTCTTTTACTCTACGATCTCGAGAGCTAAACGGTATAATACTAGTGAGTTACTACCATATAGACATAATAATAGAGTTAGAAAATTCTTTTAGAGCTATGATCAACAATTAACTGTAGGAAGGCGCTAAATTCGTTTATATAAAGGACCTGACTTTACTGCAACGTTATATTCGTCAGCTGCTGGCAAATTGTACCGTATGTGCAAAGGAAAGGTAACTACTTGTCTTTACTTTCATATTCGATAGAGAGAACTTTTCCAAAGGCATCAGAAAGATCGAAGAGGCAGAAAGTCCATTGATTTTCAAAAAAAATGTAATAACTCGTTAAGGAACCTCAAATGATTTTCAAGTAGTAACGAAATGATCATTATCCAATAGAGGTTAAACCCTATATAACCCATATAATTGTGTGTCATATTTATGCATAGCCTTGTGGAACCTTGTCTCAGTCCAACGCAGCCTGTAGCATACAACTAAACACTGAAACTACTCCGTAGAGTTTTTAACAAAGTTCCCGCACGAAATTTAGGAAAATCGAGAGTTACATTACCAAGCTTCTGGTTATGGAGCACCAGGAGTTGTTGCTTCAAATCCCATTGCCAATAAATGGATATAAATAATATAAAACTATGCAGATCTTATGAATAAAAAAAAGTAATAACAATTATTACAAGTTTAAAAAAAACTTCGCGAATAGTTTTGGGCGCCTCGTTACTTCCCTCTTTTCCTCTGTCGCTGGCGCTTTACTACCTTTTGATAATGACTCGGTGATTTGCACCATGTTATCTCTTACTATTACCAAATAGCCAGTGTTTCCTATCGTCTTGCCGCGTTCGATACCGTCATCGCCATTTCGTTTGCCACTTCTAGGTCACTTCTACTACCTATAAGACCCCACCCCTTCACGTTAAGATTTTCATAATACATGTACGAAAACGACGCAGGGAACGCATTTCGTCTTCAGTAGAAGGATCTCCAGTTAGTGCGAATCCTTTTTTCTATCCGGTTCTTGCGTTTTCCGGTGATCAGCACGAGCTTCGTTTGCTCATGCCGTTAGCAATGTGATACGTTCTTTCGAAGGCTTTTGGCTTGCCTAAACTCGTCTGTCTCAGTTAGTCAGCGCCAAGACGAATTCCAACAGTAGCAGAGAGGGCGTTTAAGCCTCAGCTTCATCGTTCGTCGGCGGTAGCGCCGGCAACGGCTTCAGCGTTTGGCTGCTGGTGTTGTAGCGGCCGCGATCAAAGAAGCCGGTCGTAGCCTGGCAGTGGGCCGTTCTAAAGAAGCTACCTATAGACAGATCGCCGAGGAAGGGTGGCTGCTGCTCTCGCTGGCGCCGTTTCTGCTGTTCCGTCCTGCACCCGCGATTGTTGTCAGGCCGACAGGCAGACAGGCGCTATATTACCGTCGTTGGCGTTACTTAGCGCGCCAGCTGCTGCAGCAGCCTTCGCAGGAAAGGGTCGCGGGCGACTGGAACTTCCTGTGTGGTTGGTTGTTCATTGAGCCCCCAGCAGCATCACGCTAACGGCTGAAAACGGTAGAAGAAGGAACTCGGGCCGGGGACAAACGTCGGTAGAGTTGGCATGCAAAAGCCGACCTACTAACTGTAGGCGGGCTGATGTACGTATGTGTACTCGAGTGTTTCTCTGTGTCCCGATGGCTTCTCTAGACCTTGGAAACTAGTTCTGTTTTTTTGTCTGTGTCCCTTATCGGTGTTCAAGCGGGTGTGTGGGAACCTTGTGCGCCTTTCGAAGACGTTTCCCGTAGAGACCCATGCTCTCGTGTTCTTATGCCATGCACTTCTATAGGGCAAAACGGGTAATGCACGAGTCGCACAAATACGAGAGCATAGTGGTGTCTGACTGCTTGCCACCAGTAAAGAGGATTGCGCCAGGGCTACAGCGCTGCTGGGCGCAGAGGGACTGACCGAGCGACCCTATACAAAGTCGAAACGGGTGTTGATTCGGCAAGAGGGCGCGCCGATCGCCCATCCCCTATTTTGCTGCTTCGCGAACCCTCTACCCCCTACTCACTCCTTCTCTTCCTGCTTCTCTTGCCTTCCCGAAGAACTCCGAAGGAACAGGCAGCAGCCACCCCGCCACCGTTGTCGTCTCCCGCTCTGTCATTGCTTATTCCTCCGTTCACCCTCAACTAAACACTAGCAATCCTATGCACCCTCTCCACATAATCTATGTAAGCTGTGCCCGTCGCAGCCCTTTTCGGCCCCGAACCTGCCCGTTTTACTGCTTATATCTCGAATTCTGCGTTCCCCCTGCTTAGTTGCTCTCTTATTTTCTTCGTAGACCTTCTCTTTGCCCCCTCTATCTCTCTACCGCTCTCCGGCTAGTACAGGAAGATCACCAGGGAGCTCGTGTTCTTTCCGCGGACGCGGTGCTTCTATTGTCGTGCTTCCTTCACTGCCGCCCCCTTTGTGCGCTCGTCGTTGATCGCATCCGCACACAAGAAGCTTCATATCCAGCCCACGCCCGCCACTGCCCCACCAGCAGTCATCCGACAGCAGCCTAAGGCTTCCCGCACGTTTTGTCTGTCGAGTGGGGCCTAGCGACTGCGGCTGCGGCTGCGTTGGTTGACGCGGCCCGAGTGTATGTGTGTACGTAGCGGTTCGTTCAGTCTGTCTTTCGTTCGCTCCCCTCGCCCTTGCTCTCCGTTGGCCTTCTGCGTGGCGGCGGTAACGTGTAGCCTCTTGGTGGCGATGGTGGCGTCGGCGTTGGCATTCGCTGCCTTCGTTCCTGCCACCACTCCTTCCCTGTTTTTCCGACCCTCTGCCTGCACCTCAGCTAACCGTTTCTCCCTAGAAGATCCTTTTCTCTTCTAATTTTCTCTGTGTTTCTCTATCGCTACTATCTCACTCTGCGGCAGCCTCTAGTGTCTTTGCTTCGCATTGAGTTTCCCTTGGAGCGACCCTCCCCAATTCGTCGCGCCGCTGAGGCCGTCGCTGCGGCCGCACACCCACCGCACCCCAGCAGCTGCCTCCCGGCTTCCCGTTTCTCTATCGGTCCTTTGGTCGCTGTCGCTTCTTCCCTTCTATCGCCCCTCTTCGGCCTTCTCCTTCGATGGCGCAGCCCTTCCAGTTTCTCCGGTGGTCGTCGGTGCCGCCTGCGATCCGCCGCAAATGCTGCTGGTGTCGTTACTGGCTGAAACGGAAGCAGTTGAGACAGGCTAGGCGGCCAGTGCGCCGCTGCCCGCGCCCCCTTCTGTACATACATATATGTATGACGTTGTGTGTACACTCTTCTACGGGAGGCAAACGAGGCCGGCAAGACGGCGGCGGGCAGCGGTAGCGACAACATCCACTAGCAACGACCACTCGGCGAAGAGGCGCGGGCAGGCGAGCGACCGACCGACCAGCAAACACACAAGCTTCTTCGAGAGAAATAGAGGGTGAGCCATAAGGGGAAACGAAAGAGAGGGGTAACTGTATGGGGAAGAGAAGCAGGCAGCCAACCATAGAGCCCGGGGGTTGCGAGGGATGATGGGACAAACGGCGAGGTCGGGGAAGACTGAGGGAAGGATGGGGAGGTTGCAGGGGATAGTTTCGACAATCTGTCGACGACTAGTCCCATCATAACATCGCGGTGGTGAGAGTACCATGCTAACGCAAACCGCCGTCGAGGTGGTCGCGCTGCTGAAGGCTGGCCAGGCTTCACTGAACGCAAGCATGACAATGGTGGCGGCGGTTCGTGACCGGCGATTTGCTAGCGACTAGCACACCAGTGTTCTGGTGCTGATTTACGTACAACTGACTGCTAGTGTCAACAAGAGAAGGTGCATACCTTTTGAATATAGCCAGTACAAGGGTGTACACGAGACCATGAGGATGAGCCAGCGCCGGCCTGTTGAAATCAGCAGTGGGGATAGAACAAGGAATCACGCGGCTGGAAGAAATGTTCGTAGTTACTAAGCGTGATAGTACTTCGTTTGTTCTAGAAACCAGACAGAAGCATAGGGTTATACTTTTGCAAATCAGATCGAGCCGAAGTGGCGAAATTAGACTACATCCTTTTTACCTTTAATTTTGTTTTAAAATATTTGGATAGTAGATAACCTATACGTCTGTAACAACGGTCATGAAAAGGTGTCCTTATTCAAATGGACGAACGATTATCAACCGATGTATTTACAAAAATGTTGCGTAAATACATATGCCTCTAGCAGTTGTTGATATCGTTGATTTGGCAATGGTCATCGCCTGGTCGTTGCAGTAGTAACTAACCCTAATCAATCCATTATAACTGGTATATAGTTCGATTTACCGATTGCGTCGATATAATAGCAGCGTTCGAATGTGCAGGGTTAAGCGCTTCTATAGAAAGCTCTGAGCGGTCAAACGAATCAGTTAATATGTACTATTAGGAACAGCGAAACAAGGAACACTCGAACGTGGGGGTGACCTGCGTCGCATCAATTCTGTAAACACCGCCAGTTCGTAAGCGCATCTGCCATCATTACGAGGCGTAGTAATATCTACATTTCACGTAATGATATCCGAGAAGCATGATCGGCCTTTGACTAATCGGAGAAGACGGGGGTCCATGCGGTGACACTGCCGAATACCAGCCGCAGATCGTCGCCCAACCCTGTCACGTCGCGCGCAAAAGCTATGACAGCTCATGAAGACCTTTTTGTCAAGGATGATATCTTCAACTTATGGCTTCGATGATGGGGCAGTGCGGGCTGAAGCCTGTCTTCGCTTTGTGGACACACGCGGCCGTTGCTGTGCATGCCCAGCACCGGGTCCTCTCCGAGATCGAGTGCACTGGATAAATGGGACTCTTGTCTCATCATCTTGCACTTCAACCCAAGAGGATAGGGCACAGGTTTCAAGTGTATCTTTGGCGCGAACATAGGCGTTGGTATTCAGGAGATCCGTATACATAAAAGTAGGTCACTGCAAAAGGTTTTTTCAGACATTTAGTAGCTATAAAGTTGATCCGGCTGCCCGTTCTCGAGCGGACAGATATCTGTTATTGATGTACGATCGTCCACCGTAAAATGGATCTTGCTTATTGACTACTGTTTTGTAGATCCGTTTATGAACGCATTGTTGTAGGAACTCGTTACAAGTCATACACCTTTACGCTTGCTTTGAGATGGCCAACATTTGCATGATTCGAGCCGGTTTGTACAATGACGAATTCAGAGATTCCTTTGAAACAGCCCCCCACGATAGTATAAGGTGCACTTGCTAAGTTTTTCTGTTTTCGTAACAAAGAAATATAAGAGTTGTGTTATTCAATGTGTATAATACTTTTGATAAAACAGCTATCTCTTGTTATTGTTTTTACGAAACAGCCTGGTGCGTCAAAGCGTTTGCAATCAGTAAACTTAGACGTCAAAATACGCTCGAATATACAATCCTACTACCTAGGATGCGTACTGGACATGTATATAAAAATTATAGTGCGTTGAATATTCTATTCGAAACTGTTTAACCTGCCCATGGGCAAGCCGAGAATCGACATCGATACAAACTCTACTTAATAGTATAGTTGCTAGCCTATTCGTATCAATATCGGCCGTACCCCTTTAATGTTTATTATGCAGTTTAATACTAACAAAGAGGGAAAACATTTTTATGTTGTTTGGGCCATTTGGGTCAAATGTCTTTACGTCTTTTCAGTTCCCATTCAGTGTGATCTTTGCCAATGGTGACGTGACTTAGCTTTAGCATCCACGAGGCTGCGGCCAACGTTCAATTTGCCTTGCTTTAGGAGGTTCACTGTCTGTCATTGTCCCTGTTATTGCTACTGCCGACTGGCTGCAAAATCAGAGAAAGGGAAGTAAAAACCGCAGCAGCAGCAGCAATGATCAGTGTATCCATACTGCGTCCGATATTCGTCCCTCGTATTTAGCTGTACAACAATTGCAGTGTGATCGTGTCAATGTCGGCGCTGCCACTGGTGCCGCTCGCTACGCTGGCGACAGAAATCAAGAACACGATGACTTCCGAAGCAGCGACAGTCCAGCTAGCGAATGCTGTCGACGCCGGTATCGGTGACGTTAGCAATGATCGACCTGAACCCTGCCGTCACCATAGTCCTTGTCGACGTGGAAAGGAGAAATGTGGGAAGGCGAACGTCGTCCGACCGGGAGCGAGGCTCGAGCGGGTGTGGGGTGGACGCTGGCGCTCGAGACGCCGGACACTGGCGGGCTGGAAGATGAACCGAGGAATAAATTAGACACACACAAACCACTATCGCCGCCATCGGCAACCGCTCAGGCACGGATCGACTGGCCAGCAACGAGAGTTCCGCCAGAGCGAGCCGCCAGCGCTGGCTTTAACCAGCGGCGTCGCTGGAGTTGTTAGGGACGCGACGGTGCCGACTGCAGACAGGTCAGTGACATCAGGCGGCACAAGCTGCTGTAGCAGCGGCAACATAGGCTAAAGTCGCCTTTTGTCGTTCGCTTACGATGGCGACGCTGATGATGAACGCTGATTTCGGCCAAGTTGGGCTTGTGCGTTCTATTGCGTTCAGCTGTATTATGTCGCAACGCCTGCTCTGCTCGGCTTGACGCTGGCAGAGTATTAGTGGTCCAGTCGGCCACGCTGATCCTGAGCGGTGGCTTGCTGTTGCTGCTACCGATTTTGGAAGCTCAGGGGTAAGAGGGGTAGAAAGCACGCGCTCTACTGAGAATCGCAAGAGAGAAAACTGATGAACAAAGCACAGTTGAATTGTTAGCGGCGGCGGCGACGGCGCCAAGCGACGGTCGCTGTTAACTGAGTCGCGTCTTTTGCAGTGAGTCGCTTGAGAACGAACTGATTGAATTTCAAGCATTTTCTTCGTTTTGGGGTTATTGAAGTTCAGGCTGGAGCAGCTCGAATGGTATTAGCATCGATGGGTAGGTGGCAGTGATAATAGTGATGATCGCTGCAAGCAAAATAGGGCTACAGCTGACGTCGTTAGCAAATCGTCTTCGGTTCATTCTGTCATGTTCACTTGGTCTGCGGCCACAAGCGACCAGGTCATCGCTGTGCCATGAACGTCACAGGCAGAACAACTCCGCCACAATCGCGCCAACATCGACGTTGCCACCGTTAGGGGACCAACACGAACTAAACAGAAACTCCATAAATAACGCAACGCAAAAGAGAACCGCGTTCGTGGGATCAATTCTTAGCTTTATTCTAAAGAGTCGTTTGCTTCGAGTGGACCCGCTGCTGTTTCAATAACAGATGCAGCTGGAGAAGCGTATGTTACTCAACTACTGGACCGTAACGCCTGTCCTCGCTAGAACATATTGACAGACCTGAGGGATGAGATGGTCGCTCATTTGTTTCGATAAATGCGCATTTCTGTGTGGATATTAAAAGCTTCCGTGAAAGCGCAACGGGGTATAATAAACGAATGGTTATGAGTGAGAATAACCATAACCTGTTGAGGTCGGGGGCGTTCAAATTCAAAGTGTCAACTGAATAGGCAAAATATACCTAGATAGAAGTAGCATATGCGTAAAGGTGTTCAACGTCTA
This sequence comes from Varroa destructor, assembly GCF_002443255.2. NCBI lineage: Eukaryota > Metazoa > Arthropoda > Arachnida > Mesostigmata > Varroidae > Varroa > Varroa destructor. Next base: position 16,126,758 of record NW_019211455.1, on the reverse strand, counting down.
GGCTACGGCCAGCGCGGGGAACGCTATTTACGAGAGCAGTCCGCTAATTAAACTTGTTGTTGTACGTAGTGAAGAACGTAAAACTTGAACCATAATAGAGTAACACTGCTTTTGGACTACTAGAAACTGTGAAGACTGGCTGGCCGACGGGATAGAGCATGTCTGTTTATGTCAGTTAGAGAGAAACGGGAGCTACAGAACTGTCTTACTTTAGTAAAGAATTAAATTTATTGACATTTACTAAGATAAACCCCATGGTCCTGCCGCGTCTTCGATAATCCATAGAAATCATGTAAAGCGAAATAGGTATTCGGCTGGTGCATGGGGCAAAAGGAAACACCTATCCGCCAATTGCTGCCCTCCACTGAATGCACTAGTAAACAGGTCGCCGTTCAGAGAAAAGCCGCTATAAACATTAACAGAAGAAGCTGTTGACGCACGTGCATGGATCAGGGGGCTACAGAAGATGCCAGCAGATGATAAGCAACAAGGCGGCAGCCGCGCTGACAGAGGGGATTCACACCGCACAGGCGAACACCTCATACAGACATCCCGTTGCTGAATGGATTCAGCGACTCTCGCCGTGTCTCTCTTGCCACATTGGACGGTGTTTCGAGGTGCACTGAAGAATACCTAAGAGATCTGAGAACCTCTGCCGCAGTGCGGTGGCAAGGGTGGAACATGGCAAAATAGCAATAGACCAAAGACTCTTGCTTCATTGGCCAGGTCTTTGACGCCATAGAACTGCCGCTTACATAAGATCACGAGGGTTTCTAAAGTAAGCTGATAGGAAAATTCGCTTCATAAATGTACCTCACTGCCATTTACTGCATTACAATATTCCATGAAGGAACTGTTTCTGAATCTACGTCTCAACACTGACATAATCTGAGTTGAGAAACGGTGAATGTTCCAAGTTCTACGTTCGGTGCGGCCGTTACCGCATCGCATATGAAAATGCTTCGTAACGCGAGCTTTGCTAGCGAGAGGAAGATGTCCCGCATGGATCTTGTAGTCGTATTCGTTTATTTACTGTAACCGATGAATCTACATCGACCACTAGACCTCGATCGGTCAGCTTTGAAAGAAGACTTTAAAAATGGTTACTTCGAAGATCGCTCGATACGGTGGCAAAAGAATTGATGCTATTATCTATACGAACACGCACAAATCACACGGAACCTCATTTGATGACGAGGTCCTTTGACAGCGACCGATAGCCCGTGGGACACGCCTATAAGAACATCCATATAAGTGCAACGATAATCAAAACCGTTTGCGTTTCAGGTGTCTTCCCCTAACTATTTTAACGCATTATCGATCTTTCTGTCTTGTCTTTGTTTGCTTTGTTTGTGAATCTGTCCATTACAGGGCTTTATAAATAGCGGTTACGCAGTCAATGGAATCGGCCATGTGAGTATCTGACAAGCATTGATGTATTTGATTTAATTAATTAGCCTGCGCTTGCGTCGAGAATTCGTCGTTTCCATTTTTGTGTGTTCACAACTCTGCTCTTACGTGTGACGATATTATTTTATCATTTGTATGATCCCTCCTTCCTCTGACCGCTTGTTAACCGATCAGTCATTTTTAAGTGAGTTCATTGAAGAAACGTCTTCTTTGTTTATCAGTCAGTTAGCGAAAAACATCACAAGAGGTATTGCGATATTGACTCGCTCTAGCTTCGAAATTTCGTGGGGCTAAATCCGTCGACATGTGAAGATAGCTATAGGAATAACCGTCTCGAGTTTACAGCGGGCGCGCTAAGTTTCGTTTTTCGAATCACTGCCGTAATTATATCTACTGCAGTTTTCGTTAACATCTTAGCGTTACAAGGTTTACTACCGTTCGTAAAGTTGTAGTAATTAAGACCGGCGGAATAGACCGAAATGGGGGTAGCCGTCAATTAGCCTTTGCGCCGAAAGCATATGCCTGACTGATGGCATTTTCAATGTACTTATTTGGTAGTCTTCGAGTCTGTCCGATAGAGCGCTGTTAACCATGACGCGCGGACGACCGCAAGTCGCAAAAGGATTGTTCTGTTAGGCTCAGATGCTGAGAAAGCAAGCGGACTGAACGTAGAAGGAAACTGCTTGACGTCAGCGTTGACTTTAACTTGATCTGTCAGCGGCCTTTGCTGGCATTGTTGGGGTGAGTTGTTGTTCCAATTTTAACTTACGTTCATATTCTGGGTTATGTCGAGTGGGTATTGGAAAATAATCTCTGCCCTCTCCGTCTTTATCTCTATTGCATCGCGACGCTTGACAATGGCTCAGGAAGAGATAGGATGATGAGATTTACTCGACATTTTCTATTCGTGCTCTTACGGACACACTGTCATTCTTTTCCCTGTTCTCTGCCCTGCCTCGACAACCGCGGTAAACTCACGAAAGCCACTCGTACACAGAGAAGCTCACTGGCATCTATTGAACTTAGCCGATCCATATATCCGCCGTAATCATCTCAGTGCGGCAAGGAAGCGGGTTGCACGGGCAGGTATCGCGATTTCGACTGCTGTTGCTGCTGCCAGTATGACCGACTCGATCAGTCAGTAAGATCAGTGCTTCAATACGTAAACATGGCACGTGTACGTGTGTATGTATGTAGGTATGTCAAAGGAAGAGAGGCCATCGCATTGAGAAAAGCGTCCGTGCGCATTTGTCGTACGTTCATCGTTTCCGATGGTCGTTGCTACTTTTGGCAATGGAACCAAGCTTCGCTGTTTTGTTGAAATCCATTTAATTGTGCGCTGATATTGGGGTGACTCCTAAATGCCGACATCGTCGCATATACATTAAATATAGAATGAAGTTCGCAGTCATCATTTCGATTTATCTGCCATGTATATAACAACGAGTCTATCGACAAGAACCTATACACAAAACTTACCTATGAAGTTTTAGGAAAAAGTTTTATATACGTGCTGCGCATACGATCACTTGCATCACACTTGGCTACTAGAACATAGCCCGGTTGAGTTATCTAGTGCTGTTAGCGCAATAACAATAAATGTCTCTCCCTGTCTTCCTCTCTCTCACGCGGGCGTTCTTAGTCGGTTTTTTTTTTTTGTTTTTTTTTTTTCGAGATAGTGTTCGGTATGACGAATTGTAAAGATTCAGTTAGAGATTTAGACGGTTTACTAACAACCTTATGATATACGGATGGTCTAGTTGATATATTTTGTTTTGTGAAGGCATAGCAATGCGTAGTTTTAAGGAATAGAGAAAACTCCAGTCTCTATTGACTCCAGTCGACCATGATCCTCTGCAGCAGTGAAGGCTGTTTCGTAATGGGGCTATAGAGTCTGCACAGAGCACGAACGCAGTATGATTTGATTATTGCGAACTATTTTAGTTGTTATTTGAGTGTGTTTCTGTCATAGTTTTTCTTTGGTCTTCCAGTGGTGGGCGATATTGGCTGCACTCAAAACACGGAGTTGAGTACGCGTAATGACAAACAGGATCGAGTGCTGTACATGCACTTCCTATGAACCTGGATATTGGTATTAATATAAGGCTAAAGTGTACAGGTAGAAGGAACTAGTTGAGCTCTTCTGTTCGTTTCAGCGAGCCAACGACCTGGATGACCTATATATTTAGTAGTGGAAATTACCAGTTAAACGAAGGGAAACAAGATTCGATTTGAAGGAATCTATCTCGCTAGTAAGTATGGGGTAGCGAGAGCAAACAGAGGATTCGAGCAAAAACAGAGGGCTTGCGTCTCCTTTTAACAGTTGCTGGGTCGTCTTGAGAAGAAGTGGATTAGGATCATCGCTAACACCATCGAGCAGTACAGATAGCCTTACCTAGCTACCCATGTAACCGTCTATTGGCTTCGGTCACGAACGTTCGAAAATGCTTCCCTTTAGGCGGCTGAATTACGTGCGCTTAACGCTACTTTTAGGCCATATGAGACTGAACGCGGTCGTGAGCCTCAGTGACAAACAAACAAAAGACCTCATATATATATATATATATATATATATATATATATATATACATTGGAGTTTGTATGAAGCTTGGCAAGTCAAGTGGCTATAACTAAATTGTGCTGTTGTATAATGATTTAAATAATGATGGTGAACGAATGTGGCTGATGCACCCGAGCTCACTAGTGGCTGTGGGGTTTTGGGCTCGTAAATATGAAAATGAGCTGTATCGTAATAAGATCTGCTCATTCAACCATACTTTGTAGATGGCTTTTGTCGCCATATTGATAGAAACCGATGTATATCGATTTACATTTGATAATTGCCCATATTTATTGTCAGTTCCGCCGTGGATCGATATTAAAGGCCGAACTGGTGCAGCCCAGTTGTTCCACTAGCCCAGCTAACCAAATATCTGTCCAAAAATATGTGCAGCTTCACTATTCGAGCATACTACTACTATCGGTGTTCAGAAAACTGAGGATGGTAGATTTCCATGTGAACGATGGAACCGAGCTTATATTGAGCCCCCTGTGCCCCTTCCTAAAATGAAAAATGATACGTCCTCGCTATCCGTTCTTAGCTATGCCCCGGTCTGATCCGTGTTAGTGATGAATAGCTCAGGAGTTCGGAGACCATTTTCTTTAAAATCAGTCAACCACTTTCCTATGTAGTGGTCCAATCCGTTTTGGCCGTCTTAAGACCGTCTAGATCGTCCAGTATCATGCAAGCAAAGCTGACCAAGGCCAAGTGCCCTATCATCTAGCAGCATTTATCTACTACGCAAATACACGTATAATCGATACAAAACGAATTATTTGTCCATCAGCCATTTTGTACAAAAAACGAGCAGAAATTTCTTTGTTTGTTTTCACTAATCAGTAAGTTTTCACCATCTTTTCCGACCAAAGATTTTAACATCGATGGGGCAGGCTCAATGTGGACTGATCAAGTCGTCCCAGCTCAAGTAAGTGGGCTCATGGACAATGACTGAATTGATCTTTCATCTGCCGTACTGTACATTTCAGCACGCTCTTCACAGCTCTGTACCAAATGCTATCTTCGTTATCGTTCGATTGTCCTTTGTGAAAGGCTTCGTAGATAGATAAGGCGATTGTTGGTATTATTCGCCGCAGCCAGACACCCAGGTACAAAACCCTGTATACGTGCTTTTTACGTACACTCAGCCAACGTGCAATCATTTTCCACTTAGGTTGGGTGCTGCTGCTGCTGCTGCTGCTGCTGCCGTTCGAGCGTCTTCTGCTTTTGCCTTGTGACACTTAGTAGCTCTGGCCAATGCTAAACGATCCCCGATCGAGAAACGGTACGACATAGGCGCGTGGCCACCGCGCGGCTACCTGCTTTTGGTCGTGCCGTTTACCACTTTTTCCGAAAACGAAACAATGTGCGTGTGTGTGTGTGTACATATATATATATATATATGTATACCGTACGTAACGTGTGTTGCCGCTTTGTGAATGGCGTTCGTACGTACGGCTCTCAGAGGATGTCTTGGCTGATGTTGATACTTTGCTGGTACTGCTAGTAATATTCGTGACTGTATGACCAGGCCGGAAGCGGCCAGTAGATGCGTCCTGGGAGAACGTTTCATTAATCACAAATAAACGATGAATTATGGACTCGAAACATAATGAGACAACCGTACACACTGGCTGCGTAGAAGCCTGCTGTTTGCCATTGCATCGCAGTTTGCGGCAGCTGAGTACGTTGTCGCTGCTGTGACACTGACACTGACACTGACACACACACACACACACATACACACACGCACACACGCACGCACGCACGCACACGGACACGCAGAGAAGATTCATTATGAATAGAAATAATCTGTGTTTTGGTTCTCTTCGTCATTCTGCTGTGTGCTACTGCTGCCACGCCGTCAGCCAATGCCGCCCGTGCTGCGAATGCTGTCAACAACACTGCGGGCGCTAAATGTGTCGCGACCGTTTCGTGGCCAGAACAGTTTGGCCTAGCTAGAATGATTAGCATATGATGTTCGATCCATTGTCCCAACTGCGCTTCCACGGGGCATTTTCACGGTGTCATATCCTCTATTCATTTATGCCATCCATCTTATGTCACATGCTGTGCATATCGAAAATTATCGCGGCCAGGCTTCGGTACTCCTGAATCGGAACAATGTTGACTCATAAGAACAACGACGGGACGGAAGAATGACTGATAAGCTATAAGATCCTACAGCCTTAGCTGCGCTCGATAAGCGTTGTCATTTCTGCAGGAATAGCCCGCGAAGTGTTCCGCTGTACAATAATCGATAAATCGTGTAGGCCGAGAAGGTTTGTTTCTCGTCCTGTTTTCCCGCTGGCCTTGTCCCATCTTCCACTTTATTAAATTGATACCTTCAACATATGCTTACCTGTTGCATACATGTTTATACCTATTCGCAGCTGCTTAACTGTACTTATTGACAACAGCTGAAAAACATCGCTCGTATCTGTTTCATGAGATTGTCCATTTGGCTCTCTCGAGATTGCTAGTGATTTATTTATACGAGGCACTATTATCTTCGGGCTAGTAAATATATCCTCCAACCGACTACCGTCTCTATAAATTAGCTGTCATATTGCTGATACCAATTTACCTGCGGATAATCCTTTTTATGTTTGATCTACCTACCGTCGATGTAGTGGATATGCCGTGAGATGTCGCTACCGTACTTGTTTTTAGTAACAATCTATCGTCTTTCAATGCATGACTTTCATATGCTATGATTGATAATGGAAAGCTTAATTTCGCTATCCGGTAAAAAAAATAGTTACTTCTTGTGATCGTGCTCGTATTATATCTTTTTTAATTGTACACTTGTTTTTATCATATATATATATATTTCACCACGTTGACTGTTCATCATAATATCGTCACTGTAATATAATAACTGGCCTCGCCGAAGTGTTTCATTGAAAGTACTCAATGCTATCGATAGTTATGCTGACATGCTTAAAAGGACGGGTCAGGAAATTAGCATCAAACTATAGTTTACATATAATAACATCTATGGTCAACCTTTAATGTAACAGGCAGTAGTGTCGCAACGTAAATTCGGTTGAGTTTCGGAGAAGAAACACATCCTGACTCCATTGTTTATTAAAATCCATATATCGCCACGAAGGATTAGAGTTTGCACGTGTACCTCGTACGAACATCAACGAACGAGTTGTTTTTCTCGCACTAATTTCGCTCGTAGACCAACCTGTCGTGATATAACATTATTTTTACGTCAACTATTATGACACATGTTCAAAATTCAACCCAACCAATATAGGTATATGTAGCTTGCTTCCTTTTTATACGTGCTACATTTATGAATCTGTCATTATGAGAGGTTTATTGTTGTCGTTAGTAAACATCGTCAAATGACCGTAATTGATATTATCGTGTTTGTACACTGCCGTGGTCACATCTTCTTACCAAAAGCTCGTTGACGTCGTCTGCTCCCGAACAAATCTTTCGAATCTGACTAGCAAATTATTCTCCTTCGTCTATTCCTGTCCACTCCTTTCCGTCACCCAACATCTGCCGCACCCGTCCTGCTCAGTCTGTTCCACCAGTTATATAATATCACCACGTAAATACAGCAGATTCTTTCTCTGATGCTCGTAGTAGGTATTCTTCTGTATCATGCACAATAGTTTTAGCATTAATGTACCTCGTGTTGGTTGACCTACGTTCGTCTGTATATCGATATATAGTGTAATAGTGTCACAGTGTAATCATGGTACGATTAATTCGTTATCATTTATCGTCGTTTGTTTTCTTTTGCCCATTCCTTGATCGTCTCGCTCAGCTTTCAGCGCGTCCTATTTTTTCCTCCAAACATTACACAATATCTAGCGTACCTTCCTTGTGCACACGTGCCACAGAAACATTGTTGCGCTAAAACTCTCTCTCCCCCCCCTCTCTCTCTCTCTCTCTCTCTCTCTCGCACTGAAATATACCTGTGAAAATGCGATTCAACGTGACCTATAGTCTCATATACTAATCGACGTACATGCACCGATCCACCAATCCATTGAGTTGAATAGCTTTGCATTTAGCGCTATCTATTTGTTTGCAACATGTGAAAGACAACTACACCAAGCAAGCAAGCAAGCAAAAAGAAGGTCGACTTAATTCTACAAAATGACCCGATGACTGTATTTTATGATCACCGATGACCCAACGTCCTATATCACCACCACCCAAATCAGTCAATATCCACGTTTCTTCTTTGTGTGTCTCTGTGTGCGTGTCTTTGTGGCTCTCTTTCTGCAACTCTCCTGTCGTTGTTCGCGACGTTCCCAGAACTCGCCGCACATGCGGCCGTCTCCGCCCGGGGCCCCACCCGTCGGACCCCCAACGCCCGGAGGTGGTTCTCCCCAGACCATGATCCCACCCCCATCCAACCAGGTACGCAACCCACCAACACCTACCATCATCGAACCACGATCATCTATTATTCTCTGTTTTGCCTCTACAACCTCAAAGCTTTGATTTCATTGAACAACATTTCCTTTAAACTGCAACCCTATATATATATATATATATACAAACCCAACAACCAAAATATATATATATAAATTTGACGGGATAGTTCAACTTTAAAGGACTGAGCATCATGGTCGCCAGGCACACGTTACAGCTATGTACGTTCTGTGCATCTGTAAATTTACTTTGCATTTGTAGATGTGTGCATTTTGGAAGTAATCAGATCGGTGCACACGTACATGCGTATGTGGTGCTTTGAGACTAGTGCTGCTCACATCTTGTTTTCAGTTTCTATTAGCATTATACCTACTAGTTTCTTTCAGCAATTTTAGAGCTCTCGTAGAGAGAAACGCTTACTCGCGCTCGCATCCAATTGATTACAGTATATCCTATGTTACGCCTTTCTTTCTACGCCATAATCTTGTGATTTGTTTGGACCCTTATTGCATCAGCTTTGATGCTATGATAATATGCACGTCATGCACGATTTGTACAAGGATTGATTCCTGCGCACGTACTCTAGGCAGTAGCGTATATTTTTTATGATATTCTGTACAAACTCAATACGAATGCATGGCTTTTTCACAGGCTATATCGATCACATGTTTTGGTATCACCGACCGGCTAATCGACTTACCGTCGCCGTGGACGCCTGAGGTTTCCACTCTGCTTTTGGCTGTTTGTTGCTGCTTCTGTGACGACTAGTCTTTTGGTGGGGACAGTTTTCCTACTGTTTTGGTTCGGTGACTTGCTGATTTTGGTTCCCCCGTGGGTCGCTGAATCGAGAACTTCAGAACGGTTCAGCGGTCCATGAATCGACATTTGACGTTGCCATAGCCGACCCTTGGTGTTTGCCCGAATGCTCGACGGAGTCGATATTGTTTTGTGGCCATTGTGGTTGCTGTTATAGTGGCTGTAGGCGATTGTGAACTTTGCGGCAAGCCTATTGGTCAAGCAATGAAGGTTTGTCGAAAGCTATTCGCTCCACGCCTGCTTTAGCGTTCTTGCTACGATAGCACCATCGAGGCGACTTTTGCGCCGACGGTAGCAATGGCAGAATCGACAGCGTCGCATCTGTCGCTTGAAGTTCTCTGTGGCTTCAGCAACTTCGCCGGCTCCATCCGACCGTTCGGGGTCCGAACGGGTTTCCAAAGCCATCGTGCAAAGAACGCTCCACTAGCAGACAACGAAGACCAGACCAACTAGAACCAGCTAGAACAACCTGTTGACCCCTCTTTTGGTTCTCTGGATTTCTCCATCTGTGCTGCTGCTGTTGCCAGTTTCGTACCGTCCATCCCCACTAACTTTGGCTCAGTCCGAAGTCGCTCGCATCATTCCCTTAGGCAGAACGTAACGTCATCGGCGATGGCGGTAACTGGAGCTGGCGGTTCGTTCGTTGCTGTTGTGACCGCCCTAAGCAGCTCAGCTTAGCTTGGCTCGGACGCTGCTGGAGCGCCGTTGTTGCTTCTGCTCTTGATGTTAGCGTGGACGCCGTTACCGTCGGCTGCTGAAGAGCCTTCCTCGTTGCTGATTGTTGTTGGCGGTGACGGAGTAGTGCTGTCTCAGCTCTGTTTTCGGCTGTGTCCTGCTCTGTCCCAGCATCGACCTATTGCAACGCGTATGTCTTCTCTCGATGCTTTTCTTGTTGTTGCTACCGCCGTCTCTGTTAGCCGCCAGCAAGTAAATGTAGCGCTTTTTTCGTTAGTCCGCCACACGTCAAGGCGTTGTTGCCGTTGCGACCATCATCGCGGATGCCGCATGTCATGTTTCTTTTCCCCCGCCGCTTTCTCGTCGCAACCGGCTTCGTTTCCTCCGGACGCCCTCGGTTATTTTTTCTCATGTATATATATATATGGATGACCGTTCTCCCACGAGCCGGTGTTGGTGGCGTTGAATTTGCGGCTTCTTCGTTGCCGTTCATTGTTCCCTCTCTGCTTCGTCGTCTAGTTTTCGGGCTCTTTTTTTTAAGTAATTCTTGTTGCTGCTGCTGCTGCTGTTACTGTTACCGCCGTCGTGATGACGATAGGTTGCGCTGCGTTCAGATGTTGTGTTGCATTACGTCGCCAAGAAGTTAGTCGCCCGATGCCCTGTTGACCGGTCACTCCACGACGATAACAACAAACTAACATGTTCGAGTTCCGTCGTCGCCGATGATGTTGTTGTGGCCTGTTGGGTCGGTAATGGTTGTTTTGCTGCAGTCGCGTTTTAGTTAGCTGGCGTTCGCTCTCGTTCTTTTTTGTCCTGGCTTCTCGCGTTGTTCGGCGAACGCAAGACATGTTCCTTGGTTCGAGACGCTAACGTTGCGTCGTCATACCTCGACCTCTTCTCCTATAGCTCCCACACCGCTGCTGCTGCTGCTACTGCTGATTCTGTAGTGGTTGACGTTATTGTCGATGTAGTTCTACGCGCGTGACTGACACCGCGATGCCGAAACCAGCGAGAAATCGTTCGTATTATCGGACCCTCTTCGACTCGGATGCTCTTACTGTTACTGCTGGATAACAGAGATAGGAACTCCACTATGCGACATCTGCTGTTCTTCCTGTTTTCGGAAGAGCAGGAACAGACAGAACACACATTTATCGTGTTGTACCTAAAGAAATGGAAATCTCTCACGAACGAATGATAGGAACAATACTTTAGTTCCTGATCATTATCACATTAAAATCCGATAGTGTACACGCTTCTTTGCGCTGTAATCACGTAACAGCTGCATGCGCTAATGTTGCTACGGCTACTCCTGCCCTTGTTACTGGGGCTTATGGCTGCTGGACTGCTGTACCTGTTGGACATAATATGCATGGCCGGGAAATGGGCAGGTCAAGTAATGGGGCGCGCATTCATCAAGAACTTAATCATCCAGAAAAATACGGCCACGGGTGGCTTTCTCTTTCCAGTTCCTTGGCAGCGTTCCCTTTTTCTCTTTTTCCGACTCTATCGCGTTTAGAAGCGCAATACTTGATTGTTGGTCTGTGGCAGAGTTGCAGGAACAGTTCAAGTTGACGGAATCGGCCAAATTTTTGGCGATGTGTGCAATGATAAAATATAGATGAGCAGGCAAGAGGACTGACAGCTTCGGTTCTTGAGCAGCTGTATTATCCCGCTCATATCGAGGTTATGACTAGATCACACTCTACAAGTTGCCAAGGCCAATTCGATTCTGTAGTCTGCTTTGAAAAGAAAACGAAGGCGCACACTAGTTGAAAATTGCTCCGAGTAATTAGATGGTTTAGCCCTTCCTGTGATGAAGGTAGAGGTGCTTGATAATATGGAGTACCAATGACTTGTTTTCAAAGGAGAAGACGAAAATTGCCGAGAAACACTGCGCGTAATAACACAGCTCGCTACACGAATTTAAAGAGAGAAGTTGCTGCAGTAGAAGGCTGTCTGGTAAGGCCGCATCGGACTTTACCGAAAGTACACTCTAAACCTTGGCCCAGATTACGTGAAAAAAACCCACGACCAAAGTAGATCACAAACCATATCGATGTTGAAAAAAAATTAGTTAAGGTTAGTTTACTTGGAAACAGTAATTCGTTCTATTCAACGGTTTTGTACAGTTGGACCAGGAAGTCTGTTTTTCGTACCATAAAATGTTCATATTAGTACCGTTTTCTGTGATATGGCTCTTCTGGCAAACTGCTCACAATACCAAATTTTGGCTGTATGTTTTACCGACTGCTATCGCCACGCCTGTATCATTATTTGCGTTAAACTATGATTATAGTTTTTGTTATGGTCTAATCTCGCACACATATTGAATAGGGCTCTCTGTCCCATAGATTTTCTGCTTCGCTACTTCGTTGTCGTTGTTGCTGTTGTAGCTAGGCCACTCAACTTGACGCGGCCATATCCTCCAAATCAGTGTCAGCGTCCATTTACTGGAAACATAGGTCATACGTTCTATCCATATGTCACCCCGCCATCGAAGAAACCAATGCAGGCCGCAGACTTTTTAAGCAAACTGTCGCTCCGGCAGTTCGCCACTGCTTGTCCGTTAAGACATTGAACCTTTCGAACCGTTAGGTTGCTCGTCGGCTGAACGTTGGGCTTGAAAGCCTCCAGATCCGTAGTCCTGCCTAACCGTCATAGCTTCAAGCGCATACGATAGGCGCACATAAACCCGCGCGCCCATGTGGCTGTCTAGGCTGGGCAGAAGAGGCCGCTAAGTTGTGCTCCAATTTGTTCCTGCTACCGCTAACTGTTCGACTGCCAGAACCTAGCACCATCTAGTCATCCTCGTCACCGAGCTATCCTTCTGTCTATTGCTGCAACTTCTTTATTTCGTTGTGGTATAGTGGTAACTGCAACAGTATTAACGCCAGTCGCTGTAACGATAGCCCTCCAGATGGCGGAATACATAGAGACAGACGGACTGCAAAATATAATAGAGATGCTACTAGTAGCGAGAAAAGGTCACCGGCGGTAATATTATATCCTTGTGTGGTGTAAAAAGGAGCTGGTAAAAACACATCATCTCGTCGATAAACAGAAAAAAAAGTCTATTGTAAATGATTTATACTTGTGAATATAATGAATACGAATCACGTTCGCGTCGGCCGTCTGTAGGTTCAGTTGTCATCGGGTATAGGCAAAAACGTAAAGGGATAACAGAAAAACCGACTCACCTACCAATTGGGTCGGAAAAGTAATGTTGTTTAGGATAGACAGGATGAGCGAATATTGCCAGAGGATTTGGGAAATCAATTTGATATGTAATATGTATTGATCATGGATGTATATCAAAGAGAAACCGAACGAACCCAAGCTAATCAAAAACGTCAAGTTTTTTTTTATACTTTGCAGACGCGCCGTGGTTGGCACATTGTGGATTCGGCAACGAGACCAAATTCGCCGAAAATTTCGTCTGCTATATGCCTGGCATGTGCCGGCATGCAGACCTGTTCTGTATTCTAGCCATTGAGTTTTTGAGAGTTTATCATTATAAAAACATCAACCAGATACCTAACCTTTAGAAGAACAAACACTATCATTTTGCTACAATATCATATGCAGGTTTATTGTGAAAAGTTTGCAATAAAATCAGCTCATTAGCGTCCTTGGCCCGCTCGGAAATTTTCCTCATACAGTAGCGCTCCTCTTTTTTTTTTTTTAAATGTTCTTTGTTATTTTGCTACTACCACCGCTGTTGTCCGGGAAACTTTGTTATTTATCTTCTGTTGCTGCCATTAGAGATTTCCTTACACGGATTCCATAAGAGGCAGACTCGAGTTGGCATCTAGTGGATGGCTACTGCCTGGGAGCGATCGGCAAAGGCGGACAATCGCTGGCGCCGTCGTCGAAAAGGTAGAAAGCGTTTGCTCAGACAGGGTTCTGGGCATACGAGCACACCAGCGCCCTCGGTAGCTATGACAGGAATCTTTCTCTTGGCTGGCAGAGAGTATCGGATCATCTTCTTTCTATCCTTATTACTACTTCAGCTCTCGCCCTGTCGGGACGCGCCGGCGCCACCGCTGCGACCCTCAGTTTTCTCTGGTCATGTTTTTCCGACGATGTTAAGTCGTCCTGAACTTTAGCACAGTTGCTACTGATTCTGGTGTCGACCCTGTTGTTATTCAACTTTTGCCTACAAAGAGAAATATTACGGCAACGTTTACTGGATGGACAATGAATAGCGTCTGATCTGGCTCGGTCTCGTCTGTCTAGCGTCGAAGCGACCATAGAACAGATTGGCTATAATAAGTAGACAGGCGCTAAGCGTAGATTTTTTCTATGAGCTGATTGTTATATGAGAACAGAGCATTTAATGCTAGTGTTTAGTATATGTGTGTGGTATAAATAACAATGATGGTAGCCTCTGTTCATGCTATACTATACGCGTGTTTGGTTATACACGGACAAAAATTGCTATTGAACAGAAACAGCTTTATACAGCAGCTGTGTTTAAACAATATTTTAAAAACTCCAAACTGAACTAAATTGCGGAAATGGTATCACACATCAGATAAATCTAATGTACGTGCAAAATTGTGTGATCTTTCATGGTACGCGTATCGATGCGAGCCATCAATTAACTAGACTCCGCTAAAATACACATTCATGCACGCAAGTAAACCGTCCCTCGTTCCGTTTCGTTGCCTGACCCAAGCTATATTGGAGTCTAAATACAGCCTTTCTGTTATGCTTTTTCCTCAAGATTATCATATATGATGTATTAACAGTATAACACTTTTCGTCCATTAAACGCACGTCTTCCTTGCACGTTCTGTCTGTTTACCCATGTCCCTTAGAAGGTATCCTAAAGTTTGCCCATCGCAACTCTATTATATTGAATATTTTAATTTGCATTGCATCACAATCTATATTTTTTATTGCCTGATGTATAGACTGTGTGTATATGCTTGTAGTGTACAGTACCAGTTCATAAAAACCATTGATTTTTCACTACTAAAATGATCAAGCATCATTAGTTAGTCATTTCGCTACTTATCTACACAGTAGCCATTACTATAATGTGTTGAAGGGATTTTTCCCACCGTTATATATACATTTTCTATCAACATCATAAGCACATCCACCAAACTAATAGTTCGTCATTTAAGATCGTCGTTGTGTAGCATTCACATACAAATATATATACAAATATATAGGTATATATATATATATATATATAATCTGTCATTGATTCCCCGTATCACTCTATAGCAGTATGCTGCTGTTTTTGTGGATGTTGTCATTTTCGGCGTATTATTTCTATTCTCTGTTGATCATTATTCATCATTATTTTATGATCGCTATTGTTGTTGTTGTTGTTGTGTGGTTTGTGCTTTGCAGCCTTATATGAGCCCTCGCTTTCCTGGAGGACCCCGGCCACCCGGTGGGGTCAGAATGCCCCAGCAGGACTTTAATGTGAGTTGTGGTTCATGTCATTGTCGTTGGTAGTTTGCTGATTGCTAGTGCCTCAGTTTTTCCTGTCACCCTTTACTGTACGTATCTTCTTCTCGCTGTTGTCGTCGTTGTTGTTATTGTTGTTGTTGTTGTTGTTGTTGTTGTTGCTGTTGTTAATGCTATCGGCAGTTGATGTCGAAGATGTTATCCAAAATCAGATTTGTTGATGTTATCAGATGGTCCTTGTCGTTAGTTTTAATAGTTCATGGAGTCGTTCGTTATCTTTGGCCGTTAAATCTACCTGTTTGTTCCTTACTTCTTTCCACGGTTCTCAATCAATGCTGGCCTTCATTTCTGTTCTCTTGTCACTTTGTATTTTTGTAAAATATTCGGTGCGTCTTACTGACATTAAAGACACGTCGGTTGTTTTACGTTTCGATGTAATTAATCCTGGAACGTATTTGCCATTGCCTGAAAGGGTTGTCTTTTATGCGCAAGCTAAATCGCGTAAGTGAAACTAAAAGCCGTCGAACAGAAAATTTTAGCCGATCAAATATTGTGAAACAGGAGCCATTTAAAATCACCCCGATGGTTACAGAGAGTTGACAAAAAAAGCGTAGGCTATGAATGTTGGGTATGTCCTTAACACCAACATATTTTAAATCACTATTATCTATAACAAGTATATAGTGCATTCTGTGTATTTTCTAATCCGATTCATGTGTACACCTTTGAAAAACTATGTTTATACTCGTACTATTTCCCTCATCGTATCAGTTTTTGCGATTGTGAGATTTTTTTTAGCTATTTCTACTGAAAGATGTAAAATTCCTGGTGAGTATAGTATTTTATTGTGATGTATCTGCACACATAGTAGTATCCCTAATAACCTAAAATAACGCTCTGGTGCTTCACGTCCCAAATTTACTGAAGCAAACCAAAATTTTGTTTCATCAGATTTACGTAATTCTAATTTAAAAAAGAAATCATAAGGTAAGATTACTTTATGGGGTAGACACTGTATTTGGGTTTTTTTTCCATTGCGCATCAGTGACAGCTAAATGAGGCTGCTACAATAGGCCTCTAAATACAATCATAATAAAGAGTTCTGTTGTTGTTGGCGTTCGGTGCTGGTTCGTTTACACTTCAGCCGGGCGGAGGCCCTGGTGGGATGCCCGGCCAACCAATGATGCCCAACAATATGGATCCGACACGACCAGGTACGTGCTGATATCACACTCAAGTTTCGACCTTACTCGCTAATATTTTCTAGTGCAGGTCGTTGCACTAGTTCAAAGTGAATGTATATGTATATACATATATATCTTATCATGTGTTTAGTCGACTATGTACAAATCGTAACTAGTATTGATAGCTTAAGATAAACGGGCCATCGCGGCAAAAGTTCTCATTGCGCGCCCCTTTAAAGCTAAACTCTACGCGACAGCCTTCATTAACTGACAAACCTGAATTTAAGTAATAGGTACTCGATGACAAATTTTGTAGCACTTGCTTACTACTGTTTAGTGCTATTTCGTTTAAGCATTTATGTTAACGTCTATGATTATTACACTGCGTCTATCATTGTTCCACGAACCTATACATATATGTATACATGTGGACATATATATGCTTTTTAAGGGTTCCTTTAATCGATTAGAGTAGGATGACGAACGGGGCAGGCCTAGAAGCACTCAGCAGGGGGCTTTAGCAACACTTTTTATCCCCTTCCGTATGTGTCTCGCGCTAAAACATTGATAATACAGCATACCCGTTCCCTGCAGGTTCAGTTGCCTATTCTCTAAACATTGTGTATGTTCGCGCTCGAATTGTCCTTTGCCTAATATAAACCTCGTATATATGCGAATATTAATAAGGTAAAATACATTGGCCTCGTAGACATATAAATTGGATATTTGAAACTAAAAAGCAAATAGAAAATTTAAAATATTCTGCGCAAGATTGACTTGGAGATCGGTGGTTGATAGCAAATGATCTGATCGACGTAACAATTCTTAACGTCGTAGAATAGCGCAAAAGCAAGTAATATAATAGAAGAGATAATATTAGTGATATTAATATCGATGAAATGTTGAAAAGAAAAACGGGGGAGGAGGCGCAAAAATGGTGGGCGCTTGTTTATTATTATTATTATTATGAGTCAGTCTTGAGTTCGACAACTAACCGTTGGGGTGGTGTGATGACTTTGTGTGTGTGCGCTTGTGTATATTATCTATTTGTAATTTGCGCGCCCGCGTGTCCAACCTACCGCCCTGATGGCCATGTTGCTGTTACTGCCGTAGGTGAAGGTGGTGAATTCGTCGGATGGCAAGGTAAGGCCCAGTCAGCCTCAACCCGCCACCGCGCCACCGTGCCAACAACTTCCCAGCAACCAAAAATCCGCCACCCTTCACTATCATCATTACAGCTATCATTCCTCGTGCCCACCACCCTCATCCTGGATCCATAGAAGAAACCCTAATACGAGCTACTGACCCATTTACCTGCCTACTACCTGCCGAGAGTTTTCCCCAGATATCAAAAGGGTGTCTGAAATTTTTAAAAACAATCTCACTGTACCCCACTGGAGAGTGTCTTCTTTATCCTTCCAAAAACGCTAGGTCTCAATCTCGTCTAAGTAACAGTAAACATCCTTACGATAACAGAGAGTAAACCCATCAATCAATCCAAACCCATCAAATTAGGCAACAAATTTCATTGGATATGGAAAAACATTTCTTTGGATCGTATTTGAATCGGAGATATTTCTTGTCGCAAAAATTTGGACTAAGAAAACGCTGACTTGTTTGACTGGGTCCGTTAAATCGAATCCTCGTGTTCACGCACACTGATATAAGAAATCTTATCATTAATATATTTTCTTCTAATCTCTTTTTCGAATTGTTTTTCTTGCATTACACCTCAAGTTTCCTGCTTTGTTTTGTGTTCGAAACCCAAATCTATCTATTTCATGTTCATTGCATTATTATCGCAATTATTATATTGCTGCAAGAAATTGGTTATTCTCCCATCCTCCAAAAACCCTTCTGCATCAGTCGATTCCCCTGTCCCACTTCGTCTGCCTGTAGGAAGATTCGAATGCCATTTGCCTAAGAAATCTTCTTGCGGGATCCCATATGCTCCACAAACGCCATTGTCACTTGTCACCTCCATGTTTCTGGCTTGCAGGGCTGCCACTATTGTTGCATTGCCTCGTTCGTCTCATACGTACCCCCCCCCCCCCCCCCGTTTCGCTTTCCTCATCCCCCAACGTTAACCCAAAACGTGGCTTTACAACTACAAAGTGCTTGTTTTGCTTTTCATTTGGATGTTGTGTATCAAAATTTCGACAAAATCTTTTTAGCACAATATTGGAACTGATAGGGTTTCGTGAATCCATAGGGTGTTATAATTTGAACTATATTTGGAAAAAGTTAACATTTGGTTTATTTTAATTTGGGTGCCACAGAGCGTACAGCTTTTATGCTTTGCCTTAATTGGTCAGTGGATATTGTGAGCAATTTGGGTTTATTATTATTACTATATTGCTATCATGATATCTTTTGGCGTCCTGCATGCTCTATAAGAAGAGAAAAAACTCGTAGTAAGAACTAAGTTTTATTCATTAAAAATATTTAATTCGTCAGTTTCAAAATTGAAATCTAAATGAAGTCCGGGATGTTATGAAAATTACAGTTATTAGAAAGAACTGGTTTTGTATGACTTATTCGTTGTCCTCAAAGTGTTTTTACGATTTATGAGTAACGGTTGAACCTTAACCGATGCACTTTTTTTCCATTGGTCTCTTGTGTATCTACGTTGATGCGTCGTGGTTCGCAGGACCCCCGCAGATGAATCCAATGAATCCTAGAATGAACCCTCCTCGAGGACAACCGATGGCACCCCTTAACGCGGTAAGTAGAAATTGCGACTCCTTCCTCCTCCGACTATACTACATCTCACCACAGCATTTGAAATATAGACAATTAAGCTATAGTTAAAACTTAACTAAAAACATTAAATATTCTACACATTGTACTTTACCTTTGCGAGAATTATATCTCTTTAAATTATGATTGTATTATCGGCAGTGACTGGAGCAGTGTTTCTTCTATTAGCAATAATGTGACCCTTCTAAATTTTCTTACGATATAACAGTACGGCGGAATGCGGCCGCCACCAAATGGAAGCATGGGTCCTGGCGGGCCAGGCGGACCAATGCCAGGAGGTCCAGGTGGTCCTGGAGGTCCTGGTGGACCTGGAGGTCCTATGGCAATGCCCGGCGGGCCGGGTGGCAGACCATGGGGTCAACCTGGTACACCAACTAGCATGGGCTATCAGTCGGCGTCCCCGGGTAGCCATTATGGAGGTCCCCCGGGGGGCGGACCTGGAGGACCTCCTGGTCCCGGAACTCCTATTATGCCTAGCCCGCAAGGTAAGTAGTTCAAAAAGCATTATAATAAAATTTCACCCGTACCATATATGAAATAGATAGATCCCACATAGATTTACAGGGTCATTCGGCACAACATGTTTCTTTTCCCAGGCCTCTATCCTATGAATGATAAATGATAGAATACCTAGTGCGTCCGAATATACCTAATACCAATGGTAGTAAAAGATTACACAGAATAGAGCAAATGTTATCCTGCTAATTTGATGAATATATCCACATACGGAAAACGTTTTCAAAGTGACGGTACAGCTAAGGAAATAGATAATTATTTTAGTTACAAGAAAAGTCGTTGGTCGACTTTCCACTTTGAAAGTCATGAAATGTTAATATTTCGCTTAACAATTTCGGGAATGATTTTTACGTCGTCCCTACTGGATACCTATGTATTGTCCATGACTAACGGACTCTAAAGTTCGAATGAAGATATTCAATGCCTAACCCTTTAGCATTGACAAATTTAAAAATTCACTTTAACTCGGCTCTCATTCCTTCTTCTGCCGTATTTGTTGTTCCTAAAGAAATCTGTGATTGGTCGAAAGTCTATCTAGATAAAACTGATTGTCTGCTACTGAAATTCAAAGGCGCGTATTCCTTAAGGTCTTCGGCAATAATCCGCAAAAACTGGCTTGTCTTTGCCTATCTCCCCTTCTTATGGCAATTCCTATCACTTGCTTTATTTATTGAGCTCGTGCTGCTCATTCTGTTCTTTGAAGCGCCACACAGCCTAATCCAACAACCTATCAGCCTACCGACGTGTTTATTTATTTTTTTTTTCGTTTTTTCCTACTTTCTTCCCGTTTTTGTTGTCCTTCATTTATCAATCAATCAATCAATCAACTCTCTCTCTCTCTCTCTATCGTATTTCTCTATCGCGCGGGCTACTTCCACGGCGTCGACGTGAATTCGCAGGTGGCCAGGGCGGTACAGGAAGTCCGTTCTCTCCCGCAAGCCAAGGCAATCACCGAATCTCAACTACCCCTAACCCTTCCGTAAATCCCAACAATCCGAACAACCCCTCAAACAGCAACAACCCAAACGGAGCCGCCAACAGCCGAAGAGGTGCCTGAGATCTCCCTACCTACCGATTATGTCGTCATCGCCCCCTAATTAATAGGGCGTAGCAACTCGAACGTCACTGCTTTATGATTTCCCGCTCTCGGTTCGCTTTTCGGTTTTGTTGCTTGCCATTATTCTCGTTTCTTATTGTTTCGCTAACACCGTTGAAACATACCATCACCATCATATGATGTAGCGATCATTCTGAATTATCCTCTAACAGTGCTAACCCCTAACTGTTCGGCGTCTGTTGACGGTCCTACACTAACTATCTCTGTATATTTATTACTGCGAGAAATGTTACTAATCGCAACGGAATCATGATCCATGTAAGGTCCATTATCCAAGCCGTAGGTTTTTATCGGCATTTTTGTCGATTCGATGCCTTTGAAACGGACAAAAAGAGAAAACTGCTTTCGCTAACTTCGTTCGAGGTGTTGCAACTTCTGCGATATTAAAAACATTAGGAGCCTAGCTCGAACTATACTGGTCTGCTACTCGACGGAGATCTAAAGAAAAAGGTGCAGTTTCTTTTTAGCCCTTGTCCCAGGGTTTGGAAACAGCTAATTTTGTTATAAGCTTCAAGATAAAATATCAGTGCAAAATTTCAACTCAGACAAAGGGAAACGTTTTTGTTTAATAGCCGTGTCATTTACTGCAAGAAAAAGGGCTTTCAATTTCGTAATTCCCCTAACCTATTTAATTATAGTTAGTCATAATATTTAATGTATGGCTCAATCGTAAACCAAATGGCTGGACTTCAAGTAATCAGATATACAAAAGCTGTCATTCAGGACGCTTCAAGAAGACCAGCGTAACTGTTTCTTTCGTAGAACGTACTTTATTCTGTAGGATGATCGTAACTTACTTGACGTTATAATAGAGCCTGGAATGTTACGTTATGCCTCTAATGGATGATCCTGTTTATCAAATAAATTTCACGTAAGTTTGTAAGGTACATTTATATCTATTAGACATGAACAGAGATGTCTTTGGGGAACTCTCACACATGCTAGAGATATTTGCTTGCATGTTTCAACAACAACAGTAACCCTGGGTCAAAAAAGTATCGAAAATTTGGCTCCGTTACACTAGCCTCATTCGTTTAGGTCTCAGTCGCCCATTTCAACGTGCGTGTTCCTGTGTATCGCTTTTAAAAGAATTTTTCGAACTCCATCTCAGGAGAAGATTCCAGCTTTTGCTTCTGGATTACCTCGATCGTCTTAAAGCCATTTTCTTTCAGGTAGTTGTTTAAGTTCGGGAAGAGGAAAAGCCACAGGGGCTAGATTTGCTGAAAACGAGAATTGGGGCAACCAAAGCATCGACCTTTTTCTGTAAAGACATGGTACAGATAGCAATGTGTAGGCTGGTGCATTATCGTAGTGACAACCATATTTTCGCCTAGAGTTCAACTTATTTTGGCGGACGGCAGTACGCCACTTATACGAAAGTTGCATACTGCTGTATATTGTATTGTATATATATGTATATATTGATAATAAATCTAGTGATAACAAATCTGAACTGATAATAGAATCGTTAGACATAAATTTACGATGCACGACTTGGCGGTAGACAAAAAGGACAATGAGAAGAAGCAGTTTCTGACGTGGATCTCTTAAAGAGCTTTTTCCGGTCTGGACTCACCCTTAAAGCAATGCTCAGACAATTTCACTCAATACCTCACGTCTCGTCATTGTAATGAGAGCAAATCGGGCTCCTCTTTAAGTGTTTTAAGGATCTCCTCAGGCGCTTCATGACAAACCTGAATTGGTTTGGGATCAAGGTCCTTAAGCACAATCCTTGCCATGAGTCCTCTTGCTACTGATTTATTTCTTAGAATGGTTCTATATGATTCTTGTAAAATGTCTAGCTTTCCTACGAGCTCTTTTAGGGCTATTAAAAGATCCTTTACCATGATTTGTTTTTCTTTTTCCACGTTTTTGTCCGTACTTGCTGTGACAGGCTATTCGGAATGAGTATTGTCTTTAAGACTCTCTGGTTCTTTACGAGTTTAACGAAACTTATATACTCGGCATTGATTCATAATCAATGCCCCGAAAAGCTTCTTAGAGCCTTGGTACACTCGTGGGCACGTTATTTGGTTTTTAACGCAGGACGTAATCGTGTCTTTTTAGTACTCCATTCTCAGCTTCCAAAAAACAAACAAACGTGGTTAGAATTTAGTCACTTTGAAACGCCTGTAAAATGGCAAACACAAATCCAAATTCTTTGAAGTTTCGCTTGTTTACAGCCGAGGGGCAGACTGGTGTGATGCCGTAAGCACATTTACGTGTCGGCCTTCAGCCAACAAAAGCTAAGCGCTATCGATACTTTTTTGACCCAAGAGTATCTATCGGTTTGTATGTGGCTCTTCTCTAACATCATATCTTGTATAGGTTTAACGAGAAGACACTATCTGGTATTGTATGGTGACGATAGTGCAACATAACTACTATAGCTTTTGAATATAAACATTTTAACACATTTTTCCCCCCTCTGAGATCGTTTAGCTACTTTGGTATATACGAATCTTCTACGCAACTCATTTTATTTCATAATATGACATTATTAAACAGTAACACTATCTGTCTACTCTAACTTAATCTTCCATGCTGTTCTATTTACTTTAGTGTCTTTACCTCCGTCTTCCATTGTTACCGCCACCTAGATTTATCGGGTGTTGTTGCCATGTTTGCCACAACAATAATCATCATCATTATTATTGTTATTCTTTTACAACGATTATTGAGTGACCTCGCGATTCTTTTCTGCCGTTCTTTTTTGTCTTTCTGTGTGTGTGTGTGTGTGTGTGTGTATGTGTGTGTGTGTGTGTGTGTGTGTGTGTGTGTGTGTATGTGCGTTTTTTTCTACTGTTGATACGTTGTGTCCATGCCAAATTGCTGCTGCTGTTGCTTCTGGCAAACCAACGATATTTCAGACTCTTCGAACTCAGGCCAGGACGGGATGTACACCATGATGAAGTCTGTTCCTGGGGGAGGCGGCGGCGGGGGTGGGGGTGGTCTACCCGGCTTCGGGATGGGCGGTGGAGACGGAAGCGGAGCCGGCCTACCGGGTGGTCCGCTAGGCGGTGTCGGAGGTGCAATGGGTGGCCCCGATGGGGGAATGGGACCCCCGCTCAACGGTGACGGTCTCGACGGAATGAAGAGCTCCCCAGCGAACGGGCCGAGTACACCGCGCGAGGACGGCGCTCCTATAGCTGACTACGGCATGCCCTTCCCGGAAAACGTAAGCGACGCCAATCTATTTCCGGGAGTCAACGGCCACAGCTTCTAAACGTCCGAAACTGATCCCCCTGAAACAACAAGATTCCCTGAACTCATAACTGCTTCTACCAAGCTACCGCTTCTACTACCACCAGTAATTCTTCTCCACCATCACCACTACAACAATCTACTGCTGCGTGTGTGTGTGTATGTCTACCATGGTGATGATCATGACGATCCGCAAATAAGAGCGAAAGTTTTTTCGCCTTTGTTTCTCTACAAAAGTAAAAAAAAATTAGGAACACCTCTTCTCTATGGAGTCTCTGCGGTCACTGCTAGTGCACTGACTGTGTTGAAGGGTGAAGATAAAAATTGAGGAAAAGCTAGCGCGAAAGAGAAAGCCATAGGTCGAAATAAACGTAGACCGAACAAAAAAAAAATACAGATAGCGAAATGAAGAAAGAGCCGAACGGCTTGAACCGTCCCCTCCACAAGCATGACGACAATCATTGGTTGCAACGGCACTCAAGTTGCCAGAGCACCGTGAGGCTATGGTGTGCGACCTCGGGTCGCAGGGCAAGGCTTGCGCATGTATGCATTAAAAAGGCTCGCTACCTATTGTTGAAAAGAGAAAAACATCTCGACAGAAGGAGAAAGATAAATAACAAAAAAAAAAAAAATGAGACCTCGTCGTCCATAAACTGTGTTACTACCACACATTGGTCTGTCTGACTCTGCCAAACCAACAATTGCACTTGTACGACAATTACAACAGAACCACTGCTGCTGCTGCTTTTACTGCCAATCTGCTAATACCACACCACCGTTACACTACTCGTTTTTTTTCCATAGAGAAATCAAGTAATGATGACAAAATGACCAAGCACGCCCGAATCAATCACAATACGAACTGTTATGTATCCTACAAAGTTTTATGACCACCAGTAACAAGTAGTAAAGGCTTTGATGACCGTATGTTTGTCGTAGACTGGCAAACATAAAAATAAACCCCCTCTCCCCATGCCCATTAATTAGGGAGGAATCTATGACAGAGTTGAGGTAACTTCCCCTCAGAGCTGGGAATCTCTGATCTCTCTGAGAATCGTTTCTCTTCTGATCGTTTTGTTGGGTCAGTTTGTTTATTAAAGGTTCATTGAGATAAGACGCTGCCCGATAAGTGCCCGTCTCAGATGCCGGAAGCGGACGAATAAAGAGACAGAGAGAGAGAGAGAGGAGAAACTTTCGAATGAGGGAAAGGGAGAAAGTGTGTTGTATTGTCCGTAGAAACAGGGCAAAACAAAAGAGAGACACCGAGCAGAAGAGTAGAGCTAAAACAGAAACTTTTTCTGTTGTCAATATTGTTTATGTCGTCGGTTATATGTTAACATGAGTTATAATAAAGAGAATAAGAAAACGAAAAAGAATAATTAATAGTAATCAGATGGCCCATAACTGCATACGGGCTACAGCTGCAGAGTCCCTTGTCCCCTTGTTTCCCCCCTGAATTTTAAAACCGAAAAACGGTCTGAATGCCAAAATGGATAAGCGAAAAAAGTAAATGTAGAAAATTAATTTGCGAATTCGAATGACGCTTAAGAGAGACGCTGGACTGAGCGCCGCTGTGTGATAGGTGCGAGGCTCGGAAAACGACGGACGCCATCTGGGCAAAGCTTTCCCCCGACTGAGACGGCTCAAACACGGTTCCCCCGCCACCCCCGCCTCTTCCACCTATTCAACCCTTCGTCCCGTCCTGTCCTGTCCCGTTCCGTCCTTCATCCGTAAATTCGCCTAGCCCCACCCAAAACCTAGCCCCATTTCCGAGTCCCTATTATCCCCGGTCCCCTCCCCCCGATTATTCCCAAACAGCAGCTCCTTGCCGCCTTGTCCTTTTCCCTTTAATACCTCCTACGCCTCCTAAACAACAACAGCAACAACAACAAAAACAACAAAAACAACCACAACATCCACTAATATTCGAACAACACATACAATACATAATCAACAATACGCATAATCAAACAAGAACTGAATACATCACATCATATTGCCTTATAATTATCATATTAACACACATCTCACAGCAAGAGAAACACGCTACACACGCACACGTACAGAGTCTCACCACAGTCACAACTCCAATGTGACGTCAGCCAACTCCACAGTACGACACACACGATATTCACGACCACCCACAACAGTCAGCATACGAAAAACAATCATTACATGCTAATGCCGACTCCGTTGTGGCCGAGCCAGCGACAGGTGCGCATTTTGAGATTGACGCAGAGCGAATCGCCGACGACACTGTGCCATGCCCAATCTCAATGTGCGTCCACGACGTGTGCGCACCGCGAGCACCAGATCGCGGGCGCGCGAAACAGTCCAGCGTCGTTCGAGGGCGACTCACCCGCTGCCGCCGGACGTGACGCGATGTCGTAATGGCTATTGAGTCGCATCGACATGGGAGCGTTGCGCGATCGGCGATGCGCCGGCGTCGACTTCGATCGGTTCGAGTTAACGCTGGACTAACGGTTGGTGCTGTTCTCGTGCCTGGCATTTTGTTGCCATTTCAGCAACAGACGGAGAGTGCGGCCATCCTGAAGATCAAGGAGAGCATGCAGGAGGAGGCTAAACGTTTCGAAAAGGACACGCCCTCGGACGGTGGACCCACCGACTACTTCATGCAATAGAAAAAAACAATTAAAACAACTACAAATATGACCACAACAACAACAACAAGATATAAAAACAACCAAACCGTCAACAAAGTATCAGCAGTTAATAGAATCGAACTCTAGTATTTTGTCACACAGTCACAAAAACATCGACAAGAACAGGACTAACAAATATTAGAAACAAACATCCGCGGTATAATATTATAGCATGTGGCGATATTATCAGGGCATTCTTGAAAATCACTACAGTTAGTGCTATTGTTACCAACGAAACTAAAATCGTCATGAAACAAACAAGCCCTTGAAGATTCAGACCATCCATAACAACTGACCTCCCTAATTAATAGCCAGTTTGATCTTACCTTTGAGTGGCAGTAAATCCTCTATGCCCAGACAGTAATAGTCTAATGGCTCTTATCTAAAAATATGTTCAAGCAGAAAAGAGACAATAAAAAATAGAAACAGAGAGCTTATATGGGTAGTGAGAAAATCCAGGTCGGATCAACGGACAGCTTTCTATTTGCTGAACTAAATAACGTCTAGCAAGTTTATTGTTTAGAAAAACCCAATATCCTCGCATTTCAAGGGATGCTTTTGCAGTATTATTATTTTTTGGCTGGACACATGTAGACGATTGCGATTACAATCATATATGTGAGCGGTATATTTCGATTTCTATATCTTTTTTTGTACAAATATCCATATATGTTTGTTTATGTTTGGGGACTGTAACGAAAGTGATTTTAACTTTTGTATCGTGAATCTCATGCGCCATTCTGGAGTCGCGAGTCGCTCGAAGTGGAAGTTTGTTAAATTTCAAATTAAATTGGGCGATCAGCAGCACCCTGCCTCTTGTACTAAACTATCAACATGGTGCATTGCTTTTATAGATTCTCTAAGTTCCTTTTTTGCTTCTCCAGGGAAGGCTGCAGGAGATAGACTAAATTTGATGTAGCTATTATCTTGGCCTATCGGTTAGCTTTATGTTCAGTATGTATCGAACAAATTTACCTGTTGTTTAACAACATGCGTATCAGAAAAGGTTTCCACATAGGCAACGTATTTATTTTGAAAGGTTTTCTCTTTAGATTTAATTGGCTGGGAAAACAAGGAGACGTCTGTAAAAGCCTCAAAAGTTATTTTAATATGCTAATTACGCAATGTAGCCGTATTAAACGAACGGAAGAATGTTAAACTTATCCAAACCCTGTTAACCTACACGGCCTTCAATCTGAATACGCTCGCCGCGTTGGTTCTTGGGTTGATGACGGCGCCAAATATCCATATGACGAGTTTCAAATAATGAAAAAAAAAAGAATTACCGCCCAGTTTCGACGAGGAGACAGCCCACTGAGGAAGACCATAACAATAACAGCAACACAGTAAGACAGCATTTGAAATTAGATGAACATAACAATAGCCATGGTTACGGTCAAAACCATTACAGCGACAACATCGATTTATTAACAATATACCATTATTACAAATATCACAGCATCAATTACGTACTAACTGATGCTAAAAAACGAAGTGACAACAATAACAACAACAAACACTTTCTCACTTCTGTAAATTGTCATGCCCAATGATGTAAATACATGTAATGTCGAAATACTACTATCAATTGTGTTGGGTGTCAATAATGGCGTAAGGTAAGCGGAGATCAGAACAGTATGGTGATTCATTAAGTGTCCATGAAAACGCTAGGAGAAAAGGAACGAAGCAATCATCTAATAATACAAGGGATGATAAATGGAGAAACAAGTCAGCGAGAAGAAAATCGTGATGGCGTCTTGACCAACCGCAGCACGTAGATATCATGAAGAACATACGGAAGAGCGCTACAGGGTAGCGAGACAGAAGAAGCGGAACTGAACACAGTAAATAAATATAAATACTATATATAAA
>NW_019211455.1:16088109-16098050 GCF_002443255.2 Varroa destructor | reverse complement strand
TGAGTATAATTAAGTATATATATATACTTGAGGAGATTGAGGGAATTACACTGGATAACGATGCTGACGATGATGTCGAAAACACATCAAAGGAGGAATGTTGGAGACAATAGAACGCTTGAATAGAACTAAGCTGACAATATAATGAGCGACGAAGTGGCCTAGGTTAGCGGTGATCGACCGTTGTCGCCGATTCGAAAAGAGAAGTATGGGGTCGCGATCGCACGTGCTGGATGATGACATAATGATAATGATGATGATAATAATAATACTATTATATGATGGACTTACAATACAACAATGTATTAGTTGCATTATGATAAGGGGAACTCGAGCCCTCAGGGAGTCAGACGAAAAATGCGCGAAATGTTTGCCGCAGGTCTGCCGCAAGTCCCCTGACATTTGGTCACCATCAAACCAGAAAATGTCCCTACACCCCGCCGACATAATGGCGTGTTCCCGTATTTCCATGTACACTGTAGTCGGATTTGATAAAGTGGAAAGTTGATTGGGGCAATTATTGCCGAGAAATAACGGGAAAAGTAGCAAAGAATACGTGAAGAAACAGTAAACAGTGTTGTATTGTCATGCATCTCAATGCATCAGGGTTCAGGTGATTGTTTTACGATGCGATGCGTTGAGCTCGTGATGCCGCACCGTCAATGTCGTTTCGCTGCCGTACGCCTATGAACCGGCGGCTGCATGATGCAGAGTTGCACGTTTTAGGAACAAAAAACAAACATCGAACGGTGATGGAATGAGGGAGAGCTAGTTAGATAGAATAAGTGAAAGTAATGAGTCGTTTTTCCAGTAACAAACAGAAAAGAGACACAGAAAAAGAAAATAGGACAAGTGTGACAATGGTTTTGCGTTTATTTGTTCAATTGTCAGGCTCTTTGCTCTGAGTTATTTCTCGCTGCTATTTTGTTTAGATCAGACAGCCCATCGGATTTCGACTAGAGCCGTATCCAGACTTCGGATTCTAGTTCTGTTCCGTTGGTCTCTGCGTAGTTTTTTCTTTTCCATTGTCAATTTTACGCCACCATCAACATCGACAACAACAACTGAGTAAATCATCATCGCATTGTTGGCCTCAGTGAACTAGTTATGGTAATAATGATAATTATAATGAAAATAATTATAATTATAGTAATATTCATGTACGTAATCATTTGTAAAAATGCACACGTACTCTTCATCACCCGTATATACTGTCATATTCAAATAATAAATTTATTAATTATTATAAATGTGAGCTCGCCTGGTGATATCGATCATCTGATATTAGTATCTGCCAAATGAGTTAAATTTCTCATATATTTGTTGGCCATTAATCCAATTCCTTAGTATATATATATATATTGCACCGTTAGTGAAGCTTTCTCTCAGAACTGAGTTATTGGCAACAAGCAATGCTATCCTTAGGCGGATAGAGCACGTAGCGTATGGATCAAAACTACCAGAAAAACCAACATCTGGCGTACTCAAATGATTCGACCGTTCGACATGTTTCTCGATTTAACGCAAAACCATGTTCTGACTTCGATGTTTATACTATTCTCTTTTTGTTACTAATAAGTAGACCTTCTGAAATCCCTATTTTTATTGTGTTGCCCCCGAATTTCGATATTGCTCCCTAAATAATGTTTGATTTATTATGTTATTCAAGGTTTTATTATGCTTCGGTTTGTCTAGTGATTTCTTTAAGGTCATTTATTTAGTGACGCAACAGGGTTGTCCTCTTTGCAGTAATCTGCAGTCTACTCCTAACGACAACCATTCATTCTCGAAAGAGTACAGTGTACCTCCGACACATGAGTCTCATTACCGATACACACACAGACACACTTGACTTTTATCAATTGTTTAGTGCTCCTCCTTCAGTAATAGCAATTGTAATGAAAATAATCTTGGTAATGAGCGGACAAGAATGAGGCTGTTGTGTACGATAGGTAGCACTTCAGTGCAGAGGGCAAAGTCTCGATGTAAATATTTGCGCGCCCATATGGAAAGCTAGACAGGGTAAGGCTAACAATGATCTTATATTCTGGATGTTTCATCAATGTTGAATCGAGACGATGGCTGAACTTCAACATTGCCTTGGATACCCACTAACTGACTGAAGGATGGGAGCAATTTATGAATGCATGGGGAAGCTTGCTCTCACGTTTCACCCAGATTTTCATGAATACAGATTATCCTATTACTATTATTATTAAGATACACGTGGTAAAATGTTATTACCATTAGAGGGAAAAAACCAGATCGCGGGGTAGCGGGGCCTTCTTTTTTCGCCGATAGTAATAATGGCTTGAAGGTCGATCTTGGTTCGCAGACGTAAGCGACGTTCGTAGCCCGTCTACCTTGAGAGTATTCCGATCTGTTTTGTACATAAGAAGCAAACGAATATATATATATATATATATATATATATATATAGATCTTGTAGCCAGCTGCAACGGTAACCGTCGAATGGTGAATGTAAGAGGGTTATTATCTAGAATAAAGTAAAGTAACGAGGAAACCGAACAATACAATTCCAGAAACTCACGGTGAACAAGACACGAACCAATCGCGAAAGACAAAGCCGATGATGATGGTGATGATGTTCTTGTTAATCAGATGGTTTTCACAAACAGTCGTAGGCCCTTTAATATCCTCTAGAGATATATTTTCTTTGAATTTGAGAATTTTGAATCGAGGATTGCCCCGGTATAAATAAAATGCCGATCGAACACGTCGTGGGTCCGGTCGACTCGCTGCTGAGACAGCTGCGACTATTCAAAGCTCAAGCATTTTCTAGTTCAATTACGGAAAAAAATCTCATCTACATCATCTGAAAGTCTGTCTTTTGTGCAGCTTGTGAAAGCGCATCGCGTCGTGTGGGATGGCAGAATGTGGCGATCTTAATGTGGCCGTAAAATCTACGTGTGCTGCACCCAGACACGTGGCCATGGCCTAATTATCTATCATTATAGTAATAATCATCATAATGGTCTATGATAAACGCCGCAATGATGAAAACAACAACTAACAGAAGCAGAAGATTGTGAAGCCAGCGGGCTTCACTGTGTCAGATACGAATGTCAGTAATAACATGATCGATGTGTAAAATAATGACGATATATAATCATATGATTATAAATGATAAAATAATACTGATGATACTACTAATAAGGATAATAGACTAGCAAATAATTTCCTTCATGATTTCCGACCGAAAAAAAAGTGATTTCGGCTGGCTGTGACGTTTCTTCACTTGGTCACAGGAAAAAACGAGCGACATTAAGTGTGGACGCGTAAAGAATGAATAGAACTGGTAAGACTGCGGATGGGAGGTGAGTAATTGACTGATTGATTGACTGACTGACTGACTGAACGGCTGCTTCTGATGACGACAATGCTGGTGTTGATAGTAACGGTGATTCTGTGAGAAAAATTTAAAGCGATAATGAAAGCGGGTACTGTTGTTATTGAGGCATCTGACACAGCGATCAGGCAAAAAACCAACGAGGCCCTGTGCCATTTTCCCACACACGCAAGGTGACACACAGGCAAACAGGCGTCCGAAACGTTTCAACGAACGAAAATTTCAACGACGAGAAGGCCGAAAACCAAGTAATAGCGAAACGTGTGAATTAAAAGATTTCTTGAACGAACCAAAACGGGATAACAGTGATAGGCTATGAAGCGATTTTTTTCGGCGCATTGACACTCTGTAGTGGCAGCTCCGGCTTGAAATCGTTACTGGTGTTCATTACTACTCACAGCCATCACGAACAGGGAAATGTTACTCTTCGTCTATTTGCGGCTTAACGCTTAACCTCACGCTAAGCGAACAAAAGTGGGATTTTTAGCCGCGATTCGTACATAATAGGCAGAGAGAGAGAGAGAGAGAGAGAGAGAGAGAGAAAAAGCAAAAAGCGGAAATCCTACCTGTGAAGGTTGAGGAACTGTACGAAAAAATATGGCCTGAAAAGGGGCCGAAAACGACGAAGGCAAACGTGTGAAAAAGTTGTATAACCTAATGTGAGCATCAATTTCACAATAATATTATTATTATTATACATAGTATATTGAGTACGTGATGGTGTAACAAGGATTATTTCAATAGGACGTGTATGTCAAGACACAGATAGTGGACCCGCAAGCTTGGACAGATACGCTGAGAATAATAGCGGGCAACTGTGACGCCTGAATCGGACAGGAAATCGCACGAGACGAAGCTACGAATCGAACCACCACAATGATCATGAAATGAGAAGCAGAAATGTATTGATAATAATTATTATTAATTATTAAGAAAATAAATTCTTCTGCCATACGTCGTGTGTTTTTATTATTAACAATGATGATTTATTATTATCGTTTACAATCGTTCAAGTTGCCATGTCCCGATCATTCAGAAAACCTGGTCTCATTCTTCGTAGCCTATAAAATACCTCGTCGCACAATATAACCTAAATAGGTTTGCTGCTGGTTAGTCGAGCATCACGAGCAGCCAATGAATGTTCCAACAATGTTTGTGTTTAAAAGGACAATCATTTACATATGCTGATCTTCAAAGTGAAGCGGATTCTCAACAACACAGGCACACATGATCTACGAATAAATTCTAACGGATTTGATAGCTTAGCACGCATTGGTCAAATCGTTCGTTTAAACCAACCTAATAAAAGTTATTAAATACCTACGAAAATAGCAGGATTACTGCATATATTTTTTAAGTAAATAGATTCAAAAAGGGCTTATATTTGGCACCCATCAGGTTCTAAATTAAAATACAACACTTAAAAACTACTTTCTTTCATTATAAAAATATGATCACTACTTATACAAAAAATAAATTACAGCTGTACAGTTGTGGTTTTTCTTGGCCAATAACATTTTATCTTTCGTAAGATCTACACACACAGTTAACTCCTTTGGTTATTACTCGTTAAGGAACATTTTCGTAGCATACTTTATCATAATTAGTTCACGACAGAGAGTTTGCTGTTGTACGCCTGTCTGCAACATTTGCTGACGCAGTACGCTCAGAGTATGACGCTCGGGCCGCGTGAGGCTCGCCCAGAGATCACAGATATCCTGCGGCTCCTCAAGAGTTCGTGCGAACTTGTCGAGCGTCTTGTATTTGTTAAGAAGTACACGATGCTGGTCAGCTGTTTTCTTTCGTTGTACGAGTAAATTGGATATTGCCTGCTGCCAGCGCTGTTCAAGAAGTCGCGCCAGATGCAGGTAGCTGGAGCGGTACCGAGGATCCTGACGATAGAAGCCATCGCCGGCGACAATGTTTTCGAGTCGTTCGACAAATCCATCAGTTTCCAGGGTATACATGACGCTCTTTGCCTCCTTCGGACAGATAAGTGTCGCCCGCTGCACCGCATCGATCTCACTTGCTCCATGGGACAATAACATACCCAAGATACAGGAAGCGTACCCACCGTGCCGCTCAGTGGCGTACCGTAGTGCAGTCTGTCGAAGCCAAAGTCTTGTCGCTAGGAGCCAATTAATCACATACGAGTCCGTATGAAAGTCGTCTCGCTTGATTACGAGAATATCGTCTTCAGGACGATACTGCGTGTTTCGAGCGACGAACACAAGTGTGCGAAGGCAAGCAATTGTTTCATTGCGGGGAATTTTAAATTCTTTCTCGACCATGTTGACAATTTCGTCCTGGCGCATCGGCATGGATATACCCATGAGATCGGTGCGAGCCTTTGTCTCA
Source organism: Varroa destructor (assembly GCF_002443255.2). Classification (NCBI taxonomy): domain Eukaryota; kingdom Metazoa; phylum Arthropoda; class Arachnida; order Mesostigmata; family Varroidae; genus Varroa; species Varroa destructor. The sequence goes on along the minus strand of NW_019211455.1, from coordinate 16,092,322 downwards.
TGTAGACGGATCATACAGCGAACGATATTCTTCGCATAGTGGTGACTGTGCAAAGCGCCAACGAGTTCAATCACCAGCTCGTTCCGTTCCTGTCTGTAGAACCGCTGGCGGTTTAACGCGTACATAATGCCTGGAGTGAGGTTCGTATTATATTCTTGAATTAACGGCTCAACCTTCTTTGAGTCGCCTGTCTCTTCTTTAGCTAACAGGTACTCTTCGAACATAGATGACGTCCTGACAAACTGCGTCTGAAACATTTCTATCAACGATTTGCGCACGTCTTCTTCACTCCTTTCGAGGCGCTCGGCTACAATGTTAACAACTTCTTCACAGGTAAGTTGTCCATGCAATGTAAACTCATGCGCTATCTCACGGCCCACTTCACCGAACAGTAGGTTGGCTCGATAGATGAAGCCGGCACAATGCATCAGGCTAACTGCATTATCGATAGGTAGTCGAAACTGGGTTTTGAGCTCGTTATCCCGGTCCACGATGGACGATGCTAATCCGTTTTGCAAGAGACACATTAAACTCTCCTTAATTTTTGCCATTGGATATTCAGTGGGAAGCTTTTGTCGAAGCTGTGGGAGGGTCAAACTGAAGTGTCGAAGCAGCTGATGGCCAACGGCACTCACTATTGGCCCGTAGAAATCGTTCAAAAGAAACTCAGCCACCTGCACTTCTTGATTAGCCATTTTTGCTAACAACAATCCGAGCTGTATTCGTATAGATAGGCACAAGAGAATGTTACTGATGAAAGTGAAAAGGATGTTATCGTTATGAGTTACATACTTTCAGTCTTCATTATTTACTAGGCACCTTTTTTCAATGCATCTTCGAAACTCAACTCAGTCGTGAATCTCGTGCTCAGATGAGCTGCTATGTTTTTGTTATTGTCTGATGGATGAATTCGAGCAATACACTAATCTCGTAAAAACAAATAGATTTTCAAACAAAAGCTGAAGTTTGACGGGAGGACTTTGAATACACTGCAACAAAGATAAAAAACGTAGATATAGGCGCGTTTTCCTGTCTGTTACTGGAAATCTCCATCTGCGCGCTACCACTAGCATACAAGTGTGGCTCTACTTTGTTTCCGTGTCCCATAAACCATAGAAGCCTTTATTTTCGTGTCGCTCCGTGCCCGCTGCAATGAATGATTAGATAAATATAAGACACCCAAACCGAAAAAAAAAAGTTTGATTATTATATGCTTCTGAAAGCATCCTGAGAACGCTACTATTATAGCCATATTAAGTCAGTAACGTTGGAATGTACCTGAGAGTCTGAATTGATAATCGCACTGCTGTCGGTTTCAGGTAATGAAACGTTCGATCCCCAGAACTGTCGATTAATTAACATCTAGCGTGGCTGAAGAAGACGAACCTGGTCAGGTTCGATCTGAACGCTGGTGTGAAGAAGTGATAAAAACGCCACAGTAGCGAAATGTCTGCGACGGAATCGAACGAGGTAGGCAATTCTATATTTACAAGTTCCTCCGTTTAGCCATCTCTCTATAAAAGAAAAGTTTGGAAAGCAGAAACGAATTAGGTCTTGAGTAAAATCCTACATGTAGACATTAATCGTTTATCATTAAGTACCTATTATAATTTCTTTCTTCCGTTAGACACTCAATCTTGCGAGTTCCATCTTAAGGCTTGTAAATATTGCATATAAGTTTTCATATACGTGTATAGACAACGAAAGGCGCAATTCAGTAAGCTAAATCCGCATGCAAACATTTGTGAAAAAACTTATTGTAATTGAAGAAACAATATGTGATATAGACTAGGTGCCATATAGATACTTTGCCCAGACAAGAACCGACTGCTCTGCCGATTGCTATATTTTTCTGTAATATGGCTAGAAAAAAAAGTAAATCGTTTCACAGGAAAAGACATAGCTAAGCGTTTAAAAATATCTAAACTAGATAGTCCAAATAAATATAACTAAATATTATAATTATTGTCCGTTAGCGCGACGTGGATAATCCCATCCTGAACTTCAAATAATTTTAGCTAATTATTGTCTGTTCTGCAAAGCTGTCATCGTGTTATTTTACATTTATTTTTTTTGTTCTTTACAATCAGAAATGTGGCCGTCCATGTTTTTTTTTGCCAAACACGAGCTTCTGTCACAATATTTCGCATAACTGAATATACTCAGGTAAATATCAACAAAGAAGACCAGGCGCAGATTAATCAGTTCGCTAGATTTAATCAACGCCTACAGGAGCTTGAAAATATTGTGGCGACCAAAACGGATCAGATACAAAAGCTGCAAGACGCCGAGGAGGAGCTCATGCTTGGTACGTTGATTGCAAACTAGCTGATAGTTTTTGCTAAATAAGTACGTTGTCTCATTCAAAGCGATCGATTCACGTTCAAATGATATTTGCATGTAAAAAAGTGTCGTTTCATAATACATTAGGGGATTTCTTTTATCATGAGCCTTATGAAAGTTTAAATAATACTGCCTTACTTAGTCCAAAAATAATAATAGTTCACCGTAGTCATATCATAGCAGTGTTTTTGGAGACATCTTTAATTGTTAATATCTGTCACGTCTTTTTTAGATGTTCGCCCCAATGCATAAGCCATTATCAGAATCGCTTTGTTTGGAGCACCATATTCAGCCTGTGTTCGTTTGCTCTCAACGTGCAACAAAATTGTCGACTTTTGCATGTACTACTTTTGGAAGCAACAAAAAAAAAATAGCTAAAGACACTGGCTTGTCGAAAAAGTATTGAGTTTTTTTTATGCCAATAGGGATGCAATTGTTTTTTATTTTTTATTTTTTTTTTAATGATATTACTAAGCTAAATATGCGGCATTTTTGTCGATAACCTCCTGCTATTTTCCTACTAATATCGTAACCCCAGTATTGAAGAATTTCTTCGGTTGCCAAACGAAAAATTGTAACAAGTGATTTTTGCATACTTCTGTTAAAAGTAAATTGACACTGTTAGGACTGAAACAGACGATATATACAGTGTAGATATTGATAGATTGAGTCAATCATTTTTGCCAAAAAGCAAGAACTCTTACTTAATAGTAACGATTTTTTCCAAGCCCACGAAACATATAACATAACCTTCATTAAGGTCTGACTGGGTTTTTGCCATAGATAGTGAGTCAGTCTTTTTTGTATTGGTAATCTACTTTTGATCATGGTGGTCAATCGCTTTAGAAATGGCTCGATTTTGTTGAATTTCTGTAAGGTTAAATACAATTGAATAGATTAGTTCGCGTCAATTCGTGTGACATTCAAATACTAGGATTTTTTTTTTACAGCGAGTTTTCTTAAATATTTCGTAGCAGATGTTTAGTTCCTTGGCAATATTATAGCCACTAACGCGTCGATCTTGCTTAACTCTCACAATAATTTCATGTTTTCCGTAATTAGCTAACCAGTACGGCAAACTTCCGTAAATACTTTACGTAAGTATCGAAACTTACAGAACAAAAGCAACCGAATAATCTTTGGCTTGTTTGTTTAGCGGCCTGGCCCTCGTAAGAATTATGCTATCGTAATCGTAAAAAAATTGCTATTCATAGTTAAATATAAAATATAAAATATATACTTGTATTATAAAATATGCCGACTTTTAGAAATTTCACTGGTTATTGAAATGCTTTATGCTAGGTCTGAATAAAAGCGTTTATTTAAATTCACAAACCTTTTTTAGACCTCCTACTGCTAAATCTTCGCTCTCGAATGATACCAACGCCGACTCGACACAGAGGAGATATGCGACTTTAAAGCTTTCTAGCTAGTCAAATGCTTTTTCAGCAATTCAATATTTAAAAACCTATATTTTAGGTGAAGACACCGATGAAGTTCCATACCTGTTTGGAGATGTTTTCATATCGCTTACTTCCGATGATGTTCAGGTAGGGGAAATTTCTAATAATCTTTCTTTGAATAATATGTACAGACTACAAAATTAGTCAAAATTAAAAAAAATAGTCATAGCAGGCGTGAGATGCCTCAACTGAAGAATAACGTTGATTTATCATAAGTACTGTTGAAAACACCTTTGACGCCCATTCAGTTTCTCGCGAATATTCGTCGTTCTGACCATCTGAGTTAACAAAATAATTGTTTACCGAAACGTTTTCAATAATTTGGTCCATTTTAAAACAATATTTGCAATAACATAGTGTCATATACGAATTATTAGTTGCCATTATTACTATTTCTGTACTATTAT
>NW_019211455.1:16010059-16088009 GCF_002443255.2 Varroa destructor | reverse complement strand
ACAGGCTCGACTGGAATCAGACAAAGAAAGTCTAGGAAAGGAGCTGGAGACCTTTAAGGAACAGGTGTCGGAAATCAAGAGCAAGATGGCTGAGCTGAAAGCAGCACTTTACGGCAAGTTTGGCTCGAATATCAATCTCGAGGGATAAAACTCTGCCCGTGGCACCATTGGATGCATCGTCGGCGGGTTTACAACAATAAATTATAATTTACCATTTATCATTTGTCAGCTGATCAGTCATTGTTTAGCTTAGTCGATCTGCACATACATGGGTTAGCTATAAAAAGTTGCGCAGACGTCTGCTTGGTTAATTTTTAGACCATTTCATTGATATGGTATTGCCTTTTCTAAGTCCGTTGAGATGGCAGGCTCTGATATATGGAGTGTGTTCACTATACAGATACACTCCAAGACACAATCCCATGTATATATATATATATATATATATATATATCTTATAAATAATGCGTCAAATATGTTCAACCAGAAGGTGTCACTATTACTGTACAATTAACTGCTTTAAGAATAACAATTGTGAGTAAATTTTCCTTCCTACTGGGCTTTCTCTTATTTGTTCTTAGAGTTTTACGCATTGCCATCATAGTGCCTTCGATACGTTTCACCCGGCCTACTCCGTTGACCGTTCTAGCTTTCACTGGCAAACAAAATCTTTTTCATTAATTTTTATTAGCAATTTGAAGACAAAGTAATTTACAAAGCTCGGAGATTAACACTAGCTTTTATATATATTTTCTGCTTTGTTCAGTGCATGGCCTAAATTACCAAATAAAATCGGGTAGCAGATTGAACGATTGTTTTGTTGTACTATTGGAATAATTTTCATTATTACATAATATGCGGTTAACATGTTTGAGAACGTTGAGTTGAAGCATAATATTCATTACAAATAAGCTTAAATACTTTCAAAAGCAGTCACTGCTGACGGTGCAAGGCAAGATATCAGAAAGAACAACATCGGCCCAAGTTACAAAAATGCTAAGAATGCAAACCAAACGGTTTGAATAAAGGTGGGCCACGTTCAAAGCCAGACCATCCAACAACTCATGCCTTGACAGTACAAGTCCATTCCCGGCTTGTGCTTAATGGTACCTAGGATTGTTTGGTAAAATAACACGTTCGAGAAGTTTGCAACAAGGACCTTAAGACACTTGGGTTAATCTGACCTATTCTATGATAGGTAACAAGACCTTCAATTTGATATGAAGATAAAGAAATTGATTGAAGCATTATACGATTTTCAAGCGGTTGGTATTCTGGGTTGTTCGTTAACTCCGTACTGCGCTTGAGCTGGGTTCACCAATCAACTTAATATCATTCTGCACCAGAGTTGGGGTCGAACCAGTTTCTCGAAAAATAGAATAAATCGGACGTTTGACCAGCGAGAGGGTCGTACAGTCAAGCAAAAACAGGTTTGTCGAAATAAAGTAATTCTGTACAATCCCTGCACTCTCTTCTAGAGTAGTCCAATCACAATGCTTGCTTCTTGTCTTTAGAAGGTTCATTCGACAATGTAACAAATTTAATCCCTACTTAAGATAGTATAGTACTAGTACAAATCGATTAGAGTATTTACTGATGGTTTTTCAATATAAAGCATACTAGTGGTTAATCGCAGGTAAATTGTCCATGCATTCCAGTTGTTTTTTTTTTTAAATAAAATTTTAGAGATTTTTAGGAGATTTATAAAAAATCTCATCTAGTTATTTATACATCCATACATGTATTATTGAATAAAGACAGCGTTATGTATTGCTTTAACTCTATAACGCTAAAGATGGCTGACGTTTCGACATATGTTTTGATACAACAGTTTCGTAAGATTATTATTACACAATCAAATATCAATTGTTCGATCCGCTATTAAACGGTTAGGGACAGTGAGGTTTAACAGCAGCGATGTTACTCCTTATAGCATAGGCCTGAGTAAGCGTATAGCAGTGTGTTTCGTGTTTCAGCGGCTCCCCTTTGAAAGGTGCTGTTATTGGGCCTCTAACCCGTCCGCTCACATTGATTAACGAAAATCGTAAGTGGAGAACCTGGGTTTTGACAAACCCATACGAACGCCTATCTTAATTGCTAGGGGTTAGTTGCTAAATGTAACTCCTAAGATATTTTGAAGGTAGTCATTGAATTTTAAAGGTGGCTCAAATCATTCTATAAGCAGATTATATGATCTACCCGTTTCGTCGTACATAATAACGGCCACGCCACCCTGGCGACCTTAGCCTCCCACTAATGGTGTCGTTTCTATTCCGCACCATGCACAAAGTTTCCCGAATCACACCTATAACGATCATCTTGGAAGGAGCTGCACTTTAGTATGACATGAACCCTCCTTGCGCCAGTTCGTTTGTTTGAGCTGCTTCTGTCGAAAACTCAATGGTTTTGAAAGGAAATTTCATGCCTGTGAACTCGATTTTAAAGGTGTTGTACTTAGTTGTTCATTAGCGAGGCGGCGCTTTGAAGCGTACGAAAGCTTCTTACAATGAACGCTGCACTCAATTTGTGTACGTCACACGTAATGTCAGTCTTTCGTATTCATGTGTTATAAGAACGCCACCGTCAAATCACCTCTTGTCGTCGACTGATACATGATAGATTGCTACATTGTTTACGATGAATAAGCTAAGCTGTTCAACTGCTGCATGACGTGGGTTATCTTTGACGCGGCCGTCGAACAAGAGGTTTAATTACAGATCTGGAGTAGTTGCAATCTGGATTTGATTGCCTACAACTTGTTCACGGTGACCTGTATGTAAACGATGTCAACGAACGCGCAGCGATTTTCTGTTTGTTTAGTTTAGGAGTAGCACAGGTTTGCGGTAAAATTATAGTACGCAAACCACAGAATATTTATAGAGACCATTATTATTGTTTTAATTAAGTATACTTCGATTCGACGATTGAGTTTTCTTAGCTCATTACATTCCATGCTTTGTACTCTTCGGCGAAAAGGAGACTTCGAAGATCATGAGCTCAAAGTGTTTAGTTTTCAGACTCCCATCCTCTGTGGCTAGCTATCTCATACGAGTTATTTGTGCACTGTTTGCAACACCAAACACAGAACCACGGCAAACATCGACGAGGAGCCACTGAAGTGAATGAACTTCGTAGCTCGCTCCCCATTATCGTTAACGCTGTGTACTCGCCTGACAAGCCAGATTTCTCCGTTTTTCTTTTGCCCTTGCTTACTCAGCCGTCCTCTCCGGTTCAGGCCGATTTTCGCGCGATCGAAGTAAGCTAATCCAGCCGCGGTGTGACCCAGTCGCATCAGCCAGTACCACAGCGATGCTTGATACTTCTTCCACAGTAGTTCGCCAGACAACTGCGAGGTACACAGATCGCATACGACGGATCACACACGGACCGTCCCGCTCGTGTCCACATAGAAGGTTCTACAGAAGAAATTCTGCCTATCGCGTACATCCGTATTGTCCACGAAGCACAATACGAAGAGGTCGACGGTGGAAAGAAAGCTGCCGTTAAAGAGAGTGTCGACGCTTTGTCCACTAGCCTCAAGCCAAACTGTTATTGGCTGCCCCCTAGTTTTATTATCCCATTGAAGAAACCGAAAACAACTAGTGTCTACTTTCTGATCAGTAATATTGTTTGCAATAGCTACTATTCTGATTCAGCAGTGTGGCGTCACAAAGGTCCCTCCTCGGTGATTTTTCCGCGGGTTTCCAATCCTGTAGAAAGTTTCACCAAAACGGATAAGAACCATGTACATGTTGGGAAGGATGTACCGCATTCTAGCACTCGTCTTGAGTGAGTATTAACAATTATATCTCCGATGCTATGTAATTAGAGTTCATAGATTCAATTAGTTTTGTATTAAGTTTAATTGCAGGATCTTAGGGACATAAAAACCTTAGATACTTTTCAGATTAGCTCTAAACGCAACGTCGTGCAATCTTTAGCTTATGTCTGGTTACTTTCTTCTATGTAATTAGGGAGAAATATAAACTATAATTATATATATATATGCAAGTATTTCAGCTCGTTGTAACAGTCTTGGAGTGCGATATTTATACGATGATTTGATTTGTATGTGAACGTTTTTATTCGAACGAGATAGAATGTTTCCGCACAAAATAATTATTTCATGCACAAAAGTCATGTTGTATTTATGTGCAGTTAGCGGAATTTGAGGTTGCGGGCCTCACTGATATCTCAATTAGATGATTAGCCTGATATGAGTACTTGCCGTTGAAAAACCAGGCCTTTACACTGATTAATTAGAAGCGCGCAAAGGCAAAGGGGGACGGCATGCATTAACGTTGAAATTGCCATTTCCCGTATAGAAAACATGACTATACCTAATGAACCAATCACCAAGGGTGTTTACAGGCGAAAATATAACTGTTACAAGAAGGCAGCTCTTTAATACGTGCCCTTACATTCCAGTCTTATTCTGTTCAGACTTTGAATATCGGGCCAAATCAGAGGCGGCGACAAAAATCAAGCAGACGGTCAGCAATATCCGAAATGATCTTCGCAACCGCGTGGGAAATAGGACCCGAAACCAGGGTAACCGGACTCAAGAATTCAATCCAGCAGGTGTTCATTGTACTTTCAAAGAGTTTTTACCAAATCGATTGTATATATCGTAGTTCGCCAGTCATTCTTTCAGAACCTCCTTTTTTGCCAAACCCACTGCCTTATTTATATTCTCGTTCCAGTCGGCCTGTGATAAGCTCAGCCCTAAGTAATTTCTAATATTTCAGACCCTCTGTCGATTCGATTTTTGGTGTTTGGTGACTGGGGAGGTATACCCTTCTATCCGTATAGCACGGTCATTCAACGTCGAACAGCGAAAAAAATGGCCCAGTTTGCCTCTCGGAAAGAAGTGCAGTTTATACTAGCGCTTGGAGACAATTTCTATTTTACTGGAGTGCGAGATGTCAACGATCGACGATTCCAAGTGACTGTCCCGGTTTTTTTTTTCTTTACTTTATGACGACAAACAAAAAAGCGTGAACCGGAATTGTTATCCGGTTAGTTAAATTTAATGTGAAGGCATATTGCTCATACCTAAATTATCCGAAATTAATTCAGAAGGTAAGGCATTTTTTAAAGCTTATATTAAATCTGTAGACGAGTGAGCCAAATTTGTATATGGTTCATGCTATTCGCACTCGAACCCAGAGGTTTCTCTTATTGTAAAAACTGATTCTATATAATAAATAGAAGAAAACGCGATTTTTTTTGTAGAGAACGTTCGAAGAAATTTACAACGACGGATCGATGAGAATCCCATGGTACATTATCGCCGGAAACCACGACCATGACGGGAACGTCTCAGCTCAAATTGCCTACTCAAAGGTTTCAAACAGATGGTAGGCATTTTTTCTGACCACTATTATTATTATTGGTGGTGGTATTTGAAAATCCCCGAATAATCGGGTTTCACTTTAAGCGTTTATGTACGAATTAACACGAATCATCGAAAACCGAGAAATCAGCCTTATTAATTGGAATAATTTTTTTCTGGCGCTGCGTCGTTCGCCATGCGATTACAGGATCTTTCCAGACTATTATTATAGCCGGACATTTGAAATACCTGGCACGAAGGGGGATACTCTGGACGTGTTTATGCTAGACACAGTTCTCATATGTGGGAGGACAGCAGGCAACGAAGATGACCAACCGATCCCGCAAACTCGAAGCAAAAACTATTCGAAACAATTCCGATGGCTAATCGCTGAACTCGAAAAGTCTAAGTAAAAATGACAGATAGATTATTTGCAGATGACCTGAATGTTATTTTCTTTTGTCCTACCATAACCAGCTTGTCCTGTTATCGATGCTCAACACGGACCTTTGAGAAGTTACTGTACAATTATGCTAGTTCCTCACTAACAGCATTCGGTTACAGTCTGCAATTTATGCAGTCTGCAAAAAAATAACACAGAAACGAACGGCAGCCCATTTGCTTTTACGCATTTGCCTTGCTACTTGACCAAATGTGTGTGTGCTTCTTATTATCTGTCTGATATATTACAGGGCTAAATATATTCTGGTAGCTGGACACTATCCAATATACTCCGCGTGCTCGCATGGAACCACTGATTGTCTAGTATCGGAGATGGTTCCTATTTTGCAGAAATACAGAGTAAACGCGTACCTAGCAGGACACGACCATGACTTGCAGGTGGGTGGTATTGTGGACAACAGACAGCGCTCTGTCTTCGTACTAGAGCTTAAAAATCGATTAATAATGGTACTGAACATGTTTGGCAATACGTGAATGCGTAAAACTGAAATGAACATGTCGCAATACGTTGAGTGCTTCATAGATTTGTCAGATACGACATGTTGTATGGAACATGTTTGTAATTGATTTATCGTTTAATGGTTTTATTGATTTTAATACCATGATTAATAAACGTGGTTCATATACGTTCTGGCACTGTATCTGTGTGTCCATAATTTCTTGTAGCACATTCGACCTGACCTCGGTCCAGGAAATTGGACAGTTGAATATTTTGTATCAGGAGCTACCAACTTTATCAACCCCTCGCTCATCCATAAACGGACGCTTCCAAAGGACTCATTAAAGTTCGCATGGGCATCGCTATTTAGCTATGGCGGATTCGCGTATATGGAGGTCAACCGGCATCGAATGGTTATGCAGATGTACAGCACGGCTGGAATTATGCTGCATGAGCATACCATGCCTCCAAGATTTTAAAAACCGCGCAATTCTAATAGGTTTACTGTTTGGCGATACAATACAACAAAAACACCTTTATTTAAAGAAGAATGTATAGGATAATGCCAAGAGTCAATTGAGAAGTTTTGAATTCGTAAACTGAGTTACCCAAGCGAAGCCGTTATATGAATATTTTCATGGCGTATAAGCAGTCATGAGAAATCGATGTTAGTTTTAGTGTAGGGAATACTGTAACATATAGTTTAACAAGACTGTTACAGTAATTCTGGGACTTGCATTGGTTGCTTCCTAATTATTAAACGGCTCACTTTATTTAATAATTAATCATACAAATTATTATTATTTAGAGAGTCTGCATTGCGACGCGTATTGAATAGTACCTACTGATATGAACTGAGAAGACCGGTTACTGTTGGCGAGTAGGACCTCGCGCGGGCTGTAACGTATAACAAATCGATTTGAGAGCTCCAAATCATTTTGTGCAATAACTAGTCCATTAAATCCATAATATTCATAATATCTAACCTATTTAGGTAGAGGGGCAGCCTCTTTCAGCACCTAATCTTTTTTTTTATCATATAGTGGCATGGGTGCCATAAATGAGCTACTATTAACGACCTTCAGTTTTCTTGGCGATATTCTGAGTAGGATCGAATTGCGCTGTAGTGCTTATTGGGTTAAGATGACCCTTACAAAGGCGGGCATTTTTAAAGATGTGTAGTAATGTCAATGAGAGCTGACTGATACCTTGTGAAAGAATAATGAACTACATCCTTGATGCAGAGCTTTAGGTGTTCAATAAACAGTAAAATGTGTATAAATACTCTGTACAATGTCGAGTCGACTATCTATCTTTTTAATTCATTCCTTGGTGGAAAGACAGTACATTTTGGAAAGGCCGAGTAGAGAAACGTTCCATTAAGTCAAAATGAACTTGCTCAAGTGAACAGCTTCCCATAACAATACAGGTGACACTTGCCACAAAAAAGCGTGTCTGGAATTTCAGAATCAGCATTCTTTATGAAGATAAGGTCAACATTGTTGGTTAGAGCAAGCTTACAATATTTCAGAAGTTTGTTTTAATAGTTTTTCCAACGCTTCGATGAATGATGCTAAACTGTTGCGTTTCTTCAACGTTAATAATGATTACAGGATTTTTTTAAGAACTTGAATGATTGGTATTTTTGGATCTAGGCGTTTGACCTCCAGATGTGATTATTTTTTACATCATTTACACTCCAAATCCTACTGTTTCGAAGTAATCTCTATATTATTATTAGTTACGTTCTAGATTTATATGTGCTCGGAGGAACAGCCCATTCTTGGGCGAGACTTAGTTGCAGTACGCTATGAAAGATTTTATTCTGAAAATGCAATATAAGACAGATGACACAAATGACCATCAATACGTTTTTATTTAGTAATTACTATGCCATCCTTTGTAACAGCCGACAACTAATTATAATAAAACCCATTGTCTCAAAGTTTAAATGTTCTCGGTTAATACCTGGCTATAAAACAGGCCTGGAATAATTACTTTTACAGTCTGTTGAGCTCTAATTATTTTCAAGTACGAGTTATCAGACAAAATTTTCATATGGTAATCTCTACCGATACAATGTATTTACTTACAGATAGTTTTAAAGAAACCTCTATAAGTAATTACACTGACCTGCATGTTAAAGGAACACACCTTTTAAAATAATGACACGTTTGTTAACAGTTGTCATATGTAGTAGATAATTTTATTACAAAACACACTTTACCGTACTTGTTTCGCATTGGTCATCACCATCAAATATTACTAATATATTAATTATCCTATTATATTATTATTATTAAATTATTATTATTATTATTACCATTAGTAACGTTTTATCTGTCTAAGGTGTTCCGTCACCGCTTCATCGATAGAATACACACAAGAGACAGGCTATGGCATCGTCTAGCCAGGCCATGATGGCTACAATCCGTTTTCGACGCTTTGCAACCTTACCTTACAGCGATTGTGTTACAGTTATTATCATTTTCCTTTTCGTTGTTTTCCGTTATCCTTTTCTCAGTTTCGGCTTCGCAGGGGTATCTTCCTAGGCTTATTTTTTATGCTTTTCCATCGACCCATTCAGTTTCCTCCTATATATATATATATATATATTCTCTTTCACACTAACTTAAACAGCATCATTGCTTTACTGATAATTCGTTCTGCACCAAAGCAGTTCTGCAAATATTTTCCAGGTGGCTCTTGTATCAACGAACCCAGCCGCCGTGTCCCCGTGTAAACTCTCATTTCCATTATGGTGCATCGATGTTTGTCTGTGCGCGTGTGTTAGGCAAAAGAATTTTCGTAAATGACGTGTTACTGCATCTAAATTTATTAGCCAAAATTAGACAGCTAACGGGCCTCTGCACATGTCCCTCCTTGGAGCAAACAATTAAGAGAGTGTTTGTGTTTGGGTCAGTGGCAGGTAAGTGAGAGATAGGTTCAAACTCGCTTCCAATCTGCTTTTTGACGTGATTATGAGGGTGTATGAAGCTCGCTGGTCTATGATTATATATAATAATAATATATACCTCCTATGGACGAATACTCATTCGAGTCCACATTTATGCAACGAATTGTGTTACGGCTATTTGTCAAATTTGGCATTTTAAGTAGCCAGGTACACGGCAAACGAGTGAAAGTTGTCTGAATAACATCGGTACAGATCTGTGACATTTTGAGACTCCAAACAACGGTAAGCCTTAAACCTTTAAGTGCATTATGTGTATATTTACTAGATCTGTATCTTTTTTGTAAAATATTTATTTGGTCGAGAATTTTAGATAGAATGAACTCAAATAAACGCAAATAATTCATCTAATCTCATGAGGTGTAGTGAAAAGCGAAACGACCGCCCGCGGTACTTTCCACTTTTCACTAGTGGCAGATCAGCGTCTGTTATCCTAGAGCCATCACTATCATATAGAGTTTCCCACTTATGCCTAAAGTTATGAGGATAGTACTAATAAATTTGGTTTTTGTTGACACCATTTTGCCCTATCAAAGACCGGAACACGTCGATATAGTACACTTTCACGAAAGAAGCGTCTGCCACAGTGTTGGCAAAGCCACAGTCAACGAAAGCACTATAAAGTGGCAGAAGATAAATAGGAACCACAGAAATGGCTCTACATCCATTTTTGGGTAGCTACACATGATCCGAAGTGATTTGTCTATTCCTGTATCAGGTCCGCGAGCTTGTAATTATATATGTACATGTGTATAAGCATATGAATAAATACAAACGTGTTGACTGCGAAGGTTAACTTTTCTGAAACTCTTTACCCTTAGTTACAAACACAAACAGATAGGTGGGTAAATTTGCGACAACTGCTCAAGAAATTGTACGTCACTGCTTTGCGCCTTGATTCGGTTAACGGAAACTGGTAATAAATGAAGCCTGACGATAAATCAACGTATATGTATCTACTCGACGAAAAATAGTCATAGAAAGTAACAACCACAACAACCAAGTAGAAGTGGTAGAAGCTCGGTAAGTTTATTGACGTACATACGCAAAAGCAGAGATGGCCAATATTATCATTAATCACTACTTCATCACACGTTAACTTACTTGAACCTGAAGAACAATGAAAGAAAAAGATAAAAACCATAATTGCTATCTACGGAGAAAGGGTAACGAGACTAAGATTAGCGTGACTGGCAACAATTACGCATCGATCTATGACTATAGCCAAAAAGAGGAGAAACGGTGCAAATCAATATTATTTTCTTCAGATGGCGTTAAGAAGACACTGTTAAAATTATTATCCGATTCTCTTTAAAACAAAAAGCATGGGTTAGACAATATATAAACATCCTATAACTAGGTTTACAACAGAATGAAAGCAACGTTATTAATTATGTGGAATGTCGTGCTTAAGGTCGCGTAATTAAATCTTGCAAATACTAGACGCACTCATCTGACGGCACACTGTATTCATTAGATGTACTTACTCGTACTTTATAGTATAGAATTATTACTCATAGCGACAGTAATAAATAATAAAGCAAGATTAATAATAATCCCCGCGTGACTAGATAGATGCATGGCAATGATCTTCTTGTACTCACGTATTGCGTATATAGACTACTCAACTAACAGGATTTCAAGATATAGGCAAAGAATAGCTTTAGTATCGGATTTTAGACTGATGGCAATCCGTTCGAAAAAATGACGACAACTGACCGTATTCACAAATGTTGAATCCTATATGTCCATTTATCTGTTGCTACATGTAGGGACTCCGTATCTGTGTGTTTCTCTGTAGATGTTTGGTGTTCTCATGTGTCCATAAACTAATCCGACTCAGCATGAAACCGGCCAATCTCGATTGTTTAATATTCTTTAATGTAAGTCCATAAGTTACTTCAATAGCCACATGTAGGCGCTTACAACCATGCCGCTACTTATTAGGTGATAGCGTTGTTTCCAATTACCCATTTTTCTAAATTTGTTTTTTTGTTACGGATACGTATCACAATGTTCAGATAGAAAACTTCAGATATGAGGCGTTCTTCCACTCCAATAAATTGCTGCAAGCTCTTGCAGTAGATTCAGATACGACGAGCCTAAGGAAACAAATTTGTGTTCACGTTTCTACTCAGGTACCTTTATCTATTTAGGTAGAACCTTTGAAAACCTCTAATTGGGAATCGGCACAAAGATGCTTGTTAAAGTCTGGGCAGTTGTAGCCTAGTATTATGATATCCATGTTTTGCCTTACTCCATTTATCATCGAAATCAACCGGTTTCAATAACTTTATCTTTTATCTCCTCATTGAAAGATTTTGGGGGATCCATTTACATGTAGAATTCTACGTGCATACGTAGGGGCTCAGTTCTCTGTTTGCAATCAAGATATGATTATCAAGGCACGAATCAGCTCGTTAAGAGGGGAGACAATTATTACGGTTGTTGCCTCATAATTACGTCTGTATGTAGTATTGTTCCATAACGAATTCTTACTTGTTTCACTGCTGTCATATGTAGAATCGTATTGTAGCAATAGGTTAAATTGCCATATTTGTTTATTGTACGTGGTTTTTGTGTGGCTTCGTTAGGTGCCTACCACTCTTCATTATTACCGTATGAAATGATCGAACGTCTTGATATCAAAAATGCGACCCACCTAAGCTCTATTTTAGCTACAGTACGTAACGTTTGTTATATATTTATACAGTACACACATGTTTGTATTTCGAACTGGTTCACTCTGACCTGCTGTAGATCTGCTTTAGCATCGACTCGCTAAATAACGAGGACAAAAAAGAACATAGGTTTTAGTTGAACTAAGCCAACTGTTTTTCGCTAAGAAGATAAGCTGCTAATTCTTCTACGCGTACACCAAAGTTTCTTTTTTTCTCTTACTTCATCTGCGTACATAAACCTACGACATCCAAGCACGTAAGTTCCATTAGCACCAGCTTGTTGAACGAACCAGGCCTCATATACAATCTCACCCTTGCATACGTTGCGAAATTCGCTTGTCACCCAAAATCAAATGCAGTGCGCTCTTTCGAGAGCGCCCTGGAATAAACGCCGCGCTGTCTGTCTGCGTAGGCTCAATTAGGCTAATACCTGTAGCTAATCAAACTACCCGTTGGACTACATGCATTTGACAATATCAAATCGCGAAGCACTAATGCTTATTGAATAGCGTGGTGTCAGAACGCACACCTACGCCATGAGTCCGTAGTAGTAGCTCCAAGTAGAGCATTTGTTGTTTCGATTGAATAACAATCAAATTCTGCAAATTGTGTATGTTTTTTTATCATTTTTTGTATCACTATAGTAGATCGTCTTGCTGTCCTCGTGTTTCTATATTCGCATGTCTGGAATTGTAGGCAGCTGTGTGTACCTATTTGTGAAGCGGTCTTTGCCTATTTTAGCAGGTGTTGTTGTGTACGTGTATTTGTTCACGGAGCTGTAAAGCCGAAAGTCGCGTCATTTCTCGAAATACTTTTTTGGCTTTTTAAGATTATGAGACGATTAATGCCTAGGTAATCTTTTATTGAGAAAAGATCCCGGTGGACGTGTGTCTGCGTGTGTATTTGAATGACAGCAGTGGCATATGGAGAAGGGTCTGTTCATTTTGTTATCTCAAATAATAAATGGGATCAACCGTCGATAAAAAGCGTTTGTAATTCATAATTGTTTGGTTTACTCTTCAACCTGTACATAAGGTTTATCCGTAGTGGCTCAAAACCTCCTTTCGCGAAAATATGTATCGTAATATATCCACATACATCGTTGTTGGAAAACTCATCGCTAAATGGACGCAATCCTACTTTCTTTGGCGATACAGGTCAACAGTTTTCTTAGTTCAGGTTTGATCTTTATTCTATCCCTAATCGATCCTAAATCTGTCCACTGAATAAAATCACGGTGCTATTAATATCATGCCACGTTTCAATCAACAGAAGAAAATAAGACAGGACTATTTCGAAAAAAATACACTTTAAATGCGAAAAAAGGAAGCATTTCCTAATTAAACTATAGAAGCCATCCGCAGAAGTTTCATGCTTTATGCTATGAGAATAAACTGGGAAAGACTTATACATTGCTAAAATCCACTAGATCGGCTTTATCATAGCGTATAGCGTAAACGTTCTATGCCAAGCTAAGATGATGCCGCTACATAGTATGATCTCAACGTTAAATTACACAAGATCGTACTCTATTCAGTGGACAATTTAGTCACTCTTGTCGAATAATCTTATCACTTTAGTAAATCTAATGTTCTGATAAAGCGTCATGTTCATTTTCCTCGAGAAATTGTTTTTAAACATCACCTAATGTATGTATATATATATATATATATATATATATATATATATATATATATATATATATATATATGCATGTGATACAAATAAAGAGATCCCAATTTTATGAATTTTTAAGATTAACATTTTATCATCATTATCACTATCATCGTCGTCATAATTATTCTTTTAATAGTAATATTCACTTTTAAAGTTTTTGTTACCGCCATCATATATCCCTAAATAATATTGAAGTCAATGTATCGATACACTTCTCTCCGTAATCATAAACGCAAACTCACCCATTTACAACGCCCAAACACACCAATTACTTTTTAGCACGAACGTGCTTCAATGCGCTAAAGTGCAGTCTGAAAACATTTTTCATGATAATCTTCGGTTTCTTTCTCTCTTCGTCTCTGTCTTTTTCGCTGACGCGCGCATCTTTACATTGGCATTTTTCATTTAACTCTTTTTAGCTTACGGCCCATTCTTCATTACAAGGTCTACGCCATTCATCAATGAATTTATTTATTACATATGTACTAGCTGTTTCGCCGTCGACGTCCCTTGCCATGTCGAAGTTTCACTCACGCCATTCACATCGGAAATTTCGATTTCAGCCTTTTTTTTTGCTTCGTATTTGATGTTTCCTGTCTTCTCAATTTGTCTTCATATAACATTGCTTTAGTTCCATGTTATAGTTACTACGTGCTGGTAGATTTTGCCCGCTATTCGTTACTAAGGAGGTCTTGTATCGCATTCCTTGCCATCGTCTTCGCTGTCAATTGATTAGCTTTCACCATTTTTCATTATGATCATCATTATCATCAGCATCGCCGCCGTCGTTATTTTTATCGTATTGCATCACTATTATCTTGCCATATGGCATTATACGACATAAAGGTTTACGTTTATAAAAATAGAGATATGATCTCATATTCTTCTGCAAATTGATTAGCGGACTATTACTGTGTATTGGCGTACGTTTTTAGGCATAAAGTTCTTGTTTTTCTTTGAATTTTTTGTTCAAAGAGAAGGCCTTGAAATAACGTGGATAAAGTGGAAGCAGAATTTTTCTAATTTCTATTAGATTAGTTAACAATATACCGAGTTTTCCCTTTACATTTATTTGCGGCTTTTAGAGGAGATTCGCCTAAAGCTCGGTGAGTGGCAACGAATCAATAGCAAGGGGTTATCAAATGGCAAAAACGCATATGCAATACGTCACGAGAAATTATATTTATACGGCCTTTTCAACAATTGTTTTTGAGGCCATAGAGTTATTAAAAATTTTCGTAACGAACGCGTCAACTTGCAATGGGACATCTAACATCTTTATGAGTTCGTCCTTTGGTAAATCGTATTGTACAGGAGCTTAAAGCCGGAATTTCGGTCTTAATATCAAGTATTAATGATAACCTATCATGAAAAAGTAGTAGTTCGTTCAAAGATCCAGAAGTTTGCCGACTATGGATTGGGTAAAGTCAAGGGAAACGATACAATTGGCTTAGCGCTGCTTACATTAGCGGAAATGATAATAAGATCACCAACATCATCATACATTCAACGTGTATTGGAGGAATAATGTTGATTATAATAATTTATTTTACTATAGCCTTTGTTACTACTATAGTACTTGTCATTTATTATTATTATTATTATGTGCTGGGATCGATATTGTCGTGTTACTATTGTTGTGCATACTATGAATATTCTTCATTATCTTTTTCACGAAAATACTATTAAGGTACGTTTGGTGTTGAGCTCATTAGGCAACGTCTTCGTTCTACTGCAGCGCACTTTCGGCAGTTAAGCGCGAAACTGCGAATGCTGTTAACCCGTTCGACATGAGGGCACACCGCGATGTTTAAATTAATGCACAGACGACAATACTTTCCAGCGATGTCTCAGACCAGTCAGTAGACAAGTAGAAATAGCCAAAAATTGCTGGCTCGTAAGATATCTGTAGAGACAGTAATAGCTATTGATCAAGGGCAAATAAGGTATTACGTCTGTTTTTGCCCATGTCTGTGTAGCGGTGATTTCGTGTATACTATACGCAGTTAAGTACCCCTGACGTTTTCTTAGATTACAGAGGTCTCTTCCACAGGTATCCGGAAGTGTATTTTTTAACTGTCCCATTAGGCACAACTAAGGTTGCACGCGATTTCACATTATACCCTTCAGCCATCACTTGGGCAATTCATTTCTGCGCAGAGTTCGCTCTTCCATGGTTGAATTTTAATATACGTCAAACATCAACATTCATCTGCCCATCAGACATAGTCCAATTGTATAATTTTATTCTTGCAGTAAACGCTGCATTTATAAAGATACACAATGACATGAGTTTATCTATAGACAGATTGTTTCTTTCACGCTTCACCTATTCATGTTTTCTGTATCAACAATACAAATTATTAATTATATGCGTGTCTGTACGTCGATAGCTACGTCTCTTGAAATCGGAAATCGAGATGACTTCGATTTCCTGTAAAAATCAGATCATCGAAGAATATAGACACATCTTATTTATTATGAAGTGTTCAAATCCAAGTGAATTAATAAACCAGGCCCTATCAAACCACCCGTCCACATTGAGAATCACCAATTCTACTATATTAGAAATACCAAATAAGTTAATATTTGCAGAGTGCCGTAGCAATTATGGGCAATCAATTCACCTTGTCAAATTAAGGTTAACTCTTATTTTGACCTGAGTTTTCTCGAAAAAGCACAAGATCAACAAAAACCTAAAAAACACACAAGCAAAGTAACCGTTATATATATGAGCCTGATACCATTGTTGGCTAAACTCGTATGATGTCGTATCTTACTTTAGACAAATGTAAAGTATTTGGGAGCCAACAAACTATATATGTTCCATCTACCTAAAATGCTTAATAAATAGATGCTTGCCAAAGAAAGTTGTTAACTCGTATATATTTACCCACATATAATGTTAAAAGGTAGCCTGGCGCTATACAAATAATTTCGTAGCAAAACGTCTAAAAATTAGCAACGTCCAGCTAATTTACGATGTATCCTGCCAAGTCTAACCAAAATTCGCAATAAGCACTCTAATCTTGACAATATTTTTGTGGAACGACGCATAACGCGTAGTCTATACATATATATGTATACAACAAAAAAAAAAACTGTACGATAATCAATACTACTATTCGACAAGCGGTCTCACTTCAAACAGATCTGTTTAACTTAAAGCAATTACCATCGTTGTGGCTATCGTAGGATCCCCGAGGCGGTCACGTCGACCTTGTCACTTGCGGCGTTGTTGTATCTCTGGACCAACTTCATTTATATTCGTAATCTGCTTTTTGCAGATTCGGGTGTAATGGCAGCAAGCCTCCCAGTACACTCAAATCAATACGAACTGCACCAACTTGAACTATTATTGTAATAAAATAACGGACGTTCGTATGTGTTTGACAATTACACGGTGACATTTGCTGACTATTATAGATGTGACTTCCCCTTTAGCCGTTACTATAAGGGTTGTTCTTGTGCTCGAATCCGCGAAAACAAGTTTGATTTAATAAGCAGTCCTTCAGATCATCCCGCGGCCCATCTTCGTCTCAAATCATCTTACATCTACGATATATGATTGGACACCCCACTCGAACGATTTGCTTCAGTGTGATGATCTCGTATGGAAATTAATAGATGCATGCATTTAGCGTCATCAACGAAACTCCATGTGGCGAATGGCCGTGCTGTTTTTCTATGTATATCATTCGGTCGTTGATTCGCTCATTAATTAACATATGTGATCAGTAGTACTTAAGAAGGTTGTTACTGTATAATTGCTTGAATGACTTCATGGTTTTGTTTGAATTTACCGCCCTCATCCCCCTCACCCTCTCGCTTTCCCTTAGCCGCGTTTCGCCCAAACTAACGAAAATCTTACTATTTTGCTGAGTCAACAATTTGCCTGGGCGTGAACCAGTGCAGTTCCCGCCTGTTCGGTTGAGCCTCGAGCTCAAACTCTGTTGCCGCCTGACTACCGCACAACTGACTAGAAAGTAGATTATGCCAATTGAGGCAACAAACAAACGAGTTGCTATCCATCGGCTGGCATCAGCTAATCTTCACTCATTCACACATCCATTTGGCCATTCAGTTTTTTCTATAATACACTTTCACACACATACACGTTCGATTCAGATACTGACGTCCACTCAGCTACATATGTAACACAGTTTGCAATCTATTCGCATTCGCTCGTTTCCCGCGGAATTTCGTCTTTAGCTCCACCGCTGGTCATCAGTGGCCAGCCACATATCGGAAGCCAACTTTGTTGCTATCTGTTGGGTATTTGTTGTAATTTTCGACCGAAGCCTTTACCATCTTGCTGTCAATTTATTTTTCTTATGATTATCTTCGTTTTCTTTGAGCAACGAGCTCGTCCAGTGCCACTTTGTTGGTGTGTGGCTCTTCACCAGTGCAAACAAATTATGTCCTTTTAAATAATAGTAGCATCCATAGAATTTCCTTCTTCTGCCACTGTCTCGTTATTACTAATAATAGCAATACTATAATAGTAATAATAACGATAATAATAGTCGCAGTAATCATATACTAATAGAAATTATTTTACTTAATTGTAATACTTTCTGAATAATCATCTTATCAATATTTATCGGACATCGCCTCTTAGTTCGCCCGCGTTTTTCACATGCATTATTATTCACACAAATATTTTTCAACTGATAATTTTCTATGTCTTAATAGTAATTTAATATTTATCCTGTTCATATATATATATATATATATCGCCGTCATCTAGGCTTCTATATGTATAGTTATAGACAAAATGGCACACATAGGTTGCCCTCATTCTTCAAGTCTTCATCATTTTCTGACATCAGCTATAAATCGTAGTATTAATTATAGTATTCGTTGCCGGTAACACTCTTTTTCTCTCACGGGCTCTTTCCCAGTGACACCGTAAGCATTCTCTTGGTAAAATTCGATTAATCACTTAAATACAGATACCGGGTTAATCGAGTTGGCCGGTACAACACTTGGCCATCGGTCTTCTATCTTTTTCCGTCGTCTTCTGTTCTTAACAGTAAACTAATAGGTCGTCACGTCAGTATTATGGTTGTACAAATTTTATCTACAAAATGTAAGTGCCTATGGTCTCGTCATCATCTACTCTTTGGTAGAAAAGTTGGCTTCTCTTTTATATCATCCCATGCCGTATCTATTTTTATTTTGTTTAATTACCATATTCATCTTCTTATTCGTGTCGTCTTTCGTATCGTGCAGTATGCCACTAATAATGCTGTTAATGTGTTGTATCTTCTACACGTCCTTGTAATATCGCCCTGTCGATGTTTCCGTTTTAGTTTTCGTGATGAACCGTTCCGTTATTGGCATTGTTATCTCACATAGTATCACCATTGTAGTGACATGGTTTCAAAGTAATCAACAGGTAATATTTGACGATAATAAAATCTTTGTATGTGTCAGCAGCGGAAGATCTGCTAACGCAACTCGTTCACAAGTGATCGCTCAGCGAAATGTTCACGTGCCAGTTACAGTTGGCGGTTGCAGCAATCAGCAAACATCTCTTTCTTTTTGTGCGCAGCAGCATATTCTGCATGCCTCCTCAATAATAATACGTAATAGTAAAATTCACATTATATTATTTTCCATCTCGCTTTTTTCCCGCTGGGTTTTAGTTTCATCACTATATAATCACACCCGACACGAATGATACGTTCATGTGGAATTCGACGGCGCCACCAACACGTCACATTTGTCCCCACCAGAAGGCAGCATGACGATGTCTTAGTGCACTTCAAGATTCCGGCACGCTTTTCATCGAGAAAGAAGAGAGGGGGAATGTGAGGGTTGTTAGCCCCGTTGCTTGTCGGAACGTTTTGTAGTTGTGGATCATTGCGTAAAACTATGGTGGCACCAACAATTTGGTGAATGAATACAAACGTGATATAATGTCCCGTTAACATTTTCCACGATTGCTATTGAGGTCGAGGTCATCGGCTAAGACAATGGTAGATTTTTCATTTCGGTCGAGCGATTTTGCCATTTCAAAGCTGCCTGTCATGCTGTGGCTACTTGGCGGAATCTTACTGCCGTTAAAGCAGACATTATTGATACTATGCGGCGTTAATGTGAGTGGCTTATGCGGACGCTGGAAGCTCATGATCTCCTGCACTTGGCCGCCCCACGACAGACGATAGGTTCCTGCTCGCCACCGAATCGTTGGGTCCCACAATGCTTGACAAAATAGGTAGAGCGCTCCAAATTCGCGGAACGACCACGCTATGACGAACTCCCATTTGGAGAAAGGCAACATGCCGTTCTGTGAAGGATTAAGATAGCAACAAATATAACATCATTTAAGATTAAATTCACCATTGGCTGATTCTTGGTTAACTGTGTTGTATATTCGTATATATATACGGGAGGAGAGTTGAGGAAAAACAGCAAATAACTGGTAAACAATACAAAGAGATACAGTACTTTTCTTTTTGTTAGCAAAAAAAAATAAAAAAACGTTCACAGAACAGCAGCATATATATCGCTTCTGAAAATCCAAGTATTTAAAGCCAAGATAGTCTTTCTTAGACAGTTGCTTCGCAGCGCATTTGAAACAGTACAAAACAAGAGCTGCATTCGCTGTTATCATGTTCGACTGGCTATTTCTGTAACAATATCCACCGACAAGTTGAAAGTCATTGAAGGCAAGGTAACCAGCCGACAAAACTTGTTATGCCAATCTTTGTGATTACGTAATAACTTTGTTCCCAAAACACTCTTGTTGAACACTGTCTACCCCGGCAATGAGCGAGTGGTTCGAATTAAGCAGTTATTCCACATGATTCATTAACCAAGATCGTTCTGAAAGATAATCAGCGCACCTAATTCTTCCTCGCCAGAACATCACTGTTGGTACTGAAATTTCTTATTACTCTTATATTTCGATTTTTTTCACTACTCGCAAATTTACGACATGATTTTCAACGTCCGTCTGTCCGATAAACAAAACTAGTTGGCTTTTAGGATCTCCTTGTTTTTTGTGTTCCTTGTTACCTGCACTATGCAAAGTAGCATCCAGTCAAGAAGGAACCAGATGAGTGAGTGTATCAGGTAAACAGCGAATACGTCCCAGCCAAAAAGCATCGATGTGGACCACGCTACGCACATACCGAGCAGCATACACTCCGACAGGGGCTCAAGGATTATTAGGTGGGGCAACATGGCAAACCGTAGTTTGGACCAACGGGTTAGTCTCTGTTGGAATAGAACCACATCACATGTACCACTGTTTTGCCACGCAGGCTGTGATGAAACGCTGATTTTCCATCCACTGAAAATGGGTATAAAAGATTATCGATGATATTCAGAACATATTCACTCAAAAACATATAGGGAAAAAATATGCACAAAAAGTATAAAGTAAATAATCTAAGCAAACGCATTTACATATAGTTCATACATTACTCCGCTTGGCACAAATTGTTTCACATAGGTTATCCGTCGCATCAGGTTATTACTTATTACTAGAAGATTCGAGTACTTTATATAGGGCCCACTATCTGAATGAGATAAGTTCAGACTGTCTCGTGCAAGTTTCTTTTCTAGAGAGGATATATTGGAGGATATGGGAACAACCGGTTGGCATTTTCGTGAACACACTCACCGGTCAGCAAACGTCTTAGCAAAAAAGTAGTCTTCAGCAAGGTACTGCGAAAACGACTGCATGCCCCCTGCCTTGTCCAGGATGTCTTTTCGCATTAAAGCCGACATTCCGGTTGCGCAGTTGACGCCTAGCAAGTCAGAACACAGATAGATTCTCGCATGCGCCGTTCCAAAATAGACCTGCAAAAAACACGAACAAGCATAGATATGTTACCGCATGCCTTCGCAGCTAGTAGTCGAGCATTGCGGCCGCAGCGTTGAATTAAGCTATCTAAATTAAACGTTGATATGATGTGGTTAGTTTGGGTAAACACATGTGCAAACTTGTAAAGTTTATTTATTTCTATAAACAAAACTGCACGAAAGCTCTACTGTCGCTATCGCGAACAAGTGTCCGTTTCGAAAACACCAACCTTTTCAAGTATGGCAGCGAAACCAGCACGATCACAGGTAAAGGGCATCTGATGGACCAGTCCTACATCAGGCGCCATGCAGAGCACCATGTCAAGCAGGGTATCCTCTTTCATCCGGATGCCCGCATCCGATACCATTATTAGAGGATACTTAGCCGCTTCGTAGCCCGGCGCCATATTATTGATTTTTGGGTTAGGACCGATACTTGATCCACCTAAGAAGATTACAGATGAAATCAACATATTCATATATGATTACTGTTTCTGCCTGAGCGCTGCATCTGTGATTCGAGAAAAGAAAAGACTACTTTGTTCATGGCAAGTGTTTGTATGTGTGTGTTTGAATTTCGCGAGTTTCATGGCTTCACTTACCATCGGATATAACCGCTCGTAATATCACAATCGTGTTACAGTCATTGGATCGACATGTAGAGTACGTATGAAACGTATGAGTCAAAATAGTTCTTCTTTATTATAACCTACTAGAACCCTCAACAACAGAATACCCAAAAATAATAATGGCTATCCAAATCTGCTTAGCCGATCCCTACAGCCATGAAGGGATGGGTATATGCTACCCACCCTTTATTTTTCGCACCTACTTCTTACTTTAAAGAGGCCAGGCGCGACGGTCAATCGAGGTTTGAAAGGTCACTAACGAAATTATCGGTTCAACGGGCTTATGGGTCATCAGCTAGTAGGTTTTCATAACTAGTTTTCACTGATGTCCACGCTTCCATTAATTAATTGACTATAGCCTATTCGTGAGAAGAAAAAAACGGGAGTCGGAGCGGCACTGACAGATTATACCTGAATTCATTTTGCTTCCTGTCAGCGATGCAACCTGATTTTTGTCGTCAGCTTCTCCCCGTTGCTGATAGAACGGACAAGCGAAAAGCGCGCTTTCATCTATTTCTCTCTAACACGCATGTGAAAAACGTGCATCCGGCTTAATTAATAATGTAACAGCTGTCTGGCATCGTAAATAAACCAGCCAACAACATCCGACTAGCTCATTCTTCCACTACTTCTCTCATTAATTTGTATCAAATTGCCGAATAATTTAACAGATAGTAGAGTTAGCGGCATCAACGGTACCAACAATCGCAAGTCGACACGATCGCTAGCATAAATGCGCTGAATTATTTACGATGGCGCAGACAGCAGCCAAACGAACGCCGCATCGCACAAATTATCTGCACAGATTCTCGTGCTCTTCGAGAGACCGCTGGGTTACGCGATTCGACAGGGCAGCAGCACTCGGCGCAGTGAAGGACGGAGCTGCTAATGATTAGGCGGCGTAATATTATCTACGAAATAAAAAATCTTCAATGGCCGATCAATGGCCAATTAACAAATTCAGAAATTAACAAATAAAAAAACTGAGAGCAAGTCCACTAATGTTTTGACTTAGTATATAATATTGTACATATGACTAGGTACGTCTTCGCCGAATCAGAGAAGTCTCCCGCGGGATAACTGAATTGCCTCCGTCTCCAGTGCAATAGTCACGCGTTTACCTAAAAAACTAGATGACGTTTATTGTGGTGTCTTGATTTGAAAGCGGCCGGAAACGCACTTCATATTATGCTGGCGGTCAGTTAGTGAAGGCAGTACTTAATGGTAGAGTTAAATTTATGACTCGGATCATTTATGAAACTAGTTGAATAAGTTGCCACTTTCTTGGACTAATCATAAAAGCTTAACTGGAATTTTGAGATTAGATTCGATTAAGCAACTAACTTTGGAGGACCATTAGGACCATCAATGATGCTCAGAGCGGCGTAAACACTTTTCAAGATATTCTAAATATAAGGAATTTACCAAAAACGATAATAAATCTTAGCTGAGTATACCTTTTTGTGGCTATAAAATAAATTTGCAGCAGCGACAAACAGGGTAGAAAACATATTTGACAGTCCGTTAACGGCTCAATAAAGAGCAAAGAAATTGGACGTTATACTCACCAATGAATATTTTCGCAGCTACATTCGGGTGCTTTTTCATCAAATTTTGCACGTGCGTGATGCTCGGACAGCCGTCTTCCTGCACGCAGAATAACAGCTCATACTAAAAATGCACACAGAACAACAGTATATAAGTACGTCACCTATACTGTATATCCGTAGGAAAATTTTCTTTGATTTTGCTATGTTTATTGATGATTTATTAACAGCCTAAATATATATATAACATATGTATAACAACTAGTTGTATCTATCAGACAATGAGTTCCGTATTTAATTCCGGTCTATTTGACGTTGGCTATCAACAGCAGTGCAACCACTATCACGAATTCGATAGCCAAAATGACAAAGCGAATACTATTATTAAGATGATTACTAGGTTTTCTGGAATGAAACTTCAGTCAGTGTGTTTACTTTCCCCTTCTACAGATCGGCAGTTCTTATCAGTGTAAATTTCGTTCGTTTCTCAGAACTCACTTTCCTGCTAATCTCTGTTGCCCAGCATGACCTTTCTATAAGTCCGGTTGCTGTATTGGTACCCTGAAAGGATCGGGGACCTTTGAGCCACGGGAGGTTCACAGATAACGGAAAGCTTCCGAATTAAATTCCGATTCTCATATTTTTATGAAAGTTTTTTTCTATTATTTATCAATTTCCGTATGCACGGCCTGTGAAGCATTGGCTTACTTGTTCATTCCGGCACCACGCCCAGCTTTCCGTCTGGTCGCTGGTTCAATATAACGGCCTACAAAAAAGGGTTGAAGATTGAGCATTATATGCCCTTCACGTTTGACGCTCGCGCAAATCCATAGCGCCCGCAGCTAAACCTCTGGGTTTTGGCATATCGGAGTTTTTGTTTTTTTTGGTAGACCAACATAGAACGTCAGAATATCGAATGAGGTAGAAGAAAATGCAGTGCAAAATAATCGAGGATCAATTCAGGCTCGTAGCGAAGGGCTGAGTGCATGGTTTATGATAGAACTTCGTCTATTCTGCCCGCTGCAAACATCCCGCAAAATGCCGGAACCGGTTTAATACAATTGTAAGGACAAATATCAGCGCCTCTAACGATTACATAGCCGCTTTAGTATTAGAATCATGACAAAGTCCTCTGGTAGTCTGAAATCATATAACGAAGCGTCTTCATCGACATTTTTCTTTTTTCCGTGGTGCTATACTCCAAGGAAATATATCATTCTCGCATAGGCCAAGCCAGAAAAAGAAGTTTGGTGCTCGATTAATACCAAGCAATATAAACTCAAAGAGGCAGTATCTGGCATACTAATAATAATAATAACAAGTAATGACATACAGCGCATTTGATCACGGTGACCTACGATCGATTGGCCCAAGCTTCTCGTTGTCCAAGAAATGCACCTGCTTCTATTTCGTTTGAGATGCATACTAAAAAAACCAGTATATTACCGAAGAAAGCTAAATTTCATTTTCAAATTATATAATATCTTAATGAAAAAACTACCCCGTTATTATGGAAAAAATGAATTATGAAGAAAATGAATTAATAAAAAAAAACTTACGGAGTTATTTGCCTAGTGATTCCTGTTTAAATGTGTAACAATTACAGTCCAAAAACGCAAATATAAAATGAGACGCTAACATATTTATTTATACTCGGGATTAACAATCATATCATTATATAACTACACATATGCTTTTCACTAATGTACATATAGTGGCAATGTTAGTATTGTGCTTTGTAGCTTTACACAATACGGGCTTCAGTATACTCAATCTGCCTTTAAGACTTTCGACCTCCTTTAGTACCTCCACGGCAAGCTTGTTTGCTTTTTGCAAAACCCCTCACGATGCCGAGAGGTTTCTTATATGCGCCTGGAGTATTAAAGTGAACAACCTTCTTCGAGGTTGTTGCCCTGACACCGCTTCCACTTGTTTTGCCAGAGGGTTTCTTGACAGCTCCTTTGTTTTGCAATCCTTGAGACGTCCTTTCTTTGGAGGTAACAAATCCGGATACCTTAGTCCTTTTAGCAGGGGGTCCGTCGCCCATGTTGTTGTCGTCACCCCCGCCTAATTTCGCCTCGGCGGCGCGACGTTCAGCTCTGCGTTGCATCTTAGCAGCATGCTTCTCTTGGGGCGTGCGTTTCTTTTTTTCCTTCTCTGGCCTCTTGCGCTTTTTTGGCACTGGGGCTATTTCATCCGGCTTTGTCTGATACTGAGGTAAATTTGGTACATCGTTATTAGCGCCGTACAACATCCTGCCACTACATAAGCCCTCCTCGATTCGCACAAGCTTCAATGTCATACGTGGCCCTAGTTCGTAGAGCCGGAGAGTGCTCTGCTGGCCGGGGATATTTCCTCGTGAACGTACT
The DNA here is from genome assembly GCF_002443255.2 of Varroa destructor. Lineage (NCBI taxonomy): Eukaryota > Metazoa > Arthropoda > Arachnida > Mesostigmata > Varroidae > Varroa > Varroa destructor. Next base: position 16,062,078 of record NW_019211455.1, on the reverse strand, counting down.
TCATCAGGACATTTGACTCGGTTCGTTCCGGCGCACAGTTCCTCGGCTTCCGATTCGGATCCACCAGGATTATCAACAAAATCGGATATGTCTTTTAGGTCACCTAGGTTGGGTACTTTTCGTTCAACGAGCTTCTTTGCAGCCTTAACGATACCCGTGGGAGCAACCTTAACTGAATAGTGACGCCATTCGATCACGTCTCGACCCTCGTTATAGTGTATTAGTAAGCAACGCTTAAGGCTGTTCAGGTTCACCCGGTTAATATTGATACTGGGCAACATATTTTGGAACATTGTTGACATAAGTTTGAAGTGCATGCCTTCGCCGTTGAAGTTGCTCTGCACCAACAATGGACTCGTCATGTGTTGATTGGCCATTTGAACGACTTTTTTAAGCTGTTTTCGTACGAGCCCCGCCGTTGTGAATCCCTGAACCTCAAAAGTTAGCGTGGGACCTCGTGGCAGGTTGGTAACACGGAGGTACATCTTACCACCAACAGTTTTGTTCAGCACCAGCATATGAGTGACATGGAAAAATCCAGCCATAGCGACAAAATCGCGCAGCGTATTTTTGCGTTTGGTTCGAAGCTTCGCAGCGGTGAACGGTTCCATAATTTTTCGCAGGTCAGCACATAACTCCCGTTCTACTTTGTCTGTTTTGCCTTGAGTGATCACAAACGTGTGTGGAGCTCTAACTAGGTGGGTTGCCTCATTGCTATCTTTTGTGTGCAGCTGCTCATCGGTGAAATACCTGCCGCTCCGAGGCCGTTGGCTAGCGATACGTTGGACCATTTTCGTATCTTTTTGTTTACCACTTCTCGTAAATATATAAGGGTGCGACAAATCTAGAGTAGCACTAGACTAGACTCGGAAAGCATTCCCAACATCACCACACGAACGTCAGCGTTCAAAAAAACCTAATAAGACTAAGAATCGTGTATCACACTTCTTCTCGAACACGCTGTGGCTTGTAGAAACCAATCACAATATTGCGTAGGCATGCGGGCCGTAAACACAACAGCAGACGGCGGACCACTTTTGAAAACAAACTGATGACTCGCCGATTGTTAATCGCGGGATCATCGCTTCGTCAGTTTGTTGGTCTACGAGCATACAGCTTTGATGTAACATAGGCCTTGTCTATGGAAAGGGACTTGTAACGGCGAGGGCCTTTCCTCCTCGTTTTTTAGGCCAAACACTGCCATCATGGCGGCTCGGCTTTTGGCGTGCTATTGAACAATACGCTTGCTCACTAAAAGCTGTTGAGGTAGGGCATTGTCCTTTACCAGGCGGTGGCGATTTCTAAGCAATGTTACAGCATTTGGCCCTGGCCGTGGGGAGTAGGCAAGGGTTTCCGGGAGGTTGCAAGAATGGGCTCACAAAGAAAGCTCAATGACTCCCCGTCGATAAACGCTGCTTTGCCAGTTGTTATACCAGTTTTGCCATGGGTGTATTGCTGCAAACGATACTCATAATATGATTCCGTTGCATCTAGCAACGATAATAACAAAATTTGTACAGACGCACTAAATAAGTTATGAATGGCGTGATTGACATAGACATGTACGTACATTGTTTACAAGATAAAGTATACATTGCCTTTAAACTTATTATAAAGATATTGCGTTTATCAGGACTTCACCTACTGCCTTACCAAAAAACGCGGCTTTGATATAGCAGTGTATATATAATAAAAAATTCTGTAAAATGTAAGAAAATAATTTTTAATATATTGTGAATACCGCAAATGTGAAACCTTTGCCCAGAAAAGAATAGGTATGGTGTTATAAATTATGGATGTCCTCAAGTTTTTGTTCTTAACAATGATTGTATTGATTTAATTAAGAACAAAGATTTGCACCGTAATAGACCGTATTAGTATACTAAAAAATCGCATTTGCAATGCACAAGATTCTCATGCCTACCCCCTTCATCATTTAACTAAATCATTTTGTTTTTTTGTAACATTCAGATGGTATTAAGTTCAGATGCGTTACGCGTTAACGAATCTTTTGAGTAATTCTCCTTTGCATATAGAAGATATGTGTGAAAGCGAATTGCCGTACGAGATTGAGTATAAGACATGACATTGTAGTAAACAATCTAACTATGGTCGAAGAAACATTTTTTCCTCATATACGTCTACATGTTTCAATTGACATTCTATTTTAACGTAATTTTCGAGTAAGTTGGTGCCTGCTTGAAAAAGCACTGAAGGTAAATGGCTGATACGGCAATATTATGTCCATCGAATCCAAACATGAGTAGACAATAGATCCGCTATTGCTTTCAGTTTCCTTTTTTATTTACTTTTAAACATGTTCCAGCATTTCTGGCTCAGGCATTAAAAAAAGGGCAGACCTTGAGAAGAGATGGCTCAACTAGATGAACTCTGCGATTGGTATTCTAATCAGTAGATGGACTGGCTAAAATAAGCGAGTATTTTTCTTATTACAGTCGTAACGCCAATTATTGCTATTAGTTCAGCTAGTTCTGACTTCGGAAATAGCTAATCAAATCAGCCAGAACATCGTTCGGTCTCTCATTCTACCCATAGGGGTTCCATCCGAACTCTCTCTTTCCTAAGTGTACAAGATAGCCGAGCTTCTACAGCTCCCTGGAACCACTTTACTCACATTTCAAAACATAGCTCTGATACATTCCCTGTTGCTATCGGATTCGATTTAACTTTTCGAGTTCCACATCAGGGTTCAGTAGAACTGATGCAAATCAACTCTTTCCAACAGTGAAACTGTTTTAGCTCATGAGGCTGCCGAGAGACGTGACGGCACCATCGGCATTAACAGTAGCATCATATCCCCCTCCATGTTATCCTACTCTGCTATGAGTAATTAGTAGACTTGGCGGTGAGCGCCGCTCAGAGGATCGTCACCGACTTCCTTTTTCCCCTCACACAAAAAGAAGTCGCCATGTCTCGGCCTGAGATAAGCTTATGCTGTATGCCAGCGTAGTCGGGTACGTGTGTCCATGTGACTATACGTATGTGTCTATGTCTGGGTACGGGGTCGCGCATTTAAGCCATAGCAGGTACGCATTGATCTCTCCCTAATCATGCCCTACGTATCATTAGCTCTTGCCTTTCCACCCTCCTTTGATTTTTCGCGTCGAATCTTTTTCCCCGCTTTAGTAAACGGTATGTACTCCTGACGCTTGGTTCTTTTCTTGCTGCAGATTTTTTTGCTGTACTTTTTGTAATCGATTAGAACGTTGACAAAATCAGTTGCTTTCTAGTTCTGGATCTTCACAGAATCCCACTTTAGCAACTAATTAACCTACAGCCCGTTTGCGTGAACGACGTTTTCGTTATCTAATCTTCGCCAATTGATCTGTTGTTTACTAATTCTGAGCTCTTTTGAGGAGTCGAAATATTTTTCGCTGAAACGCTGTTCACCTTCTAACTTCATCTTTGCCGCTTCCTGCCTTTTTATTTTCTTCGTGTCTTTCGAATTCATCTTCCCGTGCTCTTTTCAACCCCTCTCGACTCCTACTTTATTCAACTTCCCTTTCAACTTTGATCGTAAAGTTATATTTTTTCCTTCGTCCTTGCTACGACTTTTTTCCTGTTTGCGGTTGCCTTAAGTCGGCATCTTCATTCTGCCTCGGCCGTTAACATTGCCCAGCGTTTTCCGCATCGTTCATATCTTCTCCATTTTGCTATTACCAAAAAGTATTATTATTTCAAATACTACTTAAATGAATACTTCTGGTATTTCGGATCATAGCACCATTACCGATGAGACTAGTCCTAATTGCACTAATCGTCTTTATTATCACTCCCACAGAAACTTTAGCTAGGCCGGCAAGTCTAAATCAGGTCTGTCCTAGCCAGACTAAATAAGACGGGAGGCAAAAAAATAAGTGATACTTCGCTTTGCTCGCCTGGCCCGCCTATTCTATTTTAATCCGGAAGGAGTCTTGAGCTTTGTCGTAGAACTTGTTTTGATCAAATTCGCAGTATTCTATTTGCACGTGTATGTGTGTGTGTGTTCGTGGCGTTATCGAATTTAGTCTCGTATTTTTTCACCGCTGTCGCGGACAACTGTTTCCAATTGCGTCAGCACCGCAAATAGGTACTTCAGAGGCTAGGGAGAACTCCTTCTTTTTCTTTGGCTCTTATTCCGTTTTTAGTTTTGCTTCAGCACTAGTTTTTTTGTTGTCACTGGGGCCCCCACTGCCTCTACCGCCCATGACGTTGTTTGTGACTTGTTCTACGCGTTTGATTCGGCGTCTTTGTCGTCGTCGCCGGCGCCGTTGGTCTCTTATTCGTTTGCCTTTTTTCACGTTTTTGCGTTACGACTTCAATAGAGGCCTGGCTGTTTTGTTAAATTATTCTCCTTGTGCATCCCTTACGCACGCCTCGTTTTGTGCCTCTTCTACTCATCTTCATTAGTTCTGTCTGTTTGTTTACTAGATCTCATGGTGGCGTTTCCAGCTTTCCAGCAAAACTGGCTTTTCAGTGCTTGGGTAGTTGTCTTTGGACTCGCCAGGCGCACTCGCTGCACTGTCCTCATACTAGGTTGAGAGGCTCGAAGTTCAAATAATCTTTTCCTTTTGATGCTACAGCTCTTATGCTGTGTAGCTTTTTTGGGCGGGGCGTCCTGCGGACTTTTTGAACGTACTGTTTCTGTACAGATTCAGACGAGAGCTCAGATTCAAATTCCAAGTTTCAGACGCACTCATTCCCTTCTCGGATTGGATGTTCAGAGGCTTGGTTGCTTCAACAGGCACGGATCTCTCAATTTCCATGAACAGGAACGTAAACACGATCATCCTAAGCGCGAAGCCGGAATGCGCTTCAGCTCTTAGCAGGTGCCATCTTACCTTGGATTTCATGGATTTCAAGTGCGTTCACCTATTCACAGTAATTGTCCGATGAGGAAGTGCCCTGGCAATACGACCCTAAATCAACATTTTTTTTCTTTCGCCCTCTGATCCAAAGAATAAAAAATATTTAATTAAATTAGAAATTTAGTTCAAACGTACATAGCTAGCATATTCAACCTGCGTGGTGAGTATCTTTCGGAAGCTGTTTTTCTTTAAATTAAACTACATGTCAATTAAATGATTAAGGAGATCGGAGATGAAGGAGATAAGGAGCTTGAGATGCAGCCTTCGACACGTACGAAGCTAGGCAAATGCCCCGAATAGCATGGGCAAATATGAATAACAGTAGCGGGGTATTATTGCCACACGACCGGTGTTAGGCAACGGACGACCAGAGCCCGGGAGCCACCGGGTGGAAGTCATTATCGTTTTGGATTAACCCAGCTGCTAGTCCGTGTCAGCTGTTGCTGCTTCCATTCGAATGACCACCCAGTCCAGCCCTATCTTATGCTACGAACCAATTTTGTTCAGCAAAGATAGCACTTGATTATCACACGTTAGCTTGGTTCTAATTTTTTTGGTTATCCGATCGCCCGCTTCACTTTTCAGTAGCGTGTGTAGTGAGAAGGCCTGTGGTCTTCGAGAAGGACGTCACTCCAAAGCAAGTGAAGATATCATTTGAACCTACTAATGAATTTAGGGCGATCCCGATGTCTGCCAGTTCGCATGATACCTCCCCTTTAACATCATCGCACTAAATTTCTACGAAAGTAGCAGAGGCAACAATAGCGGACAAAAAGCAGACAGATACGTAAGTATGGGTTGAGTCTCGTCTGCTACATGGTGACAACTTCTACGCGCATAGGAAAGATACACACGAGTGTCGCATGTATAGTCGGAGCCTGTTCATGAGAACGGTTCGAGCAAGTGTTAACGTCGTTCCTTTTCTTATGCGACACAAGTACAGAGAGCACAGAATCTGGAATATTGATTGACATTTGCTTATCGACAAGGATCTATCCATTAGATAATCTGCACGTCTGCGGATGACATATTTACGTGGCAGATATGTCAATACGCATATAACAACTATGATGTAGCGCGCAATCGAGAGCTATTTTATTAGAAAATGTATTGAACCAGGAGCGCAACGAACAAATATCACACATCTATAAGTTGTATTACAAGTTGTTTCAGACAAATTAAACTCAGCGTTGAAGTCGCGTATAAACATCGAATAGACGGAACACCCATATATATATATAGGCCCAACAAGTAAGCACAATTTGGCGCATAGTCGCCGCTGTCTGTGCGTTACATTTAAGCATCCCGTTCATTATTATGCAACCCAGACAACGTAATGCTTAATTACTTCGTGAACTTCATTGAACAGGAAAATTATTCCCTTAATGATGTCTCTTCCCACTGTTTCAGGGGATGGTGCCTCAAAAGTGACTTGGATAGCCGTTTCCATACTTGGGAAAAAAGTGTTGTAGCTATATAGTGTTTGGCAGTATTTTAATCGTAGTAAATGACTAAGATGCTTGGACTCCGTAATCCAATCCGTTCATCAGTAATTACATTTCGATGTTTTGTATCGTTATCAAATCTACGAGTAAACGCTGGCAGTAAAATAATCTGCGTAGCGACATTTTCAGAAATCATACTTTTCCCCATTCACAAAAATTACCAAAACTGTAATTAGAAATCATTTTTTTACTGAACAATATTGTCCAGCATATATAGATGTAGTAAAGCCAGACAACAGCAACGATTACTGCCGATATTAGAGCGCATCACAATGGTCGTCATCTCAACATAAAGTCAGTGTCAATTTGCTTCTGCATAGGCCTCAACAACGCATTTGTTAGTGATTCAAGTTTCAAACGTTGAAATCGCGTATAAACATAGAATAATTGGAACATCCTTATATAGTAGTAATCACTGTAAGCCCATCGTCATGCAGTTTCACATAACGGCACCTAATAGATCAAATTAATTCGGGAATAAGAACGTGTTACCTGCACAGTGGCCTTATTTGTTGCCTTCAGGCGCAAGATTAATGTTAATCAGGGTGCCATAAAGCTGTGAGTAGTCCAGCAAGTTAATCAGTTTGTAAACGGCACTATCTATCGGCTATTCGGCCGATCTGTTGAGCGCCAGGTCTATGCTATTTAGTCACTACCAATCGTATGGCACTGTTCTGGAAAGCAAGCACAAGACAAAAACGAGCCTCCTCGCCTGAGCTTAGGAAGACATCTCGACGTGCTAAGATCACTCTGCATTGCTGTTGCAGTTCCTAACAGTCGCATTACCTTGACCAAATATACATCTACCTAGCTTTCATTTACGTCGGGAAGCGCGTATGGAGCGGTTCTCGCCACACGACAATTTCCTGACCCTCTGCTCGCTGACTCGCGACATTGAAGCCCTCCCAAGTATTGGTGAATGACGTCTATTCACAAGTTTTTGTACTGCTCTTTTCTGTTTATCCATCTCTGCGTTCTGCATTAACTAGCCGCTCCGGACGGCCGTTCTCTACCCGGCCGCGGCGACCCATGCAGCAAATCTTAAATTGGGGCCTTAAGGTCCAGGACAAAGCAAAGGCCCTCTCAAGGAAAAGTAGGCGAAACTTTGTGTGTGTGTGTGTAGAAAAACCGGATGCACGCCTGGTGACTATTTTTAAGCGCTAAATAACCAACAATGAGAACACGGAGTATGGGCCAGTAGTCAGAAAAGCAATCGAGGCCATCGATTTTTTAGTCGCAAGACCGATCGGTTCCGGTCTTACTGACGGGGCATCGCATCACATACGAGTAGATATACTTGGTACTTGTGCTTCATGGTTGGGAGGAAAAAGACAAGCACAATCGAAGTTAGATGTTATATTTGTTTCGTAGACATTGCGTATTTTGTTGTACTGTAAGATTTCTATTGTTTTAAAAAGGAAACTGAACACGATCATTGAGTGGAGACCATTGGCATGGCTTTGACTTTACGCCGGAAACGCTAAAGAGACGCGGGCATTAAACAAATAAATATGGTGAAAATGGAGAGGAGACTTGCTTAGGCCCGTATCGAGAAAAAAACAATACAGATTATGGTGCTCAATTTGTATTTATTTTAATCTCTCGGCCACTAACGCGATCGTTTCGCCTATTCTACCATACATGAGGTATCTGACTTGCAAGTCGTTATTGAGGAATTTAATCAACATGGATTGATGAAGGAAATTTGATGAAAACAAATTTTTATCAGCGTAAGTAGCAGGCGCCTTTTAGATAAGGGCGTCGACTTCCAGCAATTACATAGAAATTTCATGGAGTAACAGAAATTTCATCGAATAACCTGATCTGCTCTGGAACACATCTGAGCTCTGCAAGAATCATTACACCGGCCCAATCTGTACTCGTGTGCGGTTACATTTGCTCCGATGGTCTAACAGCTCGGCATGGCATGACCAAACCTTCCGACGCCGCTAGTAATACGAAAATATATAGAGAAATATATAGAAGAATTTAAATGACGCTTTAGCAAACAAGGTAACTTAACATAAACCCTATTTTACGGATCTTTAAACACTGTATTTTTTCTCTGTAAGAGGAAAACAATGACGCCATTACCATGTCGAGTAGACCATCAGATTTAATCCTGATCAGAGACGTTTTTCCTACTAAATTTGTCCACGAGATTCGACCGATGGAAGGGACAATCTGTTTGGAACGACTCAGCCTTCTACTTCATCGTGAGCGGGAACCATAATCTCTCAAATAAAATCGCTCTGCTCAAATAAAACGCCACTTTGCTTTAATTTAGGGAACCTACATTTTTCTCATGTTTTTCTAATATGTTCATTGTGATTGATTAGCCTTACCATGCTGTTGAATAAATGCGCTATGTGAATTATTTTTTTTGCATTGACTCTATTGTATTTGATGTGGTCAATTCTCCAATATTCTTCAAATCAATAGAACCAGCCGTAGATTGTATTGAAGCTGATTTACAATTTGATGTATAACAGAGACACCTCATTACCTTATGTTTGGCCATACGGTGTTTCTACTGTCATAATTACGCATTACAAATTACGAAAGTTTCGAGATTATGCCGAGTTCTCTAGATATTGCAGGCTGTATAAACACTTCCAGCCTCAATATACACACGCCGAACAACGCACCATATGCCACCAGCTTTGATTCGGTTAGTACCAATGTGTTGCACGCAATTTCGTCGACCGTTCCCGCTATTACAATAAATGACAACGCACATATGTCAGAACCTGTATTTATGCACTATTGGCATCACGAAGACGATACAGACAACGACGCAAGAGAGGGCATTGGTTGTGGTGCAACGAGAGTTCATGGTCGGCCGAGCACTTGTGAATGTTTGTGGAATACTGTGGATTCACCTATCAGCCCTCATAGATCATACCGGGATCATGTGGTAAGTGAATATGTTTACTGATTGAATCAATCAACAAAGTCTTTGCAGGACCAAAATAAGGCTCAACGCCTACCTCTCCGCCAACTTCCCTGTTCGGGAAACCTTTTGGTCCATTCGGATCCACCGAGTGGCTGGCTAACTGGCCTGTCGTCATGACAAATAGCGGACACCAATAAAAGCTGGAGGGAAAAAAGGATCGAGAAAATGGGTGAACATGTACGAAAAAAAAAAAACAGCCAGGTTTATTTTTCCCAGTCGCTTCTTGCTTGCAGCTGCTGCTATAGCTGTAACCGGTCCTCAGACTGGCCCTGTTTTAAACGTAATTTTGCGTAATCATTTACCTTCTTATGCGAGACTGATGCGACAATGAACTTCGAAATACTATTGGCAACCGATCTTCCAGTCGATAGGGGCGAAATTCGATGAAGAGGTGACATGGGTCGAGGGTTACGGCAAAAGGGCGCAGATAATTGTAGACTTCAAAGCGCTAACAGCGGAAGCGTATGGAAGCGTAATCGCCGCCTTTGCTCGAAGCATAATAGTGGAAAGAACAAGAGGACTTCGAGTTGTCTTTATGTACGATACAATATGTATATATATAATTGGTAAATTACGGAAGGTTGTGCAGTTTGTTTGCGACCTTCGTTGCAACAAAGGTGCCCACCAGACCACAAACATTCCTAACGTAAGTCTTCTGCTTAGTCCGGTTTTTATCGTCATCGTTAGCACACATTCTCTGTTGTCGTCCCTGTTTTGGCGTGGCATCGCATAACGCCATCATTGATGGATTTCCAAAGACAGTAGAAGCTAAAAAAAACTATCAGCGACCAAAAACAAAGCACTTACTGGCCGCCTATACTCGCTGACATTTCTCTCAGACCTCTCAATAAATGTTAAAGGTGTTCTTCCTAAAAAAAAAACATATTCCAGTCGACACCGAGACTCTCTAGGTGTAGTACACTAGACAAGAGCAGGCTGCAGCCAATGGAACTTAGTCGTCGACCGTCACGACGTTAACTACACCATTTGTCATGTAATTAATATCTATGGTGTTTTCAAAGATGGGCATTTACTGTTTTTGGAAGCGCTTCTTCTAATGAACTGGCGTTTTAGACGAGCAAAACGCTTTTAGTCTAGCGGTCATTTGCGATCTGCGAGACGGCCTGCCATCAACATTTGAATTAAAAGAAAGTTGACAAGAGTCGACACACGAGAAATAAATCGTTTTTGTATTATATGTCGTATTTGCCCCTGTCGATCCTTATCGATCTATGGCTTAGCTGGTCTCATCCTGTCCTGTCAAGGCCTAAAAATAGAGAGGACGAGTTTCTTTGGACTGCTGAAGTCTGCCGGGGTGAGGGAGGTGGAGGATTAGCTCGTATAGGATTGTAGCGTGGACAAAAAGAAGAAAAAATCTCACCACCTCTTGCCGTAGTTGTGGTTGATCTTTGCCTTGTCAACGTCACTCAGCTCAATAATGTATTTGTGCGCCACCACTGGAAGTATAATACTACAAGCAAAGACCACGGCGATGGCGGAAAGGGAAAAGGTCGAGGTCGATTGGTAACCCTACTTTACAATGACTTCGTCGTACCACATATACAAAGATGGTAACCATCGAGCGTCCTCGCGCAGAGCAAATTGCGTTTGGCTCTAGCGTTCGTCCTTCACTACACATTGAAAACAGGAAACGAACCACAGAATCTAGGCAGCGGCACACGTAGCGAAGTGCGTTGTGGACGCAGAAGGTAAAGGACGTAGGGAGGAAAATATAGCGGAAAGCTATATATATATATATATCCGTCGATAGGGATAAGTAAAAACAATGTCGAATTTTTTGAGCAGCCTGAACTTCGTCGCCCTTTCGGCCATGGCCTGAAACTTATCCAAGTTGGCCTAGTGGACTTCGTCATTCGACTCCACTGGAATGGCAGACTCCTGTTGACGAGGACGGCGACGACACCGGCTTAATAAACGATCGACGGAATAAAGGCCCGAACGAAAAAGAAGCGTCACACAGGAAGTACGATAGCTCGAATGTTGCGTTAGCTAACGTAGAGCGTTTCACCAATCGGTCCTGTTACAATAGTAGCAGCCCACTGCGTCTGCCTGTCGCCGAAAAAAAAGGAAAGCTATTGCTCTTTAAAGAAACTGGATCCGCTCACCTCCTATTTACTTCACTCTTTAGTAGAGCTTCGGGGAAGAGAAAGCAGTCGTAAGAGACTCTTCGCTATTCTTGTATTACATTCATGTGAGCCTGTCTATATATATATATATATATATATATATATGTGTGTGTGCAAATTCAACTGTAAGCGTGCCTCAGAGAAAAAAAAAGTTGATCTTTTCTGGAAGCGTAACGCTGCTTTGTTTAGGAGTGTGGCGGTATCTATGTTTCTGAGCGAGTCTAGATGAGGTTGCGGGTCAAACACACGACGACGAGGAGGAGGATTCGGGAAAGTCGTCCACGAGCTAATTAAACCGACCACAACAAACGCTGAGCTTATCTGAGTGAGAAACTGTATAGCTCCATTCCATCTCCTTCGTCTAGGTTAGGTTTGTCCGAAAAGACGGACAAGCCTGGGCTCAGTGAGGGGGCCACCGCTGTTGCCGTTATCGGAACCACTAGCAGCACTGTAAGCAGAAGTAGCCATCTAGTTAATCGCTGCCTCTCGGGGCAGTAAGCAATTAGTGAAGCGCAGCGGTGACAGAAATTAGACACAAAATTTAGAAAAATGGACGCCTGTCTCCAAATTCAATCTGGTCACAGGCGATGTGACTTGGATGCCACGCTTCACAAGGAGCTCCATGAAGCGTGAGCTGCTGCTGTTGCCGTACTGGCAGCAGCAGTGAGAGCTATCAATAACCAATTTTGGGAAGAAGCAATAATTAAAGGAGCCACCAGTATCGACAACAGCAGAACTGAGCCGGAAGAGTAGTTCGAATACGATAGCCTGGCTAGTGGCGCTAGACGAATCGAGATCTTCGGACGTTTGGGTTTATGATTGTCGATAGCCGCCATAAGCTTCGTTTGCAAGTGAAACATCACCGATTCGTCGCTGAAATGCTTTGGTAACCATTTAGCTAGTTTTTACTGAGTACACCCGAAAATCTGCTCAAACCAGCTAACGCTGTGGATGCTTTCTTTGCAATGGTTTGTGTGATATATGCCCGTGGATAAGGAAGAAGGCGAAAATAGAAGAGGAAAGCTATTCAGTGGAATACTGATAAAAATGAGGTGATTACGGAAGATCCGACCTACTTTGGCCAACGGATCTACCTACACGTTTCATTGCGAGAGAGAGAAATAGAAAAGGAGCGGAAATTGATTATCGACCCCGTATGAATCAGGTGTGTGATTTGAATGAAAATACTGTCTATTTAGCGTTAAGCACTCTACTTGCCACCTGAGTGCTACTTCTACTCAGCAGAGAAGAAGTATTTTGACACCTAAGTAACAACCATCCTTTATATACATATTTTTAGGTTGTTTCTCATTTTGTTGCCTGACGCAACGCAATTTTTTCTTTTTTTTTTTTCATAAACGCAGCTTATAGCATTACTATTTGAAACAAAAGACCTGTATTCTCATATGACCTGGTACTTCTGTTAGGTTTAATGGTCAAAGCCTACCAAGGTGATGGTATCGGTTGTCGATTGGGCTGTTCACGACTATTTTTAGGCGCTGGCCAAAAAAGCAGTTGAACGAAAACAGTACTCAATGTGACGGTCAAAGAAACGATCAAAAATGCATTAGTAGACAGGAAAGGCGCCGCAGAAAGACTCGGAACAAACAAGCGAAAAAACCAACTGGAAGCCGAAGACTGTAGGAGATAGGCCATCGCCATGGATTACAACCGTGAGCCTGCCAATCGGCTGAAAGGTCCGTAACTCTCCTTCGGATTTTAGCTATAGCAATACCAGTTGTGCAAGCAGTGGAAAAAAGGACCCAGCAGTTGATTCCGTCACACCATCAAGAGCTAATCTACATGCTTCCCTACACCTTCCACGTTTCGGCTATAAAATTAAAGCAGTAAAAGGAAACTCAGCGGTGACCATCGGATGCGAGAACATTTGAGGAGATTTGCTTTGCCTTTACTTCTCGTAAAGCTTTCAATGACTATCGTTTCGTAACGCTGAATTATCGGCATGGATTGGGGCTCGAGGACCCGAGATGGTTGGAGAAACGTTCTGATGACCCAATACCTTTTAGTGTACAATGACCGTGCGGCTTTTCCTCAAGATTGTCCAGATACCTGTTTCTATGACGTTCTGATCGATGCCTGAGAAGAGCTATTTTATATACGTGACTCTGTTCTTAGGCGAGCTCGTTTACTGCGTACTCGAAGTTACGGGCCATGTATGAGGTTGTTTCGAGATTCTCTCGCTAAACACGAACTCTGACACTGGCGGCTGCTAGTCAACCAAACTGCTCAATTAGCTCGAAGAAATACGTAAGTAGTTCCAGGTAATGGCTCAGATTATCGAGTTTCGAAGTTTTAGCGTCTGTGGGTAGGTATTAGACTATAATCAGCGTGAGGCTCGGTCTGCGATTAGATATTTAATCTCTTACTAGTCAAAAAGGTCCTCTATTAGTTACCAATTCATTCATACTGATCATTTCATCTGCTGTCTCGCCGTTGCCATCAGTTTGAAGCTGACCAGTGAAGACGTCGTGATCGACATACAAGGACAAACTGTTCGTTCAACCATATATGCCAATCGGCTATAACAGCCACTCGTCGTAGTCTTATGTAGCCGAACACGACGCTTTTATTAATTATTATATCACTATTTGATACGGTATCAGGACCACAAGCGTCGATAAACCGTTACGGCATCATGTGCTTTGCGGTCGCTCGAAACAAAGGCAATTTAAAGTCGATAAAGGGTATAATATGAACGTTCTATCTCATCACTTGGATGTAAGTATGTACTTCGAAACCACTATCAAAAAATAAACTAGGCCTGCAAAAGTAAGTTTTCAAGAAACGGGAACGCTTGTAAAGCATCTCAAGATCACTCAGTTAAAGAATAATCGCACACTAAAGCACTTTAAATTTAAGCCAAACTTACAAAAAGTAAATTTATTTGATATTAAATATTTATAGTATGTGTAACACGAATACATGTAAGTTCGTTCGCATCCGTCTAGCTTCCGTTCCGAGAAAGTCTTGTCCTGATTATCGTGGCCATTACTACAGAAGACATAATAAAAAAAAAAACTATATATATTTAATTAATCCTACTTTCCGTTAGCGCCCGAACCAGCTATGCTTGACCACACCGATCGATGTCCTGTTTTGCAGTCTATAAAAGAGTTGAATGAAAATCATTCTCCTGGTTGGCGTGCTAACGAACCATTAATTGTAGCCGACGATGAGACATTATAATTGAATACTAGGAAATAGTCATGATAGGACCTCGTTGGCTCGATATCGGCAGAAGCACCACGAACGAACAATCTCTCAGCGCAACTGCGGTTTCGGTAAACACCTACTGAGTAGCTTGTAATCATAACATAGAGAAAAACAACCGCTCGCTGTTTTGGTATACAAACGTCGCGAGATGTAACAGTTTGTGAAATAGAATGATGTCTGCACATTTTTTATACGACTACCAAAATATATATATAATCATCGAAATCATTAGGTCGTAGAATGCTTCAGAATTTCTCGACTGATATCAGCTGCGTCACACGCCCGAAAGGACGCAGAAATTCAGGTTTTGTTAGAAGCCTACCCTGTATACGAGTACGTCTATGCCATACTAGGGTTGCAATAATAATAACTAATGGATGAATCCGCGACACACTGTTATTAACCATTATGTGTAGTAAGTAAAAATATGGCAGAACAATTCGTTCCGCATTGACAATCCGAAATTGCGCCTTCAACACTATAACTCAAGATCAAAGATCGATCGGGAACGAGGCAAAAGAATAACAACTCCTCACCATTTTTACAAACGCCAACTTATACAAAGTTTTTTTTTTGAACATATTTTAAATATTTCGATAATAAGTACAGTATATGCGTGCGTCACTCTATCCTTTTTTATTACTTTTAGCTGTAGTACTTAACAGCGCAAGCAGTTCATAAATCATAGAGCGATAAATAGATATCTAAAGAAAAATGTTTTAAATTTGTGTCGTTAAATATAAAAGGCTACATCCTTTTACACGAAACGAAACATGTCCACGCGTGGTTTCGAACCTAGACCCCTACGCAGGTAAACACGCTACCGCACAGGGATGTTTAGATAAAGCTAGGCGTCCGTACAGTAGAACATGGCCAGCTTTCTGTGTCCCTTCATGTCAAGCAGTGTTACCATATTCAGTAGGGTGTGACGTCAGTAACTCCATTCCATTTTCTGATAGATATTGGCCTGTCGATATCTACTGCTGCTACAGCCGCTGTCAGTTAAAGCTCATTATTCTCTCGCTTGGTACTGTGTCGTTCACGTAAGGGCATATTGGCTAGCGTCGTAAATTGGCACACATCGTGAACATGCGGAACGCGAAACCGGGTCTTGATACCCCCCACGGGGGAAAACCGATCAACACTGCAAACGGCTGCACGTCGGGCACGTATGCGATGTACAGTGCCGGTAGTTTTACCACCAATGAGTTACGGCGACGGCAATTGTAGTGACATAAACAGACAATACAGAGCTATACACGGACAGTTCGTTGAGAAATAACGAACTAAAAGGTTTATTCACTCGCTGCCTGTTCGACTAAAGAGTCTTAGTTCAAACGGTTTATTAAAAAAATCAATGCTTTGTCATATCTCAGGTCCGACCACAGTTCACACACTAGAGTAAACACTCGCTGACTTATTATTAATTAGCAGCAACCTGGACTACACGATATGATTAGTTTATGGGCCTGCGACTCTGTAGGTGGTATATATTGACGAAAACTTCAGCGCCACAAAGCATCTCGCGCCTCTTGTCCAAATACAAGTCCACATCGTAGTTTGCACGTATAACGAAGCTTGCTACGTGTCGTCTAAGGCCTTCGTGACCTATAATGTTCCCTAGCCGCATTAAGGACTTTCAGTGGGCCTTTAGTGCTCCCCGATGTTTCTAGCGAGGCATCGACAGCCAGGCGGAAAAGTGTATATTGGCTGGTTTAATATCCACAAGAATATCTTTTTCCGCGGACCTACATTTTTTTACGACAGGTAGCTGGTGCGTTATTGGATACATAGCGAAAATGTATGCCATTGATAAACAACTCTAGCCATTTTGTTTTATCAGGCGTCAATTAGAAAGAGAAACGGATTCGTCTATATATGACCAGCTAACAAGGAGAACAACAAGAAGGAGAACGAGCAGCTACCAGATGGTTTAGAAGTCAGGCAGAGAAGCTTCATGTTCTAGATGTAAGATTCAGACAAGGGTTGCTTTGAATCGGTCGTCTTAGCCTAGATCTCAGCAATCTTTGTGGGCCGATAGAAGAGTCAGCCACAGTGGCGGAGTGCGTTGGCTTTCAATGAAAGATAGTTTGAAAACCCATACACCAGTAGAACAGTCTCCCTCCTTCTTCTTTAGCCGGTAAATCCAACTTTGGTGCTGCATTATTAGAAAAATAACAGGGTCTGCGCCGCTCATAAGCGGATGCTGTTTCAAACAATTCAGAGCTTAGCTGGCAACGCTGAGATGGCCTAGTAGCATATTAAAGCAAGCTGCAGCTGCAAAACCCAATATTTCTGCCCTTTAGTTGCTTTTGATTTGTCGGTCGGGCGCACAGCCTCATGGCAGTCCAGCGTAACTTTATGTAAATGCTTTGAACTTCAGTAGCGGGTAATCAAATCCGACGAGAAGAAACAGCTCTATTTTTTTGCATCGACTTGAAAGAAAAATTTAGGAACGGGACCACACTACAAGCAAACAGTTATCTTGGGCAGCGGGCTCTTTTTGCGGCTTCGGTACGACAGCCATAGTAGTGATGAGCAAAAAGTATGCCTATCGTGTTACAGACTTCCTTTATAAAGGAAGCTCTGTAGAATTATAGGACAGAACTACCGACGATGCCACAGAACCGATACGGTTCGTAGTTTACTTTGAAGATCTGTATGACGCTTAGGGCTTGGTGCCGCCGCCGCCGCCAACACCTGCCTTCCTCGAGCCATTGGAACAGTCGTCTTGGAAGGAGTCGACGTAAGCTTTCAAAAAATCCATAGAACAGTGAAAGATAGCTCTCCAATCGATCGTATACAGTAGCACTATTCCTGTGAAGAGGTATCGACGTGCAATAGGAATATACCGTACGATGATGTCAGGTTGTTTTGCCAGCTCGTACTGGAGCCTCCCCAAAAGAGAAGGGTCTCCGTTGGTCATAGAAGTGACTCTATTTACGCTCTTTTGAGTATGTGCATGTTTGGCTATAAATCTAACTTTATGAACGGCTCCTGATGATAGAACAAGGTCCTGTAGGCCCCTTGTATCTAGCTTTCGGGAATTCGTAGCTGTTACGACTGCATTGGTTCGATTCATAGTAATCCAGCTGCTGTGTCCTGGCCATCTTTCTTAACTCAGGCATTCCCTCACTGTGCCGAAAGGCTCAGTTTTTCCCGTTATTGAACTACCCGCTCGTTTAATTATCCATGGCCACATTGATAGGAAAAAGATACAAAATTATGTTACTCTTGTGAGTGTCAGAAGAATAAAGAGAAAACAAAAAGAAAAAAACTCTATAAATTGCAGTATCTTGAAAGCGAAATATATTTGACCGTATTCGAATAGAGCTTTTCCATTCGCTTCCCAATTGTAAGTGCTCATATATGTTCCCATGTTTACACTGTTTTTCCGATGCGTTAGTTTCCAAGATATTTATTTCGAAATTTATATATAAACGAAATTTGGCGACACAAACTAAAGTAATAAACTTAAAATACTCGTGTTGACTCCAACAGTAAGAAATAGCTGGAACTATGAGAACAAACCTATCACCCATCCTATACTGTCTACAAACCAGTTAGATGCTAACGTTAGCATAAATATCAATACGCTGCTGACAAGAAAAACTGGCCATCGTTCATTTAGTAATTGACCTAATGTAGGAACACCGCCTGTGAAAATACTGCTAAAGTTTTCGCCGTGGCACATAAGTGTACTTTTCCGACGCCAGAAAAACACGCATATCTGTGTCCATTATGTCGTCTGTACGTTTCTTATGAACGATTTTAAGTTTCTTGAATAGCTCAGTCGAAACAGGCTGGACGGTGGAGTGCAATGCACGCTACCTCAATTTACTTGTTTTCGCTTTGGTCCTAAGTCCTAAAATTCACCCCCTTCCCACCCCCTCGCTTGCCTGCTCCTCTGCCTATGCGTTGCCACCCATTCAAATGTTCCTCCTTGTGCTGGTAATCAAGCCAGTTTGTGCATACCAACACGTAGCATTCCCTTCTACTTCAGTACTGACGTTTCGTTCCTACACTTCCCTATTTTTCTTACGTCTCTCAGTCGAGCAACTATTTCCGAATACTGGCGACTATAGACATTGCAATGAGGCGACACGTTAATGCTTGTTCTTCACTCCCTGTATTTATCCAAAAAAGACAACGGGAAAATACGAAGAGGCCAAAATAGTGAGAAAAAAGGTGGTGTTCGCGCTTGAAATAAATTACATACAAACGGTGGCTAACGACTACTGCATCCGACGCTGCTTGTGATCCCAGTTACTCACGCCAGGAGCCATCAGCCCGGTATTGAAGGACGAGTGGCCTGCTGTGACATATATGTCTCTGTAAAAAGGTTTGTCAGCGGTGTCTGTTGTTAACCCTACTTTTGCAAGTACTTCTCTTTCATCCTCTTTACTTCCCCCTTTCTTAATTTCTCTCTGTGATGCATAAACAGCCGGTTTGGTACGTTAAGACCGGAAACGTTGGACCGTATGGAGGTAGCCCCACAGTACATAAAACCGCTGGGAGACCCGATAAATGTCATGTTGAATAAGTTCATGCATTTGAGGTTGTCGGAAACTGTTGATAGCGGTTCATAGTTCAATCCCAGATCTGGCCCGTATGCTTTCATCTAATGACCTCAGATTGGTTGACAGCGTCGCTGCGCCTACTAGCTACCTGGCTAGATTAGCAAACATGGCCAAGATGCGGCAGTGACGCTGACTCAGGTTGGCTGCCGCACGGACAGAAGTAATAGCAGCAGTAGTAACGCAGACTTTTCGTGTATCGCTGTACCGCCCGTTTCAAAGAGGAAGGCCTCACCCCGTGGACCAAGCGCTCTGGGAACACGTCCCACGTCATTTGCGTCCACCATGTAAATCATCATATTCCTTCTTTCTAGCATACAGGCTGCAGCCATTACTAGTGCTGAAGGATATGGGAACAGAGAGGTTACGATGCAGTAGTTGTGAAGCCGAGATCCACGATTTTAACGCTCGATTTGTTTTGCTTCTTTTTGACGCCTATAAACGTATGATGGAGGCGCATCAGTCGTCTAATCTTGTTAGTATCTTCTGTTCCATAGCAAAGTTATGGCATGTTGTGTTAACAGCGAACCTGGTTGCGAGCTTGTCCCTAGCTCTAGAAGAGACAGTTCCTGCATTAGGTTCTAAGTGAATAGCTTTTAGTCGTTGAATTTAATGCAGTGGCTGCATGGAGCTGGCAGTGTGAGCGGATCATTGCAATCGAATGAGAGCAAGATTCGCTTATTTTGTAGCATCAGTCATAAACGTTACCGTATTACCTGGCCACGAAATCAGTACTGCGATAACTTAGATTGTGGCAAGTTGATTGTTATTATTATTGCACCTATCTTGACCAACGAATGGTTTGAACAAGTTGACATATTTTTAACTATATATTAATATCGAGCAACTGCAACTACTTATCTACGAAACAAACTCAGGATCTCTCAAAAGGCTACCTAGACTAAGAGGTATCCACTGCACAAGTATACGAGATGTTTATATACCCGGCATCGATCGTTTGGATGTATCCATGCGGACCGACAAGATGAGGGCCTGTATATAGGCTCCTTCCTTCAAATATTATTTAGTTTCGTGTCACTGAGCACACACGTACTCAGAATACCCGTACATTTTTACATGCCAATATTAGTTAGCGCGTAGGGAGTCTTTGACGTAACGCCGTTTATACCCCGATTGGGTCATGTGTAGCGAATATACCAAAATATCCCGACATGTGCAAAGCGGGCTCTCCAAAACAGGGGTACATATATTCTTCTGTAACGTACCGAACCACCTTCACGGACGAGGAACGCATAGAAGCATTAAAGGGGCATGAACGGATCCGCGGTGAATGATTGCAAAGCATGATCCTAGTGCGGAATACACTGCTGCAGTTAGCAGATGATGCAGGCGGATCCGTATTCCGGTTAAGGGGTTATCAACCGGTCAACCGGCACGAGAATATGCCGCAGAAAAATCTGCCATTTCTGTTACTTATATTACAGTTCAAGGTACTGGTTTCTATTGGCTATATCTGCTGCTGCTGCTTCTGTGTAAATTGAGTAGGTGCTTCTACTTGGCCCGTCGTCATTGCATCTATGAGCAAGCCATTATATGATAGGGCAAATCCCAGAAAGTAAGGAACTATAGGAGTGAATGTCAGATAGAAAATCCATAGAGGCATGTTACCCAGTATACTATGTGAGTAGTTTGATTCCCCCATTGTTTATGCTGATGCTACTGTTGGCTTTGCCTGAGTGAATTCTATGAAAGGATTATGCGATTGTGGGTTATAGCCTCCTAGCTTATGGGACAGGCGTGGATGGTCGCCCCTACCTATGTCCGACGATGCGAAGCAGACCGTACAACGGCCCGACGGTAATCACGTACGGTAACGTCCCCTCGTTGCCGCTGTTGCTGCTGGTTAAATATTCTTTATTGATGGTGTTTTTCTTGGTGGTGATGGCGGCGTTCATGGTGAAATCGAATTGACGTCAATGGTCGCTTAGTTGCTCGTCCCCCGACAAGAAGGACAATGGTGTCGTTCCTGACACACGCATGGACACTTGGCTAGGAGAACCAGATCTCTGACACGCCAACTCCGACATAGCTCAGTATAAATTCTTTTGTACTTACATCGTCTGCATGAAAAGTTTTAACATATACATATATGATGTAAAAATTTAGGTACGAATGGGGCGTACTAAAAATGTCATGTTAGCCTAACGTTGCTAGCTGACCATACTGGAATATCTGTGTACCCATGTTAAGGGTCTATGTTCATTCGGTTAGCTACATTAGGAACAATTAAATTGTATGATTATATTAATGTTTCCCGACTGCAGGTTTGACAATCATTTGAAACCACTGAATATTCCCATTCCAGATGTCTCCTTTTTTCTTGCAAAGGAAAATATATGGTCCTAAATATATATATCCCCAGATATATAATATTCTAATAGTGGATTCTACTTAAGAGTCTTCTTTTGAAACGCGCATGATTAGAATGCATAATACATACAAAGCGCGAATGAATACGCCAGAAGCTTGGTCATCTGTTATCTTTTAATATATTTCGATTAAATATATAAATTGATATACGCATAACCGCCCGTCCAGCTGTACTATCTGTTCTACCTTTCTATTTCCAGGAAAACAAGTCGAACCGGTAACCCTCATATTGGTAGTAGCTATACTTAATTCTAGTTAATCTGGCTCTCTCTTCTTTGCGCATCCGTTCTTTAGACATTTAGATGACCGCTGGCGTCCTGCCAGCGTAACTTTTCGCGCCGTTCCTCTGCCCCTTTCCGTTTTCGACTGCTCCTTTCAACATCCCTAACTGACCGAGACTAATAGCGGGAGAGTCCTCACCTCTTGTGGAGGTGATGGCGGCGAAGAACTCTGCCAGACACGAACGACTTCAGTGGAGATAGCGCTCCGGTTTTGATTGACATGAGGTGGTTTGTGGCGACGGCGAAGGTTCCGAGGAGTTCCAAAAAACCCACAGGGGTAAGAAAAGAGAAAGGGAGAGAGGAAGAAAACGAAATCGGGAACGGAAGTCGATGGCGACAACTCCAACAACCGAAGCTGTAGTGACTATCGCACTTGACTACTAGGAGTAGAATACTGTATGTAGTTGTGCTGATGGTGATTAAAAGCCATGGCAGCCGTTCGTGTTGCTGTAAGATCGCTGAAAAGATAGCGGACAGCCTTGTATACGCGTATAGGAGTTGCGATTGAACGGGAAGTGACTGATCGTGATGTGTGCAACGATCAAAGCAGCCGGCCATTGCTAGTACCGTCGCTGCCTGGACGGCGCCCGCTGGGAGATCCTTGTTCTTTCTAACTCTCTCTCATGGCTACAGCAGGGACTAAACGGAACATGGTTCCTGCAGAGTTCGAGTATGGCAAAATACGGTTGGTGGGTCAGTTTGCCAAACGAACGTCGGACTCGAGAGAGGCGATAGTAAGAGCGGCTAGCAGTGGTTGTGTAAGGTGCCCGAGACAGGCCTTACATCGAACTGGCCACCCGATGTTCCCTGTTCAATCGGTTGAGAACAGGGGACACGGCGGTGGATATCAATCATCGACCGGCAGTCGATTAAATGCCCCCTTTGTATCCTTCCCTTCCCTGTTATAGATGGCCCAACCTCCGCTCAGCTCAAATAAACTTTCGAGCAGACGCCTCTAAACAGCAATGCCCTTTTTGTCACGGCTAGAAACGGCAGCCCGTCTAAGCGATCGTGTCGCTTTGCTCTGTTTCATTTACATTGACTAAAGCGCATAATATTATATGTATATATATATATATATATATACTATTAGATATACTACGCACTAGAAAGATGGCAGCAGCAGCAAACGGCATCGTTTACCATAGCGTTTGCGGAACGTGGCAGAATACCTATGGTGCGTATTTGATTTTGATGTGGTTTATACGGGATCAACGAGAGTGAAACGAGGAGAGGCAGCGGTTGCTGAGAAGGAGGGCTATTTTTTTATCTAAATGGATTAGGAGCAATACTGAACGATGTACGCTGATATTATATGCCTACTAATGCAGGAGTAGAACTGTCGTAGTGGCTGGTACAGCGTTCATATACGATGTACCGGACTATCAGTATCGGAAGTCGTACTACATGGATTGTTCAGGATTAGCTGTTCGTCATGCTTATTATAGCCGACTATTGATTAATGAATGGCTGTTTTTGCTGAAGTATCGCTAGTTCAATGTGTTTAGAACGTTTGATGGCAAGCAGACAGCGCGTCTCTGGCTCGAAAGCCGACAAACATGCGTCAGTATGTTTGTCATGGTGAGCTGCTATTGCACGCGGCATTGACGAGAGCAGATGATTTGTGATATAGTGAATATTACACGAATCTAATGCAAACGAACGCGGAATTCGTCTTTCTTTTCAACAGCGTTTCCCCAATAGATAACCACAATGTGTTATTTTACAGCGTCCACGTAAAATTTGGTTGCAGTACAAGCGCTTAGTCCGCCCTCCCTTCTTACGCAATTTTCTGCACAAACTCCAGCGACCTATGCCGCTAGCTATTGGTCGTAGTAATGGAGGATTAAACCGAAACAGAAAGAGACACGATAACACAATCGACTCCGTCAACTGCCGATGAGTCCGGAAAATGCGGCCTAGTGCCGGGGCGTATTAGCGTGGACGTCATCGTGTACGTCAAACGGATGGGTTGAGAACGGCGCAAATTCACACGGCACTCACGCGTTTGACGTGAAACGTGAAAATGCGTGGATCAACAGCGTACGGTATGTTCATCAGAACGAAAAGAAAAAAATAACACCTTTGGCAATACAATCGATACAGCCGGCCGTGTGGCACTATTTTTTAGCGAATATATATAGATCGGTAAAGTTGAGCAAACATGGCTGGCATCGAGAGGAAAGCTGCGTTAGCAAAAGTGGTTCCTATCTTCACCCACCCACGATGGATCACTACCTTCACGAATGCAGTGACAATCGGATTCTCTCTGCTTCAGTGGAACCTCACGAAATCGCTTGAGTGAGGTAGTAAGGCTCAGAGACCGATTCACAGACGCCTAGCATCGTCGATCGATGCTGCTGTTACTTCCCATTGAAGTACTGCTCCTGCCGGCAAAGGATCGGTCGAAATCGAAATGCAGCCAGGCGGCTAACTGCAGCAGGCCCCGAGCCACCAAGGACGAATACGAAGGCTAGTGTTACTTGTAACACCACTTCGACTATTACAAGGGCAATCTTTCAAGTAAATTATTCCACATATTATATTGGGAAGCATAGCACAATGGGGGGCAGAGCAGGAAAACAGAGACAATACAAGAAAATTAGAAGCCTGGGAAGAGGTGGAAGGCAGAGAGGATCGTACAGTTGCGATTAGACGCCGGGGTCCTAGGGTATAAAGGGAGTGTGGTAGCATGGGATGCTGATAGGCTGATAAAGCAGCTACTCAGAATCGCAGAGGCTTACATATCTGAAAAGGTCAGGGGGAGCACAAAACTTGGGAGGATAAAGTCGAGCAGAGCTAACCTGACCCACCATCTAAGTTTGCTAACCAATCAGAAGCCTCAGGCCAAACAAGAGAACCTCTTATGATCTAAGGCTGAGGGTGCTACCACTCTCTCAAAAGTAACATCAGCCAGGGATTTATAGAAAGCAGGCACGAGAACGACAAAGAGATGAAGAAAAAACGAGGAGAAGACAACTAATGTGTAACTATCTCAGAATACACGGACCTGTGGAGCGACAAAGCGAGTCACAATAAACGATCCACAATCGAAGTTTGTTGTGCAGGTAACCAATAGAACAGGGAACAAGAAACTACTATCGAAACGCAAAGAAGATAAGTTCATTCCGGGGGCCAGATCGCTCATCAAAGTCTCGGATGCTATCTCCACGCATCAAAGGGGCACCAAAAAGATGGTACTCGATTAGTTTCCAAGCGAACGCGAAGCAACACGCTGCGCCGTGTCAAATTGAATTAAACGAAAGATGGAGCAGAAGAAACTTGTAAACTCTTCATGTGGATCGCCAATCGGGCTGATTCAGGGCTCTTTACGAGGTTATTCCACTGATAGATTTTTTTGCAGGCCATTCACCTTGTTGCCCGAAAATGAAATTGAATCTCTTGCGCCTAACTTAAAACAAACCGCAAAAGGAAAGATAATCAATTTGCGCTATTAACTTGTTAAAGTTGTTGGTAAATATCTAGAAAAAATCGTTAAACAAAGTTTACGAAATGTTACTGGGTCGAGCTTTGTTATGTCGGTTAAATTCCGTAATAAATCAAGCTTAAAATCAAGCTGCTCATGTGAATCTATCTTCACATTGCACCACTTCTCGCTAATTTCAGATCGCCCAATGGTTCGGGAACAGAGAAGTGGCTCGTTGCGGGTTTCCAAGATCAGTATGGCTCTAATCCAGGAATTAGCGAAAGATACTAAAAAAAAAAAAAGATACTTGAACCTGGACTACAATGACTTCTGGTATTGGTAACCTGGTGGTGCCAGAACTTGATGGACGCGTCAAACTTCTAGCTCCGAAGGGATAGTTTCTGGAAGGCCGGTGTATTAAACCCAATATATCAGTTCGTGTACACGCCAATGTCTGAGCCTGTGTGATTTCAAGTATTCCAGTGGACTCTAAATAATTACTACGCGTAGCAAACATAGTAACAGTACAAAGTTACCCATTTTTTCGGCTTTTGTTATTGCGACATAGTGAACGCGCAAGTAATTTCCGTACATCCAATCGTCGGCAAACAAAGGGTGGACGGCCAGAGACAACAGAGAGATAGCGTATTTCGATCATCGTACATGTAGTCATAAAGTCACTGCAGTTTATCCGGTGTCTAGGAGGCAATTTAAAAAATCCATAATGCAGCGATACGCATTCAACTTATTTGCTGATTCGATCACATAAATTAAACTTCAATCTATGCCTTTTCGGAAGTAACTTCGTACTAGCGTTGCCTCATTTCACTCAGACGAACCAAGTTCGAATCAATGTTAAACGATGAAAAGAATCATTGAAAAAGTTTAATCAATCATCCTTATTTTGGTAAAAAAAAAAAAAAAAAAAAGTTGTTTAATTACTGAACAGGGCAGAAACTCAATTATATCGTTAACGTGCTGTTAGTCTTTATTTTTTCTAGTCTTATATAGTCGGCTTCAAGTTAGTGTCTTTTCTACGCGCGTCACAATCATTCGAGTGGACATCCTTTTCACAAACAACTCTGCAACATGACTTTTCAAGAAGATTGTTTCAAATCTAGTATCAATCCATTCGCGTTCTTCCTGTGAAATCTCGTCATCGTGGATTAGATCCTTCCTATAGTAGCAACTTAGCAATAATTCTGAAGCCTCTAAAGCCGTGATTGATGTGCTTCAACTGTTCACCTAAGTAAGTAAGTTCACTATATCGTTCGCCGTCTACGGACGTTTACACAAGACCGCTAGAATCGTACCGGGATCCCATAGGCTAGCCTAGCACAAGTCGTCGTGTCGTAGCCATAATGCCGGTAGATGACGCACATCATTTAGCCATGCTGCACAGGTCTAAAGTGAACAAATTGGTTACTATAAGTTTTTTGTTATTCTCGTAAATCCATGCACTTGACGATAAGATGATGATGATGATGATGATGATTATGTTAATGGCCGTAATACACTGGCCACATATCCTTGTGCTTCATCTACGCACGTACCATATGTAATGCATCCATACGTACAAATAGAAGGTAAATATTACATGTGGACTTGTCTTATTCGCAGGAGCATGCGGACGATTGGCTGTAAAAGGAAATCCGATCTACTATGTAAATAATCTCGTTTGCGCCAACAAGATGAAGCGAAACGACAGTGCAATGTATCTGTCTCACGCCATTGTTTTGTTGTCATCACACTTAACCAAATGATTTTATTATAAGCGTGGCACGCCATAGATAGCGTACGAGGTGAGACCACGACGGCGGACTGGTGCGAGGAAGTTCCAATCATTTGTTATTCTTTCAAGCAAGTTTCTGCTGCTGTTCAACTTGGCCTAGCGTGCTTCCATTTCAATGAAGACTGCCGGAAACCGGAAGTAGGCCAAAGGTTCGTCTGAAGGTGTTCACGGCCGCTGACTTGTATCGTCTCCACATGGGGCAAGAAACAAAGCAAACACAACAAGAAATAACGAAGCCCTAGAAGGGCAGCCGTAGCGGCAGTACAAAACCTCTTCTCTGTTTAAAACTAGTAGGAAACTGAGGATCTCCTAGAATCTAGCTGCGGGTCCGAAAAAAAGAAGGAATGGTGCCGAGATGTAATGAATCTCATCCTGTTCCTTTTCTCCCCTGCACATTAAATTCCTATTGGCTTCCGTTTGCTACACCAAATCTAGCTGACTTCCGCAATGTCCGGGTCGGCGAGAAACTTCCGTGTGGGTCTCGTTTTCCCCTTTCACCAGCTAAGGCTTCGTTCACTACGTAGGGACACGCACAAAGTTTGTAAGTAGATAAAGACACTCCTTGTGCACAGAGACTCCAAATGCAAACTGAAGGAGGAAGAAACAAGGACTGAGCAAACAAACGATGTCAGAAAATCGAGGAACGCTTGCTAGCTAGCCAGCTAGGGGGAACGCGCCAGGGGACTGACGATCAAAATAAGGGCGTTCTGTTTCGCGGTCCTACAGCCTCTCTCAAGAGTAAAAACGGTGTCATCACATATTGAGCTCTGTCAGAAAGATTCTTGCTCCAATCGTGCTGCTATCGACAAGTAGAGTAAGCCGGGAAGGGGAGTTCATCATCGGGAGTTCAGCCCCAGTGAGAGCTACATAGCGCCATTATCCCAGTGGGAATGGCTGTGTGTAACGTTACATCTATACCGACCGCTTTGCATTGGCGTGGTTTAAGAAAAAGTGACTAGCATTCAAAGGGACGATGATGACTAGGCTCAAAATATGATGATACGAAGCGCCACACGCCAGGATAGACAAGAACTCGATTTTGAGTTGTGGATTACTTGCGTAAAGCAAGTTTGCCCAACTCTATACATATCCATCGATTGCGTCTTTCTGCTAGCTAGACCGATATGGATCCTAGGGCGAAGGTCGGATTCGAAATGAACATTACACTGAAACTTCGGCAGAACAAAAAAACCTAGTACAGTCCTTGTCTGGGTTTATTGAAATTTGCTGAAAGTAGATAAAAGGGCAGTAGTCTGTTTGCAAGCAATAAAGCTGATTACATTGCGATAGCTCCTTGAAAATTTACTAGTCATCCTCGAGCAGAGATAAGCAGATCTGTATAGTTTTTAGCCTTTGCTTTGTTTGTTCAATGTGTGTGTGTGTGTTTGTGTGTGTGTGTGTGTGTATGTGTTTGTGTTTGTGTGTGTGTGTGTGTGTGTGTGTGTGTGTGAGGTGCTCTTGGTCTCACGTGGCCGTAACTTTGTAGGCCCGATACCCAGTTCGAACACCCGTAATGAATGCTTTCGCTGGGAAATCTCCAGTCTAATGGGCATTGTTATCTCTCTCTCTCTCTCTCTCTCTCGCATTATTACACGCAAGCATTATTACGATACTCGGATTGGGCGAAAATCAGACGCGGCAAAGCGTAGCCGTATATGATGCAGATCGATGTGTCATGAGCCAGATCCTGTGTAAAACAGTGCCCTTCAATAGTTGACTGCAATAATCTCCGTCGTAATGCCAAGCAGTAGATGTATCTGCTTCCTATCTGGTGCTACGCATATATTCTGGAAAACGCTGTGCGTAACAGTAACGTACGATAATTCGTTTAAGCTACGTTCATATTATTCACAAAGTCTCGTATACGTTATTTAGCTAGTTAAATAGGAACAAAACAGGATAAAACTGTTAAAAGCGTCACACTTGATTTTCTTCAATATAATAGTATTAATATGATCGTCATGTAAATGTCGAGCGCACGCCTCGGGCTGTCACCAGCCGGATCCTCTATCAGAGAGAAACAGAGATTTTCTGACCCACCTCATCATGTCACCGCGACGTTCGTCTTATGCAATTATCGTAACGGCCATGTTCTGTTATATGAATTTCCATGCATTGTTGTTGCTTTAGTTAAACATCAGCAAATGTCGTACTCGGCCTACTGTCCACGGCGCTGTCGCTGCCCCTGCGGCACGGTCTAGTCCTTCGAACTCTGTCGACAAAAGGGAGAAAGTAGTCGGCCTGCCAACTTGTAGGATACCCAGGCTATCTCTACTTGCCGTGTGATAAATGGAAGGAAAACTAGGTACATGTCATTCGTTATACGTTCTATATTCGTGCAGACGACTACGGCGACGAGGCAGTGTCGAGAGGCTGCGTTCTCGCCAGTTGGGTACGGACGATGTCAGGCTATTTACTAATTTTCCATCGCCTTTTGGCCGAGTTAACCATCCAGTGACGTGATGTCTTCGTTGGCGGGTGACGCGAATGAATGTCTATGCCTTACTTTGAAGAGAAACAGAGAACAGCTAGAATGCAGTTGTCTTATTTCGGTCGCTGTTGTTGTTTATCAAAAGCAAAGTTGTCGAAATTGTGCAGTTTCGACAACTTTGCAGGTTACAATATGGCTGGCGGCCGGCTAGGCAGGAAGCAGAACTGTGGAAATAGCCGCTTGCTGGACGAACTCAGCATTCGGACGACAATGACATCAACAACAACAACAACAACGATAGCTAGAACCGCGGCAGCAAGAGTTAACAAACGAGACACACGAGCTCATATACGATCATGTTTACTTACAACATTCACATCAGCTCAAGACTATGTATGTATAGCCAGCTATATGACCCCAGTCTCAGCAATGGTTATCGAGCCATCAATTGCGATGCGGAGGAGTAGCAAGCCAGTTTTCAGGCTAGAGCGGCTATCACGCGAGACAGGGCCGTTTGGGTCCTGTTCGTTCTGTCGTTAGAATCAGGCCTCTAGCGTACATAGATAGTCGGGAGCCGTGTAAACTCTTGCTGAGTTAAGCTTACTTTTATCCCGGTGACGGCAATTTTAAGTAGTAAATGTCACTGTCAGTGTGTCTGTATATATGCTCGATCATTAGGAGGCTTAGAAAGGACTGGAAGACGCTATCGCAGACGACAATAAAAACAACAAATCGAACGGTCATCGCTAACAATGAAGGAAGTAGGCCCAACTAGCTACAGTGTACTTCTGAGCTATAAATAATAATAATAACACAGTGATCTACTGCAGTTAAAGGCCAGAGTCAGAAGGGGAGGGCGTATATGTAAGCATCGGAAGTTGTTAAAATGAAGACGGCATTTCTGATGAGAGATAATGGGTTGGTGGAAAACTGTCAGTTAAATCATATTTTTTTTCGAAACATTAATTGATGAATTAGATATATATTGCACGATAAACGTCTCCTGGTTTTTGTCATCTAATAGTAACTTAGAAACAAGAAAACTTATGCACACCATGTGAATGAATGGTCCATAACGTGTACATGTCAATAGAGATATGCGCAGATCAAAAATAATTCATTTTTATAGTTGTTTCCATTAAGACGCAGAGAAAAGGCCAAAAAAGATCTTTCAGAGCATATGCTCAAATGCGGCTATATTTTTTGTCAGTCTTCTTGTTGTTTGCTCCAAACCAAGGGTCCCCGATAAACCTTCTTATTTCCTATGATAGCAAGCTATTAAGCCACTCCATCCGCTTTCCTAAAGCCGGTGGTCATTTTTGCCCAGCCAGACTTTCACAGGGCTGGAGTTATCGCTGGACATACTTGCGCGCTCAGTCCACGTTTCACGATAAGGGCTACACCCAATGATACATAACCCTATAAAATGTCAAGAGTGGAAACGGCACACTGAGAAAATGGGGTAATGGAGTTTGGTATCTGACTGGTCCCCGTGACCTGTACTGCTCCAGTGACTTACTGACAAAAAATGAATAGGCGGCGCGAGATTGAAAGGGAGTTCTCAGCAAAACGAAACTATGTGCTACTACCCATGCATTATAGTCTCTACCAGGGTAGGCACTCAGCCATAAATAGCGACAGCGAGGTCAGCTGCTTGCTCACATCGGTCCATACGTGCATGCGTATTCATTGCTAGCTTAGAACACTGAACGTTCTAACAACCCTGTAGGAGTTTCAAGCTTAAAACGTCATCGGTGCAGGCATGAACTGTCCTGAGCCTTACACAATTTCGGCCGGACCCAGAGTCCAAAGGCCCGGCGGCACTGCCGACAAGCGCGCCTCAAAGCTTACTGTTCCCTTTCTCTGTCTCGCTAGACCTCACTTTATTACCGTTTATTGTCGTTCTTTATCCGTTCCGTTTGCATAGCATACTAGTTCCGTATTTGCCTCAATGAGGACCAAATGGAGTTCGTTTCTGGTCATGGTTTAGCCTTAGCAACAGTTATGAGCGTCCCTGTCATTATTAGCTCTGTCTGAGGGCAGTGCGAACATAGGTCCGCTTCAAGACTTTGAGAAAGAAAATCCGAACTACCATTTACGCGCTATGAGCCTTCAAGTAGCGGCAGAAAGGCAGTACCGGTCAGTCTGGCTGGTGGCAACCTAAATGCCACTCACTGTATTATTGGCACAGGGCCACGACGGTGATGGCCAGTCCTGTTAAGTCACTGATCTTCTTTTGGCAGCTAATGCTATTTATTCTTACATTATTTTTTCACTTTTGTTTCCTTATCGTCGCTTTCATTATTATTATTCTACCGATAACCCCACCAAGTCTTGCCGCTTCTGTGTACCGTAGCAGTTTATTGCGTTATTCGAGAACAGAACATACCTGTACCTTGATACAGTACTTATCTTAATTCAGACGAACGTCGACTGAGTTGCAACATAAAGGTCTGACAATTGCAGACATGTTTATTTTGCTAGCATCTTCTAATCAGCCCGCCTCAGTTGATCAGGCCCCGATCGTGCCATGGCCAACTGTCCGACGGCGGCTTCTTCCACGGTCCCGTGTCGCAAAACTGGTTACTACTCATTCATAGCCGCTATGATAATTATACTGATAGTGATGATAATAATGATGCAGCCGACGGGCACAAGTGGTTTGTCCTAGATTTACCACGGCCACAGACCTGGTCCATGTCTGTAAAAGTACGTTTGAAGGCGTTCGTGCCTGACTGAGCGAGACTGAAAGATGCTGCCTGTCTGGCTGCGTAACCAACGTATACGTGAAGCTAGTAGTTTATCGCAACCCCAAAGGCGAAATGCTTGCGGGTGTAGAGTAATGCATTGTCTAGCACCGTCTTCCTTTCAGGACACAGAGTGAGACTGAGGAGTTACGCTAATAGGTCTTTCTATTTTAAAGACCTCGGACAACGTCAAGGCAGAGCGGTATGACGGACAAGAAGTGACAGTTAAGGTGATATAGACGACAGCCTGCCGCAGCTTTTCATTTTTCCCGCCATCGTCTTAAAAGACGGAAGCCGTATCTCGAATGACGATGAAGTTACCGCTACTTTTCGGACTAAAATGCAAGGATGCAATCAATTCAGCGAGGAACAACTTACACACGTGACACTAGTAATAACAATAATAATAATAGCAATAATGGATTTATAACGTTTGTGCTTTCGCGCGTTTTTTTACACTGACTTAACCGTTGCACAGATAATGTGAAAGGTACCGACTACGTCCACTGCTGTCCGCAAGGTAAAACTCCAAATGCAGAATTTCTATTGATATTAATTTAATCATTGAAAGCACATGATATCATCCATGTGTTATTCGTTCACTTTTAATTTTGAAGACCTGCTACTATTTGTAGATTTCTATTGAATATGCACCAGATATCCAAAACCAGAAATTGTCTATTATATATTGCAAATAACCGAAAGCTGACCGCAAAGGTTTGCCAAGAGCTGTGATTGAAGAGCGGAACAAAATTCGATTTTTCGCATTGGCCGAAGATCAAGAAGATCACTCGGAACATAGCTACGAAATACCCGCCAAACAAACCTTAAAGTGATGAATCTTCTATGAATAGATTCAAACAGTGACTAACTCATGATATCTCTAGATTGTGAGACATAATGTGGATCTTCAATACTGTTAGATGTAATAACCAGATGACGTGGAAATAGTTTCGTATTCTTCTAAACGCACCTTACTGCTATCGTGATGAAAAGCCGATGCTAGATTACTCTGACGAAAACAGATTAAATGCGACGCAGGAAAAATGGTGTGGTCGAGAAGACATCGTCTCTCGTCGTAGCGTCCTCTTTCCGTTTAGTGCGTTATTGCAAAGTTATCGTTGTCGTCATCGTCGAGAACAGCTTTCACGCCAAGTTGCTGGAAGTGATCCTTGTCGCCTACAGAGGCCTCATCAACGACTTCTTTTTGGCTTTCCTCCTTTTATTCATTCATTTTTGTCTCGGGATCTACCCTTATCCTCTTTCCAGCAGATCCTCTACCAACAACAGCATCACGATCACGAGCTTTACCTTGTCACTCCTGAAGTGGCGTGATGTGACATGTAGTCCTGTGATGGATTCATTTGTTCTACGAGCGGAAAGTAAAAGTGTCTTCCTTTTTCTTTTCCGTAGTCTTTTTCGCTTGCTAAATTGTACGCCATATGGTACAGAATAGCCTTTGTCTATGTTAAAACGTTGGGCGCCATTTCCCGCACAGACACTTACTGCCAGCGGCTGCTGTTGTCTCAATTGTAAATAAATTCCGTCCGTTTCCTCGTCTTTGCCGTTACCTGCTATTCGTCTGATTTTACGTTTCCTAAATAATATAAATAAAGCTATATGGGTTCCTTCGAGTAGGTCCCCGAACGAACATGTTTTCGTTTTGGCGGTTCTACGCCATCCACTCAGAGACTGCTTGAAGAGTCCCTCTCATTGGCGAGGAGCCACCCATTTTTACACTACGAATTGCCTCTAGGCTTAGTTGGGCCGGGCTATTAACCGCACTTATAAGGGTAATGGCTTAGGTGCAACTTTGCTCTAAAAGCGAACCTCATTCATGTACATGCTCCTGCTGGTATGGTGGTCGAGGTTGGGGTTAGTGAGGAAAAACGGCACAGAGGACGCTAGAGAGATGTGTGCCACTTGAGGAAACCCAAGGCGTCTAAACTCGCCGGTCAAAAAAACAGGCCGCTCAACCATAAAATCAGCTTCCTTCTTCGCGTCTACTAGAAAATAATAGCTTTTATTTTTCTTTTTACTCAGTTGCCTGCAGTTCTTCCCTTGGTTTAAGCAGAATGGTTACATGAGGTACACTGGGTCAGCTGACCCTTTAGATGGCAAAGAGCCGTGGCCACCGCTCATTTCCTTTGTGTCTGTTTGCCTCCAACAATACCTCGTTTTAATCGCCTAGATTCCTCAAAATCGACCACTTTATTGCCGATCCCCTCCCACCTGTAACCCGTACACTTCCCAGCTTTTTCTGTTTAATTTTTCTTTTACAATCATTAGGGCATACAATCACATGACTGTGCACTTTTAATTTTCGAGTATAGCCGGTATTGCATATGTTAACCTGTAAATATTCGCGCTAACATCACGGTACGACGAGTTCAAGCTGAAAGCTCAATAGCGTATAACTTCCATATCAAATGAAAGCGCTCATGAATAGATATCGTTGTAGTGCTACTTTTCGTAGAGTATTGCTAGAGCGTTAGGAACTGCAAGGAGGAATGAATGGGCGACAATGGGCCCATTTATCACGCGCCGACATAGTTTCAATTCAGAGACATCTCTTGAGAATTCATTTTGGGCGGCGAAATGTCCTAGGCGGCGCCAAGAGTTGCCATTTTTGTAGGGTTCTGTAATATCTATTCGCATTGCAAGCGCTTGTCCTAACCGTCTTGTGTTTTTTACGTCGCACGAGTAGAAATGAAAAATAGCATCTAAGGGTCTGATTGGGTCTATCCTAAAACCGAGATCATGGTGTGGGGCGTACTTCAGGGCTATATTTAGTGCTGATTCTGGTAATGGAATACTGGCAGATGCAGGTACGCACAATGAACTTTTATATTATGGAGAAAAAGTGCAATACTTGTTCAAGCCATCGTCTTCTAGCATGACAGACACGAAACAGAGTAAACATGCCGTGCCTGCAAAATGTAATCCTCTTACAAGCTCATTAGCATTCTCCTCTTATGTCTATCGAGGATAATATGATCATGTCGATGGAATGATCTCGCGTCATACCACGAATGTAATTTCGAATCAGCGTATTCACTCTCGAACTTCCGCCTTATGCCTCGAAAAGTTTTTAGTTCAATGGCGACACACATCTGTGTAACTCAGGCACAACTAAAAAGTCAGCAAACGATTGATGCACAAGTTTTCTGCCGAAATCAATGCAGGAGACAGGTTTCGCTACCGGTGCCGGTTGCGGCTACCAGATACTTACCACCTTGGTAGAAGGACGGAGGCCAACTCACCCACCGAAACTAGAGACTGACAGACATTGTCAGGTCCGTATTAACTTTTATCTTTCATAGATTCATTCTCGCCACTTATCTTCTATTCGTTTTCTGGATTCGGCCTTTCCGCTCTCCTAAAGTCTATTCGATCTGTTCCAGTTATCTTGTCTACCATGTCCAGAATCGTCCCTTCCTCTTTTTTGAGGTTTAGCCCTGCCATTAGGTTCGCTCTCTAGCTCTCCATAGCAATGACAGGCTTCGCCTTGCGACAGTTTCTTCGACTCATTCGACAAACGATCCAAATTCTGTTTTCGCTATTGGAAGGTATTGTTTCACTGGAAGCGGTGGTTGCCAGCTGCTGGGGGTCGATTGAGAAATAATGTCACCAATGGCCTGGGCACGGCGGGCACCAGTGTTACAGTTCTTCCGTGATGCTTTCGTCACTCCATCCAGTCGTTTCGCTCAATGTGGCAGAAGAAACCGGCGACCGCAAGGGGAGGCGGTCGCTGAAAAAACCGAAAAGAGCTTCTTTTCGTCCCGTGTGATTAGACAAAAAAGCATGAAGGGTGGAAATAAACAAAACGACGATTTTTTGACAGTTCAACGCCTATCAAGTCTATGGGGACGGCACCCTTTGGCTCGTCAACAAATGAGCTCCGAGCGAAGTTTGCTGCAAGATAAATGCGGCTAATATTGCCAAAGGACTCTTCAGAAGGCCCAGGAACACTGGCCGCACACACAGACATGGAAGTGGTACGGAATGCAAGAAATAGAGGCTAGTGCACAAGAAATGGGAAAAAATTTCCTTGAAAACAAGGGTACGATCCGTAAAATAGCTCAATCTAAATATTGAAGTCGTCGTCACGACAGTTCTGCCCATCACTCTGGCTCTACAGAAAACATGTTTAATAAGTACTGCTTTTTTCTTGAAATAAACTAGCGAGTATTGTCAATCGGTGCCCTTGGCACGCGTACTCGCCGACAGGGTTTTCGTTCGTCAGTCCCCGGTTGGCCCACTAGCTCCGTCGACCCATCTTTCCTAATCTTTCTCGGGCCCACGACACTACATTCTCAAGAGTCGAGCCCACCAAGTGACTTTTACATATAATCAACAACACAAACGGGGACGAGCTTTTGAACCACATTTTGATCTATCCCGCTCCACTCTCCACCTCGTCCGCTCTTAAGTAATTTCTTAAGTGCCCAACCATCCAACTACAGTAAAGAGTTTTCGTTTCAAATGTTTGCTGCTGTGCATACGTCCTTCTACCAGACTGGACGGTGGGTCAAGGGAGAAGAGCAAAGTGAAATTGTTGGGGCATTGATGAAAAGGTTGGGTACGGAGCAAGAACGAAAAGCGGGCAAGTATCAGTCCTTGCATGGAAAATTAATCGTTTGAAATGCCACATCTGTGGCAGGAGACGGCTTGGCTCGGTTCAGGCCAACGATCCTATATGATGCCGGACTTCTGCTTTTAAGTGCAAGTTTAATGCAGTGTTAGCCCCGACAACTAACTAGAGTAAGTGTTTGATGCCCCTGCTGCTGCTACCCTTCATATCGATAGTATCTTTCAGAAACTTCTGATCAATGGCGAGCGAAAAGCAACTCGATTTTGCTAAAATACACCCCTCTACTTTTTAGTGTTTGTAAGATATACTACTAACACTGTATATCATTGAAATAATACGGTGTAGGAGATCACCGAAATACTTTGCAAGTAGATAAATGCGACGCAATATGAGGGTAATCTTTGTAAACAGTAATTATAGTAATGAAACATATTACAGTTATTCTATCTATATCGGCAAGTTAAACTTCTATTATTTTTTTTACCCGTGAATAATGTATTGAACGCAACTATATACATATGTGTATATAGTTGCAGCATTAAAAAATTTTTTTAATGCTGCAACATAACAACTAAACGTATACCAGAACCGAACTGAAGGTCCGCTGCGTAACGCTGATTATGTAGCTAAGGGACGATGGAAATCGTCATAACGCACCTTGACCATGCAGTGCAATATAAACTGACATAAAGCCAAACATATACTCAGAGCAAAGTCACCGAATTGACTAAATGCGAACAACCTTGAGATTTCAAGAAATCAAGAGAAAACAGCCATCACAAGCATGATTATTGTTTGCCCTGACTGATGCACATTCACACTGTGTTGTTACAAGCGAATCCGGTAGACGTTGAAATTTCGAAAAGCACTTTTAAACTACGCGCCACTTGCAGACGAAATTTGACTGCTAAATACTCCAGTCTTTTGGAAATTCGCGAATGATAACCGGCTAATTTTATCGTTGAAGAAAAGAGTTCGGAAGGAAAATATCTTATAGTCTCGAAAATGCACCGTTTATGGACAAGTTTTTTGTTGTTCGAGGGTCATAGTGCGGAAATTTATCGAAGATTCACGAAGACATTAAGCAAAAGGGCCCTAGATGAAAACGTAGTACGCTAATGGTACAAACGTTTGAACAACTTTGACTGGAGTATTTCAAGTCAGCGCAAATGTGACTAGGTGTCGGGACCTGAAGGACAAAGCGTATTGCGGCAATTGAGGAGGGTTTTCACCAAAGCAGAGCTTGAAGGTTAAATGCTCTGTCAGCTAAAATTATAAACCAAGTACATAAAATGGATAAAGAATGGGTCAGCTGTAAGTTCACTCCAGGCAAGTTAAAAATGCTAGTAATGTACCTCATGTGGAATTTGTGAAACATGAGTAGGCAAAAACCTGCCTGGAGCATACACTCGCTATAAACATAGCATGGTTTAATTTCTATCATCAGCCGGAAACGACTTGGTGAGAGAATGGCGAAGCCTTAGAGAAAAATCGAACTCAGTGGCAGTGTCGAGTAGGATTGAACGCAAGCATGGATGGATATCAGGGGAATCTGTTATTATGAGATACTCGTTGAAAATGCAACAATGGATGCGGCCCGCTCTCTCGGATCCTTTCCCGGACGATTATCACGGAGATCAAAAGCGGGCAGCCTAGTTACTTGATAAAACACTAGACGTCGCCATGCCTCAGTTACTTTCTGGATGTGGCAAAGCAATATCTGACATTGACTTTAAGCCGATCCCGATCTGAATGTGTGTTATTACGGGGGTTTTCATGTTTTAAAAGACCA
This sequence comes from Varroa destructor, assembly GCF_002443255.2. Classification (NCBI taxonomy): domain Eukaryota; kingdom Metazoa; phylum Arthropoda; class Arachnida; order Mesostigmata; family Varroidae; genus Varroa; species Varroa destructor. Next base: position 16,023,336 of record NW_019211455.1, on the reverse strand, counting down.
AACGCTGGACAGGAATATTCTACTGCCGGTTTACTTCCAGAAACCATAAAGAGAAAAATTGTATTTCTGAACGACAATGGTGGATCTGTGGTTGTTCAGAAGCTGCCAAAGAACTAGGACAAGTGTGTAATAATGAAGGAGAGTACCTCTAACTCATCATTGTATAAAAACTATAATTTTAACCCAACTAATTTATAAGTTATTAAAGTCCACCGGATTCATTTGTAGGAACCTAAAATATTGCTTTTACTACCAAAGCATCAATGTTGGACTCAAAAAACAATAAAGTCGGCAAAAGCAAAAACAGGTCATCAAATTGTGTGTTTCTTTTTTTGTTCACGCGCACTATGCGATTCGTCTAGCACGACTATACTACCCTCCCAATCATTCATCAGTCCATTATGCCGCTTGTTACACCACGTAGGATGACGTCATGCATGAGAAGAAAGGCGAACGCAACGGAGGGACAGACCTCCAATCCCTAAGGGAACGCAACTTCCAGCTAACGCTGATTCTAAGAACACGTAAGTTCACAAAAAGAGGGAGGCGTTCTGTGCATTTCGGGTCCCCGCAGGGAAAACTAGTTCACGGCGATACTCTGCACGAAAACTTTGCCTGACGGCAGCCGACTCTTCGTCGATTCCCCCGCAGTGGCCGGCTCTTTCCACAGAGTCGTGTTTCTTTCTAGCTAGTTGTTTTTTTTCTACCTAGTTTTGAAAGTTTGATCCTTTTTGGCAGATAGTAAAGTTGAAGAAAGCGTCCCTAGTGCTTTTGTTTACGGCGTCTCATTCAACTGACCCTTAGGCCATTAAGAGAAATATATTCTGTTTCTTGCTTTTACGCCCCATGCCTTTTTTCCAGGGCTCTTGTTTAAAAGAGAACGCCACCAAAGCGAATTAGAGTGTCTTGTAAACACATCTTCACTAACACTGCCTTTCCTAATCGAATACGACTCTGTTTCTCTCCAAAGCAGCGAGAGGCTGTCCGCCTCAGTATGAACTAGATCTCAGGTCGTGCATTACAGTCCGACTTTGCTAAAATTAGCCGTTGGTCGACAATTTCGTTCACATAAATTCAACGTGCGCCTTTTGTTTTTGAGCTTCGGCTCAGGACAGCAGAGTAACAGTTTGTTCCTTACGGATAAACGCATGATGGCCGGACGATCTTCGCGCCGCACTCAAACGATAAGCTGGTTACGCGATTTTTTACTCGCTCGAAAGTGTTAAGGTACAACAGCTATAGAATCACTATAAAATCCTGGGAAACCCCGCAGGCCTTTTTGTTCTTGGATAGCAACGCCAGCACCCGCGGTGAGAGCGCCACGATAACACCAGCGCGTGTTTTTCCTCACAGTTACTATGTTTAGTGGCAAACATCAGATCAACTGTATTGGCCTACTGCCTAGAGCCAAGCTGCTCGACGACGCAGCGATGGAGTGTCTGTTGAGACATGCTCTGTTGTTATTGCGAATCACAGCGTTAATAGTGGAGTCGACGCAAATTGGGAATTCTTCTAGGTGGAAACAGGTCCCGTTCTACCAGCACCTGTCTAAACTGCCTTTCTGAGTGTCTGTTATGGCGTCAAATGCTAGTGAATATGGCAGCCTACGAGCTGATAATGATGCGTAGTTCTGTCTAACCGGCCCGTGCGATTTCACCGGAAGCTGCAGCAGGATCAACAGCGGCAACGTATACGCGATCGGATTTGACAGAAAAACGAACTCATCACGATCTGATGTAATGGTTCAGATGGCATATTTCACTCAATCTTCGGATACTGTGTCAGATAAATTTACCTTCAGCAGAATACACGCACATACACTTGAGATAAATACATAATATTAGTATTGATGTTTCCCATAGTGTGTTTGTATTGGGGCGAAATCGAATCTTGTTTTGCTGCAGTCGTTTGCCCCTCCATATTTTAAGTAACGTATCGATTTTATTACTTTTCTTTTTTCATAATTAACATAAAATGTCACTCGTCTAGATCTGTTTGCCAGAGTATTATCTTTATTTCATTTAACCAGCTCATCCGCGTAGCAAGATTTGCCAGTTCGCGGTGCATGTATGTCTGCTATCAATAAACAGTAAGTTTAGTGAGTGTGTCAACTTCACGTCATTGGAAAGGCATTTTTGGGTACGAAATATTTTTTCCATGCACAGAAGACATTTTAGGAACATTTCAAATCCTTTATCTGATGATTTATTTTTCTTATTATCAGTCCTTCTCCTTTAACCTTCTTTCTTTTTTCAAGGCAAGAATTCTCCTTTACTTATTTTTTGTTTTCTAGGGCAGCTGGAAGACTGCTATTTTTACTGGTCGACGGACCGTTGCCCCTAATCGCCCCGTAAAGAACCGCCACACCCCTGTGTCTGAGCTGGTATGAATGTTTCAGGCCAACCGCACCCGACTCGCAACGTCGATCTGCTTTGCCCTTACTCCCTTTAGCCCGAAATCCAGCAGCCTCTCCACTGAACCGCTCCAACACACAGAGACACGTAGAAGATTCCAACCTGAGTACGCCGCCGCCTCCTCTCTCTCTCTCTCTCTCTCTCTCTCTCCCCCATGGGCAATCTGATATGGCCGATAGGTTGCGGTGCGCCCATCGCTATATTGCCTTTGCCAGACGGAAATAGTAATAGCAAGACCAATACTAGTTTATGAAACATGCACGTCTCTGCAATGCGCTGCTAGGAGGAATAGTTAACTCAAACAGCAGGAAGAAGCATATTGAAGTCCGTACTGAACAAATATGCGCTAACAGGGCCGAATCGACTTGGCCTGGCTTCTATACTTATTCGCGTGTCTCGCATCTGCCACCGCGCCTAGGAAAAATAGGCATTAAGAAAGGCAAAAACCTATGCGCATTGTTGTAACGGGCCATCGCAGTCCCTTTAGCTGACTGACAACCGGACTATGTTTTTTCTGTAGTTTAGTAGTCACCTTAGTATCAGTAAGTTGACTTCAGTGTTTATCTTTTCTCCTTGGAGCTCTATACAATAGCTATATAAGTGTTATTTTTTCGTTGGTGGACGACAACGATGGGTGTTGTTAAAATCTGTTGAATTGTTTGACGACAGTATCAGAAATGGGACTTAAAATGTTTATTTAGCCTATTGATTAGACTGCGCAATTTTTGAACCCTCATAAAAGATAGCTCTGTAGCTTGTTGTTTTTAAGTGTATGACCCTGCGTTTTGAAAGAAAAAATATGGATCTTTACTACTCACTTAAATTATTGTTGTATATACAAATCAACATCTCCGTACGCACAACGTACGTTATTTTATCTGTTCTTTCATAGGAAATCTCATGGGCTTCAAAAAGTTTTATTGCTTGTTGACATAGTGAGCGTCCCCTTACCAGAGAAGAACTCAAAAAGTTTATAGTACCTTGTCGAAATAATGAATCAAGTTCATAGTGCCTACTGAGTCGGAGCACTAGCTGATTTCCTTTTGTATTCATTACCGATCGGATTTGATTGTTCTGCTAAGGAGGGTAATGAAATTCAATCGTCTCCATATCCATGTTGTTGCTCCTTGGGTTTCTATATTAAATTTTTGCCTGCATTTGTACGCTGGTAGACAGGACACCAAGAATATTGTCGGCCATTGAGTTTAATGATATCGGAGGGTCGGTCTGCCATACCTTTTAGCGACTCTTCCGCTAAAAATCCTCGGGTACATTGCAGCTAACTTTGTATTGCCGAAAAAGAATCGGAAATAATCGCTGGGTATCAACCATTTGTATTAATAGATTATAGAATTATATACCTAGTACCATTTTCAGCTCGCCTCGTCGACAGCGGAACATCGGACTGAAATTTTCACCGACCCATATAATGCAGGCAAGTTTATCACGACAGTGTCGTGCTTTTTTAATTAATACTCAATCTTTCAAGAGAACAAACCTCACCCAAGCTCTGTTGTCACTTCATAATATGACCAATATCTCTACTGATAATAATAATAATAAAACACAAGATAATGTATAAGATGTGTCCCGAAAGAACAATGGGATCCACTCTATAACGCTGTAGTTCTCCAATAAAATATTTTAATGTGTACACTATTTGCGTCTTTCGTCTATCTTGGCTGCTAATATTTATAGTACTTCAAATTGTTTCAATGTGAAAGGAAGTTTTACCTACCGAAGCCAGAGTTTTAGATACGATCACAATCAATTCAGACTTATAAGGATGTTTTCCACGATTTTCGCGTGGACTCACTGCGCACTTCTTCTCTAGCGAAAACAGGTACCCTCCATCTGAAGCATGCTCTCTATAGCGCTCGACAAAGATTCAAGCCTAACTCCGGCCAGACCAATAAACTAACTGGGGCTTTCAAATACCAGATAGCCTCTTCCTTACCACAGCAGCCCGATGGCCACATTTGTGGGGGCTTGGTTAAATTCTTTGAAGCTTTCAATCAGCAGATGGCTATTTTCTTTGCCACAAAGACCAGCTTGCCAAACTTGTCGAGGCTTTCAAGCCGGATGGTTCTCTTTTCTAACACAACGGCCAGATGGTTAAGCTCGTTGGAACTTTCAACTACCAGATGACCCTCTTCTCTGCCACAACGGCTAAATGGCCAGGCTCGTTGGAGCTTTCAAGTCCTAACCGGTTCTCGATGTTGATGGTCAACCTTGTTTGGATTTTCAAGCCGGATGGTTTTCTTCCAGATGGTTAAGCTCGTTGGGGCTTTCAAGCACCAAGGGCTTATTCAAGCTAGAAACCTGGAAGCCTAGTCGTTACGACAACGTTTATTTAGTATAGAACTCCAGCATGATCGGTCTGATTGAAGTCAAACCGTCATTATCAGCGCTGGCCGACTGATAAGACTATCCGAGCTAATATCGGAAGAGTGGAAAAGCTACTGGAAAGTATCGTATAACTAATATAATGTAAGAAGGTGATATTTTTCAACTTGTTAATGATGATAAATCCATTCCAAGAACAGGAGGAAAGCGCTATTCGAATTGTCAGCGGTAGCGGCGCCGTCATCAATGCAGATTATAACGACGTCTTCATCACCTACAACCACGAAATTATGTCCACGATAATTCCCCTCAAAATAAAGGGGAGAAGGCAGCTCGAACTCAACGAGCTGAAGCAGGCAAGACTATTTCATCGAGTCGGCGCCGATGGCCAACCACTTGTCAAACCTGACCGTAATAGCAGTTTCTAGCCATATAATTTTTCTATCTCGTTAGGAGAGCTATTGCGCGTTTCCTCATCGCGCGATGTATATGAATATTCATCTACTATTTCGCATAGTAATCATACATACGTGTTCAAATAATGACCCTTTTTAATACTCAGAAAAGGACACCGTACCTTTTGTATTATAACAGCTAAGGTACTCACTTTAGCTTAGTAAAATCCGTCGGGTAGCGGGCGAACTCTTCAAGGAAATGTGACAATGTGTGATCTCTACAAATCATATAATATTATAGCATTCCAGGTTGAAGTAACCGATACCGCTCAATTAAGACGAACAGTATTTGTACATCCACATGCATTAGGGAAACTCTTCGGATCCATATCACATGAGGTCTAAAAAGACCTGCTACAAACACCGTTGTTATTTCCATTAAGAAACGCGTCGTAAAAGCCACCGGGGCCGGCTTCGAATTGCCAACGATGAGGGCCTCAAAGCCAAAGGACGGATTTTTATGCTGGGACCCCAGTTACAATAATAGTAACATTGGCCCGAAAAAATGTAGTACTGCGAGCTAATGAAGGTGAAAAGCAATTCAAGTACGTTGTTGAAATATACTTATATGTAGAGGCCGCTTGCTACTTCCTCATTGTCTGTCGTTTGCGCTTCACCGCATACGAGTTCTGCATACCGAATACGCTGACTTTACTGGCATTTTTTGGCATTGTACCAACGAGGTAACCAGGTGCAGGAGAAGGACGACGATGAAACGACAACGAATTGCCAGTGAGGGCAAGTGCTGGAAGTGTCAGCATTGTTGCATTTGAAGACTGTCTTTTTTCGTAGTCGGTGGGGAAGAAAAGGGAGGGCCATACAGCGTTGAAAAAAGCTACTACCCCAGCACGTCCAACCCATATAGCACGTCTGGAGGGGAAATGTCCAAGGACGACGGTCGATGGCAGGATGACACTGAGCCCGTTCCAGCGAATAACGAGCTGCGTGCGGTCGCATGTTGAGGCGTTCCGAATATTCAGCAAGAAAACTGCGATCTAAGGACTGACTTTCGTCAGGCCCCTCCACGATGATCAAACAGTGGCAGTGATGAAGGTTTCAAACAGCTTTAACTACAGCCAGACAATCAACCAGCCCTCAACAGTTTGTTCAGTTGCAGCTTACGGCCACAAGCCCGTACCGCAGTAGCTTTCTTTGCCTCTTAACCAGCAAAGGGCCAGCAAACCTCGATGCGTCTACTGCCTCCGGTAACACTAAGCGCTTTAGCAGTTCTATAAACAATAACGGCGTACCTGCAGTTGGCGTACACAATTTGCAAAGAGCAGCTAGAAGGCATCGCAGAAGCTCCAGCTTTGACGGTTCTTCAGCAACTTTGCTGTCTTCCAGCGTCGTCTTGTCTCGTTCGTTATGTCGGTGTTTCGTAGTTTTTGCGTGTTTAGGCCTAATCTTGGCCTAACTGCCCCCGTCTCTTTGGGGTGTTTCACCCTATAAGTCTGTTTAGGAGTGGCACATGTCCATATGAACAGCAAAAAAGCCGGAGATAATATGGACGCCTGTTAATGAGCCTGCGAGCTCCCCATAAAATTGAGCAACGTAGTAATTCAGCCCGTACTTCTCAGTAAGGAGTGCGGTGATGAGGAAATTTATAAAAATGGTAGTTTTCTCCTTGTTGTATTCTCTTGGTGCCGTTGCGGCCGAACGATTCATTGTGTGACTTGCGTTGAGCATGGATGGTCCATTTATAGCCGCTGTATCTCTTAAAGGCCCTTGAAAAGGGCTGCTTTGGTAAAGAAAGCGCGGTAAGGATCATTGGAATTACAAGGGTCAAAGGGGGCCACAGAGGAATGTAAAAAGGAACAAAAAAAAAGCCAAACGCTTTTAGTTTTGACTGCGGTATCCGACCAGCTACTTACGCTATCGGCGGCGCCAGCGTCGCTCAAGCTATTGCTAGCGGTGGCTGTTGTGTCTCACACTTGAATCACCGCGATAGCCTTCGATGGGGCTGAATGGGAGGTGGTGAAGGGCAAATCCCATTGCATTTTTGTCTCGCGTTGCTCGTAGAATAAGCGACACCCTGCATGATACCTCATCCTAGTTGGAACCCACTCCAAGACGCTGCTCGGCCCATTTCGACAACGGCTGGTACACCCTTTGCCCCGGTGGTGTGCCGTCGACTGTACGTAACACCGGTCTTGGACTACAGGAAGCGAGCGGCCATCTACATTGTGTCGTCTTTACGGAGGCTTCGCCATCGCAACATAGATTCACGACAACGTGTGCTTATCGTTGCTGCATGAAGCATGGCACCTGTACGGCGCTGCTATGTTGAGAAAGAAAAATGTCTGAAACGGCTGCTGGGCTTAGAAGGAAAAGGATAACGTATATCCCTGTACGAAAGGGCAAAAAGGACGATGTGAAAAGAAGGTAGTTCAGAACAGGACACAAGCACGAACTGGTGAAGAGCTTTTGGAGAGCTCGCTGCTCGTTACTCCGACGCCAATGACAAAGCCCAACGCGATGCCTTGTCTGACAGGCCGTTCACAAACCAAAGCGTCTTCCCATCGTTGAGTGTCATTCCGACCGAAATAACAATCTGTCAATTTTTATAGTGCATGTTTCTTCTTCTGATCGTTTGAAAGGCTAAGGAAGGAACAAATAGGGCCAGAGGCCATTGAATGAAATACTTCATTTCAGGAAGGAGGGAGGAGGAGGAGGCAGGGGCAGGGATAACTGTGCTGGTGGCTTTGGAGCATGCTTTCACTTAGATGGTAATCGCTGGAATCAGGGAGAACGACGACTTGAAATAGTGAGAACCAAAAAGAGAAACTGATTCTTAGCAAAAAGGCCGGCGTGGGGATTGAAGAGAGAACAAAAAATAATCCCACCTCAACGCTAGAACGTTTTCGCGAGAAAGAAACGTCACCCGGTCCGTTAGCCCAGCTCTCCCGACATCGGTTATCCGCGGATCACGCAACAATGTACAGTTGGATACACATGAGCAAAACCGCTGCAAGCAGACATACTTTGCACGCAATTTAGACCCAAGTATAAACTTTTATGATAAATCTATCTCATTAAGCAAGGAATTGTCAAGGTCGTTAAAGGCGTTTCTATAATTTTAAGTTACCACTAAAAAAGGTAAAAATACAGCGCAGCAAGTAAGAGGATGTTTAGTGAGAAATCTCCAAGGCATAATTTTATAAAACAGAAATTTTATTACACACTTATTTTTTGAGTAAATCTATATCTGTAGTATTTTATAGTAGAAATATAATTACTATATATTATAAATATACATGAGCTATAGATAATATCTCACAACTAACTCTGAAAAAGGATAAGAAACAATGTTTTTTCCAGTTTTTATTCGTATCGATTTTCGCGGATTGATTTATTAGAGATATCACTTAGAGATATGCGAATGGTTTCTGTTTAATAGATTGAAGGTCCGTTATTATGCCTTAGCAGTTCGGCGTGCATGACATAGGCGTCAGTCAGGCCTCACTTCACTCCGTTGACTGACAACCATAAACGGTTGATAATTGATTGATCATGTTCAAGATGTTAACGCAAACAATGGACAACTGAATTCAAACATCGAAGCAACATTATTGCTATTAGCAATACACACCCTACCAAACGCGAGACCTTTAAGGAACGGTCACTGCTACGACGCATCAATTAAATCATAAAATTAAACTCTCAACCGGTACCCACCTCGTCCAGCGTTCCGCTACCCTCAATCATAAGATCATGACAGTCGAAACGTTAGTGACTGCTTGAATCGTAACAAGAAATTGACGCTCAAGGAGTCTAGTGGAACGAGCCGAAAAGAGTGGTAGACGTTAATGAAATAAGGAATGGACAAACGAGAGCGGATAACGGACGATGGGGCGGGGGTGGGAGTGTGAATGAATAACTCAGTCAAACAATGGCTACAAAAGCAAGGAAGAGCAGCTCTTTAACATATTCCATGGACATCAGCTTTATGACATCGTGGCACAGCTGAGTCGCAAGATCGGATAGAAATTCAGCAGCTGAAGGAAAGAAACCAAGCCACTATAAGGAAGCAGAAATAAAATGCGCCCATGCGTCTGAGCGTTTAACGGCAGCAGGGAAAATCCTATGCCGACGTAAATGTAAAAAGATGAATAATCGACGCATGATGGGTGCTGCTTAAAAATACTTAGGAAAGGATCTAAAGATATGCTTGCAAATGAAGCCGACTATTAGATGTTTTAATTTATTTTACCAGGTGCCCCGTTCTGTGAACCTATGGATGAGCTGCCTTCTTCAGCAAATATTATCGGACCCATTAATAGTCGCTCAGCCGGTGACCTCATTCAATTCAAAGAAAACGGCCTGTATATAATTATTACTACCACACCACAATATAGGACTAGGGTTAGACAGCACAGCTAGGTCTAACTAAGGCAATTTATTCTAAATCCGAGTTATCTTCATGTGAAAAGTACATACCCATTTTAGCTAACCTCCTTCGTGTTTGGTAACCCTAGTAACACAAGAGCGTTGGTATGACACGCTCCACTGTCGCTCACGTAAGCCGGCAATAGCAAAAAGAAAAGCATCATGATAATAGTCCTACTGTTAATGTAAACTCAAGGCTATTTAAATCAACGAAAGACGATGCCATCATGAAAGGCATGTCCGAAGTACTTGTAAACGCAAATAATGATGACGTCATCATGGCGTTAAACAATAACGATAGCTTCGCGTCCCTATGGCAAAATGCTGTTGTTGTTACTGACGCTATACAACTACACATCATCAGCCACTTGAACGCGGAAGAGATAATAAATAAGCGGCACTGTTCATTTTTGCATAGTTACCTCAGCAGATGGCCGACTGCTGGACGCCGCCAACATCGGCCAAGCGCAAAGCGGTCGGCGTTGACAATCGCAGTTGCGCTGAGTATGGCCGATATGCAGCTTGTAAATAGCCAGAGCGGGTGGTCGTAGCTGACGGAGATGTTTGCTGCGGGATATGATCGTAATTGTATATGTTTGTGTTAAATTCAGTAACGGCACCCCGTTCTCCCCGCCGCCATTACCCTTTCCATGTTAGCTTCCGCTAACTAGCTAGCTGACTGGCTGATATGACTAAGCGAGTGACAAAGCCGGTCGTCAAGCTATCGCCGAACAGTAAACATCGCAAGCAATGTGATATTAGTCGCTATTATAGTTAAATTGAGCTCGACCATGTAATATATAGTGTACTATAGAGCGTATATAAGTAGCACGCTCAAAGTTTTCGCGATCCACAGAACGACTACGCCAATGACACGTGCTCAACAGACTGTAAACGTCGTTCGCCAACGTCATATCGGCGCAGATTTGTACCGAGCAAAGCTCTGCCCTCGGTGACAAATCGAATTTGCTTAGTTAGTAAAGTCTAATGGTGAAGTCTCGCAATCAGACCGAGAACGTGCGTTGCTGAACGTCCGCACTGGGACGAGATGTCACCAAGGTCGACGAAGCGCGGGGGAAAGTCAATAGATCTAGCAACACTCGTAGCTGTCGAGTGTAATTTTTCACAGAAACGTCGCGGCCAGCAGAGACAGGGATTTCGATGGTAGCAGAGATAAAAGCAAACATTTGACGACCCGAGAAAACCAGAAACTTTTCGTTGCCGGCCACCTGGCGGACGGCTGGCTGGATGGTGACTGTGCCTTCGTACCTTCGTAATGGCAGTAGCAAGCTTCATTTTCGACTTCGTTCTGCATGCGCTACCATTATCATAAATACTATATCTATCGTTAATATGTTCAGCGATCTCAATTAATGACAGCCGAGCTTGCGTTACTGGTTCCGCCGGACAACTCTTCGTATCGTTCTCTGACGTGGGAAAAAGCGTATAGCTCGAAGATATTACCTTTTAAGAGATATTTACGTAGGTCTATTACTTAACGCGTTCACACTGCTAACGTTTAAATCAAGCTTATTAGAAAACACTCGCTACAGACTACAGAACTATTTTATTCTTACTATAAGTGATAGCATATTATTATTTCTACTAAATAGATAGTGCACTCATGACCTGTTGTTGGACGTGGAAACACTTTCTTTTTATGGTTCATTGCGATTCCTTAAGCGTAGTCAAATCTATTCCTTCCGATTTCCTCCCGCCACGTACGAGGAAATACGCCAATACACACGCGTGATGATACTTGTGTGTAAAGATACATATTCCATCCGGTGACATTTCGAAACAATCTTGCCAGATACAATTGGCACCTACACGGTGAGTTAACAGTTGCATGCAACTTGAATAACTTGAGCAGATTTACTTGTTGTGTACTCTGCGAGACCGTTCAGAGTTGTAACAAACTTAGTAATAGGCGCCTGCGGTAGCGGCGGCGGCGGCAAAATTCCGCGGTTATGAAAAAAGTTAGGATGAATCACAAGAATTGATATTTTTTATGAGCAGAAATGCAATGTTCCCTATATGCCTGTATAATATACTGAAATGCTGAGTAATACATAGCAAAATTCGCACCGATTTTACCTCTACATGTGTGTCTATTGTGTCGACGCACGATGGAAATATATAAGAGTAAAAATATTTTTAAAAAAATAGAGAAACTATTGTATGCCTTAGCAGGACAAGGTGCTGTGTATATATATGAGCAATATACTGAGGATGGCTACAAGTCCACTAACGGAGTAGTAAAAACACTTCTAGAAATGTTTCTACCCAAAAGACACAAAAAACTTGGATGTGTAATAGTTGTAAAAAATGAAGGAGAACAGATCAGCGCCCTATGTAAAAACTCAGAGAATTCGAGGTGTTATTTCTTAACAGCCCCTGTGTGAACCAAGACAACGGCACTTCCGCCATCCCTCATCAAGGGGTAAATCATAAGGAATACATTACATTTCCCAGTTGGAGTGGTTTATTTGGGTTTATTTATCAATACCTGTCTGCATACGTGTGTTACCTTGATGGGCAGGAACTTACCGTGGGGTAGTTCATGGTAAAAAATGACTCCAGATTGCCGTAGAGATTAGGGTCGGTCCCCGTGAGCGGCTTAAGGATCGAGACGCCTTGTAACGGGACCTCAACCGATGCCACGGTCTTCTTTCGGTGTAACTTAAGCTTGCTAGAAATAACGAATCACAGAAAAAACACCATGAAACATTTTAAACGTTGAAAAAACACGATGACTTTTCAATCTATTGTTGTCCTTGAGAGCCTAAAATGACGCCTATCGAAGATAATGTATATAGGAATAGATTCTGGGAGCGCTGTGTGTTGCATATCATTGTATTAGCATGTTTCAGCTATACGTTATGTTAAATTACTAAGCAATCACAAGATAGCGACTGACTTTTAATTTCTGTATCTTGCTCTAAACCGTCCTAGAAACATCCTGATAGGCTGGCAGCAGAAGAGGTACTTATGACCTCCCGGTAGTCCAACAGTCGGATCAAACTGAGTTGATCAACCCAGTTATTCGAAATACTCTTCCTGTGCGTGTTTTATCAGAATTAGCGGAATATAATTTATGATGTTTACGATACCGCCTTACTGTAGCAGCTCGTAGAATCAGGCCGGCGGTCAATTTAAGACAAAAATAAATTGATGATATTGCTATGACCGTTGTTTTTCTCGTCCACAATGGCGCGCTTTTTTTTTTTTTACAGGTAAAGCTAACAGACACCCCTTACAACTGTTACGCAAGAAATATATCTATGTATTTATTAAAGGTCATAATCGAATCGAAAAATTGCTTTATTGAAATCTAACGACCACTCCGACCCTTATGGTCCTGCCAGCCCAACAATAGGACGCAACGTATCCTATTGCAATACGTTAATAAACTACTTTAGCATAAAGCTAACACCCGCGCGGTTAGGCGTTCATCACTTGATACGTAATCGCATAATCTCTATGTAATATTCATTTATTAATAAAGTATTTCTTACTTTAAGTTAGGGCTAACTTATTGGGGCTATTAAAAGGATATGCCACCGTCAAGAAGTGAGTCTAGCGGAAAAAACTATATTGTAGTGCGCATACTTAAAGCTATATTCTTTTTCTTAGTGGCGTTTTTTACGACAGCTCTTAAGCAAATATATATATA
>NW_019211455.1:15574693-16009959 GCF_002443255.2 Varroa destructor | reverse complement strand
TAAACATGTATAGAGTGAAACAAGTATGTATGTGGTGTCATCACCAGTACCAAATTCAGTATCGATTATGAATTGATGTGTAAATCCTACCTCGAACAGGCTCGAAAAGGTGCTAGCCGAAAATTATAAAGAACACGCTATCGCATTGATTTCGTAAGTTTAGCCTGCTGACCATACTAAACGGGATAGCCTTAGACTGGCTGGCGGTCAGGTACGGTTTTTCCTGATATAAATAGATATGCATAAGCTAATGATAGTAGCAACAATTAAAGATTATACACGACATTTCACCTTAGAATAGTAAACGATGACCCGCATTTTTCAGTGAAACCGAGAGAGTCAAAAGTCTTTCAATAGTTTGATATATATATATGGTCACATATGAGCAAATAGATCGTCCACAAATTTGTTTTCATTGTGCCAGACCGGGTCATGGATCGAATTGCCTTTTCACACAAAGCTTGGTACCAGTGTGGTTGTTGTCATTTCTAAGATAGGCGGCATATATCTTAAGTTCGAGCGATGACTAGCACGATTGCGGGCTTCAGCGGAGTTACGAAGCAGTGGAAATACACCGTGTCGCATAGCGCAAAACAGAAACAAGAAGCAACGGGGCGTTTGTTTTCGGTGTATGCATGTTATGAGAGAAATCGATCTGTCCCGGGGTAGGCGATGGGGTTCCGTGGTGAACAGTCGTAGTGATACATGCTTACTCGATCGTTGATAGTGTTCGATTACTCGGTTACTGAAGTCGTAAATGTATGGCGATACGTATGAGTATTATATATTGTACTATATAATTACAGTCTATATGATATGGTATATGAGGCATCACACGAGAAAGTTCAACGGACAAGTCTAGGTTTTGCAACATATTTTTTCTTACTGAAAAAAAAAACAACGAGGTTGATTATCAGTTCTCGATAGTAAAACGTATACATATTACCAAAATACATCGGTTTGTGCTAAACGTTAACATAGGGATCATCGTTCTAGTCGATGACTGCGATAAATTATTCCGTCATAATAAGCACTGTCGAGCACTACTTATGGCTAGCTGGAGGCACTTTGTTAGCTTATCCGTTCGAAAGAAAAATGCATTTCGGATCTGTGTATTTGATGGCCAATCAACAGGTCCCAATTTGCTTGGTCATATGGCCTAATGAACTCAAAAACAAACAAAACTCGTACCAGGCCGTAGGACGATGGAAAGCCGCAAATAGACAAACTACATGAACAGTATCTACCCTTCAAAGGTGGCAGCGCTCAAGGCAGCACTCTAGACAGCGCAAAATGACTTCATTTACCCAGAGTTCCAATCCTGATTCAACGTACGTAACGGCGAAGGTCAGACATCAAATTGTCGCTAATATTAAGGCAGGAAAATGGAGAGAGAACGAGAATGCTCGCGAGTAGATTACGTTGACCTCCAAGCCATAGGGACCATGACAACCTGTCAACATTTTTCTATGCGTACCAGACCTCAAGTTCACGGCTAAACTATAATAATTAGGTGGGAACTCTAGAGGAATCAAAGAAATAAGTATAGCAACACACATGGCTTTAGACGACCTGGAATTAAGTTAGCCTTTGTTCTATACTAGATAATACAACTGTAACAGGCAGCCCAAACAACGCTGGTCTAGTGTAATGACATTCTAATCTCGTATAATCAACTAAGATAATGTTATTATTACACGACTCGGGACACTCGACGACAGAAACTGCTACTGGACCGAAGCAACGGTAAGCGCTACTGATCTCGGAGGCTCGGACAAAGTCTTCGACAAAGTGACGATTAGCTGAATTTCAATCAGTCATCTGTTGGACTGTCGAGTTAAAAGCTCATCTTTAGTCTCGTTCCTCATAATCATTTTTATAAAATTAATGGCTCGAGTTCTATCTGAGTTTGTTGCAACGCAATGAGTTAAAATTGATCAACCAAAAATTACCTGAAACATTGATAGATTCGTTAAACGTAAAAATAGCCTGACTACACGGCCAAGAGGGTTTAGGGCAAGGTTTGAATTGTCTCCATTACACACCTCATGTTATTAAAATGTATTCATTTATTAAAACGGAAAACTACCTATGAATAACATCATAAATGGGCATTATTCAGCAAACGAGTTTTTTTTTTCTGTATTTGTATGTGTAAATAATGTAAAATTTATCTATCCGCCGGTTTCATTTACGACTCTCTGAGCCCGTCTAACAATTCAAAAAAACATGACATACTTCAGGCATTGATAGGCATGCTTACATAAAACCTCGCCCCCTACACATATACAAAGGCTGACAGAAAAGACTTTGCCATTTTTGGAAATCTCCGTTATAGGCAGTCATGCCTCCCCAGAGCGAGCTCACATAGCCCAACCCAACCACACGCCGCTGTAGTACAAGCCAGATTCGCCGTTACGTAAGGGTCGGCGGCACCTACCCGGCCAACTTTGCCGAGACATCGAATTCGTGATGCCAATGTCTGCCGGACGTCAATATCGCCCGACGACAATGTCGGACACCGGCTGTGCCAGATATGCTAGACTGCTCTGAGGTTTTTGGCTGTGAAGTTGGAACGGAAAAATGCAAAAGACCGGATACGGCCCGTGAAACGACGAAGGCATTTTGGCAGCGAGCAGGTAGTTAACAGCAAAAAGCAGGAACGTAGGTATCGAGGCAGGCATCCGGGGCTATACAGCCGTCCACGCAGTATCGAACGGTAAATACGAAATCTAGGTTCCCGTAAGCGACAATGAGAAACCTTTTCTTTTTTACGACTGACCTCTGCTTCTATTTCGCTATGAGGCACCGTTTCTGGCTTATGGAATACGTGCGTGAAATAAACAGCTGGCGACGCACGGTCCAGCCTCTGGACTCTTTTAAGTTTGCCTTAAATGCCGCTAATGCGGGCATGATGGACAAGCTTTAAGGATGGGCGTAATAAAATGGGGCAATACGAGACAGGCATATGCTGCCAGTAGACAGAGCTACATACGACATTCGATGGCTGGCAGAGACATTCTCTCTGGGCTGGAGGCTACCCTCGCAGTGTTCGCTTCATGCTACCGCACAAGAGAAGCGAGACGCAAGTTGTGTTCGGCCCTGCGCCTAACGGCATCTCTGTTCTGTGGTAGCAACTCCCTGACGTTTTCTTTTTTGTTTCTGGCTTGTAACGGCAACGATCGCGTCATTGCTTCATCCAGCGACGCTACTGCCTCACACACGCTATGAATTGCAGTTCGCGCAGGGTACAGCGAATAAATATTGAAAGAAAACACTTACCGGGGCGTTTGCACAAGCTGCTCGCTTTAGTCCACTCCTCTTTCGCAATATAACCCCCTGGTGGCCAGCCAGCTAGCGCCAGCAACCGCTAACGCCGCAGATGCAACCAGAGTGGGAATATAACCTTGTCATCCTTTCTTTTTGTTCTTTGCCCTATCGTTCCTTAAAGCTACGCGCCATCTTAGCAGTTTGGCGATCCTAAAATTAAACTCTTTTTAAAAATTAAACCGCAACGACTCAACAAGAAAGCAGCAAATAAAACGCATGAGAGCTACCATTTATTTACACTATGTAACGAAAAGGTACGTAGAATAATCCTATACATGATAGAGCGCCGTGCAGTATTTGGGGTCGAGACCATCTGTTTGCTTTGAGACTTCAAGAGAACTCCGACAGTACCCCGCTGATAAAACCCGCGTTCTTTTTTGGGTATCTCTCGCGGCGCTCTAGGCCAGACCACTACCGTAGTCATCGTCACCGCTGGCAAAATTTGGAGTGGGATATAGCGTTGTCTAGCCCCCACGGAGATGAGGCCGGATCCTAGCTAATGGCCGTCAAATAGAGCTCTGGCTTAACGTTTCGACCCGACTTTCCTTGTTTAGTGTGCTTGCTTAGCGGTTTCCTTGCCGACGGCTTATGGAGCATGAAGGAGGGCAAAGGGCTGTGTGACTTGGTAGAAAGGGTACCGAACAGCAACAGAGTTGAGACGACGTTGCTCTATCAGCAACATCGACTTTTTCCCAAAAGGTTTCAGTAGAATAGCACACGCGTCAGATACACGCACGCACCGCTAGAACAGACGGCAGTGGGTCCCTTGAAATGCCCTCATCGGTGGATCAGACCAATGACGGCTATTGCTTTTATGCATACGCAACAGGCGTTTGGAGAATTCCGCAAAGCTTTTACGGCTGGCAGGAGTAAACAACCTAATCTAGGCCAACTAAAGTCTTTTCCACATGAGGCAAGGGCATACAACGAGCAGGAGTGAGTTTACGGGCGATTCAGAGGGCTGTAGCTCTACCACCACCGTTATTGTTCGAAATAGGAAATGTTTTACAGAGTTTTACATCCGCTAACCTGCTGGAGATAGGTAGTTTTTTGACGGAAACGAATTCTGTCTACTCACAGTATCTAACACACATCTCACATTGTGGCCGACAAGATTCATAACAGCAACCAGGCAAGACTGAACTATCGAGACAACCCGATATTTTGCGACAGCACCGCATGACGCTTGGCACATTCCCGACGTTGGACGTTTTCTAGCAAAAATTTGGCGTAGCATCTGAGTTGTAAGGGATTTGATTTTAAGGACCAACTTTTAATCACTCAGCTTTTAGGACCAGTGCACACACCCTCGTGACTGCACAGTGTCACCACCGTTGCCGCAAACGTAGCTGCTAATCATAATGAGTGCAGTAGTTCTACAACTGAATTAAGATGACAACCAGTACGTCAAAGAAAACGAAGAAACAAGCAAGAAGCAACTTGTTCTGTATGTAAACGTTGAAACCTTTCGTTTCCCTTTGATCCCTACCAAATGTCTTGATACACTGAGAGCAAAAACTTTTCACGTAGCGTTTCATTTTCTCAATGTGCCAACTCCCACAATCCTCTCTCGCTCCGCTATCATCATTTGCCCCAAGTCGATGACGTAAGGATTACTGGTTAACAAAGTTATGGTGCGCATAGGTAATGTTGAAATGCCCAACTTTAAAAATGCCCGCAAATCTGCATCCAGCGAAGTGTGATAATTATGCGGTACGCTGTGACCATGGCAGACACAAGCCATCTACCGACGAAGAAAGATGCATGTTGGCGTGCCATTTTCTTCGATTTAGTAATGCAACTGGGGAAGCCGGCTAGCTAAGCAAAGATGCGTTCAAGTAACCCACAAGTAACGCCTGGTCATCTCACGGATACAATTAAGATTGGTCGTAACCTCTTTTCTGAGCCATAGTCATTCAAAGAGTCGTAACTAGAGACAATTGAACTGAGTAAATGTACACGTACGATACGCTGGGTGCCGTCCGTTTGGGACGGTACATGGAGTTTATACTCAGAAAGTGCTGCAACACAATTAGTTAACAAAAAACTGACTGGTTTTCTATGTAAAATTATGTAAATTTTAGAGATTCTCCTCAGCATTGAAAGTAATCAAACATTCCATATCTTGCTCTGTTTAGAGAGACAGCGTAGAGAGGATATTTCGCACTGTTTAATTTTTGCTATTACCAATTCCATGCGAGTTTTTTTTTTTATCTCAATATTGAGAAAAGGCACAGTCTGGCGCGGATTTGGGACGCCAAGCGATTTGAAAATAGACCAAAAAGTGACCAGAGCTTCAGAAGCGGAGCAATTGTAAAGAGTGCTATACTGGAAAAAATGCCGTAGCGAGCGAACAAGGCTGACTTTGTTTGGATGGAGAAAATTTTCAAATTGAACTTTACTTCAAGGATTATACATATCTATGGGAACGTTAACGCATAGATGCTATTTGCGAACGTTTTTTACGCCTCAATTATTCAAGATTTATCAAGCATGTACCTCACTGCGTTCAATCTAGTTTACCCTCATCTTATTCGACACTTAAAAGTACGTAATCGCATCCATGATATGATCATACCTATTACAAATCTCTGAAGCCATTCTGTTAATTACGTACTATCATATATCACGATACGATTTATGATAGAATAACATTGAGCTAATATATTTTTAGATTACGCTTCATAAGCCTCATAATTTTCACTTCCATATGCTATATGAAACTTCATATGACAGAGCAACGCCGGCAAGGTAGATTGTACTACCTGACCTTTGCGGCTGACACGTACGAGTACAAATCAGAGGTCTCCCTAGAAAATTTGACGGACCCCCCAGGAACTGACGACTATAACGTTTCGTCTCAAACGGGATTCAAAAAATAGTTATCACTTCTCAAAGCCTCTTTGAGCTATCCGATGAAATGATTTCCCAGCTCAGAAATTGATTTGGGTCCTCTTTCCGATAACTGTCTTCTACGTTCGAGCCCATCCGAAGCGTAGTTTGCGGCATCTCAGCACTGAACAGAGTTTCTATCACAGTAAAATCCGGAACGCGCGACTTGCGTCGCAACCGGAAAAAGAAGCAGACTTCGACTCACTAATAATGACAATTTAATTTATTGCCAAGAGACCCACTAAATTAGTTCAGTATGTATAAGGATTATCGGTATTAGGAGAACGGGATTTTTTGCAAGATTTGTGTATTCAAAACAGGGTGTTCGAGCTTCCGTTATTAATAGCTGAATATCTCGCTGAAATAAAAGAGGACTAGAATAGTTTAGAATAGAACTGCGACAGATATCGTAGAGTCTTACATATATCTGGGGGTGTGTCTAGATTTTCCTCTTGTCCATCATTCCGCTCACATCACAGCTCGCTTTATTCACTGAACGACGAGCTGGGCCCGTGCCGCGACACCATATTAATGCGCTCCTGTCTTTCGAAGCGCCGACGCATGCACAAAGTTTTCGTCCATTCTGCCGGACTTCGACCGGAAGACTTAAACAACAGAAGGGCCTTACATGTTTTATGGCATTCTCTATTTGTTTGCCAGCTTTATTATTTAGATTATTTATCTCTATTGTGTTGCATAGTTGGCTTCGAACCTGAATTTTGTGCAGTGTGCCACGGATAGGACCGAACATTGATCTCAAAATAAGACACCTTAGCTTGATCGTTCTCACGTGGTAACAGCAAAGTAAATATGCGAGTTATAAGCCGTCCTATTTCTGCACGCGTCCTAACACTAATCCCATTTCGATCAAGTTAATTGATTCACTAAGCCGTGCACAATACGGTTTTTATCTAACTTAAACCATTGTGCTAACACTAATTTTATAATTTATACTATTTCTACTTTTTATTTCCCACAGCTAGATAAATCTTTAAATTTTACCCGTTCTAGCAATGCGGGTTACGCGGAGCTTACGTATTAGCGTAAATGTCCTCGAGTGCGCTTTTTCAGCTACCACATTTCCGCCATTACCTATATTGATCCCAGTCAGTTAATGATTGTACATCGTTCATGGTCGACAACGATCGATAGAATCTAAGTTGCGTGAGGATATACTGAAGTAGTACCGGACAAAGAGCAGTCATGTCCTGCCTACGCCCGGTCTGCATAATGCATTTGTCCTTAACCTCCAAAAAAAAAAAGAAAAAAAGGCAAGTATTATGATACGGCCCCACAAGTAGGCTTCCCAGCTTGTTACAAGACAATTCTGATAGTAACCGCAAGGATGATCGAATCGACAATACTGTGGTAGCCACCTATAGATAGATATATAGGCGGAACAGCTATTTAACTAAGCTTTAAAATGAACTGTAAGAAGTCAAAACGATGTCGTCGTAATACTGTTATTTTCATTATTGTTTGTCTTTAACTTTAGCGCTTCTTGATTATGAAGAGCACGATGGGAGGCGACTAAGGGCGTCACATACAATACTAAAACTGATCTGGCTGCGATACATACGGCTACTTAGGTATTTGGCTATTCATTCCGATACGTCTTTAGGCTAGGGCATTGTTTTTTCGCGGAGTTATATAAGACACGGTAGTCTTGGTGACACCACGGAGGATAGAACGAGGACTATGTGTGTTTTTACGGTCTCGTCTTGTAGCTGAGGGAGTGGTCGAAGGTCAGACTCGGGAAATCGCTTCTTGTACCAGTTTGCTCTTCAAACTCCCGTCTGCGTATGGAAGAGATTCACAAGACACATTACGCCTTTCTACTGCTGCGCCAGCTTTTGCTATCCATCTGCATCGTACAATGTCTCGAATAGCCAATGCAAGCGAAGTTACCCGACTCTAGTTGGCATGCCTCAAAGTGCCCCCATAGCCCGGCGCATCCGTTTTTATTACCGTCGTGTTGCTACGCGATGTATCACGAACATTGTTTCATACACCAAAAAGCAGCATGGGTACACACACCACTGCGCCTTTCGTGCCTGTTTCCATTGTTTGTAAAAGAGACTAGGAGGTCTAGCTGCGATTACAACTGCAAGTTTCAATACAGCTGTTGCTTAAGCCCAAGACGAACAAGAATATGCAAGACGAGGCAAAGCAACAGGGATTGTCTCTACGATGCCACTCGATCTTCGAGTAACTGCACTTGTTCCGCGCTGTATGCGGCCTCGTGTTACTGGCCAACTCTTGTTTGGTGAAACCCATCGGTTTATTCTGTCATGAGACAAGACAACACGGCGTGCAGGGATAGCACCTTAGGATAGGGCTCTCTATGGCGCCGCTAGGGTACGGTGAATACAATAACAGCATCTATATATGATATTAACGTATACTTCCACATCTAACGTAAAAAATATCGAACAAAACAGGCATTCAAGAAAACTCATACGTATGTATATATAGATAGATATATGCGTATCCATATATATGTGTAGTTTTTTCCTACTACGAGTCTGTGCTTGATTAATGCAATCATTGAATGATGATTGAACAATGTAATGAAAATTTCTCTTGGTATTTGCCTTCCATACTTGACCATTGACATCATGATCAGCATCAATATGTTCTATCTAATAGCAGTTTAAAGTAGGTCTGGTTGTGCCAGTGTTACATATACACTTATTGTCCCATTGTGCCCCGGAGCCTTTAGGCACGCTCTGTTCATCTTTTATTGTATGAGTATTCTCTTTCGTTACTTTTTCTGTTATCTTTTCCATTTTGTTTAAGTTCGTGCTCTTCAGAACCCTCTCGACCCAGCGCCGCGGGCATCAGTATTCGCCGCTGCCCGGTTCTTTTGACCTCGACGATTATTGTTGATGGTTTCATGCGACCAACCAGTACCATGTCGTGTTCAATTTTCATACGTTGAATTTTTTTGATTTTTTTTTCCGTTATTACCAACCGCTTTCTGAGACCTGCAAGCTTATCGCAACGATCCACCAGGGCATAACACAGGCCAGGCAGAAACCGTCCCTCGAAGACCCTTTTTTCCTCTTCACTACTGTAATAGGTTGACCTTCATGAAGGTGAAGCGCGGCAACTACACGTAGCAAATGAACAGTTTCTTTTTTTAATCATGGCTGGAAGCGTACTACACATGAAGGGAACATCTTATTTGTCGTTGCTCTTAAGTGTTCATACGGAATCAGGATATAGGATCATATAGTGAAAAACGGCAAAAAATATTAATTTGTATATACTTGCGAGCCGTTGCTAATGGCAACTTTATAGCTATGGCCGGAATTGACCTTTGCATTGCAGATCCGATAAATTGATTTCCAGTAGGTAAGACTAATCGAACAGTTCGATTACTCAGAAACTTCCCTTTGCTACATAATAGACTTGTTTGGCCTGGTATCGCAAACGGCAAACCACACCCCACCCCACTCCCGCCTGTCAATTTACGCAGTTTAGCACTGCAATTTGAAGGTAAACGATCCCGTACCTTCCGCAGAGTTATTTTGCCTGCGAGACAAAGAGGTGGGTGGTTGGTGGGGTAAGCGTTAAGATTAGAAGAGAGTCGAGGCAACACCGTATGGGGGAAAGGGGTAGAGGGAACAAAGGCGCTTAATAATTCCTCGACGTACTATGCTGGTTTTGGTGGTTAGAGTAGCCTTGTGGCCTAAGGTCGTATGAAAAAGTTGTTGGCCAATTTTACCCCTGACCCATCAATTAACTATAGCCAAAGACTTTTTGGGAAAGTCGAATTGAAACGGCTCCTTTGAGGGTCATTCCAAGCAATCCGGGTAAGAATGATATTAATGAAGTGCCCGAAATATGCCACGAGAACGTTCTACGTATGGGGTAGTCGACGAAAATAAAATTGATAAAGTGCACTGCAGACAGAGTTTCTGCTTAACAATATTATTATGAATGAGGTACTAAGGAGATACCTTACCTAACTTTTTGCGCGGCTACCACCGCATGTCTAACGCTTCCTCCAAAGACTTAAAGCGCTGTCGAATATCCGAAACATCTGACAAGCAGGTCTGCGGAAACACTTGGGAGGTGCTAGCGCGATTCTAAACTGGTATCGTCTGGGGGACATAATCATCCTTATTGGCTAAGTTTTTTTAGTCACCAAACATAGCTCGATTCCATATTCCAGGTACATTACATATGAAACCTCATGGCAGTAGTAATTTCTGATCATCCAAATATGTATTTATACAGCAACGTTGTTGTACTAATAAATTATGCTGCTTAGTTATTTAGCCAGTCGTTCCGTTTGAAAACGTTACCAGTTACAAGTTCTCAGAGTATTGTTCGCTCCACAGAGTGACTAGTAAAAATGTCTAACTGCTGGTGGACTAGTGCCAATCGCACCCGATACAATAGAAAGAATATATATAACGTTGACAAGCTAAATAAGTTCCAGCCGTGGCGAATGCTACGACTAATATTGTATGCATTCCTAGGTCATTCCTGCGCACGCAAAAGTATCTTAAAAACTTTTGAAAATAATTTCCATAGTGAACCCAATGTATTTTGAAACTACAGTAAGCAATTTACAAAGGGAAAAAGGCCAAGCGGCTGTTGCCTAATATGAAAGTGCGAAATAGGCCAGCCGTCAGACAGCGGAAAGGTTTTGACTTGGGCCTGACTAAGGTAGAACCAACCGTCATACCAATAACACTACTAAGCCTTATTCTGCGCATTGTGCGTCTGCAGTGTTCTTGGACAGATAGGGACTCACAGATGACCTTTTGAGTTTGTCACGTGGATTTCATTTAGGAGATACTGCTGCTGCTGCTACGACCGCTTCGATCCGAGGGGGTCATGTCGCTTTCAAGGTCATCTTTCTGACTCTATTACACTATCTCACTTCACTCCTGCTATTGGTTTCGAAGTCGGAAGCACCTGCGTTGTGACTGCGCACTTAGACATCGCCCTGTACGATTCCCCGTGTCTGCCGGTAAGGTCGCCGAGTGTGACGGTGTCAGCCTGCTTCGGTCATAGAACCTGCCAGTAGCAGACCTTTAATATCCTGGTAATTTACGTTAACGAATAGTAGCTGTTGTGGTAATGATGATGATGATAGCAAAATGGTAATTTAGCTTCGGTCTCCAGGCATGGGGCATATCTTCTCTTCTATTCCTCCTTCTACCCCCCAAATCCTCGTCTTTCGATGGTCCATTCGGTGTTTCTGGGTAGCTCGTTTGCTTCGTTATTGTCGCATTTTTCCTGGATGGATTACATTAACGCCTACATTTGGCGTAAGTGAACTGCGTATCAGCATTTCTGACTTTGCTTCCTGACCGTACCATGAACCTGAGCCTTGACTTTGGCCCGCCGATTTGTGGCGATCCCAAATATCTCCTTTATTTTTGTTTTTGCAGCAGCCCGCCCATTTCACGTCACCTCCATGAGGTTTCTGTTGTGATCTTCATAATTAAATTAAGAAAAAACGCACGATCTCCCTCTGTTTCTGTGCCCGATCTGCGAATTTTGATCGAATCAACGATTTACGAAACGTACGGAGCCCACTTAGCCTATTTTTGCTGATGGTCTGATTATTCACCGCCATCGCTAGTGCTGTTGGGCTTAGTGGTCTTTATAGTAGTAACAGAGTGTGAGGATTCGCCAGTAGCGACCGAATCAACAATTGTAGGAAAGCCGCCCATTTAGTGGCCCAGACGAAATAGTATCCTTGTAGTCTAGCCAGGCACAGAAAATTATGAAGTTCCGGAAAGACACGTTGAGCTGCTTGTGTTGTTCGCCCGGCGCAGTTCGTTGTCATTGTGCCATCTCACATATGACTCGCTTAGCTCGTCAGCTAAGCTGATGCGGACAAGCGAGACGGACTTGCCTAAACAACAACGGAAGCAGGAGCAACAGCAACTTAGCTTCGTACTATTCGCACGCTCAAACCATAGATACTTTTTTTGTACATTTTTCTTTCGCGCACTAGCATATTTGCAGGGAGCGCTAAAAGCAGTAGCAGAGGCCTGGGGTACGGACCCCTGATGCCGTTCCATTTCAACCCGTTTTTGTTGTGTGGACTTTCCTTACACAATGTAGCATGACCAACTGCAACAACCACCAGAGGAGACAAGTAGCTGCTCCTTAAGACACGTATGCACGAGACAACAAAGAGAGGAAGTAAATCGAAAACGATCAGACGAAGTGCTCGCTGTGTCTCACCGAGCCTGATCTCACCATACTGATTCTCCACCTAGTCTAGTTTAGCCCAGCCTAGTTATCCCAAAAGTAACAAAGTGAACAACAAGAGTAGTCTACGCAAACTAGGGGTTGGCCGGCTTCCCTCCATCGCACCATCCCAGGGATCACCTAGTTTTAATTTACTGACCCCTTTTTCCTACACCATCTTGGCACAATGGCGTTCCGCCCGACGACAACAGCTTTGACTCAACTCAGCAGGATTTTAAGTCGCAGTCATTCGTGTTATTGCGGTATTTAGAGTTCTGCTCTTCGAATCCCCTTAATCAACCAGTTTCTATTGCTTTGTTTTGTGATAGGGGAGATCGGCAAACGAGGGGACACGGGCCTGCCGTTACCGCGGGAATAGTCGCTGTCAATTATATCATTGCCACTCTCTACTACTCCCTCCCATACCTAATATCAACGAGTGGGGAGTTGCCCTTTAGCTCTTCCGGTAACAACAGTGCCAGTTAGTTTATAGGTGTTCTTTTCACCACAATGTCACCAACTACTGCTACTTGTTCCGCTAAAATTACTGTCGTCTCAATAAATATCCTTAGTAACAGTTCTACAATAGTATGATGCTTCAAACAGCACGCAAAACGTCGAAGCTGTGGCACTGCTTTGCCAGCGTGCTTATGGGCTTTGGGAGAGGGCTTTGGCCTAAACAAGGTGGAACACGGCAGACCTTCGCTGCATACGAAGTGAACACCAAGCAGAAAGGCAGAATGGAACAGAGACTGAAAGGCAACCAGCTTTGGAACACAGTGCATCAGACCACAGACCGACCAGCCATCGACAGCAGGAGATTAAGGTCAACCTTTTCCTTTTCTCTGGCCCTTCAGGATACAGGATTTCTGGTTCTGCCCTCCAGCCAACTAATACACCGAGTAGAGTCCACAAATAATGGAGCGAATACAAGAATACACATGGCGTTTCGCCGCACGATAGTTTTCTCAGAGCAACGGGCAACGACAAGTAAGTACCTTTTTGATCAGACCGACGAATCGACAAGAGAAAGCTTACAATGGGGGGCATGGCAGGGGCAAGCAGTAAATGACCGTACCATAAGACGACTGCCTACTATGAACGGTATGTTTTACACATTTCATAAAATTGCCACTTAAATAGAATTCAGCTGTGCGACACGTACGATTATAATACATTTACCACCTAAAGCATATTGTGATTGAACGGAGCTACGTGAAGAACTTTGCGGAAGGCTGACAACAAAAAAGATCTTTAAAAATGGGACCTTTTAAATGTACTCCATTTTGAATCTATTCCGAACGACTTAAACCAGCAGTAGCGGGCTTAAGTAGCGTTTACTGGTAGCGTTTACTGGTAGCGTTTACTACACAAAAGTTACGAACACGGTTAAGATCCATACCCGCGCTTGTAGCAATTTACAATAAAATATGGACAGGATGAAATAAGTTCAATTAGGCAGCCAGTGGTATTTGTTTTTCAAACTTATTCATTTTGTCATATTCAGAAGTGTCGGCCAAATTGTTCATACACAATGTGATACTTTGCGATAGCGAGCTATCGACTGCAGCGAAGAAATTGAACTTACGCAATGTAAACACGATGGAAAACTTTTACTGCATAGACTTGCCTGATTGAAAAACAAGTTGACATACGTATTTATATTGCAGTTGTGGCTGGCCTACATCGACAGCGATTTGCGCGGTGATCGTAGTCATTAGAACTCAAGCTATCCGAGGCCCCTGCTAGTTTTCCGGTACCTAACCAGCCACCAAATACGGGGTCCTCTGACACCTCTAAGTAAACCTGTATCAACAGGCATGGAAATTTTGCAATAATACAATCTATAACCCTAAACGCTGTGCCAATACAGGAATAGACTGCAAGTAGGCGGCCAAAAAAAAAACCGCGGGTCGTGCCAAAATTGCTTCTCAGCGTCTCGCAAATACCAATATTCAATTCAAAGTTTGCAAAGGCTGGTGCCAAAACCTTTCAGTGGGTTCTATTTCTGCTCTCTCCCTCTCTCTTTTTATATACATTTACGCATTTGTATTGCCGACGATTTGGCGCGTTAGAGTTGAAACGAATTCGTTAATACTCCTGTTTGAAAGCATAGCGTTTCTGTAAAACATACGCCTACGTTGCATTAGTATTGTCGTCGAATTGGTCTGTACACAGCGTTACGCGTCAGGTTTTCAAGAAAAACGCGATACAAACTCGATCTTGGAAAGGACATCAGGCATCTGCACAAGATGGCGTTCTTCGTATGCTCTTGACGCTGTTGCTTCTTTCGCCTTATTTGCTTTGCGTGGTCCCATTCGTTTTTATAGCCGTGGATTTGCTCCACTTTTTACTGAAGTAAAGAGGTTGCATAATGTACTTCACGAAGGGCGACACTCTTGTATTGTCATTATACATTTATACGCTTGGGAATACCGTCAAATCTATAGTGCACTCTTGCAAATCAGACTAGCTATAATTTTCATCTAAATAGTTCCTAGGGCAATTGATCGTTAAGGTTTCGGAATATAATAGATAGCCTTAAGCTAACAGAACAACGAATACGTTCAATTATCGAATACAGTAACCAAGCTGATGAACTTGGGTAAAACCACCCCGGAGCTTCCTGCCAGGGGTATAACGTCCCGTCGCAACCAAAAAAAATACGCAATAAAAGAGTGACCTTACACTATTAATCATCAACAGTGAAAAGAACAGCGGCTATTTCCCCGCTGTTACACAATGCTAATTTCGTTTGTTTGTCGTTCCTTGCATAACTATAGGTTATCTCAAACGGCTGAAAGAAACAGAAAGGGGTCAATATAAACTTAACATGAGATACTTTTTTTTTTCGGTCAAAAAGGGTGATTAGTTGTAATCACATG
Source organism: Varroa destructor (assembly GCF_002443255.2). NCBI lineage: Eukaryota > Metazoa > Arthropoda > Arachnida > Mesostigmata > Varroidae > Varroa > Varroa destructor. The sequence goes on along the minus strand of NW_019211455.1, from coordinate 15,994,630 downwards.
TAGGAGACGATCAAAAACACGAGTGCGCATACGTCAGGTTAGGCTTCACTGTTTTAACAGAAGAAACGCCCCCGGGGCCTATTGGATTTGTTAAAAAAGAAGAAACAACATATTTACTTGAACTCAATAGGTGATAAAAACACAGATCATGCTAATAAAATATACAGTCATAAACGAAAGTGCATTATCTTATCCCTATTTAGGAGACCTATCATTCAAATTTATTCGACCTGTACTAGCGATTAGGTACATGGCCCATGAAGCACAGATCTAATATAAACTTTATTACGATATTGCCTGTTCGCCTTAAATTAACTTCTATTGCTCAATTCAGCCCTGAACCCTCGACAAGGGCCGTGGCAATTCTACCAGCCAAATGTAGCCTGCTTCAACCTATCCCATTGTCATGACCGGCTGATTGTGCCGCATCAATTCAGTTAAATCAATAGTTTGATTGTGACAGCCCATAATTTACAATTCGATCGGTTTACTGCTCTGATTGGGTATCGGGTAGGACCAATGCGACATTATGAGCCAGCTGCACCGCTGCCTGCGGGTCCCAAAACAGGGGCATCTGAAGGTAGCCCAATACGACCCATCCCATACAGCACACTTCGTTCGATTCTTGCTGTTGCTGCCATCCACCGATCAGCGCATATCCGCGTACGTACATGCAATTGCCCCCAAGTGACGGAACGGCCAAATCAACGAAGTGCTTCCAAAAAGCCGTCCTATCACCATCAATTTTGCAAGGTTGCATTGCGCACGAGGGACCTGGCCATAATAGTTGTACTGGCTCTCATAGCTGAATATTTGTCTGTGTCTAATAGGAATCCTATGCCAGCACATTAATTTGTCTGCCGATATCATTACATACAGAGACACGGGAAAAATATGGGTGCCAGCTACCTGGAGTCACAGATGTAAAATGTTAGTACAGGTGTACTTAAGCTTAATTTGCGCCTAACTATGGTTAGCCAAATTGGTGCCAAATTGGTCGATAGTTAGAGTTCCCCTAATGATCCCTGCGGGGCTCCTGTTCCACGTCGTATACTGCTTTACTTTTAGGGTCATATCAACCGACAGAGCAAACGCGTCGATGCTAACAAGTACGATCCTTTTGCAATAGGTCGTACTTTGTCTCGCTTAACAGCCGACACCCGGCACCCCATTGCCGTTATATCCATCCTCTATACCCATTTGTCACGTGCGTTTAGCATTCTACATATGTACCAAACAAATGGTCTAGATAAATTATGAGATAAGTATTCTAAATATGATGTTTACCTCGCGATACCCACACGGGCCATACTGAACATACGTAATTTAAGAGCAAGCCTTCTACCCTCTCTAGCTCGTAGTTCTTCTTTTTAGTTCACTGTTTTTGTTCGGAACAGCTCATTAAATGCCATATGTCATATTCATTTGTCAACTAGGCAGTTCGCGTTGTGGCTACGACGCTGGGCCGAAGGTGGTCAGCTGATCTTGATTTAGTAGCTGTCTAAGCTTAGATCAAGTAGCGGTAGAGGAAATTCTGCAAAGAACATAAAGATCATGTATTACATTTATATAGCTTTATTTTTTTGGTAACAGCAGTGATAGTACGAAGAAAGCATCAGTACGTGCCCTATACGAACGTTTTTGCCATAGGGATCCCTTAGGTCGAGTTTGTGCGAGGATCGGTATAGCGCCAAAGGACCTTTGAAAAAATAGTAGGTAGCGTATTGGTTTGTTAATCTTCGGAACATATTCTAGGCTAGGTTCAAACCCAAGCATAGACACACGATTTATTTCGTGATGGCTGGGAACTTGCCGTCTGCCTGACGGAAGGCCTAAAGGCGATACCGAACGTAAAGCTCAAAACATAGAAGTGAGATGTCAAATATTCTGAGCGGATCAACAAAAGTCGAATTATTCTTTATGTCGTTTTCATTTTTCGGTGCGTAACAAGCAGAAATGAGACAAACGTAGTCAAAACAAGAACGTATTTCCGTGAAATGTGCATCAGAGTATTGGCCAACAGTATCTGTGCTGTCTAAGGTACGACTTAGCCGATCGGATATACTCAGAATTAAACCAGCTTCGATCTCTTTTCACAAAACATATCAAGGTGCATAATAAATAGAGAGGTCTTCTTACCATGCTAATATCTGCTTCCTTTGTCAAGGTTTTGAATGCTGCTGGCAGTGATTGCTTAGAAGGAGTAATTATCCGAGCTGGAAAACAATAGAAGGACACTACGTATAATCACACGAAAATGAAGGAGTAACGCAGTCCTTTGCAGCAACAATCGTCGCAAAAATAAGGCAATTTATTTTCTTAGATGTTTAGAAATATATAAGGCCAAGTCTCTATTCCAACTCATTCGCTTGAAAAGTCTTCACCTTTAGATGTTACCCATGAAATGATCAAGTGGGCGTGCGTACACGGAACATCAATTCAGTCGTCTTGAACTTCGAACGTCAGCGGAGTGGTTTCGTCACCGGAAGCAGAATGAACGTTATGAGGTGCAGAACCCTCCAGGCTTGTTAACCCTATCGTCTCTATCGTCACTCAGCTTCCGGTAGCAAAAACAATGACTACAAACATATGCGAGCATGTGGTAGTGACAGCCTCGCGGAGCTCTTCCTGGTCGTTCACTGACAGTTTTTTGAGTGCCCTGTCATTGTCGGTCAGGTGAGAGACCAACTTTTTCTTGACTCTTCTGTTCTCGTATCCTCTCATTGTGAGAAGCAGCTACTATATCACTGTGGTTGCTGAATCGCCGCATTAATTTCAACAAACGTCTATCAGCCACGATGGCATAGGGAAAGTCCTAGCCTTCCACGGCAGCTGCCGAAGCTGGAGTAGGACGAGAGCCCAGCTGCGCTAATTCAAGCCAACCGCCCGTTCCTGCAGAAGTTCACCTTCCACGATGTTGTATAGGTCGTACGCTAGCGCTCGTTGTGGCTAGCGATAAAGAAGAAGAGAGAAAGAGCTTGAGGAAAAGGTCCCCCGCGTCAAGACGGCAGTGAAGTGACCACAGCCGACCATGAGCTAATGAACCAGCTTATCTCTACGACTGTATAGAATGTTAACTTGGGTTCATTGACCCAAAAGGGATTACTTGAGGAAGCGTACGCGTACATGAGCAGTTGCTAGTACCAGAAGTAGCTGCAGCAAATCACACTTAATTATAAGCAATTGTATATATATATATATATATATATATATATAAGAAAAAAATAATATAAATCATATCATTTATTCAGAGATTTAAATGCCTCACGAAGGTACTTCTGATACTAAACATATATATACCTATATAATAGTGTATCTAAAAGTATACACTGTGAGACCCAGTGTTTTGAAATAGAACCTACAGGTTATCGTTTCATCCAAGTTTGCTTTCAAGTTGGGATTGCCAAGCCGTCGAAAACAATTTAGTTGTCGACATGGCGGATTAATAGGAGCTGCGAATATATATGAGTTTCAGTGAGCTCTACCACAATGAAGTTCAATTTTTGGGTTAGGAAAGTTTGTGGGATTGCATCTTTACGAAACGTATTATTATGACAATACATGCTTCAGCTCACTGAGTTAAGGATCCCTACCGAAGCCCTTGTCGACCACATGTAGGTGATTGCACATTTCTTTTTCACTGAACACTTTAATTTAGTTCAGTATATAATTTATAATAGTAAAAATGGGGAGTTCCTGGTGCATCAATGTCTCGAAGCTCCATGACCTAGGTAGCTTCCGCTACAGTTACAATTTCAAGAAAACATAACCACAACAAGATGCAGGTCTTTTCTTGCATGGCAAGCTAAATGCTCTCCTTTGCTGTATACTGAGACAATTTTTTGACCTGATTGTATAGCTCCTATAAACTCCCATATCCAATATGCGACCCGCTGCAGTAACGACTGTTACTGTGCTACCTGTTGCTATTACAAGCAGCCATTATTTCGGGAGATTTACTTCAAAGCAATAGTTCGCTTGCATCCCACTTTTATATTATACTGTTGCGGAACACTTTTTCGTGTTTTGTCGCTCCCGATCATCTGGTGGCTGCAAGTCCCTTAGGAAAAACGTGGTCCTTAGCTTGACTTTGCATGACGGTGCTTTTTGAGCCTCTGGTCCGGTCACTTTTATCTACTCTCCATTTTAGCCAATGTTGTCTGTGCTCGTTCGAGCCTTTCTGGAGGCCGAATTCCCTTGGGAACGTGTCAGTCCAGCAACTCTATTGTAAAGGATCATCGAACGTCACGAGTCCAATGACTGAACCCAGCAAAGGAAAATACAGTGAAAAGAGAAAAGTATCATTTATCCTTAACGTTTTAGCCTTCATCCTATAAGCGACATGTGCCACGTCACACTCCACGCCGGTCGTGCCAGCTTGAGAGACAGAGCTTTCTCAGCTGAAAGAGGTTTTTCAGTCGAAAGAGCTTTTCTCCACGAAGTACATAAAATGAGGTAAGCCATCCCTGAACTTGCCAGAGCAAAACCTAATTAAACAATACTACGCAGGTCAAAAAAGGACGGGAGAAAGTGCGGTTACAATTCAGAGAGGTCCAAGGTATGGGCTTGTGCTCAAGCAAGGTCGATAGCAACCAGTTCAACATGACGTCGCCCACACCGATCGTTCAATTGCTCTCTTTGCTGCAAAAAGCTTAATATCAGGAGGAATATCTAAGCCCGTACGTTTCTTTTTTTCTATTTTTTGTGTGCACTTCTCTGTCGCTCTGTCGTTCTCCATAACGCCCCTGATTTTTTCCCTTCTTCGGTAGCACTATCGACATTTGTTACGAGTCCTTTCAAAGTTTGCCATGCGTCCATTCCTCTTACTGAAGACCACCGGGCTACCCTCGTCAGCGGCCCGCTCCCGAAGTCACGAATCGAACGTTCAGTGCTTTTTAGACTGTTGCCCTTGTTCTCCCTATGTCTCATCGTTTGCTTCCGCCGCTTTGTTTATTTGAGACCGCCTCCTGTACTTTATGGTTTCCATAACCTGTATACTTGTTTAACCATCTATGCTTGCCGCATTGCTGGCTTACCTTGTTACTCCCTTGTCAAGCAACTTTACCTTTATGACCCGTCAAGAGTCACAATGACCTCGACAAACGCTGCTTGTTGTAGAGCTAAATGCTTCCCAAAGTCGCCTCTGCCTCCACCCTACTGAAAGGGTTAAGGCAATTAATATCAGTCCTGGCCGAGGCTTCTCGTAATGCATGTGGAGTTCCTATTCCACCGACTCTCTTGTAAAATGTCCTTTAAATAGGCTGCTCACGCTTCGATCATTTTTCGGACTCCGTTTGACCACACCCAAACCTGCTATTCTTATTTACGTTGCTTTCCATCTTGTTTTGGAGTCCTATTGTCCTGCTCTTTATTTTACTGCGGCAGCCTTTCGCGTCTTTGTCCAACCGTCCCATACAAACAAACGAATTTCTTGATTCTGGGAATGCGCGCTGCGGTACAGCCATTAGCCTCCCGACGACTCTACAAAACTGTTCGGCGGTGGCGATGACGGTGTTTACGCACGCATGACTATCCATTGTTTTTTAGCTTACCGTTACTTCGGTTTTCGACGCTGCTAATCATAATAATCCCCGATTTTTACCACAGCACACAAACTTGAATACCTCAGCCTTACGCTATACGTGGCAGGCCTACAGTTTTATAGATTATAGAGAGACGCCTCATATGGCGTCACATTAACAGACTAGCGACGTAATGGGAGACAGGAATAACTGGGAGCCGCCACAAAGCGCTCACTCCTGCTTAGCAATGACACCGAACAATTACAATAACAGTTACGCGAATGTAAATATTCAGCAAGAAAAGATGCAGATATGACCTGGACGACGGCATGCACGACGAACGGTATAGCGGGAGTGGTTCACACAGAAGACGAGCGAAATACCTTCAATTGTCTCGTAGGCTTGTCGTGTATTAACAGCTTTATAGATTAGCACACATCATCGAAGCCCAGGAAAGCGCGCCCTTCTTTAATAAGTCTTCCGACGACATTTCTAAATAATATTTTTTTTTCCCACTTTTCGCTGCTGCTCTTTCTGGCTACGAACATAAAACTATTCCGCACATTATAGGTTGTATGACCGTGTGCGGGTACCATCGTACCACAGCCGCCTTGCTGGAAAGGGAGTTAATAAAGGGGCCACTGGCTTGCCCTGAAGACCTGTCATTGTCTTAGGTTTCGATGGCAGCCCGCGAAAAGCCAGCTGCGTAACCCTAAAATATTACCACCTCACTCCAGCTTTCACGATAGCTACAACGGAAACTATTATAGCTTTTTGCGCAAATGCACTAGTAATTAGGTTTCCACTGCTGCTATCAATAAAGTGGCTTTCCTACTAACGTAAAGCCTGAAAGTGAAAATTTGCTCCATATTCGACTTGCCTAACTCGAAACCAAGCCCAGTTGGACTTACAGTGCCCCACGTGATATCCAACGAGGCATCTGGCCCGCTGCAGCAATCTGGCGAGCGATGGTATTTCATAGTTTCACAATTAACTTAGAAACATACTAGATACAGAATTTCTGAGTTAAGTAGGCTGGCGTCATTCTGTAACAATGTCTACGCCAACGACATTACGATATGACTAGGTCCTTGACTTGTCGCTCGAGTAGCGTCGTAAATTGAGAAAATGTACCCACCTTAAACCGATCAAACAACTCATTCTAATGGACGTTTCTTCTTTGTTGTTAACGCCGCCTACGTAGTAAGATTCTAGCTGATTTTGGAGGAAATAGCCAGAGGTGGATACTTGTAGTTACGCAGAAGCAAAGTTCAATAGATTACCCCGAGATCGCTCTCCTTTTGTTTGAGGCTAAGAGGAGTGGCTGACCAATTTCATCCTATGCACTCAAGGGGCACATGCGCGCATTTTTGTAATATTTAAAAATAGAGGACAGACCTGCTGTTCGAGTAATCACTTGGCTTTTCAGCTACTGTCACTATTGAAATGATAAAGAAGCTTCGTAAATTGCAAACGAATAGGCACACGACGCGTGTAAATAACGAAAGAGTGATGTTTTTTTCGGAGAGAACATCTCATACAATGGCTTTGCACAGGTAAAAGTGGCGATCAAGAAACAGAGAGAAGCTGTAACCCGCTCGATCCACCCGAATTTCACATAGGGAACGTTGTCATCAACGCTACTTGTAAGCAATGCCCTAACCTGTAGTTGGGATTGGATCAACAATGACTAACAGGATTCGTTTTCTAATTGAAGGACCCTAATGTTATTAGAGCCTAATTCACCCTAGGTTTAATTTGATGAAAAATATGAGCGCTGTGAATTAGTATGCCGCGTCTGTGACTCATGGCTAGACGTATAAGTCCAGTGTGGTGGCCAATGAGTCCTTTCGCGAAGTGTTCAGAAAGCTGCTTTTGACAACATTCTATTATTGGTCGACACTTACATCCTCATCTGGGTTCCCTCTGTCAGTTACGAGTCGCCATCGGTCGCTGAGCTACATGATATGCGTAATAGAGTTTACAACCTTTATAGTGATTGGTTTCTACGAGACCGGAGTAACCAGTTCGACGAATGAGAGCGAACGAGATCTATGAGAGATTTAAATTCTACCTATGGTTCGATGATTGATTTCTACTGTTCAACCTATTACTTTATCAGGCATAGCGCGAATATGATTACACACCATATCAGTATTAGTGTTTATTTAAATTAGTTGACACTGTAACCCACTGGCATCAATGCCGATTTTCACGAGGGATTCTAGCAGGTGCTCATTGATAATAACTGCACGGATGCTTTTTGGGTCAAATACAAAAGACAAATCTTGCCAACCCAACAGACACCTGACGTACTAACCTATAATGCCGCCATAGTAGCAACAGCATTTCAGCGAAACGTACGGACCTATCGCAGATTGATCGGGCTGAGATATGCCCACCCGCCGATTCCCGTGAAGGGAATCATCAAGCGAGACTACAGAATCTACATATAGAACAAATCCAGTATCAACGCATCCATCGTTCCCCAGTCCGTTTATCCATCGTCAGCCATTCGTACGTCGTATTCTCGTACCACTCTTTAGGCTGTGCAGTCTGTCGCTTATGCCTAGCATACATCTAGCGGGTGGCTGCGTGAACTTCTTACGCCGTCGTCGTCGTCGTCGTCGTTGGCATCCACAGCTGCAACAGCAGCGACTTCTATAGCAGAATTAGTTTTTGTGATAACCAGAGCACCCTCGCGCCTACCCCCTGCAGCTTGGACCTTTGGGGTGAAAGGTAGCAACACACAATATCACGCGGTCTCACGCACCATAGACTACGTAATGCTGCACTATAGAGCTACAGTATAGGGTGGTAGTCATACAGGATTCAACAGGAATAACTCCAGGTGCCGGTGTTAGGGCTCGTGCCCACCCCTGAGCATTGACGCAGTTTTACGCTGTATACAGCCGGCATATTGATCTACGAACTAATATAACATTATATATTGGGGAATAGGGCCAGTATATCCATCGCTAGACTTTGGAACTATTAGAACGCGATGCGCTCGAGCGGTGCTGAATTGATAAGAGCGTATGCATCATCGCCCTAGCGCTCTGTTCGCCATTAAGGCGTCACGAAAAGCCATCGTGGCGAGACTAGGCAATATTCGTGCACATACACACAGCGAAAGATTGTCATGGCACAGTCACTCAGACGAGCTTGCCGTCATTGGCAGGAGAACTCGAGTTAGACTGCGTGCCTGGACAGACATAAGCGATTTACTTTTGCCAGGTCTCCTGTTTGCTTCATATATGCATCAAATACAGATTTAAGACAAAATGCATCATATATCCTGTACACAACAGGTGGTGTACGAATATATGTTATGGAATTTCGATTCTATCGGACCGTTTTCCCCACTCTTCTGTCTTCGTCAACTAGCTACTCGCTACATATTTTTCTGCCTAATATTGAATTTAATAAGCTAACCATATAGACTCAGTTAGCCAGACCGCTAAGACAACGATGGTAGCATCGAAAACGACGCAGCTGGATGTGCGAAAATGAGCAATACTAACAGAGGTGATAGAAACGATCTACTTCTATTTACTACTGATTCATTAGCTGGGCAAGTACTTTATCAAACTACCAATTGGCCGATCAGCCAGTTACCCTGTTGGCAGGCAGACCAACGAATTACGAATAACATTACATCGACCGTTCCGCCATTTTCCGACTATTCGCTGCTCATTGTGCCCATTAGCCCGCGCACGGATTTGCTGGTTTTCTTACTTGGTCGAATAGGCGGTAGATCACCCATTGCACCTGTTTGCCCCTACATCGTTGTCTTGCGGCGAATATATGTAACTTCGTGTATATTTATGTCGTACGTAGAGACGTGAATTGTGTCTTTCGTTTTGAGAGCTCGAAGTTGTTCATCCGTAGCAGTCGTCGGTCTTGTCGGCGATTGTGGGGTAGCCATAGCTTACTGCTAGAACATGAGTGGCTCACTGCTGCCGACATCCGTTAGCGCTCGTACGACAGTATTGTGGTCGCGGAGTCTCGGAGACCCTACCCCCGAAACGTAGCAGGACGTAGCAATGTTCTCCTTCCGATGGGCCACGTTACTCAGCCGGTAGATGGGTACAAGAGGGAGAAGAAGTACAAGCAGTCTTTGGGTCCCCTTTTACGCCCTTTGTATTCTTCCCCTGCGCTACCTCCCTGTATGCGCTTAGTGACTTCGCGCACATGAGCCTCCGAGAAGGACGAAAACAGACCTGACGCATGCACTGTCGCAAGTGCTCGATTACACCATACTTAGTTTGTCTGAGCAAAGCCATAGGCACACCGTAGCAATATATCGGCGAAGGACTCTGTCCCACGAAGCGTATCTACCTCACGGCTGGTCCACCGCCACCAGTAGCAATGGCATGTATAACTCTCCTTCGTAGCGTATAACCGTCAAACAGGCTTAAACGCAGCTACCAAGCAAGCCGAAGCAAGGCCGAGACGAAATCGTCGTAGAAACGCCTACGCTTGAAATCAGCCTTACCTATAAAATTGTATAATCTAAGCTAAAACCCGGCATACTATTCCGAGAAGTGCCAAACCCAAATTCTCCCTCAGATCCCGCGTGAACTTGGTATAGGGAACTTGAGCGATGGAACTATCAACCCCCTGGCACGGATCCCGTTGGAGTCCAGCTGCGGAACAGCGAAAACGGCCATATTGCCACGTACTGGCATCATTACAGTTAGGGCTTAGGCATCACATACTGAAGTCGTAAACAGACTATTTTGAGGCAGTAGAGTACGGAGAATGGCGAACACCATAGTGATAGTTTATATTATCGAGAGGTGCGCACATCTAATTTGGCCGGCTTGTTTTATCATGAAGGCCTGAAAAGATCATACGTCATCGTTGAGCGTAAACAAATTTCCTAACGGCAAGAGATGGCGGCGGATACAGCCTTTCGGTAGCATGGCCTGCAAAAACAACGAATAAGCTATTTAATTTTTAATATACAGATTATAATTATGTAGGGCAAATATAGATGAGTTTTTTTTGGAAAGCATGTGGCTTTGCTAGTCGTTGACCCTCAGCGTGTGGGATTCTGAGGTACGACGTATTCATGGGAATGGGTCTGCGAAGCAAAAAACGAGCGCACAAAAACTACCACGTTCACTGTTATTTTACTCAGAAACAGTTGCTGTTGTTGACGAGACGCATTGGTCACAATGATGGCTAGAAGACGGGAAGGGCCATCCGACCTCCCTCTGTATTCGTTAACTCCCACCGATATGAGCTACACGATCAACACGCCTCGGGGTCTTAACATTTACCGTTAACTCGAACGCAAAGGCAAGATTATCGTATAATATCACGTAATATTACTGCCATACGGTACGATGGTGGGTATTACTCGTCTTGTTAGTACCAGTACAAATAGACAACTTCCACTCGTTTGGAACTTGTTTGCATATAGCTAGAACAAATTTAAGGGGTATCGTTATTGTGGTTGTTCGAGCATCGGGCTAAATATCGTATATTATTACAACCTGATATTAGGCTACGATAGGTTAAAAGGCTGCAGGGTTGGTGCGTTCTATAATAGGTTTCTTATGGGAACATTCATCCTGCCGTCAGTGGCGCTGCCGAACGCGGTGCTGTTTAAGGACATGGGATAAAAATAAGGCAAAACAAAATAAGACAATACTATCTGACTGATTCATTGACTGAGCCACGGAACCGGCATGCCATCAATCAGCGTTTATAGCATACGAGTATTAAGTATAGTATACGAATGTTAGTAAGCTAGCCGATTTCCTTTGAACCGATGTTGAAGTTCTGTTGCTCATCTGAGGAAATAATATTTAGTTGATCTGCAGTAAGCAGTTTAGTACAAAAGTACGGTGGAGCCCCATCGAACAGAATTTGAGCATGCACAATAACCCACCTTGCAGCTATTGATTGCCATTACGCTAAATCCGATATATCGAACACAGAGCCGTTGACCCATCGTCCGAGCAAACGAACAATTAGGTCACCTTACCTACATTCTATTGCATCTAACCTTGACTGTTAGAGACAATTATTATGAAATAGCCGCTTACCAATACACACAATCATGAGCCAAGGTGATGTCAGCTGAGTTCCACTGATCAAGCGGGCACGAGTCATTACCGCGGCTAACCATTAATGGTGGAGATCGTGCAGACGGCAATAATGCTGTTGCAATGCTACCATACATCATAAGATATGGCGAATCATAATGTCAACAAATGAAAAAGGGTGTCAGTTGAAGTAAGAGGACAGGAAGTTGAACAACGACGCTAGCGTTAGACGATAAGAAGACATTCGCAGAGCAGCACAGTCACTTGAACCGCACCCGCAATATCCATTTGTACGTGCACCTTCAGAGTGAATAATAAAGTTACTTCAGCCGGAGCAAATAGAACAATCAGCGAGTGGCTGGGAATAGTTCATATCTTTCAACGTTATCAGGAACAGAAACAGCTCCGTCTAGATCTGGCTGCACTCTGTCAGAGTTGTGCTGGGCGTGACGCCTAAGAAAAGCCCTATGGAGTACGAACATCTGCATCGGTATCTGGACAGGCTGGAGCCGTAACAGACCGTTGACTCGTTACAGGTTGTATCAGTCCAAACGAACAGTGAAGATCGGATATTTTCTCCGGCATCAATAGTAGTACCAACGGAGCGTTAAGTTGATTCGTTGGCTTACTGTGGCTATACCCCCATACATTCACGCGGGCATGTAAGTAACAAAATGTACGTCCACATACAACTATCGTGCGGTCGCTGGGGATGACAGGCATCTGTTCAAGGCTGAAGAAATGTTGAGTGCTGATACTCTGAGAGACATCCTGTTTGTAGTTGCTTCGCTTAGCTGTAACAAACGATGGACGGATATGGATACATGTCTATGACATAGATATAACGAAACATGCGATATGGATCACTTAGAAATTCCGTGATGACGTAGAGGACGGTTTTTTGTTTGTGATTGGTTGTTATTTTTGGGTTCATTTTACCTTACTTGCGGCCGTCGGGAAATGGCAAAAACAAATGGAACAAAATGGCTATTTCAACATAGCGCCATCCGATTATTCAACGACAGGAATACGTACCTGGAATGTGGAGAGGCAGTAAAAAAACAAGGTTCGTAAGGGCCACAATATCGGTTACTTGAAAACAAATTAGGCAAACCTTTTAAAAATTAAGACTATAAATTACACTATACGACACAGAACTTGTGTCACTCGTTAAGTTTAAGTACCGCTATGAAAAATCCCAGCCTAAATGGTGCTCCTGTGTAGAGCTAGTGCATATTTACAACTGCAAATGAAGCTCTCTTTTTTTGCCACCTTAGCTTCACACCATATGCAGTCTATCTGTAGATAGTCACAGTTAACTAAAAATGTCCACGTTACTAAAATACCGTGTGGTTGGCTAGGAAAAGTTATTCCTATATGGCAGATCGACTACGCGGCTTAACAATAGTGCTGGATAGGTAATAAAGTCTTTGGGCAGATGCGGCGCACGCGACAGGGTCGTTGCCCCAGCGGATAACTAAGACGACTAACAGGATCCAAGGGTATTATCTTTTTGTTTTTCATTAGACCGTCTTAGAGCGGCTGACGATATTTTTCGACTCTAGGAGTAATGCTCCAGCTATGGTATTCGCTCTCACAAGCACCGCACCGTGTGTGTTTATTTAGTTCGGTAGTTTCCACGTCAGTGATTCGCTGACCGAAATGAACCTTTTTTTTTTTAATTAGAACATAGAACTTAACACTCGTCTTTAATTAGTTAATTTGTGTTCGCGGAACAAAAACATGCTCTTGGACGGTGATAACTTACTAGTACATTTTAATTCGTCATTTGAACAATGAACTTCTTGTATTGAAATAATGCGCAACAGGCGGATCATATGAATTGCTCTGAAGCTCATCTGCTTCGTGTAGTTATCTTTCAACCATATAAATAAGTGATGGCTGCAAGTTGACTCAGTCTGTTATTGACTACTAGCCGTGAATAACTGTTTTGATTTCTTAGTCGCTGACGTATCGTTGAAGAGGTACTTGAAATTGATCTTCACAAACTCATATCTACTGAAACGTGGAACGTACGTACGTACGCCGTAAATATTACGACCCGCGATCAAGTGTCTAGGCCGTCTGTAACTATACCACAAATAGTTTTCCCAGGACTATTTTTTGCCAAATAGTCCTGGGAAAGTTATTTGAAATCTAAGCAGACGCCTATAACATTGTCCTCCGCCAGTCAGTCAGCTGGCGGACAGTTTACAAGGGACGATTCCAGGCTATAAGTTCAAAATGATGAATTTCAGCCATTGTTCAAGTTCGTTTATAGCTGTTATAACGTTTCTTGCTGATGACGACAGCTCGAACTAGAATGAACTTTTTCGTTGTAGCTAAGCGTAAACTGGTAATCAAGTGAAGACAGCCATAGAAAAAAAAAGTTAGGGCAACAGTCGATCAACGGTTATAGCCAAAGCTAAATATATCCACTTTAGTCAGTGTCTGTGGCTGGTGTAACACAGTTGATATAGCTACATAATGCATAACAATATAATAATTAGGTAATTTTTGAAGTGCGTGAGCTTTAAGTCTTTTGTAACCGGTTCAAAGTTGCTACACGTAAAAACACGCGTTCCTCCCCACACCCGAGAAACCACAAAATCTCTCCCTTGTAGCAGTCCTCAAAACTTTCTATATTTAATCAATTACACGAATAGTGTTTACTTCATTTCGAATTTATATATTGTTATCCTCAACTAATGGCAAATACGAGCAACAGTAGTATATCTCTTAGCTCTTATCGAGCCCATCATTGAGATAATTGTTACGCTTGCTTTACACAAGGCATGCTGTAGTAACATCCCCAGCACTGCGATGCGCATATATCGCGAAGACTCGCATGTACATATCGACGTATGGTAAATAGCATCACCGATCGAATCATACAATTCAGTGACTACCATAGCTGTGGCCGGCGCAGTCACCATGCGACAATTACTAGCGCGGCCATTTACCGCTTCCCTATGACGAAGATCAGATTCTTAGGTCTACAAGACAGTCAGACCACATCGAAACGCCGATGGCGACTGAAACTGAATAGGTCCAGAGGTCAGACCGTGACGGAACATATTAGAGCGGCAACAAGTGCGTCCAGCTCGTTCTTTGTCCCTGATAACACTAGGGCTGTCGATGCCGCCACGACACGTCCATTGTTACTCCACCTTTTTGCAATCGTCGCAGGGCGTTGTCCTATTAAACGTTGATTAGGCAAGCAGGTAGTAGGCTGTATTCAGGCGGAAGAAAAGGCCATTCGGATCGGTTAAGTACGTGGATGGTAGGTTTGTAAACTGTTGGCTAGGGCCTACAAGACATAAACAGCGCTAAGAAGTTAAGTGGTCCGTTCCTGCTGTCAAAGTATGCTTCGAAAACGAGCTTCTTCCCTTCTTTAAAAAATTTTCCGGCCTGCCCACTCCTCATTTGATCAGGGACTTCATCCTTTAACTCAAGCGCTCTATCGCGACTTTGCTTACATATATATTGGTTCTGCACTAGCGAAAGTCGTCGCCAGAAGGCGATTCGTTTTAGCCTGCACAAAGGTGACCCCTTCGGTGACGCACACTTTTTACATGAAGGCCTCGGTTTCTTTCCTTCTCCAGATACAGACTTTTCTCACGGCCGCTTCAGTGGTCAGTCAACTATCATC
Source organism: Varroa destructor (assembly GCF_002443255.2). Taxonomy (NCBI): domain Eukaryota; kingdom Metazoa; phylum Arthropoda; class Arachnida; order Mesostigmata; family Varroidae; genus Varroa; species Varroa destructor. The sequence goes on along the minus strand of NW_019211455.1, from coordinate 15,979,397 downwards.
CGACAATGTACAACGGTCGTCTAGCTAACTCTGACTCTAACAGGGTCTTTAGACGGCAGTCACCACGAATCTTTATATACGCCCATCTATCTTCGAGGCAAGTGTCAAGCGCCAAGGACTGCTGGGCAGCGTTTATCGACGGACGTATCGATGGAAGAGCACACCCAAACGAATAAAGGTAATGGATAGACTAGCAGCCGTGACGCATTAAGAACACATTGGAGTATAGTTAGCACCGCCCAGAGTTCGGTTCGCTCACCCTGTTCAAGCTATCGCCCTCAACGGACCTCATCGAGCAACCTACTAATCGTAAATGGATGAGAAGAGAATCAATATTTGTCGTCGTTGACCAGTCCATATTCGGTACGTGGTAAGAAATAACCGACCGTGTGAACCGTTTCTGGGCAATCAGCTTTGTCACCCTTCTCGATTTCCCCTTAATTGGGCCAGGGAAATTCTTTTAAAGGCATTCCTCTCTAAATCCGATTGCCGTCCGCGTTCTAAAGCAGGACAAGGTCATTTGTAAGGCGTGTGCTTTTACCACGTAATTTTAGAAAAGCTTACATTACCACGCATACGACTGAAAGCATACAAGCTTATCAGACACAAAGGGAACTGGAATTGAACGCGCTATTTGACCAATTCAGCGTTAATTAACTGTTATAACCATTACTTATTAAAGTATAATAGCGTATTATTGTATTTCAGAACACAAACAGTGGAGAATACTCAAGAAACCTACGCCGAAGGAACGCACCCGATCGAGTTTGGTATAATCTCAGCGGTAATAATAAGAACAATGCTTCTATATTTCCAACTCTCTGCGAATCTTCTGCAGCTCTCGGCTAAACTACCAATGCCTCGCCTCATGTTCCTGATCCGTATATTTGACAAAGTTTACTAGTCTAAGTTACTCTCACATAAATAGAAGATATTTCCTATGGTCAAAGGGAGCGCTGCCATGTCATGGAAGATACGAGTTCGGTGTATTTGCATACCATGTGTGCCGAAACAGATCGAATCTGCTCATACTATCTGAACATATATCGAAAATACACAATGCTGAATTATCAGTATAAGCCGAGTGAGTGAGTGAGTGAGTGAGTGAGTGAGATAAATTCTAATAAGAACTCAAAACACGGAAGACACTTAGCGGCAAAGTTCATCGCAAAGTCTTCGTTCATCTCCAGGAGGGTCGTAATTTTGTTTAACGTTTGACAACTGTTAGTAATAAAATAAATATTATTGATCGCAGTAACAACACCTACTCGTCAACCGTTCATGTAAGTACGAAACGATGCGGAACTGTAGCATCCACGTCTGCCATACGAAAAATGCAATTCCGTTCGGATGACGTATGTCTTCTATATATGCGCGAAATGCCACCATATGTACACCTATATAATCCTTTCCAACTACATGTTTGATGTGATACAATATCTGGATTGGGCAGTTGGTCCCTGGTTGCTATTCTCTGTCGATACTTATCCGTATTGTATACGCTGCTCTGACGCCCTCAACGGACACTCCGTTGTAAAAACGAATGCAAAACAGGGGGGGAGGGAGAGGGGAAACGGGGGGCAAAGTAGGACCAGCTCAGTTTTGTTGAGTTAATGATATAGAATAGAATTTGACCGATTCGAAAATATCCTTTAGCCTCCATTTATTGACTTGATAATCACATTGATGTTAAATAGTTATATAAGTACATAATTACGAGTATCGCATGTCGAACAGCAAATGCATCACACGGCTCTCCGTCCGTTTCTGCCCCGTGCATATAATAGACATACAACATTGGCTGGGTTGAGTTACAGTAAGAAGCCAGCACACCCTACTGCCGACAATCAGACGGGCAAAAAGAACTATCCATAAACAAGAAAACAAATGCAGTGGGCAAGCGTTTGCTGTGTCTAGGACATCAACGAGGCCGGATATGGCTACGTCCACAGTGCAAACATGGAGCTTAAATACGTCAGAAACGTTTCAACAGTAGAGCATAACATTACCAAGAGAAATCGATGTACCGCCATGTTTCAATTGTGACGTAAATCATTTATGTTGGTAGAGCAGTTTACCTAAAAATAGGCTCGTGTGATTTCTCGGTGTATAAGACTGGCACAAGCTGAAAAGGGTTTCGTGTCCCAAAGAAAATCATGTAAAGCAGGTCCAATTAATTTGTGAACTTGCAACAATTTGAGAACCAATACATCTGCTACCACTGTGGACGCAGATCCAAGACGCAATTGGCCTGAGATCTCGATAGAAAATGGAAAATGAATGGCTCTTTTTTCTACAGGTGCGTGTATATGATCGTAGTGTCTTTCGCCGACCACCTTGAAGGCTTCACCGCAACTTCATATTTGTCCCAGAACAACGTAACCACTTTCTGTATAAAATGCTCCTTTAAACATCCTTTCCGGCCCCTTCTAAGCTTCTCGACATTCGATACGAGTTTTCCGCCCCATTGTGCAAACAATCCAACGAGACAATGAAATCGCGGACACGCGATGTAGGGAAAAAGAGAGAACGCGGACTTCTCAGCTCTGCTTGTTTTACTCACTCGGGCTCAATTTTAATTGCAGTCGTCATTGTCAAACGCGTCATCTCGAATAATGCAAGTCATCGTTGAAACGGCCTCATATTTCTGGAGTTCCATATGGGCCATAAACGAGCCAGCTTTTCTCCTTGCGGTGTTAAATATTTCGAGCAGTTGCTGATCCATACAGATCCATAGACGGTAATATATATAAACCTAGGTTCAGTAAATCTGATTATTTCTCTGATTACTTAAATACTTATTTTTTTTGAGTAGACATTTTTAGGCCACCGGTATCGGCGCTATTATTAATGTTCCCGTTGTTGTTGTGGTGCCTGTACTATGTATGTTGATCATGCCTCGGTTCGTTCTCAGTTTACGCGGCGTTTTTACCACTAACGGGCCAGTCACGCTACGGACGTGAGGTCTGCTCTCCTGTTCCGTGTGATATCTGTGTATGGTTCTATTTGTGTACATGCTTATCTTCTGTTGGCAATTACTGAGCGTGACACGATATGGTGGCCGATGAAAATGCTAGAAATCTCTCACGTTGCCTCTATGGTAACCAACGGTACAATACGAATGTGGCCGGCTATAATGATGTGCTGAGACACTTCTAATTTGATTATCGCGGGTTTGCGAACGGATCTCGTCACGCCGAAAGTGATCGAAAAGCATCAATTTGGCATGTACAGCTGTACATTTCTACCCATTTTGATACCCAGCGAGTGCAAATGCGGCTCTTTGGAAAACTACAGAAAGATGGGCACGTTTGAAAGAGTGTTCCGATACAATCTGAAGGTCAATTTACGACTAGCTTTGTTACACTCAAAGCTCGAACAGATGACGAATGTTCCGCAAATATGCGCGTCCCTAAATCAGTCGAAAAAGTAAAAACGTATCAGATCCAAGATGTATTTTATCCTGGCCATTATCGGTTGTTCGAAATGGCAGTACCGTATTAACAAATAGATTCAAATTGTATGATAGAAACGATAAAACTGTATCGTTACGCCACTCTTCCTAAGACCACGGCACGAAAATCTCGCATACATCAGTCTAGAGAGTAATATTTACCTGTAACAGGCAGTGCCCACTTGCTGCATTGTCTTCTATTTGTCATCGAACTGTCTGAAGTTCGGAAAAAAAATCTTACAATAGACATCCATCTATTAGCTTACTTTGCTATTTTCGTTCGACCAACAGGTGCGTAAAATATCACACTGTCTCCGTGCATTAATTAGGTGTTTGAGGCTTCAGGGGTTCCAGTAACAGACGGGCCGCGCCTCTTCCCCCATCTCTTCTAATGCTGCCGAAAATTAATAGATTTTTTTTCATAGAGTAGATCGCGGTGCTTACAATACTTTCTTCTGCTTCGCTAGTCGGATGCTGTGACATTGGACGTTGGCAAATGCACGTTTAGAAGGCGGGAACTGATTAAGTAGATGGCATTAGTACTAAAAAAAAAACAGGGTAAATGAGATTTATAGCGCGTAGAACAGCAATCAGGCTTAAGCTACGGCGAAAACTTACAAATTTACTCAGCAAGCCGCAAAGATGAAGATTTCCGCTAACGCCCCAGCTAACCCCTGCGTGATATCTCCCGTTCGACGCTACTGAAAGAAAAAAAACTACCGACAGCATGAGCTTAACATTTGTGATTGGTCTGTACATTCAACGCAGTCTTTATTTTATTTATATGGACGCTATGATTTGACGTGACCCACTTGTGGCATTAGCGATCAAACGTTGTGATTCGGCCGACGATTAGTACAGATTTCGGATTCAGAGCATACATGTCACGCATGTACCTACTGTGACGAAGTAAAGCAGAATGCCACGCTGGCACTGCTAAACAAAGAAACTGCCGGGATCAGTTATGGTGGCTTTTTCATGGTCAGAACTGGTGGATCGGATCAATCAGGTTCACTATCCATCACGTTTTAAGACTTCAATTAAAGCCTGAGCCCTCTAAAACAACAGCCGTAGAAACAGCGTCTATCAATAGAGCGGTTTAGATCGGATGTTTCCCAGCAGCCCAGCGGCAGTCCAATCAACTTTTGCAAACTATTAGAAGATCTATTACAGAAGATTCCAGATACTTCCATAAGCAATGAGTTTGGTATCGAACTATGACTCCTCTACGAGACACGTAGGTGTAGGCACCAACAGTGCCAGAAACAACGTTTCGCGAGTTCCATACTATATTCTCGTACGTTGCACGTGCACGTGTTCGTAAGGGCGTCAAATAGTCCGAACTTTAACAGTGGTAGGATGTATTCAGATTACAAGTATGCGAAAGTACTTATATTTCGTAGATAAGAAAGACTACTGTAGAGATTGCCGTAGAGGATAACAAGGGCGCATAGACGAGCTAACGACGTACACAAACCGGACACGCATCGCCTAACACGCCAAGATGCAATTCGGTAGAAGTTCGAAAATCGAGGAGCAAATGGTAACAAAACATTTAAAAAACAAATGTCCTGTATTATTGGCGAATGCAGAGTTTTTGCTATTGCGACACGGGTGAGGAATAGTAATCCCGAGAGAAAACACAAAACGAGTCTTAGAGTGCAGCTACATTTTGATAGGTAGACTTTCCGCCTAGGTGATGAAGTTTTGCCCTCGAGGTACAGAGCAGCATCAGTGAGTACTTTTGCATTTGTTGGCGACTGTGAGCCTATTGTTGTATTAATTGTGAGCCTATAGGTGGTCAAAAGGTTGGTTTTACTAAGCTGTGCCGCGTAACGATCGTGTTCATAAAAAAAAAAATGTGAAATTTTTATGGATAAATTTCGTGTTTCGTTTTAACTTCTTTTTATATGGTGTCTTGATATAATGTTGGCGTATCATATTCCAATAATAGGCTACGCAATTTTCAACTGAAAGTAAGTTGTATTGTATTACTAGGTACAGCTTATTTTAAAAGGGGTAACACTTGCATACACAGGTTCGCGTCCGAATCAGTTATAACCTTATGAACCGGTCACAAAAAGAACTTTTCAGGTACTTTATTCCAATTTACTCGATAGCCATTATCTGAATGGCTGCGGTAAAACTTAAACGGTAACCTAAATTTAAGTACCCTACGAAATTTCGTGCGTCTTCCTCAAAGGCATATTTACACAATACGGTGCTATTATACTGTTGATCTGAATCGAATTTTTAGTAGACAGTACTCTAAAGCCCTAGTAAAGGAATCAATGGAAATGAATCAAGGTAATTTAACGAACGAAATGCAACAGACACCCGTTACACGTATATACCACATATTAGTAAATAGCAGCAGGGGAACGGCAATCGAAGGAGAAGTCAAGGGAGTCTTATCGATCTCCCACACACACACCATGTCCGAAAAAGGTATACACTACTTAACGAGTCTTAACATTTTAATTGTTTTTCTTTTTTAGGCTGTAATTACGTGAAAATAATGAATAGATCAATATTTACTTCTGAGCAAAGAAAATATGCTCCAAGATGCTATCTGAAACATGAACATTTAGCAGACATATAAAAAATATTATTGCAGGAAGTTTAGGGCAAATCCATTTACATGACTTAAAATGAACCGGATAGAAAATTAGTTTGGGACGCATATATATGCCTAGGATATTTACAGACAATGCTCCGGAAGACCAAGAGTACAAAAACAAACGCTGAAACTAAACAAGCAAATCGTGAGCTTAGAATCAATAAATCAAGTATTCACCGCATTTCGAGACACTGCAAATGAAAAAAAATTATAGTAAGTGCTATCGATGAAAATGAAGAAGATAATTACACGAACGATATTAAACATGGGCAGTTTTCAAAGAAGATTTATTAAAGCAGTTTCACCTATTAGGCAACTGTAAATCCACATATTACTGAAATTTAGCAGAAATTAGACCTAGGATAAATTTTTTGACGGTAAGTGACTGGTGCCAGTTACTTAAATCTGTTGTAAGAATCCCTTTTATTACACATTCGGGAAGACTTTGCAAAAGTAATGAATTTTGTGTTTAACGGCATACATTCATCACGATGTAAGAGCATATCTTGATAAGAAGCTTTTAAACGTACAACCTGAACGAAAAACGGTTTTACGGAACACCCTGTCCGTTCCATTGGCCTAATGTTTCTTCTGGGAAGTTCTTCTTCTTTCTTGTGGGAGAGCTGCAATCTAAAGATAATGTCTACATTAAAAAACCGACGATTCTAGACGATTGAAAAGCCGCCATTGAGTGAGTATGTGTGACAACGCCGAGTGATGAATCAATAAGAACTCATTGTTATCAACGCTGTATTGACTAGAACGGTCATCAATTTAAAGATTTAGGAGATATGATAGACTTTTTTCTAATTTTAGTTATATATGAACAATTCGGGACTGCTCCAATTCATAGATCGTTTGCGTGAAATTATGCGATTCACTCGGATTGTGGGTTATATAGTTATATAACATAAGGCACAAACGGCTTGCCTGTTTACAGAGTATGCATGTACTATGCACCTGTACCAAGTGCACGAAGGTCGTACACCCATTAACGTACTAAATTCCATCTTAGCTATTACGATACTACTTGTGACATCGCCGGATAAAATGGCGTAGGCTTTTCAACTGGATACCGAGAGCGCAAGTCGTTCCGCAAATGTTCGTTTAAGGAGATGCCCTTTCGGTTATATCAAAAGTATAGCTTGTACTACTCATGTTAGCCACTTGGAATAAGATGGTTTTTTGTACACTTCTATTCGTATGTTGTCATGCAGGCTTCCGTAATGTTTACGTGTACTTTTCGGAAGGTATGCAGTGAAACGGAACGTCAAATGGGGTGTGAATCAAAACGCTACCGAGAATATCTGAAGTATGGTCAATATGAGCCAAGATGCGACACTGAAAGCGAGTCGTGTCGGCAGGTATATCGCGATTACGTTGAACTTCGTATCCTCTAGTCTTATACTTATTTGGGGTAAATAGCAACATTCATTATAAGTGCGCTACTGACATAGAGATTTCTCGATTACTACAGCGTTTGAGCGGATTCATTGGAAGAACGCCATTTGGCACAGTTAACCCTCAACTGTATGCACAGGGAATAGATAAATTCACCCATTCACTATACGTCTTCCTTTTTATCTATTTTTTTTATCATACAACCATAAGATTAACGTCTTTTGCGCGTCCAGCTACAAAAATAACAAACGCATATGGTACCGAAAAGGGGTTTCCTGGCGCCCCATTTCGTCTAACATTGACAATAATGCTCGGCAAGGGACAGTGTGATCGAGGCATTGCGTCTATGTTTATTGACCTATTTCACCTGATCGTACCTTGCCGCCTGTGCTACCTCAACTTGAACAACAGCGCGCCACGTAATCTGTTGATATGTCAGGTACTTGTGCCCCTGCCGCAGTTATTATCCTGAACATGAAAACGATGTCTCTAGCTAGCTGTACAGACAACCTGAGCGTCACCAGCCTTTCATGCGATCCATTCATCTATGGGTCATCATCGGCTTCGTGGGACGACATTTGATTCACTTTCTCTCTTCGCCAGCGTTCACCTTTGGTATGCGTCTTCAGACTTTTCTAAACGAACGAAAAGTTTTTCTGTTAGGCAGCGACATTTTGTTTCGGTCTTGTCCTTACAGCCGCAAAGCTTAATACGCGCCGCCTTAGTCATCACAATCGTTTCTTCCATTATTTGCGCGAGCAATAACAATTACTACTAGCCATCGTCCTCTACGATGTTTTTATTGTGTATAGTACCATTCAGCGTACTGTGAATCGCTTGCAGCGGTGGTGATCACTGCACGCGTTCTCGCAGTGATCGTTATGGCTAAGCTAACCTTAGCGGTCTCTAACGTAACACTGCTAGTTTTCAGAGCGTCTGCTATTCGGTAGTGTACTAGTTAGTAATTGTGCTTCAAGCGAGCTAACTCTATCACATTGCGTACTCAGATAGATTGAGTCAGATTACCGATTGTGCCAGTAATCATCTTCAGATGTGATCAGACATCAATCTAATCGCTTAATCAATCCGCATGGTGCTACTGATTAGTTAGCGCCTGCCGTCCATATGCCTTTTGACCATGTTTATTTGTACTATCTGAAAAGCTTAATCTTCTCAAGCTATACAGACTATCCAGCTTTTTCGTCAGCCATGTCGGATCACTTACTCGTGCTTCCTGGCTAACTCCTACCTCGAGCAGGAAAAGCAGCTCTAGGTAAAGCTGGCCTGGCAGCAAACGCTGAGAATGAATGAGTAGCAAAATATATCGAAGTTATCAAAAGCTAGCTAACTAAATAAACGAAACCGTATCAACAGCTGTGTAGGAAGTCAGAGTCAGCCGCTTAAAATCACCATGGACTGGTAACACTAGACGATGGTTAGTCAAAATAACCACTGATTAGGCCCTTATTAGTAAATTATTTAGAAAAAAACAACGAATACTTTTGAGATGACCCTAACTTAACTACCGTTCTTTAATGTTGCTATTACGAAAAGTAACTCTGCTATTTTACATCCAATGACGTAAGAACTCAAACGCTAACAGCATCCTCAATTAGACGGAAAAAGGTTTGAATAACAGCGTTTAATGGGTGACTTATCTACATTAGTAGGTAGTAACGTGCCTTTGTCGCTTAGGGCCTGTCGAAACAAGGAAAGATGGTAGGAACAAATAATACAAAAGCCGATCGGATTCAATGGATGCGACTTCTCTAGCAAAAATGATTCGCACTTAACATAAAAAGACCGTCGCTCTCGTTACCACTGCTATTATCGAGGCGCCAACGTCATCACCCCATTAATGGCAGTACCAACTACTAGCAATCCACAAGTTAACGTGTACCTGCAGGACCAGAAGCGGATTTTCCCTGCTACATGTCCTGATCATTTAACTGGTGCAGTTACTCTGCGTGCAGTCAACGATGCAAGACCGTCCCTCACTAGATTTCTAGCAGCAAAGCCATGTGCAGCTGCTTGACATCTGCAACATCTGTCGTTTGACGAACACAGTTCGTAAATACCGCAACAACAGTATCCATTCATTATTGCCTTCGATTGTCTTCTGCTTTCGCTTCTGTCGTTCGTGGGCGTCTATGTCCCTTCAGGCGTTACGGAGCGCATGAGCATCACAGCATCCGTCCATCTTGTCGGCAGTAACAACAAGTCGATATTTAATGGCTGGTCGACTGAGCGACCGGACGAAGCTAGAAAGAGTCACCATTTTGTCGTTGTTAGCAACAACGACAAAAGTGACTGCACAGCAACCGTCGCCACAGGATCCGCAAACGAACATGTGCCCCTTTTTTGTACCACATTTATGCCCTACACAGGTATAGCTGCAGGCTAAAGTGGTGGCACTGGGGCAAATCTTGGCGGCGGCGGCAGCAGGCGACGGCCATGCGAATGCATCACACTCAAAGCCACGAACCACACCCAGCAATGCACTGAAGATAACCATTGATGCTGTTACTCACGCAGCTGCTGAGCGACCGTCGCTGCCAGGCCGAAACCGAGGCTTCTGCCAGTAGGTCTCTTTGGTGGCTAGCGCGGGGCAATGCTGCAATGCTTTGTCAAGGCAGAGTAGCCAGTAGTGGCTTCAGACGATCTGAAGCTGAGGGACAGGGGAAGATACAGCTTCCACCGGATATCCAGGGATAGTTGCCATCGGCTCATTTAGCAGCATCGAGAACAGCGATTAGCGAGCAAACCGTGTTTAACTTTGTGCCGTGAATTTTCCGAAGCTAACTGCACGGCTTAAAAGTCAAGATGGTCATACGATGACTAAGACTGGCCAGGTCAAGAAAGATAGACCGGCGCCGACCTAGTGGCGGTTTGCTAGCTAGAATGAATTAGTCAAATAGATTGGCCACACATATGCGATGCGATGGCGGGACAAAGGGGCTGAAAGGGACTCTAATAATCACACGAATTTGGAGGGGAAAGTATCGAATGATATTCCGTGTGTGTACGTAAAAGGGTCGAAAGATTACGCCTGTACTCGGGGTCACAGAATGACGACGCTAAGGTTTAATCACTGTCCTACCAGAACGACCTAAAGTGATTGTCATTGCAGCAGCCACTGATCGTATCACCGCATCGACGACTTAGTGTAGATAGCATTATTTCTCTTTTTGTGATACAAATAAAAATACAAATCGATTTCAGGCTTTTGACCAGTTTGCTTTGCAAGAAACTGTGTCGAAAAAAACCCAACGAACGATGAAAGGCATAAACGAAAACATAAATTGACCTGCTTATATTTCTATGTCTTAGTTGAGCGCCTTTGAAAGCGTCAATCCAAGTCATAGAGGTAAATAAAAGACAGCCGAACAAACAGGCAACGCTTTTTATGTATTCGTTGGTTACTGACCGATGACTAAATGGCGATCGGCAAAATACGCGGCCATATTTACAACCGAGTGCATAATTAGACTCTTTTGTAACATATATTACAAACGCTGATTATATATATACTAACTGAGCAGGACATGTACTTACTAGGAATTGTTCTACAAAGTTCGAAATGACGTTTCAGATTCTAACAGATTTCTTCAGACGTCTCCAGTTTCATAGGTACATTGCATGATAGAGAAAGCGATGGCTGCTGTGTCAGCACAAGGACATTAACAGGACTGCCTTATCGGGACCTGAATACGTCATCACCACCGCCAATCGATAAACATGCCGCTAGAAAATTAGTATTAACCGCAAGGGCAAAACAGCAACAACACCGAAATTCAATCGGCAATAGACCTTAAAAAGGTAATGCGTGCTGTTTGTACAAACGGGAACCGCACGTACCAGCAAGACCGAGCTGAAGAACGTGCACATACGAACAATTGAGCATGCAATCCTCCCTTATACGCAATAAAATTGGTTACTAACGGTGAGAAATTTCTAATTACTTCATGATATAATGATGCGTAGCTTACAAATAAAGACGATTTTTAAACTCCCAATGGCCTTTGCCGTCTAGTGTCACAATAATAATAATAATAATAATAATAATAATGAATTTCGATCGAAGAACATGGCTAGGACCATATGATAATAACAGCGACGTGTTAGCGTCAGAGGTTCGCTCATAACCAGTAAGGACTGTTGCCTATAGACCACACGAAGCGAGCAGTCACGAGCGAACGGTGAAAGCGCACTATTTTCGTTTCGTCTTCCACTCTAATACTTTTCGTGCTTTGTCAACATCTCTCAAACGAGATGATCTGTGTGGCAGATACAGTCAGCTGATTCGGCTGGGCTAACGAGGGAAAGCAACTTGGTTCACTAAGTTGTTACTATCTGAGTAACTTACTACGTAGTAGAAATGCGCACGTACAGGAAATTTGATGTTTGGATTTTGACCTCTTCCTTCTTCATCCTCGTAAGGAAAGTACGAGCGAACCTTTTTTGATAATATTTAAAAGCGACGATAGCAACTACGGCGGTGGTAGGTCGTTGTGTCTGCTCCGCGGACCGATCATCTAACGAAGGAGTGAGTCTTGTCGTTTAGTAAAAATAGTAACACACGCTCCAAATGGAAAACTGGTACGTCTGTTAAAGAAGCAGGATGGCATACTGCTTGACAGAGAAACGTAGACAGAATACGGTCGAGGTGAAATGCAGCGTAATGGGTCGTCGTCTGTTCACTGTTCACAAGCATATATAATTTTTTGATAGAAAAACGTGCCTACATACACAGAATGAGTGGCCTTCCCGTCCTGGACACTCTACGTTTTTTTTGTTTGCTTCGTTATCCGTAATATTTTAATCGAATAACATTTTTAAATTGTATGTATAACTCTGTATTGCGAAGCCCCAGAACACGTTCTACTCAGTGTTTCAGGAGCGAAGACAACTTCAACGTTTGGAAGTCAATAGCCACCCCACCTACATAGTAATTAGTAGCATCATCATTTTCAGACACACGGAAGTAAATTGACTAGTTGCTATTAAGGTGCAACTGTTGTACGACGCACTCCGCCTCGGCAGGTGCGGGGTGGACGGGGGGTCGGACTCGGCGAAACGGGGCCACTAAGCGCTAGCAGGGGCAAATTTACATCTGATCTTGATTACATTTTACCTCTAGCCGATCAATAATAGGTGCACGAGCTTCCCTTTAACTAATTGCTTACATAGAATCTAGCTTCGAAACGTCACGCCTTGTTTAACGACAATACATTTATATTTTAGCTCAAACAGTCCTACATGATCTTATGAAGCTATCCCGGAATATTCTGCTTGTATCAGTGTTTCAGACTAAAAAAGCATGGGGGCGTAGCTGATGTTCGTTTCAATGAACAGAAAATTTACTCTTCGCAGCCGTTTGTCTGTAATCTCACTTCTTAATAACTCTGGTTATATAGGCGCCTATAGTTTTTGACAATTTCCGCTTGTTATCGTCGAAATCTGGTCAACATGACGTTTCGCTTTCGATAACTGCAAAATGGCAAAATAGTGCCAAATGATCAAGCCAGTACCAAATCTCGCCGGCTTTTTTAATCTCAAAAACGTATTGGGAACGACGAAAGTGCAGATAAAACAAAAGCCGCAAAAAGGCCAAAATCGAAAACTCGAAAAATGGTATTTTCGCCTATTTTGGAGTAATAGCTGGTGCTTTGGTTGAAACAGGGCCAGCACCAATCGAGATACCGACAAACTATTACAGGGACTGCAACGATCGACACTGTGACTACCTCTGATGTGCTATTCATTATCAGAGCAGCGTAGTGAGAACAACGGATTTCCTCACTGTATTTCCGTAACACGTGTATACAGTATACGGAAGTTATGGTATATATAGAATATAAAAAGGCTGTTCGGGGAAACCAAGCTCACTCATAGCTATTCAGATGTTAGTAGCAGTTACGCAAAGAATACGCTTGGTGACATGTGGGGGCATGGGGCGGCAGTCTCAATGAGAATACAACCCGAGGTGCCAAAATATCGCCATAATAAAACGTAGATTTGGATTGAACTGTATTACATACTTGGTTTTGGTGATAACCGCGACGATGAGAACCGAATTTGTGCTCTCGAAAGGAATGTACTAGATAAACTTTACGTTAGTCAGTTAAATGGAATGTTTTCTTCATCCATATACTACCCATAGCTTTTGCAGTTTATTAGAAACGATTATAGAGTCAGCCAGCCCGGTCTCAGAAATTCGAAATTTAACGTCATCATAAGACAGAGCACGAACTCTGCTAGCCATCATGAACCTGTCTATCTAATTTGCGCATTACGTCACGTACTAACTGATCTATCTCGAGGGCGACCCAGTGGGCCGTAGCGGAACCTTTGGATGGAACATGATCAACTATAAATACAAAAAAGCTGATGCCCAAATCCGATACTTCCCTTGCCCGGGTCGGTGTTCATAGTAAGGTCTTAATATGGCTGTCGGCACCTCAAGCACAATCGGATATCGATAATTTTCTCTGCTAATTTATCGCTAATTAATCGCATATAACAAAAGCAGAAGAAAAAAAATCGAATATCTGTCATGCTATAACAGCGGCTGCCGCTGGCGGCAGTGAATGACGCACGATGAAGCTTGCGACAACCAATCCGTGATATGGAGCGACAAATGGCGATGCGCTGCTGTTGCTGAAACAATCGGCGCTCTTTCGATGTCGCCAAATCGAGCGTTGTTTGACGCTCAACCTGGCGTCCCGTCATCGGCAGCTCCCTAAATAATTTCCACCGAAACGAACGTTGCCGACGCTGCACTGAACATGAGCCGCTACTGTTGCTAAAACAACCCTTTGCCGGATTGGCGTTGTCATCGTTTCAGCGTCACCGCTGTTTTGTCTGGGTGAGTATGGCCTAATACTGTTGTCCACATATAGACAACAGCTGCCATTCATATAGAGGGAGCTATACGGCAGATGCTCTCACAACGGCTTCTGTCGAGAACAGCGGAATGGCGGCTTGTTACCGTGGTGTTTAGCGGTCATTCAACATGTCTTCGTGAATGGGGGTGTTTTATAGATTGTAATAATTAAGGTCGCGATTTTACTCGATCTAGCATCGTAGACCATAAATCGTACGCTTCAAAAACTGTGCATTCAAGCAACCAGTTTCTACTAATCATTCATGTACATTAAATTTTATCATCATATTTGATCAGTGCAGTGATCAGGTGGACAGACAATGACGACACCCTGAAACACACGGAACAGCTATACAATCAACTTGAGCCATCAACTGATTTATGAAGTTTTGATGCTATACCGGAATCGACCGGCTTTTGAAGCAGGCTCCGACAATTGTTGCTCCTTCAATTGCATGTACTCCAGGCCACAGCTACAAATCATTGCGACAGTATTGATCCTCGCTGTGCGGATCCTTGCATTATATATGAAGGTATCTAACTTTAGAGCATATACGATAAGTAAGTTATGATTGTCTCTGACGATATACAAGCTACAGAGTAGAAACCACCTGGATTGCTACAGAGTTAAAGAAAATCCGTATCCGATTAGCGAGAAATTCGCGAAGATATACAGAAGAAAAACAGCTCTTCCATTTGTTGCTTATCAAATGATCACAGGTACTACGAACGCGCGCAACTTTTTGCTATTCTTCGAAGTATTTCGACCTAAATAGCTAATACAGTTCATACACATCCGCTGATCTGATTTTGTACTGATCAGAATACTACGAATACTATGTTAGGCGTAAATGAATAATCTTGTCTCTAAATTATTATTGCTTTAAGATATCAAGAAATGTGGGATGACTTTGCCCCACTTCAACGAACATCGGAGAACTTTTCTTTAAAATAGTTCGGAACAATTTAAGAGAGCTGTCTTACTAACTACCAAATCAAACGTCTCTATTAGAACCATGCATCAACAGCACCGGTATCGAAATCTGTCAGTAAGGACTTTGACTACAATTACACACAAAGTACTTTGTTCTCCATATGTGTTAAACTCAATGTACACATCTGCGTCCATGATTTATGTTCGGTGCTTTTAATTCAGATATGCCGAAACAGCCGAAGCCCCAAATGCTTTAAAAATATATAATGATATTCTAAAGTTGACTTAATTTATATACTCGCTAGATCCGATCACCGAGATCTGCGCTTCTCCAAGATTTCCACATTGGAATCGGCCCATCGACGACCTACTCGAAATTAATGGCTGTTAAATCATGACGATCCGGCAATTAGTACGGTGTACTATCTCTGTGATCTAAGGCGGCCATGACGCAGTTGACAATCGATATTTGCCGACAATTTTTCGAGGCAATCGCGACTATGACAGCCCCGGGGGGACGGGGTGAAGCTAAAGGGATGCGTATATGTATGTCTCTGCGGTTATATAAGCAAATAAATGTAATATTGGTAAATAATATCTTATTAATACTGCAATTGGCTTGTTTCTTTTTTTGCATCATGTTGGTCTATGGCAGACAGCTTCGACAGGATGCTGCTAGGATTAAATCGATGTCAAAATAATGCCACTCTTACGAGTGACCATATATTTGTGTATAATGAATCTGAGAAAATGCAGCTCAGTCTAAGGGAGTTTGACACTGAGCGGAACAGTAAGATAACGTGTTTATTGTTTTTATTCTATACACTATAATATCGAGGGTGGTTAGTACCCCATATACAAACAAGTCCTGGCGTTAGTTGATCTGAATCGACAGACTTGTGAAGCTAACGCTGATTTTGCGTTAGCTTCATAAGTCTGGGCAAGCAATGGGCTAACGAGAGCAAACTGCTTCAATGACGTGACATTGAGGTAGCGGGGGCCTTGTATAGAAATGTGAAGTCTATCCGGTATGCAGCATTATAGTAATGAAATACTTTTTTTTTACCGATTCACAAACTCATATTCCTGATATTAAGTGGCTTACTGCTTTTTAGGTTACCAGGCCTTTACTATGCCCCACCACTACTACGATTGTCTCGTTTCATTGTTCTATTTCGTATCCTGGCCTTGCACAGAGTATAGTTCACAGATTTCATGCACTAACTAAATGGCCAGGTATTTTATAGCCAATAAGAAGGCCTGCAGCACTAAGTACCACTTGATGTTGAGATGGGTTCCGCTTTGTAGTTTTCCGCGATGCGCATCCTTTTCCATCCTGTCATAATGGCCGTTCGTAACGTTCGAGAGAAGCGCTCACGAAGCAAATTCCTGAGGGCAACTTATCCGAACCATAAGATCTGACTGAACACCCCTGAGCAGTCATTGATGCTTCACCATGTCGCGCCACCCCAAGCAACGATAACTGGGAGAGCGACAGAAGCAGAACTATGGCCGCCGACGGCAGCAGACGACAACGACAACGTCAACAAGAATATTGCCCAACAGTAAAGACAGGCACACATGCTGTGGGAAGCCGTGATTAACCGCTCCATTTTTTGTTAGGTGGCTCATATAAACTACCTTCAAAAATAAGGCGAGCTTCGTCATCATCGACATTATCAGTATTATTAGCACTATATGAACGAAAACAAAATTCGGAACTAAACAGACAGCAGCAGCGTAAACCAGCAAACAATGATACGAAATGGGTAAGCGAAATGCGCAACTCTAGAGGCTGACAGCGCAAGCAAACGAGGAAGAAGGGCAAATCATAATCAATGTGGTACTTATGGAGTACCGAATCCGCTGCGAACGGTCACTGACCGATCAGCATGACACTATACAGTTCTCTTGCAGGCCCATATAGTGCCGCTGAGCACTTAACCATTAAAACCCCCATGACCATTTGTATTGAGACTATGCATACCTGCTAAGTGTGCTAGTACATATATTGATTTCTACTCAACCATCAAAAAAGATCAAATCCTTGACTACGTTCATATTTTACTTACAGAACATGAATATACGAAAGGGTTACATTGGAATACGTAGTCCTGGCTGTCGAAATGAACAATAGTCGTATTAGCGTAACCGCCCGTTTCGAGACCATCTATGCCACTGTTACTATCATCGTAAGTACTACTACTGAACGAACTACGTGTATCTGTTACGGCAACGTCAGCCGGAATCTTTCCGGGCGTATTTCTAATGTACGTGCTTCCCCTGTTATATAGCATAATGACAGCTTGGTTTTACAAACGAGGGTTGGTTGGTCTAACAAGGCTTGGTTCATAATCTATGAAACGCCAGCTCTATTATGCGGATTATATGTATAGAAAAGGTTTGCACCGGCGTACCTGTAGCTTGCCATTGTACCAAAGGTCTAGACTTTTTGGCACTAAACGTTTAGCTAAACGGATGTCGATAATAGTAACGCAGCACGACGAGGAATGAGAAACGGAGTGGAAGCTGGCTTTGTCAAGCAAACGTGGATGCGGATTGCAAGCTGTGGCAAAATGCACAAGAGCCGATAACAAGGACTTCACGAACTCCTGCGATTGGCCCTAGCAGCTTGAGACAGACGCGATATTGGGGTATTGTGGGTTAGTGCTAGCAAACATTTTTTCCTCAAAGCTGCTCCTTGGAGACCTATGTAGAGGTCGTAGCCTGACTCACTTGTATTTCTCCGCTTCTTTCAAACAAGTCTTTAGGGCGAATGAAGGCAAGCAAAGATATTGGCACACCCAAAGAACCCCATGGGCAAGTAGTTTAGGTTATTGGCTGTTCAAAAATGAGTAAAATTATAATTTGGATATATTAATAAGCAAGCAATACGAACAATATGTGCAGAATGTTATCGTCTGTCAGGGGCAAGAATTTCCTAAATAAGTTAATCGTTCAAGCGTAAAAATAAGAGCGAAATTTTCTATCGCGGCTCCTTTTGATATTATTTTTAGTTATGGTTTTACACCGACCCCGTAACGTCCATAATCCCATATATTTTGTAATAGTCTCAGAAGCCTTCCTTCTTGGCTTTTCTCTATGAGCCTTTCTATTATGCATAGTTGGATTGTCTTAATTTTGGTAGTTATATAACCATCATAATGACATCGAGATTAACTAATTATGGTAAATAGGCCAATTCTTTTTTGCAACCGAATTTGCCTTGACGTAACTTCCCAGCTGGTTCCTAATTCTACGCTACCAGCCGTTCCCAACGTGCCTGGAGTTCCCACAATTCCCTACTTTCTATCTGGGAACAGCTTTCTACCGGCAATCATCGTCGAGGGGTGGACCTTCTAAACATTGAGCTATGTCCTCTCGTTTTAACAGTAGTAGGTAGGCTACCTTCTGGCTCTGCCTGCGACGATTCAGGCCACAATTAGACATTCCGGATGGCCAATCGAAAGTAATTGCCCTCGGACAGAGCATCTGTTCTCTGCTTAGATGCTTGCTTCTATGGGTTTTCAGCATTTGCATTTCCCATAGCCTACTATAGGTGAAAGGTAGCGGCTTCTAGATGTTAAGGAGTGGACGCGAGCTCCTGGTGCTAACGTGCGCATGTGCGTTTGCATAACATTCTCTGGCCAAATTCAGATGTAGTTTGCCTCGTGCTGTTGTGGCATTACACATTGGGCATGTGTATCGCAGCATGGCTATCTCTGTTGCCACGAGAAGGCCGCCTCGCGTTACTCCTGCGCTAGGAGCTAATACGGCAGGCCGTCTTATCTGTCATCATTTGCGAGATAGCAACGTCCAAGTTCGAACGGCTTCGAAGTGAGCCGTCGGCTAAATTCTACCAGGTAAATTGTGTATGGCTCAATCCCTGTTTATATCAACGTTTTATTATGGGCGGAGCACAAATGGCCATACGCATAGATAATGCAATTAATAAATTAATAATAGAAGTAGATAGAAGTGCAATCGACGATTTACTTCAGCTGAGTTGTACGCTATCTGGAACATTTAATTTGATTGGGTACGAATCGACAACAACAGAAATTGCATGATACGAATGTCTGTTTGCTTTTTGTCCGCTAATGACGAATGTGCTGCCACAAAGAGGCTCGTCCAACAAAAAAACGAGAGCGTGTATTGACTATTACGTAGGTAAAACGATATGCCGAGACAACGATAAAACCATACTATGAATTGTTGCTCACAGAAGAAGATGCTGTGCATAGCGACATACTCTACAGAATTTAACGCTTCACGTTGCTGAGTGCATTATAGACTTCAGTCGTACGGGAAACGGGCGCCAGATCTTTGTCGCTGGTAATAACAGATAGTACAATAATCCGCTAAGTTCTAAAACGTGGGTCGGCAGGTTTAGAGTTAACAAGCCTATTGCGCAGAACGTGTTTCGTTCTTTAACTAGTTCGGACTTTTCAGCAGTGTCGTTTCGGTCGTCGAGTGATAACTGGCGAATACATTTAACTCCTTCTGATCCGGGTATCGGTTCGGACGTCGACGCCCGTCAGGAGTTTCTCAAGCGTAAGATAAGCTCGTTATGTGACACAAGTAACCAAGGGTGGCGCAAGCTGTCTTATGTTCGCAGCCCTAAGAAAACTGAATCACCTGGCGTACGCTAATTTGATAACGACCGAAATCCATAAACTGTTAGTATAATATTGATTCTTAATTACGTATTTTTTTGTAGACCCAACCTCACTATAGCTAACCATGTCCCCGTCCCATAGCGTAAATTGGTCTGACTCACATAGAACCTGCTCCAACGTACTACCCACGCCGAAACACTACAGGTTGAGAACTTCCTGAGCGCCCTCTACAAACATGACGTGTCTTCCAACACATTCCTCTCCTAAATTTGTGTTTACTGTTTGACATTGACGACACGAAGATTTTCTCTTTGAAAGGCCAGCTCTGTCGCTGTTGTTGTTGATTCAGTCACGCTCGTTCCACATCGATGAAATCCGTCAGCTACCGGGAATACAACGTTTATCGATCTGCGACACCTGCTTATGGCACTGTATCATAGTAAAACTCTGCTGGATATGCGCTTAGTCAATGATGCTACGGCTCTGTGATTTTTGCGCACGCACATAAGGAATACTCTCCCAGCTAAACAGCTCAGCGACTGGAAAGCAACAGATAATGTCTGTCATGGAAGCTTGACGTAACGACAATAGGAAGGTTGCCGCTCGACTGAACTGATCCAGTGGCCTCCCTTACAGCAGAGCGAACTGAAGACATGTTAGTTATTTGAATTCTACGCCACATATTATGCTGTTTCTGTTCTCGTTGATTTACCAATACTAATATTGTTAATTTTAATGTTTCACCTAAATGACGCCATTTTCTTTTGAACATCATGTCACAGCTGTCGCTCAGCGTACAAATGAATTAGCAGCAAATATTCATACCTTTACTTCCATTGAAATTTCGTCTGCTTTCTCATTGTGACACTCTCGCAAATGACCTTAGAATGATTAGGCTTACTTAATACTCAACAATAATCGGACACAGTTAAAGTGTTAACTCGAGTATGTGTATAACTTCCCAAAAAACTACAAAATCAGGCAGACGGATTATTGGTAGACTATCATGACAGGGTATTACGCCATTGTCACGTTTTTTATACCATATTATTTCATATTTACATACAGATTCGTTATAAATGATGACGATTCGTTGTGTAAAAGACCATAATGTCAATATGTGGCAGCCACTACTTATATTAGCATTAAAATGGCCATCTTTTTCCCTTACAAAAAAAAAGCTTTATTCTAAAGGCACACTTCATTACATACTCTATTTATCATTCGTATAGTGCGACTGTTTTGCCAGCTATAAAAATCACTTGGTATTGCAATTATTTTCTATCGTAACCATTCTTCTGTCAATAGCTGCTAGCTCCCCTGCTGTAGTCATCATGTACATCATCCAATGTACATTTTACATAGAACAGGTGATATTTAGAAGAAGTGATTTGACCGATTAGATGATGATGACTTTTTTTTTTCTGCAAAAATCATCTTCGTTCAACTTGCTCAAGTTGCCGGTATATCAGTCATCCAGAGATTGTCCAGTCGTTCATTAGAGAATATCAGTGAAAGGAAAAATTGACTGTCTGAACAGATTAGCCTGTTTCAACGGCGTCCAATTGGCATCGAAGCACTGAACACGACGGTGACAACGACATAAACCTAAATCGAAATCCAATTTCCGCGGTAATAACACTACGCGAACAACGTTTGCAGATCGAGTTGTCTGGAGAGACCAAACGCATTTCTGATCGGTTCCTCAAGTCATATCCCGTTTGACGACTGCTTTTCGCCGTCGTTAATTGCCCATGCCTTTTCATTGTGGCCTGCTAAGCTGGAAACCGCTATTGTAAATTCTCCCAGTTACTAAGCGTTTTTTTTAGCTACTGCTAACATTGATCATGCTAGTTATATACGAGATTGGGTAACAGTTGCGATCATCGTCGCCGATGTCGGCGTCGGCGACGGACCCTTGGTTGCTGCAACGCTTTCTTGAGCACGGCGATGTCTTGCCTTTTGCACATAAAACGGCTGCTTGGGTAACCATTTTGCATTTATAATTTACCGGAACCTCAAGTAAGACAATGATTATGAATCTGGTAATACCATGTCAATCCGTGTCATGTTTCGCAGCTTTAGTTCTCTGCTGGCCGTTACCATTTTGGCCTGTTTTGGCTACCCGTGAATTCGAACAAATCGACACTCTGCAAGACGAATTGAGCCAAGCAAACCGAATTGCAAACGAATGACGACAACCCATCTGTTCTAACAGTCAAAACAGCACGGTATTACTATAAAGAAAACAAACAATCCTGTATAGCCATGCGTGATTTCCTCAATGCAGAATTTTTCGCTGTTTGAGTTCCGTGATCGTCGTATCCGCTTCTAAGGATCATTAAATTCGATTCTGAGCCCAGCATCGTATAATGCAATCGTATAATAAAACACCGTATTCCGTACGGTCAGATTAATCTAGTTTGTAGCTGAGATAAGCAACGTCGAGAACCTTGTGATTTAGGACGCTTTGTCCAAAGCTCGAGGTCTTCCTTAGTTTTGGCCATGGACGTGCAGGACGCAAATACGTAGCCAACGTTCAAAGGTCGCGCAGTCGTCGCAAAACATGCAGTGCGTTAACTACAGCATGCAAACTCCACTGGGTCGGTTGTAGAAAATCGATAAACGAGGATTCATATGTCCCAGCCAACGCCAGGGCTGAAACCGTATTAGGCAATCATTGAAGTGAAAAAATTCGAGTGGGTGGTCCGGCAGAGATAAATCTTAATGTAGGACACGTAGGGACCATGTTTCTACAAAACCTATGAATTCGATGCGGTTAGATATAATACTGAATGCGTGCTGCAAAATCATTTTGTCTATGATACTGGTAAACATATGTACTCGTAGCATTTAAGGGGGACGGAAGAATTTCCCACACTATCGTTCTTCGGTGAACAGCGTTCGCGATACGTCGTTCTCCGTTCAACTGTATATATGCACGCCCCTATATTAGAAGGCAGCCTAAAAAAATTACCAAATTATCGCTTTGTTTTACGAACATTGATGCCTCTTTAATAGTTAACGCATATACCTTTGTAGACCTGCTCAAGCCAGCGACGCGTAATTGTTTGCCGTGGCGACCGAGCCCATGGACAGAACAGGTAGATTAGATTTATTTACACAACGTTCAATAGGTGTACGGAATCGACAATATTCGATATCAAAGAGACTATCGACCGTAACTGCTCTGGCCATTAACGGGCTATACTACTTCGACCAAATAGAAAGGGCGCTACACCGTCATCAAGGGGCCCATGGGTTACGTCGAGCGGATTAACAGCTTACGAGGATAAACGTGGAGTGGATTCGGCAAGTAATTATCCATAATACCAGTAATGGTCGGGTATATAAAACTGTGGCCGCTTTGAAATTCACTGTTAGGTCAGCAATGGCTTGGTAAAGCGATGTCGTCTCTAGTTCCGCGGCTCGTTTCCGTGTCGGGGCAGTTTAATCATCGTTCCTAATGTGAAGTAACTGCTGATTCGGGTTATTGGCGCAAACAATTGCCAAACACAGTGGCACCGGACAAGAAAAATGCCCGTTTGCGTATTCTTCAATATATTTTCTGTAATCTAGATCGTCTTCTAATTCTCATGCAGGTGTTCCATTTTCTCGAAGCAAACTTCGTGGCGGCTCGTTTAATCTTCCGCAATTCCATTTCTATATGATATGTGTTATGGCCGCTAACCTGATCGGTAATTCGCACGGCGCAAATGCTTTGACTCACCACTATCGCCATTGAAAAAGATCGTACGCAACGAATAATGACACATGCAAAACAAACAACATACCTAGATTATTGAGAGTTGAAGTACTTTCACATTTCTGATGGTGTAGACACGTGGCTAGCTAATGTCTACGCAAATTCTTCTGTTCAATTGATTTCATAGACTTAATGTTAACCGAGTTTGTCATCCGTGTTCGTCTATCCGTTACTAATTTATATGCGCTCAGATAATGGTCGGTCGGTCGGTCGGTCGGTCGGTCGTTCTAAAATGAGTGGCACAAAAGACAGAGTTCTCCTACCTTGCCAGTGTACAATAAAACCTGCATCGAAAACCATACTATAACGTAGAGCTATCTTAGATATCGCACGGGTAGAAGTGCGAGACATAGCTAGAAGACGGCCCGCTAACTAACGTAGTCAAGCATTGATTACAATATCAATAACCTAATTTCGCTCTTGCGTTTGTGGACATCCAGGAAATGACTGACGCGCGGAGCGAACAACATCTATGATATTACTGCCCTAATGGCTATTTCGTGGCATACCCACCCGTGTCATTTAGTGCGCATGTTGAATCGCAAGGCTTCTCGCAACGAAAACGGATCCACACAGACGATCAAAACTTATGGCCGAACGCCTTCTGCGGGCGGACCAAGTGGACGTTGCGTTACATAGTTATTATGAGCGGCTAAATGAAAAATCAAACTGGCCGCTCACTCGTCTTGTGGTTTCCTTTGGTTTTCCATGAAAATCAGCCATCAGTAGTAGCTAATACGGTAATTTATTCATTTATTTAACCATTTGGTGCGTACGTACTGGATCCTTGCTATGATAGTTTTGAAATTGCCGCGCAACTATTTAGCCTCGATTAAAATCGTGTTTACTAGTAAATCATCCGGGACGGTGTAACTTCATGTCGTAGGAGAGGAAAATTTTCAAGGAAACGTGTAGACATCGCAGTCACTATGATCAATTGGCAATAATGAGGAGCGCCCTTTTTTTTGCTGTGCCGCTATAGGACAAGTGTGAAAGTATATCATTCAAAGAATAAAGATGCCAAGGTGCGGGCCGAGAATAAACTAGCAGTCGGCGGCGTATTTGGGTAATTGATAGCTCGATGCCGCCAACATGACTGGCTACGGAACCTGATATACAATCGACTGTTCAAGATGTGACTCCGAAGGCGAAATAAGCACTCGAAGATACTTTGAAAGTATTTCAGACGCACCTTCGCATAAGCGCCATTATAAAACGTCCATTTGAGCTTGTTAATATTTATCTGAATTTTAAATCAGGACACAAATCGGCATTGCCACGCTAGAGATGGTGAATTGTTTAGAAATTTATTGTAGAAAATTATTAAATTGTGTAGAAAAATAGGTGTTATATTATTTATGTGTTGCACTTTCGCAACTCGAAGAAGTGTACTGTGCACTCGTTGGCACACCGGCTCTCGTAGGACATATTCTTAGAAGGCCTTATTTGCAACACAGCTGCTGATCTTATCAACTCATTTTCTTTTTGCAATTTATAGTTATAATCCGTTTTTTTTTCTAGATTTGTTTCCTGTAAGATTATACTTCCTGGCCATATGCCACAAAAATAATCGAAGCGACTTACTTACGAGACCTTAGCTATAACGAAAAAAAAGAACGGCCATTGGCGCGCCATTTTGAGACGACTAAATAACTACTAAGATACTATCGAGTGGTAATAAAAAGGCAAGGCAGAAATTGATCTTTTTGGCTGTTTGCTCGGCCTCTTATTCTTTGTCTTTACATCCCCGTATCGCACTTCCTTAACTGCACGCCTTTTGCATCTATGCCGATGCATTCTATATGATAGGATTAGAGAGAGAGGAACGGCATGGTCAAAAATCTTCAGGTCTTCCTCGCCCTTACCCCAGTATCCTTCTGGTCAATGACGAACCATCGACATCTCCCAAATCTGAATCTGGACACAAGACAATTACGATGTTGATAGGGTTACCCTATATCGAGTCAAACATTTACTCAGAAATAAACAGAAAACTGTGTGTTTCCTTGGGGATGTTCTTCCGTTCGCTTTTATCCACGTAGGATTTTCCGTGGGCTTCACTATGTCAAATTAGCTTCGTGTTCGCAATTACATTTGACTCAGCCCGATAATTCGATATATGCTGGCCTCTAATTTTGTAGAGACGCTAATATCGAATTGGCTGGCCTATGCAAACCTCGAATGGCATTTTAACGTAGTAATGGTGATCAAGGATGACGTTGCTGATGGTACGACTAGCTTAGATAGT
This sequence comes from Varroa destructor, assembly GCF_002443255.2. Lineage (NCBI taxonomy): Eukaryota > Metazoa > Arthropoda > Arachnida > Mesostigmata > Varroidae > Varroa > Varroa destructor. Next base: position 15,953,469 of record NW_019211455.1, on the reverse strand, counting down.
ACTTCTATTGCTTCAGTGCTTAGCCGCTATCTGCATTACCAATAAAGTCACCGTAAGCCATCGTTAAACCAACTCGGCATGAAGTCAAGCCTAATTATTGTGTCACTGATGGCTGATTCAAGCTTTGGCCGTTTCGTAATGATTGAAGGTTGCTGACGTTATTATCAACAGCTCTTTAATCAACGAGTCCCTCAGGCGTCAACTTTGTCGGCTTCTCCTCGGGAATCTTATTGTTAGGTTTTTTCAAAGTCTATATCTCAAATTTTTCTGCACAGAATACCTTTTTTATTGTCGGTGGGCTTCTGTACAAGAAACGGTTTAGGCACAAGCTTAATCTTATAGTAGGTTCTCAAAATGCTCTCCTCTAATGTGTTCAGCTTGCTGCATACTTCGCTGTGATGGGTACTGCATAAAAATCACTGATCTCTTCGAGTTCTTGGATTAATGCCATCTGTACTAGTTTGTTTATTGCACTCGTTCCAAGCATTCTATCGGATTAATTTGCCCTTCGTCTTCGTAGAGAAATGCGACTCTTCTATCTCCGCATATAGTGTTGCCTGAAGGTTTCCTTTCTGCCTATACTGAACATTGTAGTCACTCGTTTCAGGTTTTGTGGGTTATCTCCGTAAAACACAACGGGCACCGACCACTGACTCGTAATAGTTAGATAGAAAAATAGTTCTCTCCGTATGTAGTTTCCTTACAATTTTCCCGCCTTGGCGAAATATTTGTCACGAGATACGCACCTCACGTTACATGGACCAATCTATCGAATAACAAATTGCTGATTTACTAACGAGCGTTCTGATGTTTTGAGTTGCTTAGGTTAACTAGCGCAAAAAGCACTAAAAAATAACCGTAATGAAGCTTTATTGACCCGTAAACTCTGACTTATACTAGGTTTAAGTCATGCGATTTTATTAGCCACGACGAAGCCAAGATAAGTTACGACAGGCCGAACAGATTATCCGTACGTTGACGCATTCGTGTCGTCGTTACCAATGAGCTCTTAACACTCCCACTGGAAACCATAGCCGGTGGCCCATTAAAAAACGCAATAGTGACTAATGGCTCTTTTTCGCTGCATGGGCGCGAAAACGACCGCGTACGACTAGTAACAACACTTAACGATATGACCGCGAACTATATAGCCCCATCCATTCAGACCGTAAGAATCACCGCATGCTTAACGAGTATGTTTTTCCACTCCTGCGAATCACATGTCGTCTTATATAGAATTTCATACTAACCCGTTGATGATAGCAAGGATGTGTATCGTCCACACGAACACCCAGCCCGCCAGAAACACAATGGCGAAACCGTATAAAGTCCATTGTAGTATAGACATGCTCCCGAAGTGCATGCTTGCGCCTGTGGGGGAGATAGGGTCTCGATGGGCTGTGCCAGTAGCGAATCGAACGTAGACGGTAGCACTGCCAGCTTTTGGTGTCTACTTTTCTCTGCTGGCGCGTTGTTTCTATCTGATGCTCCTGCTGCTAACAATGATGATGACGATGCTATTAGCAGTCGTGGCGCCCCAGCAATACTGCTAACCCCTTGATTCCTGTCACTATTTTTGTTGTCATTAATAATGCGAATATTATTTCTTTTTATTGTTATTATCGCTGCAGCAGTCACAAGTGACGACTGCACCAGTGCGTAGTCGCCGTGCGCTGTGTGTTCAGCCAGCTCGGCAATTTGGCGGCCGGTAAGGGCCGTCTGTTCAGCCCGATGATCGGAGCCGGTCTATCATGGGCCGGATCCTATGGCCTGAGGCGACGCCCCGAACGCGCCGGCGTTCTTAGTAGAGCCCTCGTCGAGCATACGTTGAGAACGACCTGGGTTCCAGCAAATTCTGTTCCTCGAAAAGTCTTACTACGGCTCTGCACGCCGGTCGTCGACTCCGTCTTTCTCAAGGTTCAGGCTGCGCTTCCGGAGTCACCGGCTTGTCACTAGTCAGCAGCCTTGGGTTTTTCCAGTATTCTTCGTATTTAAACAGCGACGCTCCGGAAACCTGTGTAAAGCTTCGGCTACCGTCAGAGCTATCACGGTATTTTCTTCTACTTTATGCACGTTGAGTGTAGCCAACAACTGCGTCTGTCTACCCCCAACGTTAGCCAAGGGCCAGCCCATCAGCCAAGCGGACGGTTTGTTATTGTTTGTTTCCTGCTGCTGCGGTTGCCGCCGTTGCTGTTCGTTTTCCGACGATACACGAAAAATGTAGAAGTATTAATAGACGTAGTGATGGTCCTAGTAGGTATCCTTTCGTCCTTTATTATGATTACTGACACCAGCACTGCAAAACTTCACACATCACAGCACATTTCCAATCGAACTTTGCCGCACATTTCTAACGCCGTCAGGTAGTGATGATTATGACGATGATGATAGCAATTTAACATTAAAGTAACGGTAAAAAAAGATCGACACGGTACACTCGACACTGATTTCAATACCCCATTCCTAGCAGTTGTTTTTGTGGCAATCAAACAAGTCACAATAATATTAGTAATCATAACACAGGGACACCCCGCCCCGCTGGGTCGGCATCGGCACTTCACGACCACGGAATAGATATGATTTCGATGATTATTATTACTATCGTAGAAAAGATCGCTTCACGTCATTCTCACGAGTGAAGGCTCGGAGCTCATTGACTTCATCGCAACACAGGCACTGTGTTGTTGCGGCTGTCGCAGTGTACGCACACACTAAAAAAGATACTCTTGTTTCTACCACTTAAGGCCACTTCTCTCCCCTACAATGCATATACAGAAGTAGTAGTAAGCATTGCAGGGCAAGGGGAAGGGCAGCAGAAGGAGCAAAATAGGAGGGGGGGCTAATATGCGTATTTTGATTTGTCGCTTGTTTTCGAGGTTAGTTAGTAGCTCGGATCGAGACGCACAAGCCCTTCGACTGCACTGTACACAGCGTTCGATGCCCCTGCTATCTGAAGAGCAGAACGCCACACGATTGCCCCAGCAGTCACGAATCGACTGACTGCTGACACCTGAACACAGGCGGTTTTCTTGCTGCTGCTGTTGTTGCTGACGCTAACGATTACTGCTACTTCTGTTGTTGCTGTCCTCTATGGCGATTTCTGTTCATATCGCAGTGGCTGTGAGCGGTTGCAACCAGTTCCAATCACCTAATTTTGGCTTTAATTAACCGGCGAAACAACAAGTCGGTAAGGCAACCCAGTCTGCTATACAGCATCACCTTCACACCGAATAAGTGGACGGCGGCCAGGCGGATCGAGTAGAGTTGAATCGAGTCGACCCGCCTTACCTTTTCACTGTTTGTATCGTCAACTCGTTCATCTACTCTCGCATTTACATCGTCACGCTCACTAGCAACGCGATGACGGCGACACGAAGCTCCTCACGAGCGGCAGCCATAGGGAACAGCGCTAGTAGGTTTGGCCGGACCAGCCAGCCAACCAGAATGCCAGTTATTAGGATACAACAGCGAAAATAGAATTACTTACTTTGTACACGGAAAGTAACGCCAGCACAAATAAGAACAACAGCAACAGTAATAACGAGTACGGTGAAACGTCAAGGCGTTTGTTGTTGACGTCGATATTGTGCTCACCATGAGATTTACTCCACCTCCGTTCGCAACAACAATAACAATAACCCAGCACAAGGGGAGAGCGCCTAGACACACACACACGCACATACACGCCCTCACGCACACAAACATTCACACACACACACACAACTCGTCACAAACGAAGATTTACTGACTCGCTAAGTGGTAGATTTGTTGCTGTTTCTGTGGGAGACAGCAAATAGCGACCGGGTGAATGGGTCGTCGTGGGAGCGACAGCTGATTTACGCCGACTGTTGTGGCTGCTAATTTGCGTTACACTGTTGCGACCAGCATACGATCTGACGGCGGTTCACCGCCTCGATGACATTGAGAACCATCGCAGCAGCAGCAGCACAGACAGATATCCGTACCATCGTGATGGCAGGTAAGAAGCAGGCACAGTCATAGCACAGTTCTTGAGAACGGTAAGAGCACAGGGAAAATGGAGAGAGAAAATAAAGGGGAAGGCCACCGCCGCTACTGCCGCGAAATGGACGGGGCTGAGCGCCCCTACTGCTGCCGCTCGACGTGTTGCTGTTGTTGTCTCGGTTCGCCCGCTTAACGAGCGATACTCGCTTGACGTCGACGTCCTTCCTCGGCAATAACACGTGACAAGACGACGGAGAGCGAAAATGAATTAACGACTCAATGAAGGAAACCCACTACTGCCGATCCACGAACAACTATCATTACGAACGCAACAGACATCAGTCAACGCGAACGAACTGGTGATCACCTCAGCCCCACAGAGTCAGTAGTGGAACGGCAGGCACACAGCTAGCCGGACACCCCGAAGGCTGTCGAGCAGTAAGCAAGACAGCAGCGACAGAAAACAAACGCCAGGACGACGTAACCTAACAATAGTAACAATAATAAGAATAACAGAGAGGAGCCTAGACGGTAGTGACGGCCGCGACTACCCAGCGCCCACTGGTACTACGATTAGCGATCGTGTTGGTCCTTTTCGTCGATGTGCGCTTGCTGCTGCTGCTGCTGCTGCTGATTATCCTACGGTGAAATCCGCCGTCTCTACGCCACCAACTGCTGATGCTGCTGTGTGTGTTGTTGTTGTTAACGTAGTTTTCCTTCTTCGTGCTGCTGCTGCTGCTGCAGCGGCTGCTGCTGTTGTCGATGCTGTGGCTGATTTTGGTTCTGCTGATACTGTTGCTGCTGCTACCATAGAGACTCAATACGGAACTCAACCCCCGACGAGTCCACGCCATCAAGGAAGAAGACGACGTCGCCTTTCCCGCTGCTCGCTAAATGCTGAAAGGGCGCCAGCCAAGGCGAACGGCTGCAAGCGGCGGTGGGCAAACCGAGGCGGCAGTTGTGACTAATGTTATCGCGACCGTTGTCAACAACATCGGAGAAAGGGTCTAGCAAATCGGAGCGAGAAGAGAATATCACCAGACTGAACCGGGTCAGGATTTAGTCGGCTCTCTCCGGAATAGAAGCTTAGCTTGGATAGTTCATTGGGTGGTAGGGTATTGGGTAACATGTATATATGAGGTAAGTAGATCGGGTCTGCCGACATTCGGTTTTACTCGGCTAATGTGTTTGATAGATGCTGGCTATGCTGGTCGTAGACGCTCTAATTATTATATGAGATGTGGATATTTGAAGAGCGTTGAGTAATGGCGTTACTAGTGTATTTCATATTGACAATTTCTCACAAGTTTGTTTGCTGTAAGGAGGATTCTGAATTTACAGCCAACGCTCAGCAAGCAGATGTCTGAAACAAAAACGAAAACCCAAATCCGATCTGACATGACTGAACATAATGTGGGACTCGTACATTTCACTCCGAAATAATCCAGCTCCTTGTTTAAGAGTATCACGAATGAATCAGGTTTAAGTTACATCAACGTTACTAATAACAGCAACTAAGTAAGGTTTCGCAATACAACATTTATGTAACAAATACGCAGAATATAGATTTTTGTAGGTTTTTCAGCTTTTCTTTGTTCAAAAACGTGAGATTCCTCGGTAGTCGGTAAAAAAATAATATGCAGCGTATTAGCGATTATTACCTTGGCGAAGACATATGTACTTACGGCCTTAAGTGCGGGTGGTGGGCGCCTGGGTAAAGCACAACCTAGACATCACAGTCCATATTAATACATGTAACGTCAATTAAGGCGCCCTTTTCGGGTTCGCTTATTTAAAGATTCGCTCAAAAATGTTTTCGCACCCGACTACAGAAAGCTGCATCAAATCGACTTTTCATATTTAGTAGAAGATTATAGCAAAAAAATTAAAGTATTTGAATGTTTTCTTTCTTTAAGATCTGTTATCGGGATCATATTTAAAGGAAGTGGCTGGTATTTTACAAATTGGTTCAGAATAAATGAAGCTCTGCGATTGTTGGATGCTTGGCATCGGCTGGGGTAAAGGATTAAAGCCTAATTCAACCATACTTCAAGGCCGCTTGATAACTGCATCAAAGAGTCAAACACATTTATTATAGATCTCGCTTTTCCGTGTCCTGCCGCAGAAGGACACAGCAGTTCATTCAGCCGTTTAAATATTCTGTATTGCGCTATAGGTGATACGCCGACTGTGAGCAAACGCATCCACATTCCCCGTTATGAAAACGCAACCGCATTATGGAGTCATTTATTGCCTCACTTCAGAAGTTAATGTAATTAACTTCGTAGAGTTAACTAATGGTAAATTAATAACTATATAATAATAATACGTTTAATAAAAGTCAGTAATAAACCGGACTCAGGCTGTGATAGTGAGCGACGTGTGCATGAACGATGTATTGCAATAGAGTTGGTGTGTAAGCGATAGCTCTTTCTTAGAGATCTGCGTAAGAAATGAATTGATGGGCTGCATAACACTGCATGATTTAAGTTTCATACTCTGTTGACCTATTGCTTACATCTGTTTAGGGAAATTACTGGAGGGTCAGGCGTCGAAAATAAGTCATTCTCAATGCAAGCGGTAAACTTGACCCTTATATTGGTCATTTTTCTGCACGCTAACGGTCGTGCTAAGCAGACCTTACACATAAGCTGATCTTAATGAGGAAAAATTCTTGCTAGTTGTACACCGGTTCTCTGAGAGGTCTGATTTTACTTGCAACGTATACGTTTAACGTAATGATTTTTAAGGAGCTCGGTATCTCGAATAGCCATTTTGCAGAACTGCAGTTCGCTGCTATATGTGCTATTCTATGAACCAATGAAAACGCGAAATGCGTTGTAAGCCCTGGTGACTGTTTCGAGCATTGCATCCGATAGTGCTTCAGATGACTAGCTTCAGTAGGAAACGAGGTGCATTTATATCCGGATTGAGACCTGGGTTACCCCTGGTTTCTAAATTTCGCAGGAATACACGCTTTCTGAACCATTACAGGTTTGAAATATGAAGCCTGGCCGTGTTTTACCTTAATGGCCTAGAATGAGCCATAAAAGAGTTTTTTTTTTTTTTCTTGAATCTAGTGGCCTTTAATAATAAATATAATAAACTTATTTTATAAATGTTTAGGCAGGAATAATACCCCCAATAGTATTTTAGTTCCGCAATGGGCGCTTTTTAACTGAACCACCTGAGTGGTGATGAACTCTTCGAAAATAACTTCGTATCGCAGCTGTTTGTATGTAAGCATACATAAACACATTGTTGTAGTAAAATCGTTATATCGTAACAGCACGAAGGTAATACGCTTCATAGTGAATCATGATGGTGTGATTCTGACCATAGTCCTTGCAAAACTACCGAAAATCATTATCGTTGTTCCAAATTCTATCTTGCCCTGACCTGAATAGAGATATACTAGATGCCTATTGATGCCCGGTAAACGTGGGTCGCGTCGTGTACATACGGAGGTGATTGTGTGTGCTGGGAAAAAGAGGGCTTCCTACAACACAATTGTATAATTCGCAAGAATGCATACAACTGCATTGTGTCTAACACATTGTAGATGTATACCCAGTCGTACAAATTTTCGGGGACGTAAGTACAGATAGCAGCAATGATCGGAACAAATAATAATGTGGAATAGTAGAAGCGTTGTGATATCGGCCGTGACATTAAACAAGCCTAATGTTTGCATCGAAAGAATAAAGCAATGAGAACGTCTTATTATTGCCTCTCTTGTCAAGCATTGTCCCGGCTAAATTAAACAGTACCTACTTGGGAAAGTTTTAGGTTGTAGCATTACGGTACTGACACGTTTTAGACAACATAGCCGTACGCAGTATGAAAAAATTCATATATACGTATACATATATTAGCGTTGATAAATATGCACCAAAGAGGAAATTTACTTTGTTATATAAATTTAGAATTTTCAACGAGGAATCCCTAAAGCTATACAAATGTTGATATCTAGATGTTCCCTTTTGTATTTGATACGACTTCGTAAACTTAAGATATCTAAAGAAGCACATACAATTTTGCAAATTGAGTTCTGTTTTATTGGCTCTTATACTGGTAAATTTAAGCACACGTTGCGGTTTAGGTTCAAACGAGACATGAACACACTTCTTTTCATGCTGGGAGTCAGCCAGCCGTCTGCCTGATAGAGTGCCTAACGATGGTACCGGACGTAAGACTCGAAACAGAGAGACTCATATACCTAAATAATATTTTAACTACGTCGTGACTGGGACCTTGTTGAGGCATGGTTCGAAAGTCGAGAAACTGTGGGCTGTGCGACGGTTCCTGAGGCAAGCGCGTCTACTAAAATTCTACGGCTTGTTTACTCAAGCAGTTTCACTCAAGGCTTTTCACTCATCGTAAAAGAATAGTTACATTTTAAGTATTATGTACCGTGAGAGAACATTGCTCTAAAAAATCGCAATTTTTGCTGCACAAAAAAAGACTTTCCTATTGTATGTGTAGATGAGTAACTGTCTTAGACGAATATTTAGCGACGATCGGATTATCCTGAGAAATGTCAACAACGATTTGTCAGTGTTGAACTTCATTTCAACGTCATTACAGTGCCCGCAGATATGGTAGTTTGTTTCACAGTGGCAATTATTGTTGTTCAGTAATACAATTACGGTTACCAGCGTGACTGACAACTATGCGGCAGGGTAAATATGACGTTTCTAGAATATCCAATGGAAAATACGACTTGGAAATTCTACAACATACATAACTTCATTCGTCACCGGAATTGCGGATTTAGATGCACTAGAGGTACTGCATCTTTCAAATGATTGGTTACTTTCTCGCTATATTGTGATCTTTTTTATATTATCGTTTTGTCAAAGCCAAAGGTGGATTAAGATGGATTTTACAAATATTTTTCACCTTGTCAAAAAGGCCATTATGCTTAGCAAGGTCCTAAAATAGGTTGCCTAAGCTGCGTTCGACAATTAATTAACAACACTACGATGCAAAAAAGATGACTAAACCTATTATATTTACTACTAAATCGACCGGTTCTGTCTACTCAACTGAATAAAGTCGCCTTGCCTCTTATAGTGTGTTAGAACATGATTCTGGTTGCGGTAATAATCGATATTTAGATAAAAGATACTGTGACGTTAGAGGAAAATTAGTTTCGAAACACACATCGAGTTACATATTTCATCGACGCTAGTTTGCCTAAACTGCGCAGCAGGTTTGCAAATAGATTTGGTTAAATGCTCGTTTTCGGAGAACTGTTCAGTTTCACGATCGCCTAACGTGAGGAGATTATTTCTTCGTACTGAAAATTGTGTGCGCTTTGTTCCACTATAAAAGACACTTTTTGTATTGACAGGTCGCGTTGACTGTGATAAACTTTGTCTTGCACTTGTGGAATGTTTATGTAACAAGAAAATGGCTGAACAACGTTTTTGTTGTTGTATTATGTAATTGATATGCTTGCAAAGACCTAACTTTACTCGATGAGGTCCTTGTAGAACATAATATTATATTTGAATAAAGCATTTAAGAATCTGTTGGAGCTGAAACCAGAGCCTAAGCGATAGACGTGCCTTTTTTAAGCCTTGTTAGATTGTTACTATAACTCACAAGGGTAGAATTAACAAGTCCCAATTATTATAGCCACTACAACATCTGTATGTAATGTAATCGTACTGAATTGTCATAGCTTATCTTTTATGACGTTCACCGTTACCGAGACGTATAATCAAGATTCAGTATAAAAAGGATCCAAATAATACGTTACACTCCCGCCAAGAAATTTGCTCTTTGAAACCAGTTGACGCTCGTAATAATTTATGCTTTTAGCTGTTTAAGAACTATTTCGAATTCGTTTAGGCTTACTTGTCCCGACGTCATTAAATATGTACTAAGCAGAGGATTTCCACGCCGTATTTATCCAGTGCATCCTACCTTATGCTGACCAAAAAGATTCTATGAGATAATTAACGAGCAAACGATAATTCCAGGAATCTCACGACTCCTCGCATGCGTTAGAGGCCGCATTCGTGCATCAAATGTTGTTGAAGCGGCCCAAACGGACGCGTGTTGTTCTGCGAAACCAGAGGGCCGGTTCGCATCCGGTTGAACGCTAGAAACGAGATAATACCAAACGTCTATCGTATGACATACCAATCTACTAGAAGTTTCATTTCGTGACAAGAGGGATTAGGTTTAAATTGTGCAGTTGGGCCATATTCGTCTTATTTGTAGCAAAAGAACTTAGATCAATTTACGTTCAAAGTTCAAATCCAAAATAAAATAAAAGATATTTGAAGCTAACCTAGTTGATCCCGGCGGCTTCAAGAGATATCTTCTAAGAAGGTATACGCACTACAATATTTTTTTTAAAAAGAAGGGAGAACGTTTTCTACATGAGTGAACATTGCTAACATATGTTGAACAATCCTCTGTAAGAGCAGGCTTGAATGTGTGACAGCCTCGATCCATTAAACCTGATGAGTTTATTAACCTGTTAAGTTACCGCTGTTAAGACATCCCACCAGTTTGAACTACTAGGATATCATGCAACTTAACCGGGTGCTTACGTTCCCCTTTTGACGATACTTGTCACCTTTCCAAGCCACTTGTGCATTGAACTTTCCTTCGAGCTGAACAAACGAGGCTTCTATGTCTGTCCACGATCTACGTTTATTGGCAAATCCCATTTATATTTTTTCCTCAACAGCATATGGGGCAACGACTCGGGCACAATGGCTTTAGACCGACCGAAAGATCGATACACTTTATATTTGGTGAAAATAAGAGGGAGAATAAAATTTATCTTAGGTACGCACGTACGTTTGCCGTACTCAATAGGCCTCTTACTGTCCTTTGGTGCGTGCGCGTTTTCGATCTGCCCTACCTCTCTCATGTTCATACCGTGTGCTGTAGTGACGATGACTCTCGAAACCAGCGTCCCATAGTCGGCGAACATTACCGAACCTCGCGGCAGAAGGACCAGATACAACTGGCAATCTTATTGAGCTGCCGTCTCTGCTTGTGAAGTCGTACCTCATCCTGGTGTTTTTAGTTGTGTCAGTTTTGAGCTTGTGGCCAATATCCGCCGTATTCCCATTTCATGATGTTTGGTTTGGCGAATCGGTCGGCGGCTCTGTTTATCAAAATAAATATTTTTCATGTCTTACGTCCGTTACTTAGGCCGGTAGGTCCGGGGCTTAGGCCGTTAGGCAAAACTTGAGACGGCTGGCTTCCAGCATGAGACACACTGCGGCTGCCCCCCAAATTCGAACCTAGACTACCGCCTGCCCGTTGAGCGGGCAAGCATGTTACCCACTGCGCTAATACGGGAACGTGACTCATGCGATCTCTTCGCTGCCAACTAGCCGAGCTGGGCATATGATTTCCCCGCCTTCACACAGCGGCTATACGACATTAAATCGATAAGAGAGAAGGAAGGGGGGCGAGACAGAGCCGGCTGATACGTGAACTCGGTGTGGAATGATCGTGATGTCATTCTGCACGTGTCCTTGCATGCTGCCCCCCTACACGGTGTCATCCCTTGCCGGCGGTAGCGATAGAGACCCATTTGACAGCTCGTTTTATTTTCCGCAAGAGCTGGTGAAGGGGTACAATGACGACGCAGGAAAAGGTTGTGACGGCATGGTGGACGAATGGTGAAGATCTCAGAACAGTCGCGTAGACCAAGTAACGTTGGGCTGCTTCGTGTTTTTTTTAATAGAGTATGGGCAAATCGAGTGGATTTGGAGAATCCAACTGGCAAACACGACAAGCATTTTGCTTGATATCACATCGAAGCGTAGCATTATCCCTTTCCGCGGAAACTAAAATAAATAAGTCTAAGCGCTAATTTTTGGGCAACTGATTTGCCAACTAGCAGAAGGGAATAGGTCATGGGGCAAAAATCATTCGAAAACTTTAAAATTTCTTTCGACTGTTCGCAAAAATCACTTGACAGCTGGAAGGTATTCAATTGACATCCAAAACAGCAATGAAGAATAAAATTATTTCAATAAAGGGCGAATTTAACTTTACAACACATTTGTAACATGGGCATGCTAATACTATTCCAGTATCTTTGTAATACTAGGTTGTAGGTATATTACAAGACATAATATCACAGTGCTGTATCTTGAAAATTCTATTAGCCATCATTTAATTACTATATCGAACAAATCGTCAATTCCTTTTTGCATCTCTTGAATATCTTACATGTATCTAAAGAAGCCCATTTCAAACTCTCAAATGGGATGAATTGACACAACTGTGCCCATTACGAAAAAATTCGCTGTTCATCATATAAAAGTAGCGACATTAGCTTGGACTCGATGCGCAGGTAGTCATTTCATGTAAAAGAGTAACTTGCTCTGTTTCTTCAATGCAATTCACACAAATGACCTGTATTTATGTATACTAGGGCGCATGGTTCTGTTTTTCCTACAGAAGAAACAGCGCCGCTACCCTACGCACTAATCGTATGTGGGTTCCTGGATAGGTTGCCGACGTTTAATGGATTGGCGACCATCGTCATCGGATCTCGTATCAATGGTCTTTTCTCTTCAGTGAGTCATTAGAAATAAAAGTCTTTGTACTAAAACCATTGACCGTTGATTGGATGAAAACCGTCAATTTAGGCAGCGCGAAAATCATCAACTCTAACATTTACGATTTACATCGCAAACTGTGTTATTCTGATATTGGTCAATAAAACCATTGAAAATCTTTAGTCATTACGTTTCCTTTCCATTTCGCTATAACATTGTGACATAATATTATCAGAATATTGGGATATTATTAGGATGCTTCTGTTATGATTGCTTTGCATACTGAGCTCCGCTCTATAGTGCAATCGTTTAGTGTATTCTAATAATTAAACGAATATAGAATAAAGATGTTCTATTTTTTCAGTGACCTTTGCAAATTTTCAAAACAAATTTGCTCCGGGTTATATAATAGATAAGCCTAAAGTTATTTCCTTAACAAACGAGATCGTTTTTCAATATATATTCATATATTGGCGGGCATATATATTCAAGGCAGTTTACCGTTACATTGGCCAAGTGTAAACCATTTATAAAGGATATCTCCTCAGACTGAATCAATACTGACAGTTGTGGCTTACTCCACAAGATATGAATATTTCAAAGATTGTAAAAAAAGACATGCTGCACAGAGTGGAAATTGTTACAGAACTCTCTGAATGGATATACATACAATGACGAGCAAAATCACTCTTCATTTAATAACGCTTGCTTTCGGATTTGCTGTAATAACATACGAAAATGCGTTGGGGTAGAAGGACGAAGTTTTTCTTATTAATGTGATGCATTCTCAACGCAAACCGTTTCAGTTGTGTTTGCTTCCGGCACTTTGCTTATAGGGTCCGAACATCAATCACATCGAGATAAACGCAATCGTAAGTTTCTCGGGACAATATTAAGGACATTTTACGCGCTGGCTTGATCAGCAGATATGGATTTACTAATGAATTTAACTGACCTGTAAAAAGCCAGGCAATCGCAGTACATGCCGCCGGTCCAACGTTTTTCGACTTTAAAGCTTATTTGTTTTAGTATTTAGCTTCAGATTAAACATATGACAAGAAAGTTCTCTCTGTTGGAGCAGGCATTCGCTTTTGGATACGCGCGTCTTTGAAGGAATCGTCTCCCTAATCGCCAAAGCGTAACTAACCTTCCTGCTCCATTTCTTCTGCTCCTCAAATGTATGGCAGAAAAATTGAACGACAACGCATGACGCGGGGGGGAATGAATAAAAATAAGGGAAAAGGGTAAAGCATACTTATGTTTATTAATAATACTCTACACTTTATAATAATATGAATAATAATAATTGAATATTTGTACATAAACACACTTCATGCTAAACAAGCCTCTTTATAACACTATTACCTGTAAGAAATGTCCCATTACTTCATATCAGTATTAGTTAATTAGGCGTGTGTTCAACTAGCACGTTCATTTTCATTCACGTTGCCTCGCATCTTCGAGCATGCAATAATACGCTGAACACCTGAAAAAAATGACTCGCAGCATTTCTAATAGTCTAAGGGTGTTTTTACACTTTGCCCGTATCTGCTACTGGATCAGCTTTCGCAACTTTCGCTCCACTGATCTCTTCGCAAACCTCGCAGGTCCCTTCCATCTCCTTCTTTATACGCTTGACTCGCTCCATACAAACGGTCATTGGCACATGAGGCGTGCGTATCCACGTATTAAGATTTCCCTTCACAGTAAACATTTTTTGGGTTGTCTTACCACCCAGAATCCGAAGTGCTTTGTTACAAACTAAAGCTCTCTCAAAGTAGTCAACAGCTCCCTGACGGTACATGGGACCTAACTTCATCACGTAGGCAAGCGAATCCCATTCGTGCTTGTACCTAGCCATGTCAGTGATAGCAAGATAGCCCATAAAGCAGAAACAACACACTAAACCGTAGACGACACATCGAGCACTAAAAGGCACTTTTCTTTCTATTCGACTGTTGAGAATCTTCGAGAGAACGTATACGTTAACGGTGGCACCAGTAGCTGCGATTGAATTTACCTGCAATTAGCAGACGATTAAATTGAATTTGTTTTTTTTAAACTGGTCTAGGGAAAATTGGACTAAAAATAATGTTTCCTTTTTCTAAAATAGCTAAGCGATTGCACTTATAGTGTATTCCTTATAATCAAGATATAGATGTAAAAACTGAATAGCTTACGGATGATTTTTTAAATCTTTTCTATTAAATTTATAAACAATTTTGTAGTGGCTGAAACTCTGGTGATGGTGACACGGAATGATTCGCTCAGGTATAAATGAAATACGTTACGTATAAAGAATTTAATCGTGAGTCACGTAATTATTTAAAAAAGTCCTGCCTTCCTCGAGGCGCAAATTAGTAGAAAGCTTATTTTGAATCTCATGACGTCTTTGCAACAAGTTTCTATCTTACCGAAAGATGTAAGATTTTCCTCGTTTAATCCAGTGCTAATTCATTGTTTCATATTTACAAGAGAAGAACTCGACGTCTTTATCTATATTCTCTTTTCCACGCTTTTCGGGACAGCATAACATAAATTTATCTCTGGCTTAAACTAGAACATTATTAAAGAAGCAGCCAAACTAGAAATCTCTATTTGACCTTTGCGTTGGTGGTAAAAATGTTTTTTTTTTGGATAAACCGAATATGCTTGGATGACTTCTTGTGTTTGAACTATGGACGTTTTTTTCGAGTTTATCAAAACTAGCATCTAAACTGGCAACAGCATAAACCGTCGACCTGAATCATATATGTGGTGTTTGCTATGTGAAAGCATTGAACAATAGATATTCGTTGCTAATATATGTAAAACAAACTTTCTACTGCCGCCATGACGATTTTCTCGTTTTGTTTTAAAAATAACTAACTATCATCTAATACTAAAAATAACGCAAATAAGTACCACAATTTCCTCTGAATTTACTTTACGTGCATTCTATACACATAAATATAAATATAAAACAACAACGGTAATAGTTGGCAACAGTAAACTTGAATATGATTCTCCATATACAATCCGTTAATAATCAAACCTGTCTTTAACTGAGTTAAATGATTACTGAGTTAAATTAAAACTAGTACAAGCGCATCGGGGCCATCGGCTGGTGTAGCTTAAAGTCAGGGTTAACTATGATATTTAAGTAAGAAGAATGAAGCATACATTGATGTATAATATTAAGGAACATTTGTTGCCTACTCCCTGCCACATTGTATTGAGAGATTCTTTATTTTCTGTGTGAAAACAAGTACACATGTTTAGCAAAGGTACATACCGTCACATGGCTCGTGTTGGCGAGATAGATCTGCTGAGCAATAGCGAAGCGTTGAGCTTCATCACTTAAAATAAGGTGTTCTTTAAACAGACGTGCAGCGCCCGTCGTCCAGTCAATGGATTGTTCGCCGGGTAGTCGCACATCCGCTTCTTTTATGTCATGAACGGATTTATACCTAAAGTTGAAAGGCAGGCCGATAATTGCGCCATATCCTGACTCCGGTGTTCCTGCGTAAAAGGGTTCTATGCGGTTCACAAGGAAAAATCGAATACTGGCTTTTTTTGCTTCGCTCAGCGAGGTGAAATCTTTTAACACACTTTGCGTTCTAGCTGTTAGCTCTTCGTTCAATCTAAGCGGTAGGCCATGCTCGTAGCACTGCACGATATTTTTTAACTTATCGAGATAGATTGTTTGCGGTAGCCAGGATGCAACAAACGTGGTTAGACCGCCGATGCCAGCTAATGCTGCCGCGACCTTCCGACCGGTAGTCGTCATAAAGAAAGGCATCGTGCTGCCTGTCAACTGTTGTACACTTGCAAAAAGACTCGTTCTCCGCACGAGCGCTAAATACAGCGAAAAAAATTTAGTAGAAGTCTGTTAGTTGAACAACTTGATGAAAATATTTGATTAGGGACGTTTTTTTAGTGGATAGTTTTCTATAGGAATTTATCGTCTTTCGCAATATAATTCATTAGCTGTTAAAAGAAGGCGGCATTTTTGTTGAAATTACGATAAATGCTAAATAGAAAGCCCCGCCAAAAAAAAATCATATTATATCAATATATCATTTTATTTGTCTATCATAGGAACTAATTCAAATTAAGTCTGCTTCCAAGTGCTGTACACACCTATGCATCACCACCTTTTTCCATATCTTTTTTAAATAACTCTAATCCATACCAAATCATCTTAGTTGAATCGTCTATAATTAATACACATATCATATAAATTACAGAAAAACATGCACTTTAGCTTTCAGCCTTATTCATACTCCATCATCAATGTCTTTCACAGCATAGTATACACACATCCACAAAAAAGCCCGACACATACTATATTTAAAGGGCTGCAATAATAAATACATATACTTGTTATCCGAAAGCTAATTTTTCATCTCGTCTGCAATCGCACAGAAATGTATTCGCAGAAAGATAATTCTGTATAAAATTGTTTGACCTAGATATACAAATTGATCATTTAAACCGGTGTAAATAATCTCACTTTTAAAAACCGTTTGTCTGTAAGTTTACCAACGTCGTGCAAAAATATATGGTATTGCATTCGATGCGCAATACAAATAACGATAACACCCACCTACATAATTTGACGCATAGTTTAATGTTCCGTGCTTTCCGCAACGTGACACGAACAATGATGATAACTATTAGTTTTGCGATATTTGTTTTCTTATAATAAGTTTCCCTTGCTGGCACTTCATTAGGATGGACTTATAGATATCTAGCTAGTTCATCTTCCGATAAAAAAATTTATTAAGATATGATCTTGTGAAATACCCAAGAAACTTATTAACTTTCGTACTTTTACATTTCGTAACTCACCAACGAAATGCAAACAGAAGTACTTGAGCAAGCAGATGTTCCTACGAGCGAGTCCACACCGCGCGCCTCCGGCGTTCCATGACCGTGGTGATGCTCTGTTTGTAAACAATCTTCCCCTTGCTGCAAGCGCGATCTACGAACAAGGCGCTACTTTTTAAAATTGCTTGAAAATGATGGCCGCATAAAACGTACAATAGGTAACACACTAATGTTTCATTATCCCGTAGTCATGATTATCTTAGAAGTAAGGACAGGTTTGGTTTCCCTAAAATAAAGCTTTTTAGAACTATATATTACAAAGGTAATTGGAAGGGCTAAATTGGGACAGTGCTACAAGGACATAGGTTTTTCATTCTTTCGGAAATATGGTACAAGTGCGAAAGTCGGCACCCATAAGTACATTCAAGTCCTCTGATAGAAAATTAGAGAAGTATATTATTAGTTTAAGGAAACATCGACAATTGTACAATGTGAAAAAACTCGATAATTTACTAATATCTAGCGTACATGTCCTCAAGAAAGGATCGTCTAAATTTAGAGAAGTGTTTGCGTCCACCGAATCTAGCTGAAATTGACTTAGAGCTATTTATCATTCGTTGGCAGAGCCAGGCCCAATATCTTTTTGAGATCACGGCTCCTTTGAGAGTGATTACGATAACAAAGCGTCACTGAACACTCTCACTGTTGTCACTGAGTTCTGTTGTACCGTTGCTCGTTGAGGCCTAGTTTCTACAATCATAGTAGACTCTCATGGTTACATTAAAAAATGTCATGCCCTGTATAATAAAGTTTTTTTGTTTTTTTTGGCTATTTGGTTCCTACGGTACGCAAATAACATCAGGAGCCAGTATCAGTATTGTTTTCTTCTTTAATAATAAAAAGTAGTTATATAATAGAAAGTGAAATTGTAAAAGAGTTTGCGGTAAGTGATTTTAGGAACGTAGATGACGAGTAATAGAAAGAAACACGGATAGCTCGCTGATACAAAAAAAGGTCATGTATTGTAGATGTCTGTATGATATTCACACAATAAGACGCGTACGGCCGTTGACCAGTTAAAAATTGTCTTTTAATTTTGTGTTAATTACGTGGGTACTATTTTGTAGCTGATTTTTTCAAACGGCTAAAGTAATCTTATTTGAGTATGATCGGGCTCAATATACCGATGTTTATTTTGCATAGGTCGATGAAAGTGGGACACGACGTCAATAGGTAAATTTTATTCCGCCAAGACCGCTACCCATTAAATTTTAATATTTTCTATTAAAAATTAGTGCGTAGTGTTCTCGAGTAAATTGGCGGTGTTCTTCCAAACTAGTTATGCCTTTTTGTAAAAGATATGTGAAAGGCTTTAGTAAGCTAAAATTGACAGCCTTAAGCCTTTTGAATGCACTATCTGACTGATCATATTTTTTGAAAATTTATAAATTCCGCTACTGAGAAGGTTGAATTGACAGCGTATAGGGATTGATCTCGCCTTTTCAGATATTTCAGATTTTCAGGTACACAGATAGTTTCGTCGAAGGTAGCACGAGACAGTAACAATTGAACAATGGTCAATAGCTTACGCTAATCGCCAGCCTTCCCTTACGTCCTTCAAAATTTGATATCTCATTACAACAGATGCCGCAACTGCTCAAGCTTATGCCGATGTTGCTTAATAACATGCTAAATGACGCCGTTCGATGACGAAGATGTGCACTGCATTGGACGAACCTGCACACCTATATAATAATGCACTACACAGTCGTACTGTATAACGGTATAGTATAGAAGAACGATTAGACCAAAAATATCCTCGTAATAGCTCAGTTCTAGCGTATCTGCTAAATTAACTTGTAGCTATAAATTGATGATATGGGTTGGAGTCCGGACATAGACAGGCTACGTTCCGTGTTGCAGAGAGCTAGTTGTATAAAGGAATGCTAAACTCTGCACAATTTATTTTTAGGCCAAGCAAAAAAAATATTAGAAGAGGGCTAGAAGGTTTATTAGAAGCGGGTTGGTATGGGATGGGTTACGCATAAAAAAAGTCACACATAAACAATGCTGTTGTTCGAATGATGCCGCCATCTTATGTGTTACTGCTGTGTGTACGCTAAGTAACCGTAGAAGTAGACGCGTATCTCAAGTATAACTTCTATCTAAAACAATCACTTCAATATCTTTTTATTATACTCTTATAATACTAGATTCTATATTGAAAATTGATCGTAATTCGTAATTACCTCCACACGAACATATTTACCATGGCATCGACTTAATACTTAGCCTTGCAGGGGTTCTCTGAAAGACTATTCTTCTCGAGACTTCTCTCTCTTACGACACTTTTAATCTCAAAAGTAGTCGCATATTTGTACACTATTATGGCTCATATGGGTAATGTATCCGCCTGTGCCAGATAATCCATAGAAGAATTTGCTAATCATCTTCAGAAAGACCCAATACAAAGTATATAGACAGCTCAGACGATATTCTGGATATAGTTGCACTGTTTATTGGCTTAGTTGTGTATCGCGTACACCGTTTTTATACAGTTCTGCTAAGGACTTCTAGGGGCTGTAGTACCGCTAGAAAATTATTCATCGACGCACCAAGCCAACAATATACTCAAAGATTAAAGCTCCATCTAGCAGACTTGTTCTTTCTAGCCTGTTCTCAATTAACAAATAGTAAATAACAGTAACAATAATGAGTTTTTATTATTACTTATTCATCACATCTCAAGAAAGACAGATATCCTGGCGTAAGAATTTCGAATATGTATTGAGAAACATGCCAACGAAATGCGCTCTTTTATTGACTAGTTCGACGCTTAGCATTTTGTCAATTTCCTTCGACCGTGCCTCTATTCGTGAATTAATAATAATAGTAATAAGAATCATAGAATTCAGCGTGTTTTACTAGTTGTTGTGTCAGCTGCAATTTATAAAAATGCTAGTGCCGAGGTGAAGCAGAGGAAAACCAATAAACGTTATGAATATTAATTGAAAACTTCAGTTACTTTACACAAACGATAAAACGTAGAAAACTTGGTTTGAACAAAATTGAATACGTTCCCCTACAACAACTTCCTATCAAAGCGGAACTCTCGCACTATTCAATTCACCCGACGAGGTCGAACATTCCCGTAAACAAGACGAGCATTATATTGGAAATATGTCCTAGATCCCTAATTAGCAAATTCGACAAACAGTAGGATACACCGTTATGTTGCCCTTTCTCCAGTATCTTAGATGTTTTTCGTTTATATTCTTAAGAAGGAGCGACCACCTGATCTGCTTTTAGGTACTTCTACTATACTTTACTCATTTAAAATTCTGTCCTAAAGACTATTTGTTAATAAAGCTGTATATCTAGCGGAGTGTTCTCCCTCTTCGAGGGATGCTGAAAATAAAACTTCTATTCATTAAGAATGAGATTCAATAATGATTTTCTTTAGTTTGGTTAAAGGTATTGCTTTTCTAAGTAGATTTGAAAACTGTCAGTTTGAAATGAACATTATATATCGTTTCGAGGTCTTCTTTGATGGATCCATGGAACCATGACGGACTCGGGCATGGGAGCGGTTGACCAGTGTATGTTGAACTTTGATGCTTAGGTACTTATAAATAGGCATTCTAGCCAAAAAGGTCTAGACCTATATGATTTTTTCGTTAGTTCAGGTGAATCTGCAAACGTGTGTGTACATGGGAGCGCGCAATTACTTAAGCTGGCGTAGGCAATATGTCGCTTGTTTTACGGAGCCAACGAGGTATCACCATCGCAATGGACGTATTCCGCCTGAGCGTATATCAGTGACTTGCGATAAAAAAGGCCCAGGCAAACCAGTTACAAATAACTAGTAGATAAAATCGCTAAATCCAAAATATCTATATTTTGGAGTTAGCGATTTTAAAACAATTTAAATACAATTTTAATTTTATCATTCATCATAGCTCTCTGCTACAGTTACTTGCTTGAATTAGCATTGATCGTGCAATACTTTTCAAGCCCAAGATATCATTCACTTACTATGTAATCAAGATAAGTTCTTTCATGGTATTGATACTTGCGTGATCCTAGAACGGCTACAATCACAGTGCTACCCGTCGTATTTATATGTAATGTTGCTGAGCCTTTATTTCTGGGAAGCTCACGTTTAGTTTCAGATTTCTAATAAATACCAGATAAAATGATCATTTCATCAGAACCAGTATAATTGTTTATAACAAAACGCACGTTTATTGTTGTTCAGGCCAGTAGAGGTGTACGAAGCACTTCACATTATCGTGTCTCCTTCATTTCCCTTCTCACCTGAATGAGGAAATTCGAATAAAGTATTGAATTGTTAAAAAAGCACTGGCTGTTTCGCAAGCGAAACTTGATGCAACTTTTTTCATACTTTAAAATAATATTATTGAACTAAATACTCGCCATTTTGATAAATGACCTGCCATTCTTCTGGTGGCACTCTGATTCCATTACTGCGGAACCTCTGTGGTTTTTGGACCAACAATTTTGATAAATGATTTTTACATCTCCACACTGAAACTAAATAAACACCGTTGAGGGGGCTGTGCGGAGATCCGAGCCTTTCGATGGATGCAACAACATAATTTTCCATCAGGTTCTCCCTGTTTTTGCTGGCTAGCTAAAAATGCACGTAGCCCAGTACTATCATGGTAGAAAACAACGCCTTTTCTGTTCCGTCGCCTAGTTTCCGTCGATTTTTTTAATGGCATGGTGTAATCTTTCTTATCAACAGTTGACAATGGAGGTTTGAATAAATCTTTTTTCCAGACAACAGCAATCTGAAGTGCTTTCAGATCCTAACAAACACATACCACTCCCTTTCTGGCGTTACATCGTAGTTCACATTTTTCTTATTTGCCCATTAGCACATCCTAATCATAAACAGTGCGATATTTCTTATGGGCCCCGGCAGAATGTGCGCCTTTATTGTAAGAAAATTACCAAATGTACAGAAATTTTGCAGAAATTTTATTCAGTCCTAAGGCACCCTATCTTGAGTCTGAATGCAGATCCTCCGACAATTCTAACCTTCCACCTATTACTGCCAGATCTCAGCCTTCAAATGATGCCAACGTCGATCCGACGAAGCTTATATTATCTGAAATACATCGAGCTAGAAAAACGGCCTATATTTCTTCGATATGCGACAGCAGAATTTTTTTTCAGTACAAACGATTAGATTTAAAATTAAGCTTAAAAAATCCATGAAGTCAAACCCGTGCAATAGAAACGTATTAGACTGACCGCATTGTTCTATGCAAATATTAGGGGCAAGGTACCGTGGTACACTAAACGTAACTGGCGATTTTTTCCGAGTTTAGAGAGGTTTCGCGCTTCGCATTTGAAAACTCGTATAGACACATACGTATACGCCCATGACAGATAACTAGTTATGTTGTGACTGGTAGCCTTGTAGACACGAATTATCTCCAAAGACGATCCCGGGTTATTGCCCGGCTTAGCAATAGCTCACGTGAACTGTTGACAATATACAACGATCCTAATAAAGCTTGAGGCCAATTACCGCCTCTTGTCGGAATCAACTTTTCAACCGTTTCGTATTCTCAAGCGAACACGCAATGCTTTTCGTGTTGACGAATAGCAGACGCAACCGGAGAAATCGCTCTATCGTATACAAGCCTCTGCCTTCACTGGAGCATTTCGCCAATAGCGTGACTACAATTCGGTAAATGATGAATGAATATCATCTCACTGTGGACTCGCGTTTGTGATTCGGCTGCCCTGGCGACAGTCTTAGTGCTATTGATATGAATCTTCGGGCTGACGATAACCCTTTATACTACTAGTTACAATATTTAGTTATTCATGAATTGCCACTGACCAAGGTAATTAGTTGTCCACAAGTTTGACGTTTCAGCGCCCTTGTTTGTCGAACTTTAAAACGATTTACGTTTAACACTAGTTACTCACGTCACCACTATAGCCGACGGTAACATCTATGTGTCCTTTTCAACAGATAATACTCTAATAAATTTTAAATAATAAGTTTTTAATTTTATATTAATCCTAATTTTTAAAGTTGCTCTAACGTTTGTGTCGAGTGGACGACGAAGAGACCGAGGTCGAATACAATATAACTAAAAAAAAGCTATCTTTTATTTGGAACCACTTTGTTAGTCGTGATTAAAGTAATAAATGTCACTGTTTTTTTTCTGCTGCAAGCATTTATCAATAATCGAAGGTCATACCATTTTGGAGTCCTTTTTTTTGTTTGACCTACGCTTGATTTCGAACAGGCCCTTTCCACTTAGCCTAGTATCGAAATTGTTCCAAACAGGAATTGGTTTAATAGCAAACTGTACCAGTAAATTGTCATGACGATTTTTCTTACATACATGTTGTCACACAATGAGTGTGAAGATAACCTTATCGGCGATCGGGAGGCAATGCTTCTACGGGAGTAATTGTTTGTGGTATAAATTTACAGCTTTTCTATTTGCTAAAAAAAAGCCAATTTACCCGTGCATAGACGTACAATATTTGGTACGTACGTAAAGGTATTGCCACAAACTTTTCTTAATAAGTTATTCCAATTCCGTGCTATGACTTTATTTCTCTTCCATAACCTTAGCTAGTTGTCATGTTGACAGCCATCGATCACGTTATCCTGAAGTGAAATGTTAACGTAAAGTTATAATTGAGTTATCTAACTATGAAAGCAACAGATTTCAGGCATTTTGTGCTAAATATACATGCTTCAGATAGGCCGACCTCGTGCCATAGTGGTGTATGGGCTATTCGCTTCTATAAAAATAAAGACCAGGATGATCGGCAATTGACGTTCAACATGGTCTTAAAATTTTGATAAGACTATTTTGTTTAGTGTGAGTTTCGTACACTTATCTCCGTTCATTGTAAATACAATTACACTTTGGCTGGAGAACTATTTTGATATCGTGTATAGCTTGTGCTTCAAAAATGACACTAAAAACAATTTTCTTTAAATATGTAATATTTATTACAAGGAACAATGTAATGCTTGGCTACACGTGATCACTCTACCCCTAAATGTAACGTAATACTTTTTTCTTAGGTCACAAATTCCACTTGAGTTTCTGCTAGTACAGCGAAAATAACGATACATAGTCGTTAAACAAACAAGATAACCTTTGGCGTTGACGTGCCCAGGACCGATTTTCATCTACACGAGACGACTGATTCACCTGCTCGACACATGCATATCTACACTGGTAAGAACTGGCTTCACACTACAAGCAGAACTATCTGCATTAAGAAGAACACTTCTATTATAAGAAACGTAGTCCGTCGCTTTAGTCATTTTTTTGCGTTCAGTGTCGCTTTGTCAACATTATCAACTACCACTGCTTTCAGCGAAATCTAACCACCCACGAGCCAAACACGAACCAAAATCTGTCCGCGACTAGAATCATACAGCAGTTTGCCCCTTTCGGCCTTCCATCTATCCTTAGCAGCTTAGCTGAAGATGCGTGAACGCGCTGCATTCACGTCTCCATACGCATCCTCTCTCTGTACGGATGGCGCCCTCTACCGGTATGTTCCGCACATTTCGTTGCACCGCAGCTGCCAATGGGACCGCTGGCGAAACCATTCCCCTCTCCCACGAAGTCGTGGGCCGCGAATCTGCGCTCGCTCGCTCGCTCGCTCGCTCGCTCGCCGCCACCACCGCCACCGCCACCGCCACCACCACCACCACCATCATTCTGACCGGCGTGCAGTTGCTTCTGTATCACGACCGGTCGTGGTGGCACGCCAACCACTAAGAATCGAACAGTCAGCAGGGCTAGCTGCTATTGCTGACCGTAGCTCTCTTTTGTCCCTGACGGGCGCAGCCGCGCAGTTCTCGCGGCAGCGAGCGGTTAGCAGGCAATAGACTTGTTTGGTTTTAAGCGGTAACAGCGCATTGAACGATTGTGCTGTGTGGATCAATCTGCCAAATTTGGCTTGATCAGGTATTGTTTTTCTGCGAAACTGCGAAATTAGGAGTGCAAAATGAAGCTCGCCATCTGTGTGTTTATGTGAGCTGTCTGTGTTGTGGATTAAGAGGACAAGCCACCTGTTACT
This sequence comes from Varroa destructor, assembly GCF_002443255.2. Classification (NCBI taxonomy): domain Eukaryota; kingdom Metazoa; phylum Arthropoda; class Arachnida; order Mesostigmata; family Varroidae; genus Varroa; species Varroa destructor. The sequence continues at coordinate 15,928,048 of NW_019211455.1, read as the reverse complement.
AGCGCGAATCCACTTAGCGACTTTGGACATTTATTCAAGTGCGGAACTCGCACGAGACACGGAAACGAAAAAGGTATGTTTACCACGCGACCCGGTACAAGACAATACGAAGTGTCTATATGTAAAATGTAAAGATCGATGATATGCTCCCCTGACGTCCGCTTTCACAGACTTCTAATGCTGACGTACTGCCCGATGTCAAACTTGAACTTCAGTTAGATAAACCTATACTGAAATTTGTGTAGTGCGCAAAAGTGTAGTGTTGCCGTCAACACTTAAATTCAACCTATGCGAATAGACACGCGTATACACACGCACTAGTCAGATGTTCATCGTACGCAGCACAGTCATAACTATGCTAATTAGTACATAAAGTAGCGTTTGATGCAGTACCTGTTTTGTTAGACAGACATTGTATAGACGCATTTATTCCTAGCAAGCTGATATAACTGACGGTCACCGATGGCCTGCTACGTTGCTCTTACCGTGGTGGCATAGCAAATATGATGCCACTGCAGTGATGCCAATCGACCCACCGTCCGATCGACGTCACGTATCGACACCGATGTAGTCGACGTCGTCATTTCAGAGGACGGTGACGAAGCAAGAAGCGAAATAATATTCCATTTTTGGAAGAAAACGAGTCCCACTCCTACTATGATGCTATTACGGCGATTACTAATACGGTCGTAGCTGCTATTGGTACCACTAGAGCGGTTATGCGTGCAGCTAAAACAATTCCGGATCGTGTCCTGCTATACGATGAGCACGCATGCGATGAGGCCGTGGTGGTAAAGATGGTGGCGCCACCGCCAGCCACGGAATACACTAATAAACGTTTCGATCCTTACGTCTGTTTTCCACTGCCTCCGTTGAGCAGGCGGACGATTGGCCTCCTCCAATGGAAAATCGGCCGTGCCTTTGCGTCTGGGTTCCAACCTAACCTAACCTATCCAATTAGATGTCGTTAAGCCCAATAGGCAAAGAAGTGATCGCTGCACCATCATCATCGCCAGGTAGCGCGTCTCATAACAAGAACAGCATTGACAACGGTCTGTACGTTGGGCTAGCTACTGTCTCGGGTAGCAGTATGGCTATTGTGGAGACGATAGCGGATACGGCACTCGCTTTGACACCGTATTCGAACGCTGGGGTTTCTGGGCTGGTTATATTGGCCAATGCTTGCACGGCTGCAGGGAAATAATAATCCTACCAGAATATTATGAAAAAAAAAAGCGGGAAATAAGTGTTGCGGTATCTGTCAAATCATGGATTTTATAAGCGCGACGTGAGACGATGGATCTTGGTGTCAGAAAGACAGCTGAACAGTTTTCTTGGTTAGTGCGTTGAAAACAAATATATGAATTTGTGAAACCAGCAGCAGCCACATATTGTGATAGCTACATTACCGACATGACTGGAGTATGAGTTTGTGTGAGGAACGTGCACTTTTATGAGACCTATTTCACTATTATAACTACATATTATTAATAGCAAAATTTTATTAGCACCATCCAGTTAAACCAGTTCGTACTCTAAGTATCTTTTTAAGGACAAGCAGGTTGGAGCACAGAGAAGCCGTTTCTGAGGTGGGGTCCAAAAGGAACTAGAAGTAGAGCACTACAGTCTACTTCAAACAAACCCATGCATATTAACATGCCCAAACGTATGGGTAGCCGACTGTTGCGACACTAGGCACGACACAGCTCGTAGTAGCCCTATTCCTCAAAACGTTGTCTTCATCACTAACAGTGAACACCTCAGATTACCGTTACCAACGAACGTATTTATTCGAAGATTGAAAAGTAAATTAGTTCGTTACGATCCTTCTTACACTAGATTCAATTGTAAAAGGAAGCAAAACCACATTGGCATTTACGCTGGTTGAATCTTTGGCCAGCAGGCTCGCCGTGATAACGTGCGACACCACGTTCGCTAGAGGATTAGGAATGCGAATGCCGAAGTCTGGCTAAAAAATTTCAGCTACAATAAACGCGGCGGTTATTTAAACAAAGCAAATGGCAAAAATCCGCTGTCCGGCCATCGTTAACGTCGTGGAAGCACTACTGTGTGTTTTTCTCTCTCTCTCTCTCTCTCTCTCTCTCTCTCTTTACATTTTAAATTCAACCAGTTATTTTTCATAGTTCTCTCTTTTTTTTTTTTGTTTCGACAGTGGCATTTTGGTTGTTCGGCAAACTTTCCTTGCTGCCGTATGTCGTGGATGGGGCTGGTTCCAGTTCAGAATTTCCCACATTAGCGATCCGAGACGCGACGCCGTACTTTCGCGTTACAGTTCTCAGACGGTAACGATTGGAATAGGGGCACAAGCAGACAGTTGCGAAGTCAGGTTATGAGGAGAGAGAGGGATAATAATCCATCCACCGTGACTCGGCGATGGCCGTTGTAAGCAGGTTGAAGTAAACCGATTCGATGTGAATAGCCATCGTAAACTACTCAGAAATATCGAGTTGCGTGGGTTAGATATATCTCCCTTGATTCCGTCCTTTACTAAACTAATATAGTTTGCAACTGACGTCTTTGTTACTGTGGCGAGCAAATCCCTATATCTACAGTAATGTTCTATGGACATATTGGTTTGCGTTGTTTAATCCAGTTACTGCATACGCTTCTTGTTGGAAAACCGCTAGTCCTTCAGGCCAATAAGTAGTCATCTTTCACTAGCAAATATAGTAAATTGTAGTCGAACGGGACTTTGCGAGCGGGAATGGATTCCGCTAGAAATCGTGAAGCCCAAACTTAAGTGTCCGTTCTTCTTCATGACATTTTCATGGCAGTAAACAGGTGCAGAGTTGGGCACCGGGTAAATTGTTGAAAACATTATAAGAATCTTCCATTTCGCAGAAAATTTCCATGGAGAAAAATTTTGCTCCTGCTATATTCAGCGCGTGGGTAATAGACACGTGGTTACAGATCCAGCTTATAATTTCTACTGGCGAAACCTCATCTGAACACTAATTAGTGATTAACTGAGGACGTTTTCAAGGATGTATCTATCAACAGCACCATGTAGGCTGTTGCGTCAACGGAAACAGATATATAATTTTAAACGTATTATATTTATCCATTACGAATACGAAACCTTGGGAAATTTATTTTACGAAAAATGGCTTGGTCATCTAAGATGAGAACCCGGAACCCTGAACGCGATTTAGAGTCAATGTAAAGATAGCCCATTTCTTAATTGTCTTTTGCATCCGGCACTGCCGAAAAGCATCACTTCCTGCGGTTGGCTTCTAGGAGCGCAAATTGAGGTGTGTCGGCACGTGGGTTTAACACTATAAATCTAATAAGCGAATACCTTATTAGTGCACCATCATGGAGACGGTTTTGGCACGTAGTATATATCGTTAACGAACGTTGAGCCAATTACTTCTACTTTTTGTAACCAGGGGATTGATTATCTGTCGCAGCCGCCCTCTATACCTTTTGGCGCGCGTTTAAAATTATTTGAGGATGAGCTTTGTAAAGCTCGCTAATCACCATATATAACGGAGATGAGTTCAACGATAATACATTTCTTGTGCAAATTTGTCACAGTTAAACTCTTCAACGTCAAATGAGAAGAGGGAGCCACGGTTAACGGTTTGATTTACAGCGCCAGATTTCATTCTGAATCACTTATACATCCAATTTATTTATTGTTTGGTGTTTATTGGGTTCCTTCGTAAGCGGCACGATTGCAGATACTGCGGTCGAACGGTTACTTTCAGTTAGTATCATAAACGTGGATGAAATGGTGACTCTAACTAAATTGCCAGCTTTGTGGATTTAAGCACAATTTTTTACTACGTCGAATTGATACGGGTGAATGAAGCAAATCCTTCACAAGCATCGAATTTGTAGCGCAAACCCGCTGCTTTACAAACAGTGTTTATTATCTTTTACTGCCATTATGTACAACTTAGCAATAACAAATATCATCGATTATCAACAACACATCTTCATCTTCAATGAATCTTCCTTTCTATTTCATTCCATCGTGCTCTAACGTTTTATTGCTTATAATTCAAGCCTTTGCTGACGGAGCTTAATCATTTCCGCAACTGATTCAATATCAGCCTTCTGTTTCATTTTATTCGAAAGCTTGACGCACTACAAATCACAAATCTGTCCGCATTCTGCATGGATAAGGACTAAGGCACGGCGTACCTAATCATCCCAATCATTCAGATAGCGGGCACTATCGGGAGTAATAATCTAACTGACGATTGATTTGGTAGATAATGAAATGAATTGTTGATACAGGTGGTTCGGTGCTCCATAATGGAACTTTAATAGAAACCAATGACTTCAAAGGCAGTGTAGCATTTTGCCCAATTGCGATCTGAGCCCAGTTAAATATATGCAACGTATGTACTTGAAACACGTCGTACAACTGAACAAGAAGGCAGACACGTGTGTTTCCAATTTCGTTCAAGTATACGAAACGCATCTGTGAATGGACACGCTGGCAGATATTGGTATCAGAATTATATTTGACGTGTATCTGTATAAAAGACTCTTTCAAAAGGCTTTTCCTCGGCCAGTTGGCATGGACAAAATTTTAGCTTGGGGCAGCCAACGAAACGAGCATCGGAAACGTGAACGCTAAAGAGAAGATCTCTTCCGAAGTAGAAATAGTCAAAGCCCTGGACCATTTTCCTATCATCTCAAACGAAGCTAAGCGCGCGTTCTTTGATCAAAACGTTAACACAACGAAACAAACTCGTCACAAGATGATACTGTGCTTCTCGTTTTTCGTAGTAGATCTTCAATGGGGCTCAATCGTCATGCTCAATTGGAAAAATTGGCACGACGTGCCTACTCTTAGGTGCAGGCCAAAAAAGGACGTGAGCAACAAAAAAGAACACGAGCTTAAGTGGAGAACGCCTGTGGGGTTACGAATATTGACAGGAAACGTTGTTTTCATAAGATCCACGACTAGAATTCAGTACTACAGTGCCTAACTTCATTCGATAATTAATAAGCCATATTAATAAGTGATCAGCTATATAAGAAACGCGCACGAGTAGGTCGGTTATATATACGAGAGTTATAGAAGCAGGAACTGCAACGGTAAGAAAAAGTTATTTTAGACATACGTAGCACGGTGAACATTATTTACATTGAATTAACACTGATAGTAACAGTCAAACTGAGATGAATTTACTACATCGTTCGCCTTGTAAATTTCAAGTACCCTCTTGAATGTATTTCATGTATTCACAGAATGCTGTGCACCAGCATATATATATATATATATAGAGGTATAGAGTGTTGCTTATATACACTATACAACGAGTTACATGCACACTGCACACAGCTGCTGGTCGCGAGGCGCAAAACATATGCACATATGTAAATTTGGCGTTAGCAGGTCGTATTTATTTTGGCTTTCTTTTGTTTCTTCGCTCTAACTAGGCAACTGTTGTTAGTATATCGTTCCGAACGTCCATGTGCGACGGACGTCGGCGTAGTCAACGGCTGATGACGAAGAGAAGTTTCAGAAGTAACCGCTAGTGGCCAGAGAGGCTCACTGATCCTGGTCTACAGCTTCCGCTGATGGCTCGACTGAGCATATGCAGGTCGCGTACGCACAACTTTAACGGCACTCACTTCTGCGAGGGTCTGCTGTCTGTTGCTACCTCAGTACTGCGCTTGCCTTTACTGCTGTTGTGGCTGTGGTTGTTGTTATCCCACTGATGCTACTGCCTTCAAATTGAAGCCATCAGCACTAAGAGTATTCGCGCAAGAAATGCTCTGTGGTCAAATGAAGTCTCCGAACAGGACATCTAGTCTGATGCCGCTAAGAGAATGTTGGCTATTGAAGAATATATTTATCATGATAAATCTTTTTTTGGTGAACTCCCAGCTCGCTAGGAGTGGCTTGTTTCGGCCACCTGATCTGAACAGGGAGCACCTGATCCATTCGTATGTTGCTGGTCGCTCATCGATCGTTCCATGACAGCTTACTATTATACCTATAGAAAATGCTCACTTATAATTTTCAAATTTACCACTCTTATTCGACCAATTTCGAGTTCCGCGTGGCCAAAGTGTACGAATACAACTAGGATCGTTCTTTTGAAAGTCAGTAATTCGGCCTCCAGGAACAAAAATGAGCTGAGAAATCGTATTCTTTAAGTCGTTGTTTTGCATAAGCAGGACAACATTAAGCGAAAGCGGTAGAGAGAAAGCAACCAGTCTCCCACGTTCAGGCCAATGCCCGTCCGATCTCTGTGAGGAAAGGAATATATGTGCGGTCCACGTGTTTCGTAATCGAGATGATTCATTTATAAACAAATCAATAAGTAACTACGCCTTTATTGATGACACGCAAATACAATCGAAGGAGAGGGAGAAAGCTAAGACGAAAAGGTATCATGGCGCGTCAATACAAATTGAAATAAAGTCAAATTCGTGTAAATGGTAACTTGCCAATTTTTTGTTGGGCAGAACAAACGTTTCCAAGCTGCGACGAAATTATGAAGGAAAAATCAACGAAGTCAAGCAAATTCGAACGTGACAGTACTAACGTTCGTGCGTCTTTCGTTCCGTGTCACATTCTCGTTATGAGGGTCTGTAAACCTAGCAAAGCGATAATCACAATTTCGAATTGACCTGGGCTGTTCCTTTTCGACCATTTCACGGTTTTTTTAACAGGCTGGTTGTCGCCTTGTCTACTTTTCGACTCGTTTCATTCTCGATATTGAAAAAACAACTCTCTGTCTAACTACTATATGTAGTTTTCGACAGAAAAAAAACTGTGCATAAAGATGGGCATATGTTTATAAGCAAAAAGCAGGCCAAGGAAAGTTGTGTCCGCGCGTGGGAGCTAGTGGTTCTCTTCGAACGCAGCCGATTAATTGATATTCAAATTGACAAAGCAATGATTCAGCACACGAAATCCTTCTCGTCGCGTCGTGGTACGCGCTAGTCGGGAGATCCGATAAGGAGAAAATGATCACGTGATGGCGCGTTTCAGATATCTCTCGGGTCGAAATGTACTTGATGAGAAAGTCGGTTAGTAACGACGTCATGCAAAAAGCCGTACTATATCGCGCCGATCTTACGCGTCAGGCCGACTAGCGTCGTACGCTGTGGTAAACACTACATGTAGTTGTATCGGTTTGCTTTGCGTTCGGCCTGTCTCCACGTGTGGGATAATATATTGTTAGGCTTCTCTAATTGTGGCTAGAGCAGGCGTCATTCTCCTGTGCCATATTCACCTCGGGAGCTGCATCTTTCAAAAGCGTTTGACTGCCGCTTTTCAGATTCTTTCCTTCGTATTTGTCATGACTAACTCATCAGACCCGTACGCAGCTGATCCGTGTTTTCATCACTTTGCATCTCAGAGTTTCTGGCCGGCCGGGTACCGACTCCCGTGGTTTGCGGCTCGGTTCCATTCGTCGTTCTGGCTGCTATCTTGTTGTCATTGTTTATGCTGATTCTGAAGTTGGTTGGCCATTGCTAAGCTTAACCAGTGCGGAGCAGTAGGCGCTAGTGAATGTAGCCTGCTAGCGGTCCAAATGAGTTGTGCCTTTAAGTTATCATAACTCTCTAACATAGTGTGTATGTGTGACGGTATTATGCGTATCGCACGTCTACTGGCCTTATAATGCGGTAGCGTAAACCTAATGTGTTTACGCGTATTAATTAGTTGGCATGTTCACAGAGGGCCTAATCATAGGAACTGAGTTGTGGCTAGTGCACTACCGCGACCAAGATTCGATAGACGTTTGCGAAATAGAACGAAGCTCAATAGAATTGTCGTTCTTTTCTGAATAGGGCATGCGCCTGAGTAACGATAGGTACAACAGTCAGATCGGTAACGTCCTCTAAATCGACCAGCCTAACTGGCCTAAATGTCTTCTTCCTCAGGCCAATTTGTAGGAGACGAATTAACAATCAATTAATCCGAATCAAATTTATATGTACATATGTATAACATGAATACCTATATCTACCGCACATAACAGAAATACATCGAACCGGCATTACTCAAATTGTTTATTATAGTAAAATTAAATATTACAGATCCTTATTTTTCCTTTGACCTTTAAATTCGACCTGTTCCGCAAAAATTGCCTTTGGATATCTTCGAAACTCGTATCGGATTGTTGGATTGTCTTTTTCTACTTGGATAGGTCTTATTTCGATTCTCTGGAATAGCGCCGTGTAAGTTTCCAGTTAGCTAAATACCGAATAAGGGCGTATGTTGATCTAAGATTACAATACATTTATTAAGCAATATCGTCTATTTGCGTCCTGTATTGAATAGAACCGTATAGATACTTACGACAAGGTACTATACACTCATTCGAGGCGTTAAGCACGGGCAGATTATAGCCTGCTTCCAGAGAGCGTCGCGTCGGTATCAATGACGCAACAAGTATAAAATATCCAATCGAATAAATAACAAGAGGATCTTGTAACAAGCAGCATTTCGAAGACTCGATGGCATCGCGTTAACTAAGGCTGTCTGCTTATATTTCGTTTAGCCTGGCTTAGATACTCCGAAGAAGAAAATAAGCGTTCAGGGCGCGCAGAAAGAACGCTGTCTACATACCTAAACAGACGATACAGAATATCTTTCCGCAGCATTACAAACATAGGCAGTATGATCGTCTCATTTATCGTCGGGTATTTATGAAAGCCTCAAGCTTCGTTGAATGCCCCTTTCAAGTTCTAAGAGATGTGTCCATGAGTCACAAGAGCGGCGCCCAAGAATGATGGCGGCGTTTTTTGTTTTCGCTAACACCAACAGCGAGACAATTGTCAGTCGGAATGGAACAGAATGTTACATTGAAAGAACGCAACAGCGGAGTATGAAGAAAGAATGATTGTGACGCACGAGCAACTCGCATCAACTCCGCGTAGTTCGAATTTTCATCAATTAAACTATAGCAATACAGTTTAATAAGGAAAAACTCACCAAACAGCCTTTAGGGAGTGTACACAGTGATCCCCTGGTACCAACGTTATGCCTCATGGTTCTCGCTGCGAAACTTCAGCGAAACTTCCATAAACAGTTATTATAAATGTCAAATAACTGTCGGCACATAGACGCACGCTTAAGTAGTGGAAAGTCCAATTGTCACTGGGTAACTTTTTATTGGCTCTATTCTTTGCTTACTTCTAAATCCTTTTTTATATCCAAGGACACATCGTAATATCACGATAACCTACATTACTACTACGTATAAGACTAGGTCTAGATTCATGTATTTCTGCCAAATAAATAGTGATGAACTTCGCAGCGCTCGAGTGTGCATTGTGATATTTTAGGAATTTCTGTAATGACCGCTAGCAACAAAGAAATACAAAGTGGTCAGGACCCGACGGAATCCTTTTTTTGGGATATGGCATGAAGAAGCCTCTTAGCGATAGGATTATTTAATTGAATAACAAGAAATAGAAAATACTAGATTATTAGATTAGAAAAGTGACTGGTCATTCCTGGAAACATTCGAATCCGGTAAGTTCCTAAAAAGATGTTTGCCTTTTTCTTTTTGCGAAAATTTACTGCATGCATACGGGACACACACACCCTGTATCATTACGTAGGGTTACGTCACGGGATCGAAGGTCGCTCTGGCACGATGACACAGGAAAGTACTGATACTAAGAAGAATAGTACTTCTACATTTTGCGACATGTATAGTAAGTATTTTTAGGGAGCGCGTCATCGTCGGGATTTCGATCAGTTTAGTGACTAAGTGACTGTATTTACTTTGTCTGGTTAGATTTGCTCCCAAAGATACTCGCCAGACAAACAAGTTCCACCTGAGATTTTCTATCTTACCATTTTGCATTATTGTATTTGTTAATTTTTGTCCAGCACAACTATAATTAGGCGTTAGATTTGTTGAGCAATCGAAGATAATACTACCAGAGGAGCTAAATATTGTTACTGTGGACAACATGGGCACGTGGGCTGCGTATTAAGGCGTACGAATCATCTGTGGGAAACCATTCGGATGGTGTACGCTCAAAATGAAAAAGTAATCCTCTTGGCTATGATTGTCACTTAATCCACACGAAGAAGCTACTTTGAGGTTACGAAGGAGCTACACTTTTTTCGGAAATAGTAACATTTTGGATTTTGGCCAACCCGCGTAGCCATCTGGGGTTGGAGGCACACAAGTATCTACTTCTGCAGAAGCCATAGCTAAAAGCGTTACCTTTCTTTTGAACGAAAAGTTTCGCGATGCCACGCCTTAAGAGTTCATTCAGGAAAAAGAAGCTATATATATCCATCTCCAATGATGTTTCTTTAGCGGAAACTATATGGTTTTTGTCAGTGTTCTTCATGTTGTGTTATATGTATTATATGGAATACAGTATGATACTATGGCACCGATACGTTGTTAAAATCAGCTTCGTTGTTCGTGACCCGTGGAAGCCTTATGCATCTGCAGCGGGTACAACCCTGTCGTATCCGATTAATGCACGCCTGGTAATATAAAGCATGGAGCTTCCTGTGCTTTCGCTGTTTGTGAGCGTACAACGATAGAAAAGGGACACCGTTCGGTAATAAAACAGTAGTAACTAGCAGGAACATTTCCCTTATTAATCGTTCATTCAGTGACCCACATTCAATGCGCTCTAAGCGCCCATTACTAACATCGCTCTCCGGGAGAGACTCGATAGCATGGAATTGTTGTGTAGTCAAAGGAATTAATTATACGGGACAACGTAACGCTCTGTATAGCTGTAGTAATAGCGATATTTGATTGAAATGAGAACATCATGTTTGCCGCTGTTTTTCTCTCTTGAACGAACCATTTACTTCTAGAAGATACGTTCCTTATGAAACTGCGTGCCTGTCTCCTACTTTGTTTCTTTGTGAGCACTGCGTCGAAATCCGGCGTCAGCTTCGGTGTTGTTTGATTACGCAACTATAGTGATTTGCATTTTAAAAAAGTGCGCCAAATTTGAAATTATTATCATTCCAAATTATCGTTTAGATATATCTGCACATATAGTACCATCAGTTTACCGAAAAATCGGAGATATCTGTACACCCGCAGGTACACTTGCTGTGTGAGACTGGTACACTTGAGGACAGCTTCGTTTTTTGGTGTGTCTTAGTAGGCTTATTTTTTCCAATGAAAGCATTTGACATAGCTCATGTGCTCACGTAGATTGAGTAAGTTCTATTAAATTTCATGTAGACAAAGTACAACATATTTCACCTATATGGTATGCATGTAGCAATGTACGAGCGGTGCGCATCGTAAAGAAGTGGGAAACACAATAGGGCTCAGGAGAAAAATAATACGAATAGTAATAGAAATAAAATAACCTTTGTTTTTTCATGGCTGGTACAATTAAGAGTGTACCATATGTTTATTTTCTCGCGCTATAATTTGGCGTTGACTTGGGGTTCCGAGCTGAGGATTCGTTGTTTTCATTTTACCTTTCCATCGACGTATCTCTATTCTTCAGTTAGAACGAGTGTATCGTGCGGTACCGAGGACGACAGCAGCTTCGCTTTTTATGGGAACGCCCGGGCGGAATGATGACTTGCCAACTCTGGCAATCAGCCAAACGGAGCGAGTGAGTCCTTTTGGCAAGCGTGTCTTTGGCAGTGATTTTCGTCGGCTACACGCAGCGGTCCAGTCGAAGTCGATTGAATCAGACGAGCGTCAGACGTGCAATTCAGGGGGACCGTTCGTTCTGAAGTTCGAGCTAACGACTACCAACTCCGAAACGTTACAACAGCGAACAACGAAAACAAAAAAAAACATTTACTTTAAAGAAAGAACGGCGCTCCGCTCGCCGGGAGGCTGTCTGTCTCGTTCAGCAACAGTTGATTGCTAAACGACGCTGAGCTAGGCGATGAATCGCGTGTGGCTAAGCGGTGGCTTCAGTACTAACAACGACACAAACAACAATATCGAAAGGCACCTCAATTGTGACGTCGCTGAAATGATGGTGAAACTGATATCTATCTGAATTCGGTCTTCTGCCTTGTTCCGCCTCAATCCGCCTCATCGTTCGTGCACTGCTGAACTCTCCGGCTGGCCGTTATTAGGGCTGCCACGGTCTTTGCGCTGGCTTGTCAGCCGAACCCATCAGCTTGATTGCCGACTTCGATCAACGATGACAAACTTCGCATTATGTGGATGCACCATCAAGCGGGGTCTATGTAACCGGGTATTACTGACATGCGCACATCACATTCTCGAGTCATGTAAAAAGTGTAATGTATTAGGACGAAAGGGTGCTTTAACAGAACAGCTTTGCGGTTTATGGTTGGTAAAGATTATTTAGAGCGATAACTTCGAACTCGATATAGGGCGTCGCTCTGCGTCGATAAATCATGCCCGTCTTGTATTAAATGTGCCGTTAACGATGATATCAAGTTATGGCCTAAAAATCGTTCGGCGTCGGCCTTGTGAATACGGATTGTGGTGACAAGTATCGATTTCTTAATGAACGAATTAATGTCATAAGCGAACAAAGGCAATTCCTACGAACTGCTAGCACTAAGTTTCTGCAGAGAAGTAAGTGTTTATAGCAGAGTGAATAAACTTACTGATATATAAATTTAGTGAATAAATTTTTCTGGCTTTTTTTTTTTGGTTTGTACGAAAATATTGTAGATTCCTGATCCTTAGTGAATGCGATAAGCTCAGCTGGCGCTAACTGCAACAAAGGAAACAGATTTCAGATTCAGTCGAACAAAGAATCAGGCCTGCTGCTTATAAAAGCCTACTGTGATCAGTCTCAGCTCCTGTTCGTCTCTAAAACCGTCAGGACACATTTTGTCATCTTACGTAATTTTCTTTTTGACACAATGGGTGTATTCGATTTAAGTTGCCCCTGTCCATTTTTGCCTGTCCACGTGAAGCGACTGTGGAGCTAGCGGTAGCGCTCGCTCACCGCAAAAACAATCATGGCAGATATGAAGAGCATATATGGTAACATTAGTAACTCGCTGCTGAAGATACGAACGCAGACGAAAACCTCTGGATACGTCTGGAGTCGATAATAATTGCTAGTACAGAGAGATGGATGGGTAGATGTACGGATGAATGGAAGAATGAACAGTATAATAACTTGATGAAGTTATTATAGAAGAGATCGTCTCGTTACAACATGGCCAAAGGTCCTGTACTAATAGCGATGGCACGGAATCACTTGGTTTCTAGCATCATAAGGTGTCTCCTCTAATGTATCTCGTGAGTCGTGCTCGTTCTTCTATGTATTTCGTTACGGCGTTCTTCGATTAGCTTCGTTTTGTTCTTAGATTTAAGTTGAAGCTGAAGTCGCAAAATTCAGCTTTCTATTAGAACCAGTCGTTCTGACCATTCCTATTTGGTCTTATGCAGGAAACGAATGCATATTATGTCGCAGATGAAACATTGTGTTAACCATAATAGCATATGTTGATCACAATAACATTGGGAGCTTGAAGTAAGAAGGAAAGGAATTCGATTTTGGAGTACCTACCTAACGTATCCTTTTTTTTATCTTATTTCAAAATAACTGATTTTCGTAGCCCGCCACCCGAGCCGGATGGCCTCGTCGTTGTTCATTAATCCGCGACGTTGCGTATAGCAGAATCGCTAATGAGCCCTTGGCTCGAGCGGGTATTGTAGGGGTGCCGGGTTCGAGTCAAAACCCGATCCACAGGATGTGGGAGTCGGACCAGCTGCTGAAACAAGCGCGTTTGGGCTTGACGGGTGACCGCAATCAGGGAAATTTATCTATTGGCTAGTTCTTGTTATTACGTTAGACAAAGTTAATTTAGTATTGCTCATCTACAATGCAACAAGGAATAGTAATAATGTTTATATTCAAAGATAATTTTCTATCTAAGTGTACATACTGCTTTTGGCTGAAGAAACACGAATCAATGGTAGAAAGTAAAAGAAGTACATAGAAGAGCTATGCGAGAGATGTTCGTTGACCAGGTATCAAGTTGATTTGCCGTCTATGCTAATATTATTCGAAATACAAAATGGTCGTACAGGGTAGACGTAACGGTTTGTTATTTTTAGCTTAAGGTTAAATAATCTTGGTGTATACTGAGATTGTTGCCTCGTCCTCTGCATATGATTTATCAATCAATGAATTGTGAGCTCCTCGATGCGTATTCACTGCATCAAACACCCCTTATATGTCAATGTTCTAATCAATCCAGTATAATCCTATGTGACAGCTCTTATTAGCAGTTTTAATTTCTACCCGTAACTGGCTATATTTGGCAATCATTTTCACTGTTTTATATGGACCCTTTTTATCTGACTGCTATTTGAAGGGTTAGTATTTTTGCCCGGATTTACTTACCCACAATTGCTCGGCTGCTGGGGTTCATTTACAGACAGTCGCTACCTGAACTGGTCTAATAATCTATCAATACGGAATCAGCGTAGAAATGATTTTGGAAAAATGGAATTGGATCTATGAAGTATTGAGATATATCTAATTTTACATCTAATTGAGTTGAATCAGAAACGGCGGAAAGTAAGCATGAGATCTGAAGCGACAACGCCTTCAGAGCTCAGTTTAGCGAGGGAGGCAGAGTTTTATATTATGATTGTAAAAGCACCAGCAACGATTGTTCTTTAGCATCATATATTTGGCAAATAAATAGCAATTGACGTCCTTTATTGACGGTTGCTTTCTTATATATGAATATTATTTATAAGTAATAACGAGACGAATGTAGCCGTTTTTACCACTATGGAAAAAAACTTAGCTATGGCAAGTGATACGAGCAAATGGCTATGGGAAAAAGTTGGATGAGAAGCGGTGTATCGTATAGTGGAATCTTTTCCATGAAAATGTGTCGCCACCGATCCACACGATAGGAAGTAACCTTTCACAGTAATAGGCTAAAGGCCAAGACAGACATTTTACGAGCTGCTCTGAAAGAGTAGCTGTGACACTGCCACCGCGGGCCTCGCGCCCCGCAAATCTAGAACGTGGACGGAGTCTCGGTCACGAGACTTCGATCTGAAGTCAACCATAACATCAACATGCGTTGATCTAAACACTTACTAGTGTATCAATACTCTACTCAACACCATGTGAATTCACTGTCAGAATCTGGTTCCTATTCCTACAGAATAGATTGTTTCGATGATGAAGTTACAGTTAATGGTCGTTTTCTGTTTAGTTCCGTCCGATTATCGCAGCCGAACGATAGCTGGCGAGCGATAGTAATTTGGCATGTATTTTTATTTTATAAAATAATTTGATTTATGCTACTGTTTTGGAGATATATTTACTGGGCTGTTATTAAAGTGTATTTTTGCTAAATAGCCAACGTGGGTGGATGCACCAGAGACAGACGAATGTATAGACAGCTATTGTTGCTTACCATTGAATAGCCTTTACAACGGGCAATTTCCAATTCGTAAGTATGGCAAGATAGCCAAAATGAATATGAGATCTTATTTTTAAAAGGCACTTCTAGTAAGTTAGGTTAGAGCTTCGTATCCACAGCGTACACGTAGTTCAAAGACAATATACATTGGTTATGCAAACCCCGGTAATGTTAACGTAGTCCAGTCTCTTGTTCCCCGAAAATCTACTATTTTCGCTTTAATCTTATACTTGGTCGATATGGTACAGGTTTTAGGATCCGTCTGAGCTGTTCTACCAGTTACTATCTATGATTTCGTACCTTTAGCTCGGTTACTAGCATATGTGCCGCGCGCTATACAGGCGCATCTGGTAGCGTATCGAGATTAGCGGTAGGCATCGGATTAGCCAGCTTTAACATTGTCAGCAACAACTCGGATTAGCTAGGATCTATCCCATCAGCCGGGCTCTCGTTGCAGGCTAATCTCTTGAATTGGGTCTACACAGAAAGATGTTTAACTACAATTGGGTTCGAAGCCCACACATTGGATCTGTCGATGTCAGAGCAGCGTTGTAAACGCTGACAAGCCATAAATACTCAGAGTTTGAGCCGTATGCTAAGGTTTGAAACTAGCTTGCACCAACAGCACTAATAGCAAGACTGGTGACGATCATGAAGGCGAAGATACGACCGTGAAGACAAAAAGTATCACACTCGTGCCGCTCCTTGCGGCGTCGAGCAACGGCGAAAACTATGAGATAGTCTCTGACTTAAAAACTCTCTAATCCCTGCCTTGAATGCAGCGTTCGTGCAGGTCGAAACGCCAAGCTCTAGCTCGGCCACCGGTACTATAGCTCTGCACACAGATGTATCCAAATCGAAGAAGTAGAAAAAAAGTTGGCTGTCGTCTCTCATCAAATCCAATGATTCAGTCAGTCGAATTCTAACGACCCTTCGGCAGATATTACTAGTGTTGCAACTGTCGTCACTGTACTTTTAAGCTGCTTCCAACAGCAAGCATGTTGCTCGACGCGTCAGCGCGTCGGATCCGACATGGCCCTTCTCGCCTCGGTTGCGGAGCCTTAAGACGGAAATAATGAACGATATCATACAGGCGAACGAGCTAAGCTAAGTGGACAGCTGCCATCGCGCTTTGATACAATTGTAGTAAATGAGTGTCACCGACGTCGCAGCATCGGCACCTGCCGAGCGCCAATAGTGCGTAGCGTATAGACTAGTGTCTTTCCGCTGCTCGACAATCGGTAGCGTTGTATCGTCAATTCATCTCGGTCCGAGAGCAGAAACAGAAAGAATAAAAGCAAAAGGACAGAGAAAGAGAGGAGACACAGGCAGACAAAAACGCATAGAAAGATCACGAGAAATGAAGGAGCAATAGGACAAAACAGCTGTAACATTGTCGTTCATCTGTACCTCCCGTGGCGAACGAAGGGAGCCAGGATGGGATGAAGCAAGCGATTGCCTGTTTGTGCCGCTATCTATCAATGTGCAGTGACGATGCTTCGAAGCAGGAGGGGCGCTCGACGGAAGCTTGCTGGTTTGTATTAAGTGACTGCTGTAGCTTTAACCGGGCATACGATTAGATAAAGAAGAGACTAACAAGATAAGAGATTTGTATGTCCGTCGATTCGTTTACGTGTGTGAGTGTCGATTTTTGTGCGTGTCTATGGCGCGTTTTGGTTAGGGAAGCACAGGCCAAAGAAGGTCAGAGGCGTTTACCAACTAGGTAGCGCGGTGACGCTCTCCGCACCTGTTGTGCAATAGGGAGCAGAAAAATATCCGAGCTAACAAGAGGAGGGATAGCATTGTTCGGGGTCTGGACGAGCTGAGGAGGCACACTAAGAAAGAAACGCCATTAGACCCAAACCAGCAAAGTTATGTAGACAAACGCGGATAAAAGCGGTAAACTAACGTCAGCACACCTGACAGAGCTAGAGTCCTGTTTATAGCAAAGTACCCATTGGATAACATTGTACACCGGGACGTTGATAGAGGTGGTTGTGTATTGTTTGGTTCTAAATATGGGGTTACCTCCTTCATTTGCAGGCGACAACCACAAACATGTTTGCTTCGGATACCGGTAAAAATATTCTACCGCCACATCGCAACAGACCGCTGATATGCGTTGTTAATAACTGTGTGTTAGATACTAGACAGGAACTGTTATCAAAGTCGATGGCAAAATCATTCTCTGTATAAAATACGCATGATTGAAGATGTATTAGGGGATCTTACAAATGTAGTGGCTTAACCGGCAAGCCAATGGTAACACACTACATTTTATATATCGCTATAGAATTAATTGGAAGCCGCTAATGAGTTGTCCTCTGTCCCAAAAGCTTTTATTTACTATTTGTAGATAACGTTAGTGGTACGAGGTGCTGCTCGGCGCTGTACGTGTGCATGCATGTGCATTTACAAATGTAGTCATTCCGTTACCTAGATAGATAAGTAAACGACATTGCCCTCGTTTCGGTCTGAACGATTCTGGAGAAAAATCCGAGATAACCATAATACATACGCAATATGTGACACAATGTTCAGGACAAATGTCGAAATAGATTGTCAATGGTTTAAAGGAACTGCACAAGTCAGTTGAACACAGTTAAAAAGAAATTAAGGTTTTTTTTTCAGATGAGAATAGGATAAAAGATACAGTAATGCTACATTAGCAGTGATATCCCTTATATGTCATTGCTTCTGATCTCGTACTGCCTCTGGGTTGAACAGGGGGCAACTACTGATCCGTTAGACATTTCTTCTAGAGCGTGAGAAGTCATCTATCCAGATACTCATACAGTTCTCTCGAAGTTCCCTTTTTCTCCTCGTTCGCCTTTTCTCGTCTGTTCGCCGGACCTTCGAATACGCGTGATGATTAACCGCCAAACAGCGACTATTTAGGCTACGCAAAACAAATGACGACGCCAGCAACTAAGAAATCAGCGGAATACGCTGCGTCTGTGACATTGATGCGTCATAACGAAAGCGCAACGGGTGACGCTTCGTAGAAGGGGGGTATATTGAGGGCAGAGCTTGCCTACAGGATAACAACACGTTTTCTGTCGTACCGCATAATCGCTAAGCCAGCGTAGGCAAAATTACTTGTTTCCAGTACATCGCATCACAACGTTGCAGTTCAAGCCATACTTTATTTCTGGGCCTACTGTGCCTCCGAATAAATTAAGGACGACAATAATCGTATAAGAGAATAAGCACATAAATATATGGGAAATGTGTTTGTTCGTAAACCTGTATATTGTACTTGTTGTCGCTTACCATCCTACTAATACACCGGCACAAGGACAACTAGATCGCCAACAAAGTCGAAACGTAATAATATCACCACCAATACGATTCCGTTATTATCACTGTGTTATTACTGTTAGTAAGGTTATATATATATATATATATATATATATGTATGTGTTGTCCCAGCTTGCCATCCCCGACCTTAAAAAATAAATTACGTTTTGCGTTCGTTAACTGCAATTGCAGTTCCTATAGGTAGTCAATCTAATTCATGCTCCACAGGCTTGGAAAATCGTTCAGCACGATTTCAAGATCGTGTACTAGTTAATAAGCCGCCCCATGATCTCTATTATAACTGGGGGTAAACTAATTTTATCGTCAGAGTTGGCGTACTTTTGCGTCTTCCCGACACCTCCATGCACTGGCTGCCTGGCCCACGGTGAAAATGCTGTGATGAACGCCGGAGCGGGCCAATGCCCATGACAACAACGGTTATTGTTGTTATTACGTTTATTTTTGTTATACGAACCTTTCATGGAAACCACCAGTGGCGATAAACAGCCTTATAGAATCGAATTGAGCCGGTAAATGACGGGCAATAAATAGGGAAGCTTTAGCCTTTTTTCTAGACATTTCATCATTGGACTTTATCGATACGTTCGATTGTGACTAGCATGATGATAACACAGCGGCCAGCGATAGCAAAACCTACGATAGCTTCAAAGAAGAAATCGTCCGTTTTGATTAATAATCATCATCTATAATTGAAGTTTTTCCGTTATCTCATTACCGCATCAGTATCGAGCTAGGCACCATAGATGCTGTGAAATAACCATCGATGCCCGAAATGTTTTTGGCAGCGAATTTTTCGGCAGGAATTTGATATAAGAACACACCAAACGGTTGGAATAGAGCTGATAAAAATTGTTTAGTAAGTTTCGTGTCGGCATTTTACATCTGTACGAGGCAGTCTGATGGTGATTAGTCGGCAAAACATGGGTGGGCACCGTTTCCTAATAAGCAAATAACTGTTGAAGCGAGACGAGCATGGGGCATTTTACTACGCGTCAGAAGGTTAACCGAAATGGTCTGAAGCAGTGCACTGGATAACGGATTTTATGATGTTTGCATACTTAGATTAGACATCAAGGATTCTGTGTGACTACATGCTTTTACACCAAACACTCGCTAGGTGTTCTAGTCTAAGGAGAATCTTTTTTTGTGGCTTTTTCAGGTAAGCTATTACTGGGACAAATCGAAAGTCCCCTTAGTAATAGACAACTAACACAGATAAAGAAGCAAATTCTATAGCGAGTGCACTATTTTTAAAGGACAATAAACTTCCCTTGTCCTTTTCTCACTAAACTCTGCTGTTCAAATAAAGCCTGTTCATCTACTATCTGGAATTGGCCGGGTGAATCTCTTTTATTCCCATCATATCGGCAATGTTGGCTATATTTCTGCTATAATTCGGTAGCATCGAATATCGAAGAGTATTCTAAGCAGCCCGCAAAGTCCTTAGTCGTTTTCGCCTGTTGTCTTCTGTTTCTGAACGCTGTGAAGAATCTATGCTGTCAAAGGAAAGGACTGAACCCATCTCAATCTCATGAAAATTTCTCAATAGATCCTGAATACAATTGAACCCAACGTCTCAACCTCAACGGCTTGCAAATGACGCGCGTTTACTACATCTATGCACATATCTCATAGAATGAAGGTTATGGTACGTGTAGATAGCAGTAATTAAAAAGATAACTATTCCGCATATACCCACAACCGCAGTATGTCGTTATCTCTTTCAATCAATCATGGTCGTTCAGTGGCCGAGCCGTAATATAGTAACCTGCTGTCGTTTTTTCTCACTACTATCATACAGCGCCGTCTGCCATTAAATAGTTATCATTTAGGCACGTTCGGCGGAATTAAGCTTAATAGGACAAAGTGAATAGATAGGTTCGTTCGTAACGGGTGTAAACAGTACAAGAAACCAAGGAAAGCCGATAATAAATGGGAACAACAACACAAGATCGAAGTTGCCGAACGGTGTAGTAGATTGTAAAAATATACGATTCCCGCCAACCACATAGAGCGAAAACAGATAGTAGTCCTCACCTGGTTAATGGCTTGTTTTGGCGCCGTTATCCTTTCGGAGCGCGTGGCTTAGCCTCCGTTTATTGGCGGTACCGATACAATATATTATGCGGAGATTTTCGGCCCCTGCTGACATTTTGTTGTTTTTCCGTTAAGCTGATTAACGATGTAGTATTAAGTCCACAGATGCATGACACACAAAATACTTCACGTCCTAGATGCATGTAGGCCAGCATATGGCCAGGTGTTCCTTTTCACCATCTGATAGTAGGGCAGTCGCGTTTATTTTTTCGGAATAACTAAAAACTCCAACCGTAACAACAGCTGATAACCCAGTGTCTTTGTGGTCGCTAAACGGTTCTAAGACCCCACCAAAGCTGTAGAGTGTTTTCTAATTAGCTCTTTTGCCTGCTAAGCTCTTAAAGGAGTTACGAAGTGGGGACTGTCGTGGCGGAAATGCTAGCTATATTTCGTCCATAGAATGAATAAGCGGGACGGTTTATATTAGTCGATTCTGAGCGTACAAACGAAAACCGCATAGGAACTAGTAAATGGCGCAAAAGTGCAGCGAACAGAAGCCCGTACGTGAGCGGTCGGATGGCCGTTGCTCAATGAACTTAAAATTACCATGATACTTGGAAATATGTCGTACAAAGAATTCGTGTAACTGATCACAGTTTCAAAGCTCGTGCTCATAAGCCTCACTTTGAGAATTGATAATTATTGTTACCTCTGTTGGAATCACCTTCGTCCACGTACTGCTTCATCTTCACACCATTTAACTCTCCGAAACCCGTAGTCCCAATAGCGAAGATGCTACGCCTGAATATATTGTTTTAACTAATGCCCCGTCTATTAAGACGTTAGCGGCTGGTCATTTGCAAATAGTGGGGCGTGTTGTTTCCTTTTTTCCCAGTTTTATTGTGGACTAATCCTCCTGGTCAGCTTCTGTCTTACTATTATCGACCCTTACTGTTCCGCAGGCTATAGAAGATGTAATGAATTGAAGATGTCTTCCACATTTGTCTCTTTGTATACCTGTGCAAACACAGAGCACAAATAACGTTTCGTCGATTGATGTTCGTCTTCTTCGATAGTTTCTATTTGACTATTTTTATTGGTGAATAGTTATAATGATTATCCACTTATAGATTTTGATTGCTGTCCGCTTATCTAGCATACGTTTGTCCATCTTATATTCATAACATGGCGTCAGCCGATTATTAAGCGGCCTAGCTCAAGCAAGCGTTTATAAAAAAACAAGCAATTTACAAGCAACAAGGCGGACCGAAACAATCTATTCGGTACGCTACTTGAAAGTATGCCGATTTCGGCAACAGTATCTTACTACGCTAATGACGGCGATTGTAACGTTTAGTCGTCCTAAAACCGACCAGGACAAAGGTGTTTGCAGGCTTCTACGAGAAAATCAATACTGGTTAAACCTGAATATCATTACGCATCGGCGTCACAGCCTCTTTCAGCACTCGCAATACCATAAATGTAAAATTTTTATCGGGTTATTATGTTATATTTGTAAGTTTTTCGCACGTTCCAGTTGCTATTGTTATTACTGTTACATTATTTACAATTGTTGTGTATACATCTAGTTCAACGGCCTTGTCTTTATATTAGGATCAAATTTGACTTTGACGGAACGTCGCCTTTATTCAGCCCTGCTGATAATTGATGTTAAGCCCGGTATTTATACCAGCTTTCTTCTATTATAGTAATTCGTCAGAGAACCCGAGACACTGCAGATGAAAAGTTCATTCACCTTACTGACTGCCCCTACATTCCTAGTACACGCCGCAGAGGCCGTTTTCAACCTCGATGAAAGTGTCCCCCCAGCTAACTTTTAAGTCGAAAGACTGGCGTGACACGAACAGCTCAACGACGATACTTAAGTTGAAACCCAGACCCACTCCAGTCCCACATCATGCATAACGCTACGACTAGTTTCTCTTAGCCTTCAATACTGGCCAATGACGTCTACACTGATCACGCCTTCCATAACTACGTCTCTACGATCGACGCCTATGGCAGAAATTTGTTTCGATAGTTGTATCTCCCTCGGTTTTCCACTGAACAAGTGGTTTCGGATCTGTTCCCACCGGCAGGCGTCTTGGCAGAACCGACGGAGTCGTTTGCGAATTGTTATCGTTCCCAGTTCCATGTTGTTTAACTTCTTCATTTGTTTATACGATAGCACAACATCGTAACACATGTAATAACACCTCTTCCCTGCCCGCCCATTTCTTTTATATTTTCGCAAATGGCAACCACTGCAAAAGCAACATACCACAAGCGAGACTGGTCGCCAGTTAAACCTCGCCTCTTGCTGCTGGGACTTCTTTAGCAGACGACGGCGATCTTTCGTTGACAACAACTATAGTAACAACACCAACATCAGTAGCCGTGATGGCAGTCGGTTTTCCCCATCAGAAGATAGCTGTCGCCACCACCTCCAGTTGTATAGAATCTTAGCAGAAGTAACGGTGGTGCATCCATAATACGACGTTGTTATTGGGACTGGCCCTCACTCAAGGAGCTATTGCTGCCGCCGACGTCTTTTTTAAGAAGAACCTCAATATGCGAAGATCGACAGGCGAGAACTGTAACAGGCAACGATCGTTCTGACCACTGCAACACACATAAAAGCAACATTTTAACAGAATACTGGCCGTATCATTATCGGTACTTATATTTTCCGTCTCATTCTGACTTCTCGACCTCTACTTTTATACGTATCCCGTATCTCTCATCCCGAGTTTTTCTTGGGCAATAGCAACTGAAGCCGCGCCTGCTGAAGGGTGAATCGCTATGAGCAAAAAGTATACCGTACTGCCTTAGGTCTAACTCCAATTCAAATTCCGTAGATTTCGTCTCGTGTCTCATCTAATATAGTTCATAATAATATAGTTATAGAAACCATAACATTTATATCACGTCTGCGTGCCAGTGCATAAAAGCGGTAATGCAGCCATACGATTTAGCCCGCAGACCGTCAGCCGTAGGTCAGTTTAGAGAAAATATTTAGAAGAACACGTCGGTGGCCGGTAAAATACGCTGATTCCGTCCGGAGATGAAGAAAAGAACAGAGATACACCAGGATCAACAACGGGTTATTCAACTGTTCGTCACCATTGGTGTTGCTGTTGCTGCTCCTAGATCCGCCCGAGACGTGTTTCCGACGCCTAACAACACGACTGCTTTCTGTGTGCTCTTGCATGTATTCTATTATGCAAGTGACGGGTGGCTTTCTGTTGTTGTTTTTGGCGCGGCCAGATATGACGCTGCCGGTCGTAGCGTTCAACGAAAGGTTACCGACCAGAAGATTCATCTGTAAAACGACACATACGTTACGGCCAACGACAATTCAGGGAAACCACGAACGAGGGAACAGCAAACAACAGAGTTTAACATTTGTAAAATAACGATTCATGAAATGTATGTCAGGTTAATTTAAATTGGCCGAAAAACACCAGCCGTCCGTTCCCGAGAACCGGGGGTGGTGATCTTAGATCGAATAGGATCTGACGTTCGAAAACAGAACGTCGCCAGACTTTCTCATGGGAATAGAATTAACGGTAGTTTCAATATAACCTGGTAGTTGTGCATGAAGAAATATTGCCAGTATCGCAGGGTCGCCCGGATCAAAGCGTATCTACAGATTTTTCCGACATGTCAGGGCCGATCTTTGCGGTCTAAGAA
Source organism: Varroa destructor (assembly GCF_002443255.2). Lineage (NCBI taxonomy): Eukaryota > Metazoa > Arthropoda > Arachnida > Mesostigmata > Varroidae > Varroa > Varroa destructor. The sequence continues at coordinate 15,903,654 of NW_019211455.1, read as the reverse complement.
TTACCTTATCAGTATTTTTGTATGCCAATATTAAAATGCTCGCGCTAGTATTACTGATCCACACTTTGAATGCCGTTTGCTTCCTATTAATAAAAAGCGACTTTCGGAGACAACACAACAATCATTGGCTTTGCCGCTCTGATAACGCGCTGTGTCATTCACCTATCTAGAACTTAGAAACCGTAATAATGAATAAAAAATTCGCTAAAAAAAGCTTCACTGCTTAAATTGCAGTTATCCATAATTATCCGTAGCTTCCAGCCATATACTGAACCCTGTTTTAATTCTCACGTACACAAAGTTGTCACAGATGCCCCCCTCTCTCTCGTCCTTGCTAGCCTATTAGCTGGTCCACAGAGTGACGTTAGTAAACCAACAGGGCAAACCTATTATGAAGAAAATCTCTTCGCGTTCAGCCTCTCTGACTGTCGCCATTCGCTATGCAATCAGCAGTAGGAAGCTGTACGGTCCAATATCTTCACTCCCAATTTAGTCCTTGTCATTGGCCCTACTGTGCAATTGTATCTACTGTATATGATAGCACAAGTTACAACGAATGCGTTCGCTGGGGGGAAAACGTCTTATTTTGTTCCCATTAGTTGTCACGTTACGTCAGTTATCGGCTGCAGTATGTCTGGTGGCGCGTTCTGCGCATATACTGGCGCGTTCTTGTCCACAGCGCGGGCGGCAGTACCGGAAACAACAGATCGCCCTACATATTTGGCTACAGCAGACGTGCGCGGGAGGGGGCATTGCAGCAATCCTGACCGGCCTGCTGTATGTTAGTTGACGGTTATTGGTGATCCGTTAAAGGGCACGCACGGCCGTCACCATCGCTCGTTCCCACCGTTCTTACTGACCAACCCGTTCGTCATCAGGATTACAACTAGAGGAATATGTATAATGTGTATCAGCTAAAACCACACCAACGGACACTAGCATATCGCTCAGCCCGCCCAGCGACCCAGACAACACCGACGACAAGTATTTCATATCGCGTTGTTTTTTTCTTCATAGACGCTCCAGGTCCGCCTGCCCTGTCGCCTGTTGTACTACTATTGCGTATGTACATACATGCATGTACACACATGCAGCATGATCGTCAACAACTAGTGCGGCTGCCCTTGATGGCTTGACTGCCGCCGATTCAAAGAGCAGCAGCCGCAGTAGCAATAAGAAGCAAACGTTCAGAGCTGTCATAGCGTCGCACAATAACAGACACCCGACACAAACACTAGGCACTAGAGAATGGCAGCGACAAGAACGATACAGGTGTATAGGCAATGTTAACGGGCGGAATCAGAGCGCGTGGGAAGACACTGCTCGTTGCCTGATAACTAAGTGCTACAGTGGCTCAATGCGTCAGTGGCGAAGTAGCGAAGCGGGAAAACTCTGCTTGTCATCTCTCTAGCATGATCGCTATGGCGGGAAAAGGACATTCTATTGACTCGACGCGGCTTTGACGTAAGGAAAACAATGAGATTGTGACAGCTGGACACAATTGGTAGCCCTGAGCTAAATAAATGTCTGATAGATCGCTAAGGGTTGAGGTGCTACGAGAGAAACGATGGAAAGATACACAGCCGTACCACTCGTGTTGCTGGTGATATCTGCTATTACTATTGTAGACTAGTTAGAAGACGAAGATGCTTCGTTAGGGAGAGCGCTCAGTGTAAATGAAAGCTAACCCCTTCAGGATCGAACGCCTAGATTTATTACGCATAAGTATATAAATTATACCATAGAGGTGTAACGATAACGAGTTGTCGCCCGAGCCTACTATAGAACTAAATATTGAAAGGGCAATGAATATGAGTAGCACCTGGAGTCCCGATAAAAGGGCAAAGAAGGACGAGACCAAATCAGTGCAACTGTTAACGACGACTGATAACTCGGAGCTTAGTATTTCACAGTGATGGAAATCATGTATCTGAACTCGAAGGGGTATTGTGAAGCGTCGCCACTTCACAGTAACTAGCAATTATAATATAAAATTTTGGTTTGAGTAAAGATATCTGTTGTTTTTTGCTGAAAGTCGCACTCCAGTCTAGTAAACGCGGGTCTAACGATCTGTCGTCCGTCGTGCCGTGACTTAACACGATCCCTCGTAATTTGTTTTCCATTGCAACCAACAATGTTATGAAATCTCAATGAACCGCCAACGAGAAAGTCTCTAATGTTTTATTGACTTGATCGTATATGGAAAAAGTAGCCAAACAGAGTAAACAATATATACAATGTTTTGTTGTATAGGTTGCAATAATAAGCTATTTAACGATGGAGGTCCTGTACTGTATTGGAACTCTAACTGATAAAGTACCACCAAAGAAAGTATCATATGAAGATCTGTCTGTGCAAGCAAGGCATAATGGATTATTACTGGATAATTACAAGGTGCATTCCATTTAGATTAGATTTTAGATACATTTAGACGTAGCAAATGAATTACTTGTGTGACACTATATTAGAGATCTTTCTTCCTAATAGAAAAGTATCATCATTAGAGTGACAAACATCTGCATCAATGCCGCGACATTCTGTTTAAGATTCTAGAAAAAAATGATTCTAAGAAAAGGTCTAACTATTTCGGTCACCCCACCCGTCATGGTTATCGTCAGCTGCCGCAGCTAGAAATTTAAATCAACTATAGCGGTGATTTAGTAGAAAATATGAATGTGTTCCCCGTTCTCCCGTCAAAACATGGTCTATTTCAAGCTACGATACATAAGTTCCTATTGGGCCGGTACTTGTAACAGTTCAGCGTGATTGTAGTACGCTGGTTATCCTTTGTCAGAAATGCCTATAGTCGTGCTTGTTTATTCGCAGACAGAATGACCGACAGTTCCTTTAGTCGAAATGTACGTTTACCATAGCAGAGTCTACTAAATGTTGTTGGTAACGGTTAGTAGGTAGTACCGATTGTGTACGTTTGACTGAAGGTCTCTTCCGAAGTTCACTTACGGTATATCGTGCGTGGGCGTTTTATTCATGATTGATCATGCTCAAGCAATAAAATTATAGCTTTTAATACACCCTAGATCAGTATCAAAAAGCAGACTACTGCGCTTATGGGATACATTTGCCAGCAGTTCGAGCCATGTTATACTGTTCTATTTTGTTTCGACTAATAGCCTTAAACTGATCTTATAATATGTACGGACGTAATAATACCATATGGTAATAATAATGCCGTTCGTTTCCATAATATGTCATTATTACGGAGAAATATCAAGAAGATAAGCAATGAATTTTTGCTCTCTCATTGAATTTGTACAGTTTTGTGCGCAGCTACGATACAGATACTTGTATAAATCACCTACATTACTGCCCAATAAGTTCCGCTGGCTAGTTTTTACCCCATTAAGTCCTGCCTGACCGTCGTGGCCAGCGATGGCGAACCTTATGCGAATGTATTGGCACAGCTCAGCACGTTCAGCCTGAAGCTTGATGTCTTAGCTTTTGCTTTTCAAGCTCGCAAGCTTACATCGCCTGGTCTTTCAAATCGCAATCAATAATAGCTCGTGCACATGGCCGCAGATATCGTCGTAGGTAAGCAGAAACCCGACTCAAGTGCTGAAATAGGAATAGAAATCAAAGAAACCTAAATAAATCAATATAATAGGTTCGCTGCCTAGGTTTTTTTTTTATCGCGCAGCTATACCTGAGTGAATCGGAGACCAGATATCGTGCGATTTGGAAGCGGGGGAAAAATTGCTTAAATCTAGACCATAGCTCACCATTTGTTTTTTGGTCACCACGACGAACAATGAGATATTTTGATTTCCGAGACATTGGCTCGACCAGCCGAGTCAGTCGTAAGCGACGGTACGAGACAAGATCAAGAACAGAATTCGTAGCAAAAGCGGATGTTGAACATACGATGCAGGCGTGAGAACCATCGGCAGAATTAGCTAAAACAACTATGAAGACAAGACGTCGCGTGGCACAACTAACTGATGGAAAACAGCATGAAATGACAATGGACTTATGCAACAAAACACGGCAACAGCTGAACATAGTGCAAAATAGAGGCGCGGTCCTGCTTATGACCAGGCAGCTTAGGACAAGACATGCAGGAGTTTCTGAAGTCGTCCTTTGGGTGAACATAAAGAGAGAGCGAGAAATAGCGTGTATCCTGCACCAGGCACAAAGCGTAGCTTAAGCAGTTTGCCGCTGGGACCTAAGTGTAGTTTAATTTGATGAGATTTTCTTTGAAAAAATAGTCTATAACAGATAGAACGAGTCTTAAGTCGTTTAACTGTTGCATCAGGTCGTTACCATAGTTCCTGACCATAACGATTTAATACCTGACAGTGATGAATGCTAAAACCCAGGTGTTTGAACGTGTTTCATGTTGAGACTATTTCAACTTCCATCTCGATTCTTATACGAGTCCTGTATTTGTTGTCTGCTTAGACGACGAAACTTAAATGTTGTTCGAAAAAAAAGCACCACAAGATGCGCGAATTTTGTACTTAGCGATAATAATAATAATAGTATTCAACAATGGAAAGACATGACAACCAACGGCTGATGACCGACAGGCACAATTACTTGACAAGAACTAGAAGAGCAAGATAAAAACGCTTCCAAATTCTACCTTCCTTCATTTCACGATTACGTTGCCTAACAGATAATAAGACGAACAAGTGTTTCCCATAGGTAGTCGCGCTAAAATTGGACACAAGTTCTTTGAGAAGTGAAACACCAATCGTGTGAATGTGAAGCCGTGAGTCTCGATATTAAGCGATGTCGCAGGCTCCAAAGAACCGAACGAACTTCGCGCCTCACCGTGTTAAGTATAGCAGGCCAAGCGTACCATCTTCGTTCTGTCGCCTTTCGTGACGACTCTGTTATCTTGTAGAAACTAGTTTCTGTAGCACACCTACACGAATTTCTGTCTTCCCAATATTCCACCTTTGTTAACTGGCTGCGATGATAAAATACAGTCTTTTTGCCTTTCTTGCTGGTCGGTGTAATATATACGTCAACTATTTCCTCCGACTATGACTGAACGGCCTGATCTACTATTTTCTGAAGGAATATTTGCTGCCATACCATTTGTGTACTATACGTAAGAAAAGCTCATTTAAGGGACACTTATTACTGCTATTAATGTTAGTGATGGTTTCTGTTTCCCTAAAGTTTAGTTAATTTAACTTAGCCAAAACTTACTAATTAATCCAAGCACTGATCCGGCAGTTAGAGAGAGTTTTGCAGTTCTATTGATGACAACAAGGCGACAGCGGTTGCTGTTCCGATGATACTAACGACGACAGATTCCTTTGTATGGGTCATAAAAGACCCAGAAATACTAGTATATCTGCATGTTTGTACACACAAACACACACATATATATACATATATAGATCGCATAATAATAATTATTGTTGTTTAGAATTATTAAATGTCACGATGGTGGAATAAACATATGGTTGCGTCCAGATGACCATGGACGCTTTCATGGTGAGCTGAGCTGTTTGGCGCATGAGAAAAACAGCGTTTCAGACCTTTCTTGAGTTATATAAGTTTACCGAACATCAATGTCATAAAACAAACGACAGAAATACCAAAGACCCTTTAGACCCTCGACACTAACCACCTAGCCAGACGAAGCGCGGGTAAAGAATAGGCGCAAACCTATTTTACCCTATATGCAAGAAGCTACTAGTTTCAGTGTGAATGGTTGTAGACACTTGCTAACTTTCGTGTCCATTGGGTTTATATCGTGATATCGACAGGCATAGCTAACCAGCGTAACAATCATCTAAAGAATAAAAAATGTCATGGTAGATCGTAAAGGAGAGCATGATGGACACGGCCAGGGGTGTACAATTCAAAATGATCAGCACATCAATCGACCAACAACGTAGATTTTCTATTCCAATTTTTCTGGACGTCTTCTTCTTAGATAGTTTTCAGAAGCGTTTCGAAATCGAAAAGTTGTAGGGGTGGAACGGAGAGGATTCAGGAGAATTATTTTTTAGGAACAAAAAGACAGAATCCTAAAAAATATCTGCCTATGTAGGATACCCCTTTTTTAGGACCAACCAAAGTCCTGGATGAGCAAAGGTCAGGTTCATGCTCTGATAGCTGAAGTAGATATTCTGAACGGAGGATGCCGATTATACGTTAAAAAGTTAACACGGTGTGGTGGGGACTAATGGCGGCACCCAGCGATTGCTAGTTATCAATGTAATACACGCTCGTATACCTGGAATTAATATTTTGACATAATATGAGCAAACGACATTGATACAATGTAATTTTCCAGAAACGCAACTATCATGTTTGAATTGTGGAAGCGTATCAGGATTAATATATCGTTTGTCAAGCCCGTACAAAACAATTCTAGACCTAGTTGTGCTAAATAATATACTTAGTACGGAACGTTTCGATTCCGAAACAGTCCAGGCACGTTTATTTCATGACGACAGACTTGATTCTCGTACGTATTTTAGATGCTCGAAAACCTTTCGGAAACAGTCTGAGGATCCATTTTAAGCACCGATCGAAGGCCTCGGGCAACACTTCAACTCCACGGATTCCGGTCCAAAGAGTGAGACCCGTATTGTTATATGTACCCGTTATTATAGATCCTGGGATCCGGTCGTCTCTTGCATGTTGTTTGGCATGTCATGCTTTCATTCATCGTCTAAACGTATGAACTGGACGGATCGCATAAGGCACTGACTATCTATTTCTGACGCTTCTTCCGCGCGCAGTGTCTTTCTTCGACTGAGAAGTCGAAGTTTTACTAGTTGTCCTTAACATACCTGCTTGAAATGTGTGGTCAGGACAGTGATTGCTAGCATACTGAATACGTTCCTGTCGTGAGCGAGCGGGCGTATGATAAATCATTTGCACGCTTACGGACATTTATAAACTTTGCCCAAATCTTTTAGTAATTATTATAACGGGCTAAAAGACACATGTGATTTTAACAACGGAAGGACCGCGTTTGTTGTTGGCGGTATTACTATACTGTTATACATACATTTATACTTACTAGTACGATGGTATGACGGGCACGGAGTCTAGCTACGTGGCTACAAAGGCGTGCTTCGTCGGTGGTAAACTGGAAAGGCAGCAGAGTTAACGATAGCTCCCTAATTTAACTGTTGTTTAGTATAGATGTACGATTAGAGGGATGTTTCGGTTTTAAGGCTAGGGTATATCCCAGTTTCCACTCTTCCGTTGCTTCCGGTGCCAGCGTACAATTAGACTGCAACGTTATCACGATACGGAAAGCATTCATCCGAACAACGTCTTTATCAGTTCAACCTGATAAGCTAAGTAGCTTTTAACTATCTCCTTAGTTATAAAATGGTGGTTTTTCTGACCGGTCCAGGCGCTCCGGGGTCACTACGATTATCAATCGATTGTTCATTCTCGTCTTCGCTCGTTGCTCATAGGAACTAGAGCAATTCAACGGCGCAACTAGAGAAAATAGTTCCAGACAGAATCCAATAATAATAACGATAACATTAATAATCACTTTTGGTTATCGTTCTAGTCTGACATAGACCTGCCCCTCTAAACATGGCTTCCTGGATTACTTGTTTCTTCTTGTGTTACTCTTCGGCTAAAAACGGCAAAAAGATCTTCATATTTTCACCCCATCACCAAACGCCCCAACAGCACCTATGTGGCTTGCGTGTACACCCCTCTTGAGGAGGGCCAATCAGTTAAGATTGGTGGTAATAATAACATGGGGCGGCAAACGTACGCGGCTTCGCTGAATCCATTGTCTTCTTTTCAAGCAACCAACCAACCAACCAACCCCCCTCATGAAGGAAGATATAAACAGGTCACGACGGACAATTCTCTCGCTCGCTATAGAATGAGCTCTGTTTGTTTCATCTATCCGTCGTGTGTACGACGCCCACCGCACGGTTTGGCTGTAATCGGTGGACAGACGCGAGAGAAGCCGAAAATAAAAGTAGCATTAAAAACAAAAACGACGACATAGATGGACGAAGGTTCTGTGGCGGGACCGTCACGGAAACAAGCCAGACAACGAGTGACGTGGAACCAACAAACACATGACGTCCTTTTCATATCGATGCTAGGGTGACAGGTATCCGACGATGTGGACAAGGGATCGACTGGATTGATCGGATTCAGAAGCTGATAAATCGCTGAATTTGTTCGGTAGCTAGATAACTACGTCTGTCCTTTGCAAGCGATTAGCACGATTTATTGGCTACAACAAATGTTAGTTTTGAATTATTTCACTGTGTTAATCTATCCATATAAAGAGCACTTACTATTGTTAACGTTGTGCCATTGTACGTAGTCCGTGTTAGCTGCACGAAGATAGGAACTAGACGAACCTTTGGCCTGCATTCAAACAAGCCATTGAATCGATAGGTTAACGGAAATCGTTCGAGCCCTACATAACCTGTCGCTAGAACTGAGAAAGTTCTAGGACTTCGTTAGGTGCCAACCTGCTTGTTCTGAGGTGAGAATAAGCAAAGGTAACAAACAGCTCTATGTTGACACAATGTGATTCAGTACTGGAAATGAATCTAGCCATGGAAAAGTTGATTTCGTATTTTCGACTACTCATAGTCTCGCTGAGTAACGCCACTTGGAAAGATTCCGCCTACAACAGTATCAGTAAAAACAGTCAATCACACCCTCTCGCTATCTAATGACTCTAACTGCGTAACAGAAGTGCCTGCTACGGCTGCCGTCTTTTTTGGGCAGCAGCTGACGGTACCAAAGGCACCCGCAGCAGCGACGCCGTTAGCGTTTAACACAGGCAAGAGATTTATGGTGCCGGCAAGTTCAGGGCGCCAGTTGTGTATCCGGGATGGCGACCGCTGCCGATGCGGCACCATCGATATCTCCTACAAATTACTGACGCCTCCAACGATCCACCTGCTTTTCAATCTGTACCTCGAAGAGTGTAAATATACATAGAGCTCGATGCTCTTAATAGACATATTGTACTTTGCCGCTTCGTTGTACATTTCACCAATTTAAAACAAGACCGCGCCAGCTAGCGCCACCTATCTCAGCTGGACCGCCATAAGCAAGCACTATCCGCGGCCATACCAACGCCAAAGGCTGCTAAGACGATAGCTCGCAAATACTAATAATAGTAACTATAAAAACTAATGGTCACCAGGGTGCGTGCTGACGTTGTTGATGTAGCCATGAAGCAGGTGCTTCGAGGTGAAGCCTTTATTATTGATGTTCTTATTATTACAATTTATTACGGTGGTCGCGACTAAAAGAAGTGTACTGTTTTCAGGCGATCTGCACGATGACCGTGTTAGGTTTGCTTCGTCCGCTGTGGAAAGGCAGATACGCAAATATACATGGCGTCATTCCCCCCACCCTAATGAAGTGCAAGGCTTTTATATCGGTCACGTCTATGTAGACTAAGGAATAAACAGTATCAGCAATGAGCATAGAGGGAAGATGGGACCGTCTTACAGGCTTGCATCGCATCTATTTGCATTTTTCGGCTATATATTGAAACGGGAAGAGATTAAGACCGGCCCTCCAGCCGGCTGATAGCCAGCTAACACGACGTCAGGAGGTGACGTAAGCGCTGGTGCATATTGAAAAGAAGCGGTACCTGCACCTCAATAAATGAACACTGAAAAGGTAGCGTCAGCTATATCGGAGAGGTGCGAAAACAGCCAGAGAGATGCGGGTGGATTTATGCTCAATATGGCGAAGATACGACTATTATATATTGCATAACCTGTTATCCATTAACTTTAATTTTGTCGATGTAATTGTTGCTTACTTTCGACTTATAAAAACTTAATAAGCGTGTCCAGAAAGAAACACGTGGTACTACGTGCAAATAAATTTCAGATGAATCTCGAATAGGCCGACTCGAATAGGACACCCATCGGTGTATCCTGGTACAGAACACACAATAAAATCAATTACATATTTGTACACACTAGCATGAATTCTCACTCTTCAGTTTAGGCATCTAGCTCCAACATGTCATTGCTAAATCTGCATTTGAAGAAGTCTTCGAAATGCTTTATAGTGTACTTTAATGCTAGTCGATCAGATTTTTGAGAGATTGCCGTCCACTACAGCCTTGCGACGTCTTTGTATTAAACAGAACGCTATCTTTTTTAAAACAACGACCCCTATCAAGCCCGGTCGCTCCCTGCGTTTCTCGCTTCCGTTCGAAAATACCATAATAAAATAGCAAACATCTTTCACGCTGCCCCGGCTAGCTGCCACCGCAGCTATCACGGGCATCGAGCCGAATCGCGAGGTATAAATAAGATTTATCTAGTTTCAGAACGAATAATATCAGAACGATCCAGCGAATTAATCAGTATTGTCGGCGGCTACTATGAGTCGACTGTTTAAAGTCGGCGGTTGAGTAGAGGAGACGCAGGCGACGTCCGAGCTCCAATCGTTTAATTGAATGTTATGGATATATCCTCATACGGACAAATACAATGCGTCAATGGAAGACTGCTAGGGCCCTTTACGGGTTCGGAAAACAAAGGGTACACAATGAACATGCTTGTAGTATTACCCGTAAAGTCTCAAGAACCTTAGAATCTGCCGTTGCGTCCAATAATAAACTGGGTTTAAAGGGTCTGCTGCAATTTATATGAATGGCACACTTTCTAGTTTATAATTCAAAAGGCAATAGGCAAATGTAAACATCGTATAATATATCGGTGATCATCCTCATAAAAAGCTTATCATCGCAGACGCTCATATCCCCGCATACATCGAGAACTTGTATGCGAATATTCGTTGACGCCGTATGGCGCGCAGATTCGTTACTTTCCAACCGTTAACTTCCAATTCGCAGCCTTAGGTTTAGGAGAACACAGCAATGTAAACCTAAAAGTGTATCTGGCCCACAGGCACTATATAGTACTCCTTCCTAGTAGATGGCATCTGCCTGCACAAGCCCATGTTATGCAGGCAGGTTCGATATAACTATGGTTCATTGATGTTGTATTTGCGAATCTACAGCAGGAAAAACCAGTTTACATTACTGTAAATATGCGCTATTAATAAAAGAGATCTTACTTCGTTCCCCAATTACAATTTACCCAAGCGTTCATCGTTTGAATCACTCCGTAATGAGCCCCTTCAACAGTTCGAACGGATTAAGTAGTTGCTAGATGGCCCGTTCTTTTTTAGCTAATTCCCTTAAGTGTTACAAGCGATGCCCGCATCTAAAACGGGCCAATCATTTTGCCCGTGCGATCCTCTTGTTCTAGCATCACTATTGTAGAACAGCAAAAGTTATTCGAGCCAAAAGGGTCAGCAATGCAGCTTTCCGAGCCATCCGTGTCTCATAAGCGTTTTTTGGTTTCACTTGGTGTGCGTGTATTCGTATAAGTAAGTTTCATTGATGCCTTTTTGAAGGTCAAAGATTTCAGTTTCTTCTATTCGGTAAGCCGGCGGGGACATTTAAACGCTGAAGACTGCAATCAGATAGCTGGACTAGACTGATCGTGTGGCATGATCGAATCGCAGACGTTCAGCGAACTTATACGAACTATGTGAAATTTAATTATGGGAAAAGAAATTAAATATGAAACTTAACGCAAATGATCGCATCGATAATCACCGCTACCAGTTTGTTAAGCCTGTCTGCTAGTTGTGTGAAATTTGCCCAAATTTTTATCGCCACGCCGCCGTATGTTGCATAATTCATCCATTTGAGTTCTCTAAGTATAACATTTTGATTATATATATATATATATATACTGAAGCTGGCCGCTGCATCCCGTTGTTCATAAAAACCTCGACCCTTTTATACTTATTTTATATCGTAACTTTATTTAATAAGTTACGATATAAAATGACGTCTTCACTCGTTTGACGGTGAGGATCATCGTGTGTAGGTTACCCAGAGCGATGAACACTCACTTTTGCCTTTCAATGCTCACCGTTGTTTCTTCCCTGTGTACTCGTATCGGTCCGCCTCGTTTAACTTTAACAACCGGACCCTGCTGAGTCCATTGTGATCAACGAAAATTTCGCTGGGACGGCTATTTGCGCATTGCTACCCGCTACGACAACCTGTCTCTGAGCGGAGAAACACGCAATAATAACAGTAGAAACGAAAAGTGAGAAAGTACACAACGAAAATGAAGAGCAAAAAATCAGCGGACATCTTATTAAAGAAACATCGATTACTTTGTTCCTCTGTTACGTGTTGTACCTTGGGCACATTGTGGAGCGGCAATTTGACGGTCTGGCAAAAACGATACAGATGGTCCCGAGCGCAATCAACACGAACCGTTGTTCCATTGCGTGATTTTTAGTTACGGCTACCGGAGTCATTTTTAGCGTAGCTGATCCTAATTTTATCGCCGGCGCCATCACTCTCCTCGACTTCTATTGGCTACGTCGTCCTGACATGCTGGCCTGGCTGTTGAGCGACTGTTGGGTGCGGCTGAGCCAAAAAACTCGTGGCTGTTCAGGACCGCGGCATCGTACTCGCTCTATATATATATATATATATGAATAAGATAAATAGGACAACAAGCGCCTCGCTATTTTTCCACAGCGTTGCCTATTACTGACTGGCTCTGCCAGCCTGCTTTTTCGCCTGTTTTACACGGCGGCCTTTGGTCATTTGTCGTCGTTACAATCATTGGCCCGGATTGGATCGGGTGCTGAGTTTATTTACCGCATGATTCTTCGGTCCTTCGTTCGATATTTGGGACGCCTCACTAAGCCAACGGTGAACGAATAGAGATGCATCGTCGATCCACCGCTGCTATTGCTGATATGATGGTTCGGCAACCCGTACGCGGGTTTACTTGCCTTTTGCTATTTAAAATTTTATGTCGAGCATCGTACCGAGTGTGCCGTTTCGCTTTTTTTTCGGCCTGCCGACTCTCAACGTGCAATAATAACGCGCCAGTCAATGATTGTTTAGATCCTTATGTAAGTATGTGCAAATGTGTAATTTTTTCACTGGCTATACGTTATAAGATACGTTAACGTCATTGACGGCCATGCGTTTGTATGAGCGCCTTATCCTGCTTTATCATGTTGTCATTAATCGTCATTTTAACGAATTAGAGATTTGCCCCTAAGTTCCTGGGGAGATCGTCTAGCGTGCGAACCACATATAACATAACATGGATAAGCTCGTCTTGCTTGTCTTTAACGCGGCCCTTTAGAATTACTATGAAGTCCGTCATCTCCATACGGCTCCTATGAGTCTAAGCGTGTTAAGCTTACAATGCACGTACGTTTCAACGAATGAACTCGGTACGCTTCCTTCTTGCTGCAAGAACATTGCCTAGGCTAGTTCTTTTGTTCTATATAAAATAGAAAGCATATTATTGATTGCAGTATTGTGTGTCAGAACGGATAGCAGCTCGTTCTTTGGCGTTTGACAAACTGCTTCGCGAACATGACGTCGACAGCGGACTGATTAGTAGGTGAGGGGGCAGTTGTAAACGTATTGAACCGTACACGGTTGCCTACGGTGTGCTTTTCGTTGTCGTTACTGGCCCGGGTGTTCGGCCTCATGATTAGGTTCGGGCGTCATTTTCTGTGAGTTAAAATCAGCATTAATACGGAACAGTATTAAAACAAGTGACAATGAAAAGCAATAGGTTCATTACTAAACCATTACACCTATGATTATCGCTGGCAGCAGCTATTCACACCTGATACTGCATCGCTCTCGCTGACCGAGTACGACTCTCGTTGGATCGATAGTAGAACGATTCAGAGCGTTCTGACCACTCCTTCAACTGGTATTCAGCGCCCCACATTTGCGCTGCTCGGCCAGCATGCGGGTCCTCGAGTGATCTGGATTATAGACGACGAACGGGGGACGATCCAGTGGTCTCTTGAAAACTGAAAAGAGTGGCGTCCATTCCGCGCACTGGATGTCTTTATTAAGCCACGGCTAGATCGGCTGCTATCTCTGCTGTAGACTTTGCGTTCATTTTTCTGTGACAAAACGACTGGCGAGTTCAGTGAGCAGCCGCTGCACTACGTCAGGGACCCCCATCGTTCATCAGAGTGATGGCTCAGCAAGAACATGAATGCGGAAGTGGTCGGGGCAGCGGTGAGTGAGCACGTGGAGTCGTCCCCTCTGTACAATTTGCTGCTGTGGAGCCCTTGTTGTGACTCACACGTTGCGCGCTCACACACCGAACCCTGTTCATTGATTCAATCCACAACACAACGCGTTTATATTGCAGAACAGCACGGAGCGCTTCCATACAACGACGGGATAGGCGGAGCGTGTCTCTATCACACAGTTGCCGCTGAGAGCTTTTTTACACCGTAGTTACAGCAACCAACGTTCATTGCTTTGAAGTCTACTTGCGTTGTCTAGTTGGAGGTAGTTGCAACAACATGGACGACAGAATCACGTGGACGACTTTCTGCAAACTTCTCGTACAGGCAAACTGCGATAACCCAGTCAAGCAAACGAGATCGAAGCAAGCTAGTAACGTTGGACAATTGTGAGCAACGGCTTCTTCAGCACCCGCTGCCCGCATGGCAAGGTGGAGTAGGCCTTGTGTGTATGGGCATGAAAAGAATGACGAAGTGGTCGGTGATAGGTGGCCTAGCGACAATAGAAGGAGAAACCAGTTAGTTGACACAGGTGGCACGAGATATAGTGTATTAGAACATGTCTTGTTGACCCAGTTTCTTTCGACTTCTGGGGACGCTGGGACAGACGACAAAGCAATTACCTCTGAACGATGAATCAGCAAAACCGTCGTTTATGATAACGAAAGCATTAGTGATGGCGATATGGGTTCTGAGCTGTGCAGGTATCACGAATAGCAGCAGCAGCAGCAGCACCAGCAGTAGCAGCAGCAGCAGGAGACTCGCAATTCATGGATTTAGACACTCGCCCGTTACTAGCATTGTAGCACTTTGCTGATGCTAATGATAACGGCGGTAAGTTAGCAATCAGCCAGCCAGATAGGTAACATTAGCCTTTGCACGCATAAGTTGAAGACTGAACAGCCGAATGTAGCGGAACGAAAACGGGCCGTGAGGATGACAATTTTATCGTCAGGCTCGCCTGGCGCGGACAGCGCGTCAGATGTGTACACCATAGAAAACAGACGACACCAGGCAGCTTAAGCATATATCGAATGCCTATACGCGTTAAGAGCATATGTCCGTATGTAACAAATTTGTAAACAGTTCTCTGCGCAAACAGTTCATGTGGCCGCCATACAGAGACGTTGTCCACTCAGCGACCGCTAACATGCGCGCCCTATTCAATATTTCAAACTAGCCCGCGGTGAGCAATCAATCGCTAGGTGAACATTGCTTCGAGGTACAAGTATGGGCTTTATGGGTATTTACCGCGTATATATGATGTATAACGTGCGTGAGTAAATCCAATGTCTGTGCATGTGCGTTGAGTTCGCCGCTGCAACTCTTGCAAATAAGTCTCGATCTTTTTTTCGCGGTCCCTGCATCTCAAGAAGTCGAACACAACGGTCTAGGGGCTGACCACGAACCCCTTATCACTTGCCATTCCACACACGGCGCCTTCTAATCGAAGCAGTGGGCACCAGCCCATGATTTGGCACGCTCGCTAACTAGCGCGCCGTTGAATGATCGTCGTTCGATGCTATTACCGTGTGACATTAGTGGGCAACGACAGTCAATGATGCGACCTTTTTTCGACAACCTTCTTTTGACCGTTACTGCTGGTTTCACGAATTCTGTTGTCCACCTGTCTCTGCATTGATGGACCAAAGTTGTGCTTTCTGTCACTACCCAACCGAGGGTAAAAAGCAAGTACTTTCCATCACCTACTATCAGCTTCCATGGCAAGCAATGATACAGTTGTCCTTTCTTCTGCTAGACATTAAAAGAAAATACCAACTGCTATCAAGACATTTAGATGGGCACGAATTCGCTCCGTCCTAATCAGACGACAGCAATGGCCGAACGCTGCTTGTCTCGACACTAGCATCTCTATCTGTTGCGATAAAAACCAAAGGAACAAATTAGATGGTGAATGAGTTAGAGCTTTCATAGATGAAGCAATGAAACTCAACGAAAAAAGACAGTGAAAATACTACTGCAGTGCTGTCACTAGATAGGAACTATATATCATCTACTGCTGCTTCCGCTGATACTAGCAGAATCCATCACCATGAGAAACGTGATAGCTTACAGCGGCAGTAGAATGAAGGGATATTCGATTTTCGAGGTTTTAACGTTAAGGTACCATCCTAGCTCTGGATGCCCTCTCCGCATCGGAGTTGGCCGAGAATTTATGATTGTGATACTGCCGGTGGTAAGTAGTCGTCTCCGCAACGATGACTATTTATTTAGATTTTATCCGAAACTCGACGCGTTTATACGCACTTACGTTTCTTGTGCCCCACGAACGGGTATGAGTTCTATCCAAGCCTTTCCGTAGGACACCTACGAGGGCTGCTGAACACAGTTGATTTTATTGCAGATATATAGTAGGGGGTTGTATAGGTTATTGGGCGCATCAGTGGGCGTTCGTCCGTGAAAGGTAATTATCCGTTAGTAACCGATGTCTTTCTGCCTACGGTCTGGGCACAGTAGAGTGCGGCTAGAGAAAATATGGTACGAACTAGCAGTCAGCTTGATTTTTGCTAAAGTTCTACGGCTGTATTGTACAACGTTTGTTATTGTAGCTTATGTCGTCCTACTCTATCTTTTCTGTTGCAGGTAAAAGTGACACAAACCCATCTTCCGTCATACATTCATTTTCACGACATTTTAGGATAGGCGACTTTTAATTACTCAAGCCAATATTAGACCAGGTTATCAATGGAATAGCTTTTATATATGCAATCATTATACATTACATGACTATAATTATGGGAACAATGAAAATAAGCTCGATAGCAACTGCTCAAATGTAAATTTTATGACATTTAACAATAGACGACCATTTTTCGGCCAATGGAAAAAACGTGTACGTCTTACCAAAGCTCGGTAGCCAGCCACCACACTATCCGCAGGGCCATCTATGTCTCAGACGATGGCCAACGCTTCGGAAAATTTCTTCTCACATCGCTTAGTGGGTTGATGAATACCGAATCATCCGGCGCGACATTTTCTACGAATGGCTGATAACGCCATACTAATCGAATGTTTCTGTAACAATGCAGCATGTTCCTGCCGCTCATAGAAACACATTCGATTGAAGGCCAGATCGAATTTTCTGTACGGGAAAACGTAACGTCGCAGATGTCTGCGCGAGCGGTAAAGCGGTAATCACATGAAGGGATCATATAACTAGTATTATTATTGATCGAAACAAGACAAGATAGCGCGTCATACCTGCCGCTTTCCCTGTGCCGCTACCTGTGCAATTCCCGTGTACAATACCCGTACATCATGGCACTTGTCTCTATATAAATGACGCCAGCACACATGTGTCTCTGGTTCGTTGCAAAGATTCCTTAACAAAAGGGAATTCCGTAGAAGGCCACGGAAGCAAACACTGTGTTTGCTTATCCCGACAAGGCGAGGTTTCTAAAAACCTATTTTCTAGTGCAAATTCTTCATTGGACAACTCTCCAATTGAAGCACTGGAATTTAGTCTAAATTGTCAGCATTGGCTCATTAAGTAATCACACAAAAAAAACACTGGCTGCTTTGTAATATATTTCATATCATCGAAAAAATGACGACGCTGCAATTAAAAAACGTCCAAGTGAAAACGTGACAGTTTCCAAAAGTGTACCTCCTTTTGTTGTTAGGCATAGGTAATAATACGGTGTCATTTTGGCCGCGTGGGCCTACGATATGCGTATCGCCAGATCTGCGAAACGTAAGCAGCTCTTTTCGTTCGTAGATTTCGTTTCGCCGAGGTGCTTTTGTCAATACGTGCGGGTCTGACTGACTAGTTCACCGAACGAGCGAAAGGTAGAGGCCGGTAACCAAGCGCGTGACGGCCCGGTCACCGAGCGGCTGTTGCCGCCGTCGATCTTATCAACGTCGTTGTCGATAGCGTAGTTTACTAAGTGTAGATATGAGGAGAATCTCTATTCTTCTCATATCTAAAGGTAATACAGATGAAATGCATTTGCCTCGTTTGACGGACGCAAACTTGGTCCTGAGAAGAGGTTGAGGTAGAGCTGGAGGTGAGAGTGACCAGCTGAGATCAGCTGAATCGAGCTGGTTAAGCTTAGCCCATGTTGATACTGTTTGCTGCCGCCGCCGCCGTAGCTCGATGTGGACCAGTGACAGGTCAAAACCAAACGTTGATCGCACGTAACGTCACCCAAGTAGTCGACCATGGGAAGCCAAATAAGTATCCAAGTATAAAACAATACAACGGGATAGAGTGGTACTGAACGCTACAATGGGCTGTTGACAACGTCGGCATACTGCTTCCGGCTGACACACATACTTTAGTTCATATAACATAAATACTAAAAGCAAAGAGCGCGCTTAATAACAACACCTAAAATCTGATTTATTGGTTTTTTCTACTACGAATGAAACCAATTCAGAGGTCGACCCAAATAGATTTCGAAATTAATCCGACGGTGCCTAGGTTATGTGATCGGCATAATTTATATAATCCCCGTATCCGTCACATCCTAGTACGAAGGCGCCAACAGTTCGTGACATAGCGAGATCGTAAGCGCTCCTTAATTAACCGGGCTACATGATAGTTCTGTATAACTACGGTATGTATACTATGGTAGTTAACAGTATTTATTCCGGTTATTATTTGCACGAATTTCATGTAATACACAAAACTATTTTACACAGTAACAAACATTTTCACATTCAATTGTCTGTTTTCTTTATTAACTTTTCCGCAATAGGAAAATGGTTTCGATTGAAACACAAAATTGGCTTATGGCTGAACCGCTATCTCCCGCTCTCAATGGTGGCGACGCTTGTGGCCGGAACAGCGCGCGTTGGAAGGCCTCGAGCCTCTTAAAGACAAGACTCCACCGAGCTAACATTTATATACCCTCCTTCTCCCCGTCGTACTTTACGTAACACAAACTCTCTTGCCATCTTGGTCGTTATTTTATTTCTACGTACATTACTGCGTCACCCGTTGCTTAATCAGTCATTCAGCTGTCTATCCGAATTCGCTGCGGGCTCGTATTGTCACTATATCTAACGCGTCAACATCTGCACGCAACAAGCAAAAAAGATGAATAGCGCACATCATAGGTCTCCGGATACGGTCTCATGCGCGTTAAAATATACCGATCTTACAGCGTAAAGACTCGTCGCCAGCCGTGACCGCAGTCATAGGCAAACCCCACAGGCGCAGCCACATCGAGATTTCGAGGCGAAACGACCCCTTGGAATTAACCCAAGAACGAAACTATTATACGTAGGCAGCATGGACTATGACGACTCTACTTTGTTCATCTATGCCTCGATGTGTGTTCATCGGTATTTGAACGACTCCTGCCTTTGTCTGCCGCTCCGCTGCGGCTTCATTTGCTACCGGCAAAATTAACATAGGCAAAGTGATTGCCGCGCGCAGTTCAACGTTCTGTATAACAACGAAGGCGTTCTGTGTACCGTCAGCGACGGAATCCGTCAGCTGTATTCTGTCCTTCCTATTTTTCTTCTTTCCATGATAAAAAGTTTCCAAGTTAAAGATGGCGTTCTTCTTAGTCTATTCACTCTCGTTCTGCACTGTTACATGCATGTTCATATCTCTACACCTGTCAGCTGCAAACAACGTGACCAGACGAGGTGGCAACATGGAGGTTGACAAAAATTTAAAAACTGGGAACATGGGGGTATTCCGGCTATTGCTTGCTTGCCCGACCGAAGCAAGCTTCTGAAGAGTTAATTACACAGCGCCGAATAGAAAATCTTCACATTATTACAATTATTATCTTACATGTACGTCTATTAGACCTAGTAGATGTAAGCGTACTGAGTAGTAGTTCGATGCACAGTTGCTAACTCCCCCGGAAAAAGGCCCAAATCCCCAGTGGGTCTGCAATTTATACCAGGGCTTTTGGCTAGCAGCGGTTCGACAGAAATATTACAGGGACTTGTGATATCATGGCCATAAAACCATCTCGTCGAAGTTGCTCAAAGTCAAAGCTGTAATGTTTGCTTCATAAACTCTATGCCGTATGGGTTGCCTGCGTTATCTGCCTGGATATTTAATAAAAAAAAAAAAAAAAAATCTTTATTTTCACTTATCGTGAACGCACGTACGTACAGGTTCACACCCATTCAAATTTACCCGACGGCTCGCCACAGTACCCATCTTTCTTTTGGGGCTTCGACTGTACTTCGTCTTGGTTAATATCTGAACTGTGTGGGAACAAAATCTGACGTTTCTTGCGCTTCGACGGATTCGTCCGCGTACCCTGTTGAATTGGGAAATCTACAAATGTTTTCTATTAAACAACGGAACGCTGCTCATTCACAAGGGTCATGCAAATACGTCTCACATGCTAAACCGTGCTGCCGGAACGGTGCCCGTCGCTCAGGCCACCGCAGTTGTCATAATGAACTCCACGAGCGATGAACTGTGATACGAATAAATGTACAGCGCGTGTCGTACCTCCCGACCCGGCGATGACTGTGACACGTTTATGGCCGCCCAATATGCATTCTTGCTGTCAATATACTCTTTCTATTATACTTGATATATATACCGGATAGATGGGTAGGTAGACAGGCAGACGTTTTTCGCTAATGTTCCCTGCCTCTTCGTCGGCGTTTCGTGCGGTTGACTTTGTTTGATGTGGAAGCAATCACGAAGACGAGGGGACGATCGCTGCTGGTTCGCCGTAATTCTTTTGCGAGCTCTAAATGAATGATGACATTCTGTGGGGTGTCGTTCTCGCGTCGTTACTAGAGCAGCGATAGAACATACAAACTTATATAGGTAAAGTTGTAGCTCTGCTAGAAGTTCCGCACACACTATATGCGCATGCGGACAACTGAGATGCTCATATATATAGTGATAATAGTTCTGTGGAACTATGCATTAGTGACGACTTTTCGGCGG
This sequence comes from Varroa destructor, assembly GCF_002443255.2. Classification (NCBI taxonomy): domain Eukaryota; kingdom Metazoa; phylum Arthropoda; class Arachnida; order Mesostigmata; family Varroidae; genus Varroa; species Varroa destructor. Next base: position 15,882,689 of record NW_019211455.1, on the reverse strand, counting down.
ACCGCGCATTGTCGCTGCTTCTGCTTTTGGCGTTGACGCTTTAGTCAATTCCACTACAACGTAATGATGGAAAACGCGAAAGGTGCAGCGCCATTGTTAGCACCATGATGACGCGGTGCGTTAGATGCCTTCGCGAGTGGAGATCTGTTTGATTGCTGGTGGCGGCAGCCGAGGTCGATCGCGTGCTCTGTTTTTGGATCTGTTACCAACGCCGTGAAGGATTACGAACAGGTAAAATGACTAACCAACTAAGTCATTGATAAGTTGGTTGGTTGGTTGGTTGGTTGGCTGGCAGTTAGCGGGGAACAGTAAGCTGCAGCTAGCAGAAGTTTTTGTTCGCGCAGCTTTTCTTTTTAGTTTAAACGCAAATCGCAGATGGACAGTAATGTTCCTCTGTAGACGCGTCGTGATGCCTTGCAACACGTAGCCAGGCAGTCATCAACCAACGCAGGTAGCGATGCAGTATTATGTCTGCGACTAGAGCCAGGAGTCGCGCACGCCTACTAGGTCGATACTGCGGTTGTTGGCGTTATAGCTACTATTGACTTTGTGGCGCCCCCATGGCGGGCATGACAATTGTCTTCGTTTGCTAGAAGCTATTGTATAATGAATCTAATAAAATATCACAAGGTAGCTAAAACAGATGTAGCTATTGTCGCAATTTAACAAACTATGTAGGAATAACGAGCCGCAGTCACTGGGAAAGCCATAACAGTAAAGTTGGACGCGGTATCGTTCAGTGACAACGATATGTGCCACGTCGACGCAGACTTCGACGGCAACGTCAACAGCAGCCAAAGCGGATGATAACAGCAAAGGTATTTTCTGGAACGAGGCATAACCGATTGATCGTTTGAGGTTCTGCCCGCGAAAGCCTCGGCGTCACAGTGATCAATATGAAGTAGTAGAGGGTGATGTTGAAAAATAGTTTATGTATCAATGGTGTAGTAATAAAGTGCAAAATTACATTAGCTTCGCTGTTTGCAGTATAAATGAACATGGCTAAAAACTGCAGGGAACGTTTTGTTCGCCTTCATAATTGATTCTAACTGGGATCAGCCTTCGTACATTTGCGGCGGCGGCGGCAGACTCACTCCATTTAGACAACCAGCTTTGATGGCCGTCTTCGTCAAAAGCGTAGGAAAGCCCAAAAAAGCACAATATATATATATATATATATATATATATATATATATATATATATATATAGTATATAATAGAAAACGCGCACTTGTTATGAAGTTGAAACGTACAGAGGGGTTTGACGCGTCCGTCCTTGCCGTTGATGTTATGGTTAGCAACTGACGTGTGACGTTCTGCTGTCTCTTTCTCCGCTCTCTCCCGGAGTGATCGACGCGATCCCGGCCTTCTCCAAAGATAGAAAATGCGTTGGCGGACGGTGCGTGAAGCAGCCACAGGCGAAACCAGACAGACATCCATTTTCAGACGACAGGAACAACAATACAACGGTAGAAAAAGAGGGCAACTTCGTTAAAAAAGCGGCCGCAGTGATTGCCCCATCCACTGCAGTTGGCGCCACTTCACTGCCACATCAGAAGCTTAGAGGCACAAACCGAGTTTTGTCGGTTCTTGTCGACACGACTCAGCTATCGAAAGCAATTGAATGCTCATTCTATTATTATTTATAGACACAGACTTTAACAGACACACGTGACTAATCACTACGATGAGGAGAGCAAGCAATCATCATCATCTGAGTCATCATATAACTGACATCAATACTAGAACCTCAACATCCAGCATCAGTATCTCGATTCTCGATCTCAACCATAAGAATAGGACTCGCAAATTGCTTCTTACACTTATGTCTATTACTTCGGTAATCTTTTTTGTCATCATCGTTATCAACTACATTAGTTCGCCATAACCGTACGTGGCAGATTAACGCGTCACAGCTATACGCCAAAGGGATCAGACAACGCTTCTGGGTAACAGGCGAACTTGGCAGAAACGATAAAAGCCAGATACCAACAAAGAAAGTTATCTATATGGTAAGCTTCATCGTTGATCCTCTTAAACGAATGTATAGAAATTTGCTGGAGACCCACAAACAACAGGAAAAACTAAAAAATGGAATTCCTTCAAGGAGTATCGCAATCAAAAGGTGCTTTTAGGCATGTAAACCTTAGTTAGGCGCTTCACAAGAGGTGACTCATAAAATGCTGCGTAAATTACATCGTTATTTTTTGCGAGTAAATCGCAACTATTATGGGGTGGTTCAGCTAAGCCCTATTTAGATGTCCCATACAAATGACATTGATCGACATCAAGATGTCGGAAACAGTACCTAATGGACGTAATGTCTATTTATATTACATTACTGTATGGCGATATTTCTCACCGTATAAAAATCTCAGCAACGACCCATTTGAAAAAGTAACGTATAGAAAATATGAATTACATCCTTATGGTGCCATTAGATCGTACTATACTAAAAAATAAGCGATCTCGTGCTCATTATAACGTATCTTTGTCAGTGTTTTCGAAAAGAGGATATATACTTAGCTGCATCGTACCGCAAAATGTCTACCACACGGTTGACCACCTACGGAGCAGATGCCGTTCTCAATAGGTTCGTGGAAAGTTGTTATAATGTAGACGGTAGATAATGAAAGTGATGAACTAAATTGTAAATCGTGTGGCAGTCGATACGTTTTCGGTCATCGAAACCTCATGTCAGGGCACGAGTACGCAATCTCAGAAGGTTGAGTTTCCCGGCAAAAAGCGGTGTGGCGCCAAGAGGTTACACAAATTTGTCGTATTAAACAATGTAATGTTGACGCGCGCTTGAAGAAGGATGCTTTCAGCCGATTTAGCTGCTTGATGATCTATATAGTTAAATGTTGGCCATACTGCATCAGTGTTATATATTGTTATTGGGGTACGCTTGCGATGAGAAAAACGTAGAACATTGGAGATGGACAAGCGTCGCAGACTCTTTATGGTAGCCGCCGCGTTCCTGCATGTGCCATTTGTTTTTTTTTTTTCTTTTATATATATTCGTATGGATACAGTAGTTTTAGCTACGGGAACTTGTTGGAGTATTTTAGAAGTGTGCCCAGTATAACTACGGTATCTTGAGCTATTAGCTGCTTACTCGACTCAACTTCATCGCTTTCATATTTGTGGTCCTCCATCTTCGGCCTTCGAGTTTCGTGTTGGCTGTCTGTAGCCAAGTGAGGACACGCTGTATCTAGAGTTTCCTTTTTTCTATATAGGACTAAATATTCTGCGTATACGAGAACCCTCACAAGGTTTCCAACCATACGAATCTTTTCGGCTAAGTCGCTCAGCAACAAAGGCAAAAGAGGGGGGTCTAGATAATCTCCGTGTGCCAGTCCACGGGTTAGAAAAAAGGCCGCAATTCAAAAACTCAATTGCCGATCTGGGCCTTGTCTTCTTGAAGTGTCACTGCTTTCAGTCTTAGCACGTTTGTGGCGGTTCGTACCTTTGCAAAGGTTATTCATACTGCACCCCTAAGGACAGAGTCCAACAGTGCTTTGAAGCTCATAAATATTGCATGCATGAATTTATGCAACACCCCCGTCGATTGCTTAACATTTACCAGAAGAATGTTACATGTCGTGATCGTTGAGCTTTTCTTCCTAGCAAAAATGCTCGTGGTCTGGCCTAAAGTTGACGCAGAAGTTAGTTGTCAACAATTTATCTTCATATGAAGCTGAAGACAGACACAGCATACAATAGTCACGACTAGGCAGTTTGTTCTTCATGGACCGACTGCCATATTAGACCGCGGTTGTATCGACTGTACTAAACAGACATTATATCCATATATATTAATATAAAAGAAAATAATAATCTATCTAGTCATTACTTCGTCGCATGCCTCTATTTCTATTTAGGGTCGACGCTTATCCGTGGACATAGTGTCTCGTCTGGTGACTGGAAGGGCTGCCGTTAAAGTATAGATTTAAGTCGCCGGGGTCTGTGACTATGTTGGTACAGCTATCGAAAATAGAAACAAAAGCAGCTAGTCCAGAAATGGAGTACTACACTTGCGCGTGCCCCATTTCTTTTGTGTAGGGGTGTCAGGGGGTTTGAAGTTATAAAAAAAAAAAAGTCAGATTTCTCATAGGGGAAAGGGGTATGTCCTGTTGATGTCAAATAACATGGCAAACCTGAATGGTTTCAGCTCGATCTAGGATTGAAGTCGTATGAAAAAATGCGAGGTACTAACACAGAGGACAGAAATATCTAGTTTGCAAAAGCCTTTGTGCTTTTTTGCACCAATATACACAGCACACTTATGTAATGCTAAGGGAACAATGTATTATAGTGAATGAACATCAGTTATTTTGCTCGTCTGAGGGAACAGTGTCAACAATCGAACTTGTGACAGCGAAGGTTCACTTGGTTCATATTTAGGAAATTGTCCTTAGTTGCCTATACCTCTGCTATTCTTTCCGTTACTCGCTCAGTACAGACTGTCGCTTATAGCATAATGGCGGCGTCTGGCGCTGTTTATGGCCGAGTGTAACAACAAAGTAGAAGAAAAAAATCAATATGGAGGAGCGCTGTCTGGCCATACGTGATGAAGATGGACTGAGAAGCTTTACAGTTCTCTAGAAATGCTTGTGCCTGCTTTATCACGGTCGGCAGTCGGGACTGCAACAAACGGCAACACATCGATCGCCTATCTACGAACTGACGCGTAGAAAGATTTTGAAAATTAAAACGTTAGGTAGCGAATAGCATTACAAACATGGCCTTCCTATAGACCGACACGATAGTCTAGAACATTATTGTATATAGGAAAGAGATTAGTAATAAATCGGTTATTCAACTGGTCAACAGACGGAGTCAATTGTGGTATTGTATAATATCACACCATGGCCCCACGTTTTGGGGCAACTGTAAGGCTGTGTAGATAGATCTATGAGCCCTATCAAAGAATAAACTAGCTATGAATTTAATTTAGGTCGACATTCTATACGTTTCTAAACTTCTCGCTTTTACCGTTGTAATAGAAATAATTAAATTTAAAGTTATTTTTAAGTAGACATAGTGTTTTGGAAGAGACATATGCTCAGCCCGTTGAAGCTTCGATATTTAAAACAAATGGATCAGCGTAATTGGTTAGTCCAAAAGTCCTGACGGCGTTGCTATCGAGTGACTTACCTTCACACGGAATACCTAACGTCACACTTAAGTTATATTGCTTGACATCTCAACGATCCTATTATTGTTTATGCGGGCGGCTGTCAGCGAAAACACTGATCCGCGAAGCCTTTAAACGAACTAATTATATGCTTTTCTTCCTATCCTAGATGCGTTCATTTATTTTTTAGAGACTGCGCTAAGCTACGGTCACGTTCGTGAAACCCCAATTGAACGAGGCAGGCGACAGTAAAAAGTTTCATACCTGAATAATCCTAAAGTAATAATCATGGTGAAGTAGGTTTTATTAGCGACCGTTCGACTCCGTTTGTTTTCTAATCAGCATGTGTAAACAAAAGCTATCAATAGAATAACCGTCGTCCCATCCTAGAATATAAATTATTGTTAATATTATTATTTTATACTATTATTATTACTAGTTATTTCAATAGTGTAGAGGCAGAATGCGCTGGTCGTACGGCCATTCATAGTCTTTTTTTTCTGTAGTCCCCTGTCTGCTTCTCCAAATTCAAGCATAGCTATTAAAAGCACGTACGTAAACGGGCTACCTCTCAGAATCCACAAGCAATGTCTCTTTCGTTCAGTATATAGACCTCTCTTTTTCAGGGTTTCTTCCGTTTGTCGAGTTCCATCCGCTCAGCTAGGTCGTTTGCACCAGGGGGCAGAATGCTGCTTAAGTGGCTTACTGTAACAGTAATATAAAATGGTCCCTTCTCGCCTCTAGCGCCCCAAATCTCAGGCTTCTTCCCATCGAACTGACCTATACTGGCACATGAATTACATATAACTCAGTCAGATCCTCAGCTCTGTCTATTTGAGTCTTGTCGACAAAGAGGAATTGCAAAATTCCGCATTCATCTCACGCTTCCATTGTACAATATAAACTACCTGTCTAGGGAGAAAGGGGCAAAATCGGTAAGAATCATAGTTATAACTAGATCTGCAGTTGTTGACCTTTAAAGCCAGTGCTTTATTCAGTATTACGTACTATTACGCAAAGCGGCGACAGCAATGCCATTCAACGCAATTATTCATTGTTTATTCGAGTGCCGCATCGACCTCTTGTTCTTACCTAGCCGGCAGTTTCCGTCGGCCACGCAACGTGTGTGAGAAGCTACGTAAAGTTAGTTTGCGTAGGCGGTATGCGCTTATGTTATCAGTTGCTTTCGGATTTCTTCAATGGACAAAAGTGCCGAGAGGCATACATCCTCAAGGGGCTGTTCTGAAAGGATCGTGCCCGCGTAGCGAATAAAGATTAATGTGCTAGATTTACGGGCCTCGCGTCGGGGTCAGTTCTGAACGAGATCAGCTCTGGGTTTGCTATCTCAATTACGATGTCTTCAAGGAAAGCAATATCTGTATGTTATCTGTAAGAAATCGCACGTACATGCAGACACTCGAGAAAATAGCATAGTATTTTCTAGGCACTAATCTGCCTAGTCTACTCCTGTAGCTGTTGATGTGGCTAGTTTTACATGACGAACATGCGACAATTTTTTTTTTGTCCTGATGTGACACCAGCGGTGAGACGGCCACCAATGTTAAGCTACGTTTAATGTGATAGGCGATTTAATGAATGCTGTAATAGATGTTGATCAATTCGTATATCCGCGAATAGACAGATTCGTTCAGCTGTCACCCTATGACAATGAGCGTCCAAGCTTTTGGTGTTCCAATAGTGTCCAAAAAGAGGATTTTATGATGGCTGACAGACAACAAAGTTATCTTGCGGTAAGACGAACTACTAGTTTGACAAGTCAAGGCCTAGGCCTAGGCCTGCGTGCGTTTTGTTGCAGTCAACGCGTGCGGTACGCTCAGTTCTATTGCAAAAACATGCATACTGTGGCGTCGGTGAACGCGATTAGGCAAAATAATCGCAATTTAAGTGTTTGACAATGACGGAGCTGTTCCCTACAGAGGCAGCTGGTCCCATATGTTACATTCTATTATTATTATTATTATAACGACTATAAGCTTTTTTGAGCATCTGTTTAGAAGGATTTAGTAACTCATCTTGTTTATGCTCATTACATTGTACGCAACGAAATCACGTGAAAAAAATTCTCACAAGTCAATGTTTATTGTTAATTAAGGAGAACCACAGGATTCATATGATCGAAGACTACCCGAAGGGCAATACACGTGTGCGTCAATATCAACGTCTTCAACTTTTGCCGTATTTCCAGATCTTGTTTTCCCGGTAATTCTAAGGAACGATCATACTATGGATACAGGGGAACCTAATAGCTGAACAGCTGACGTCAACATGAGACTGAAATGTCAACGCGCTGGAAAGAATTCTATATTGCAAATACATTTTTATGGCAACGCGAATGTACCTCGAAGCGCATGAAGTCGACGCCAGCCTTGAACGCGCCCGACTTCATAACACGATGTCATCTTCGCCTGCGATTGCCCTGCCAGTTAGTGTTTTGGTTTTCACTTTATTGTTGGAGTCTTCATTCATTACGCCATGCGTCACCAACAGCTGCGTCATGCGGCTGTAAGAAGATCGGGTTGGACAGCTCGAGTGGGTGTAATATCATTGTCGCTTACTGGTTGCAACTTGTTCGCAGTAGTAAACAGCGCGTAACTTTCGAACCCCTTTATGAGCGGTGCTCGATTACAATGAGGGGGTCTCCGGCTAAGTACAATGTGTGACGTTTATAATAGCCTTAATTGTCAATTAGAGTGCTCCCATTTAGGAAAACTCTGTGAATTCTCCAGAAAGCACTGGCTACTAAGCAAAGGAGACTCTGCAGCAACTAACGCCTAAGCAAGTAACTGTACAAGTCGTTGATTTTTATTGTTATTGCAGTCAGAGGAAAATATTAAGGATGAGATCTTTTTTTTTCTAGGTTACCTACCTGTTTTAATAACGTCTACCCCTACATAAGATATAGCAGAGAAACATGATAATATTATCATCTTTGGTCCTAACACACACTCAAACCTACAACAAATAGGACCCTTTGCAGCCATACGGCAAACTACGTTCATGAGAAGATTTGATGTTACACAATCAAACTAGTAGCGATGCTCTAGTCTTACATGAACGATAAGCACGATATTCAGCATTACTAGATCAGGACGTAAGCACACAAAGATCCATGTTTGATTACACGTCGTGCGTGGGCCGCGATTATTACTTTAAGGATAACAGCAGTATCATCACGCTCTAATCTGCACATGAGTTAGAAAAAGGTATGTTCGGCCGGGCCAACGACTGTAAGGTAAAATAAAGTATGTGAAGTAAAAGTGCGCCTGGGCAGTAGTTGAAGATTAAATATTAACCAGCTCTGTGCGGGCGGTCAAAGACGCAAGAGGAGGTCACGGCCTATTTGATCGGCGCTCTGACAAAATAATTCAATTGCTTGAATCCCATTTGTACCCTGAGTCCGTCCAAAATGTTTGTCTTTTCATTGTACTGGCGCATTGTAGACGGGTTGGTCCGATCGAAAGGTGTCCTGTCACCCATTTGTGGTACCCAGCGATCAGGCGCGGTCGAATTTGGAGAAAACGGGTCGTCATGCTACTGAAGCGGTAGATTTTAAACAAATTTCAAACAAACGCCAACAAGAAGATCGAGGTAAATGACCGGGAGGCGGGCTGAGTACGGCGAACCGTTGTATGGTCGCCTGCGGTAGCTGTGGTTGGTCCTGTTGCTTTTGGTTGGACGTCTTCTTAGAATAGGAACGCAGCAACCGACTTACAGGTAGATTCAGTTAGTCCCGAAGCGATTCCCGCTTTAGAGGGGTTGCTTTTTTTCGTATGATTTTCCGGTGTCACAGCAACCGATCCGAATAAATGTTGATCCTAACAAAGGTACTAAGACGAAAATAGCCGTTGACGGTGTCCGAACGTATGTCGATATCTGTTTTGGTCATTGTCTTCGCGTCGCTGGATAAGATCGGCTTGTTTCTTTCCGGGGGTGATGATTTTACATAGTGTAGGAAAATCGGCAGAGATTGGCAAAGATCGGATAGATCTAGAGGCCGCAGCAATAGCAGCTTCTGGTGGCCAGAGTGGTGAGGAGCGTTCAGTACAACAGCCGAATTGTAGAAAAGGAAAAAATAACTATAAACAAATTCGATCAGCCGGATCTATTATGTACATTTTTATGTTTAGGTTCGCATCTGTGCGTTTTCGTCGTCACTTCACTTCTGTGAGATTGAAATCTTCTGAACTTACAAAATTACTTTATTTATACAAATTCGTATAGCTCGTATGTGCTCAAGCTAAGTAACAATTGAATATGCGTGTCCATGGCTATCTACATACATCGCTAGCAGTAGTCTTTATAGCAGAGGAAACAGTCGCTTCGAACGCGCAGACGAAATTGCAGAGGTCTAGTTCATTTCGATATGTTCCTCATTTGTAAAACGCTCGTCGCAAAGATAAGATGGCGGCGAGGTCTTACGGAACTGACATGGGAACGAGTCGGTGGAACCAAGCTCGTAGGCCACAGTGGTAGCGCGAGTTACACTACAACGAATAGTGTTTCATCCTAAGTGAAACGCAGGGCATCGCATGGTCACGAGCTTGGGTCCGTCCTTAGGGTCACAATAAGTTAACATTTTTTTTACACCCAGATTAGCACGCCGAGAAAAATCTCACACAGCCACTACATATATAATGAAAACGGACGCAGGCATGCAGAAATATATATTATCTGTAGCAAAAATTTACAGAATTCATGTTTGCCAGCACACAACAGTAAACTACAATATAGGCTTCTACAGTTTTATTATCAGTACGCACCATATATTATTATGTAAAAAGATTAGCCAACGTGAACAAAAATGGGTTAGATTAACGTCTCATGGATAGGCAATGTTTCGTTAGGTAAAAACAAGTATTTAGTAGTCAATATGGGACAATTAAATCATGCGGCTGTTAAGAACGCCGCCTGCACCAATGACCCAGATGACCACTCCGTTCGGTTATGATCGGCCGTAACGAACAGGCCGGCTAATAGGCCCGAAGAAGTCACGAATCTTTTCGTTTCACGCCTCTCGTTTATTAAAGTGCTCCCAACGGTGTTCGTCTGCTTTCGTGCGAGTATGCTTTCATGCGTTTCACCGTACCGAAGTAGGATGCTTAAGACGTCGTTTGAGAAATAATTCTGCTATTGCAGATACTGAAACGTATCGTGTTGGTCAGAAACGAAAGAAGACTTACGTCCAGCGTTGGCTTGATTTGCCAAGATGAACATAAACTTAACGATTTATTAGAGTAGTAAAACTTTGGGTAGGTATAAAGGTCACTACGACGGCGATATTCTTATGGAATGATTTGAGCAGAATGGGAAACGTTTACTGCTTTTCCTTATTTCGCTTCAGCATTTCAATAAGTTAGCGAGGTTGAGTTTGCAATGACTCTTCGAGGGCTGTTGTTAGACAAACCAGGGTGGCAGCACGGACGACGGTTAAACAATAATCTATAAAATTACGTAAATATCATCTTATCATTTATATTTAATATGCATTGTCGTTACTTTAATGATTATTCGGATAGATAATGGACGCTGGTTGAGGAGCAGTTGATGCCTACTATTAAGGACGTAAATTCCCGGCCGAAGAGGGCACCAGGTTACAAAGAAATATAAGAATATGGTAGGCCCATTTATACAGGCCGAGTGAATATTTCGATGACTGTCGATGTCTGTTTCTGTGTGTTTTTAGAAATACACCGTACTCGGTTTTTTTTTGGACGATACCTATTTATGTGGAAACGGCTGTCAAACGTAACGGTCCGTAGCCTGCCTCAGTTTACCACCGGGCAGTTATGCAAGTAATTTGTGGGTTGTAAGTATTATTATGTATAGTGTACGGGCTTGCTACCGAGCGAAGTAACTAAGACAGCTGTTGGTCTTGTCGTGATCCTTCTAGCAGATTGGCTTGAGCCACGGGTGAAAACCCGACGATCACGAAATGTATCTGAAGCCTTATGGCCGTTATGCGAATGTCCCTATAACCGCTCTGACCTAGCGTAATTAAGAGGTTTTTGCGTTTACGCAATAGATATTGTTTCCCTCTACATTAGAGTAAGCAAGCTGTCTTCTATTACGTCTTCAGTTGACTTCGTGTCAGCCTTGTTGCTTGATTGCTATTGTTGATATTCATTATTTAACCATCTTGTTGAATGATAGCGCGAGCCCACATCCGCATGTAAAGCTAACCTAACGATAAATGATATATATATGTAAATTGGTCACTTTAATATATTGTCAATGAAGATCTATCTGTATCTACTATAAACGCATATAATCACATTAACACAGATTCCAGCATTGGATGCTTTTTGTCCAGTGTATGTCACCGTGGTAACTCATTAATGGTATCTTCGTTTATGGGCATAGTTGGAAGGGTCTCGCGATGAGGTACCACTAGTACTCTCTGCGTATGTTGAGTAGTTATGTACGGCGCATCTATGCATCTAACAGCTTAGAGCAACCGGATCAGTTCAGTCTAGAGCGAATCACATGCAAGATTTCAAACAGGATGACAACTGATTTTTTACAGACACATCACCTTCGGATCAACCGCTCTAGCCTTTATATTCTCCTTATAATTTATAGCCTTTTATTGCGTACCAAATCGGAGAGATGCGTCAATTGCTCAGGATTCTAGCGTAATACCGCCCTACCTAGGAAAAAGCTATACACTTTCATGCCCAATTCACACCCTGTTCGGTTGAAGAAGTGACGTTTATGACGGAATTATACGTTGCCACAGAGTCTTGGATTGCAGGTAACAAATTTGTCGCGATAGCTGGCCCAGCATTTATCACGCGCGGGTGAATTGACCTTGCGCAAGATGGGTTAAGCATTATTTATGGTGGATGGACGCCATCGCAGCATAATGCTGAATTGTACACTGTTACTGATCAATTGAACTGATTAGTAAAAGTATCGATCAGTCGTCTCAACCCATTTTTTGCATCGAGCTGAAAGAAGGTTTGTTTGTCTGTCCATTGAAAACCATTTTTGTTACGGTACTGCGTCAGTTGGTAATGGTTGTCGATACGGACAACGGATGACGCACAGATTTAAGCGACACGGGAGCGCTTTATATCTAGTATTATTACATTGTTCAAACTGCATTTATTAATTAATTATAAAACAGCTCATTCTTAGATAACAATGCGATAAAGTAATCATACAAAACTCTCGTATCGACGAGAGTTTTGTATGATTACTTTACACTGTGCTAAGTTTTTGATACTGATGATATAATTCAGCAGATACATTTCATGAACTTGAAAATAGTACTACGGATCAAAGGGTACGAAACTGACCCCCGTCCCCCCCCCCCGGCGTTACTTTTCAGTTACATAGGTTTTTGCCTACTGCCTCTGTCAAGTAGTATGTTTGCAGTCATATATGTGATGCGTTTTTTTTCGATGGGCCAAATTCTTTTACCAGATTATAGGTAAGCAATTGCTCACAAAGCCCAATGCTGACAAGTAAATACATTAGGTAAAACAGACGATTCTTGGGCTAGCCAGTATTTCTAGTATGGCTTGACAATAGTCATCAATCAGTTATTAAACGCTTTTTTGCGCTGTGAGCGCATACTAGGACTTAAAAAAAGAGCGAAAGGGCGGCAAAGGACAATTTTTCTCATTAAACCTAACCACTGCTTGACATGCCTCGCGTTAGAGTATGATGGAGCCTGGACAAGGCAATCATATCGCGTGTGTACTGAAATACACAACCGAAATCGCAGACCCTGATTCGACGCTGTCCTTCAATACGCAATGAAAAGTCTTACATACTGCACCGTTTGCGCTTTAAGCACGTAGTGCATGTGCGATGGGCGAAGCAAGAGTCGCCAGATCAATTGTTTTTCAAGCCTGCTTGAAAAACTCTTATAATTTTCTACTTAGTACGAGCGCCCTCTACGCGCAGCATGAGCGTCCCTTGCCATTATTTACAAATGGTCTGCTATAAAGTTTTGTTTGAATTACTATCGTACCCTCATTATATCTATATACGTTTGCGGAGTACATTTAGGCAGCTAGCTCAGAGACACCCATCCGGAAAATTGTTTTTGCTAGCTCGAACCCTCCTAGAGCAACAACGAAACAAGATAACATGTAACGAAACGACAATATTAAGGTGGTGGCGTCATCCTTTTGGTCCGTCGTGACTGTGCTCCACCTTCACCAAGATTTTAGGGTTCACGGAGCTGCGTTTAGCCACAGGTAGAACAGTTAAGATCACGAGTAGCTGTGACGCTAGTTCCCGGATCCGCCGTATACGCCGGACGGTTAGGTATGCGGTTACATGCATAGCATGGAGCCAATTGATAGGCGTGGCGCGTTCATGGCCAGTACAACACGGTCTACTGCATCATGTTATTTTGGTACACAATTGTACTCGCACAGGACTCTTTAGCAAAAATATCGCTCTGTAATAAATTGTTGTTTTCATTCTTTCCGTATACTAAGTTTGAGCTTTCCGTTTTCGTCTTGGAGAGATACACATTTACATAAAATTACTAGAACTACCAAACATCCATCGAGCTATAAACGGTGTCATGGCGTGCTGTGGCAGAAGAAAATTGCCCCATCATTGTGAACGACTAGCTATTGAATGTGTTTGATGCATTCGATTATGTACACGGGAATGAGTGTTGTTAGCCCCCTATATGCACACATGTCTGTGAATAGGTGTCGATAAGTGCACGTTATCGGCACGGGGACACCTTCCTTGTTGGTCGCTAATTTCACGTTCTGTAAATAGAATGGTTTTATATTTGTAGTGCGACAGAAGCGCAGACGAATGTCCAGTCGCTGCAGCTGTCGCTGTGATTATGGTTATGGCTGCTTTTGTGACTCCCGTTCGCTCCCCCGGAGCACGCGGGGCCGCTTGTGCCTACAGCGACGGTTGGCGGTTCCACACGTGGCTGGCCCGTTAGGCCACGCAAACTCACGCAGCAGAGTGAACTAAACGACAACTAGACTCGAAACGTCTATGGAATGTCGACAAGATTACACACCGTGAGCTATTTACAGCCTGAACGACCTCGGTGGGGCTTCCAACATCGCCGATGTAAAATTGGCGACCACGTGGGGTTGGTCATATATGGTCAAACGGTGGTGGTTGGAGATGATACCGTTGGAGGCATTCCCCACTCCATAAGGACGCTGCGATAGCGTCCATTAGCTATAAACCAGTGGGGGGGGGGGGAGGGCATTTAACTGCGAAGGCATTTAGCTCTTTCTATAAAGTGTCACCGTACGGTGTTGTCATTTGATTGTTTTTTTACAATCTGTTTGAGTATTGTCCTATTTGCTTGATTTCAGTACTTCTATCGACAAGTTCAGCTCTACGTAGCGTTTTCTCCTTCTAAAGAGCTGGTGAGCGTTTCGTCATGACCCCAGCTACTGGCCCAGCAGGCAGTATCGTTTAGTGGATTCATGCATATTCGTCCGATGATCGTCGTTTGTTGCGCGGAAGTTCCGCTTCTTCCGAGTGCCGATGCTTTGACCTGTCAACGACCATCTTTCGATTCGAATTGGCGATACAACGGTGATGTTGCGCTTACGAGTACAGTTCAGCCTTTCACACAGTTCCTTCGTCAAATGAGATGATAATAATGTTGTCGCCTTCGTAGTACTAAGTGACATCGGCAACGATCAACTCGAAAGAACGATTACGAAGACGGCGGGCGTGGACGAATAAGTGACTTCAATGCTGCTGAAGTTGCTACGTCTGCTACCAATGAGGTCCTTCGGGCTGTGAGAACATCGGCTGACATCAAAGGAGGTACTGCAATACTCGGCAGGAAGGGGGCACGAAGTGATCCTAACTTTGATTCGCCGCTACTACAAATACCAGCCACCGCTACTACCGGCTGGCGATGTTTTGCCAAAGCTGCTGACGGCGGCGTTTGAAGTTAATAAAACTTACGGGACACAACTAAGCTTCCGAGCATCTTCGGTTCATTATTATCATACGTTATTGACGCGCTCGTCTGTATTAAAAGCCATAGTGACAGTAGCTCTTCTATAGGAAACAAACAGGCATGAGGGACGACACTGTCGAAGTAGGTGAACTTCGAATAGACAGCAGTTCTATATAGACCTGTTTGCGAAAAGTATTATGTCAACTCATAGATAAAAAGGAACAGTACGCAGAAGGGTGACTCAGCGCAAATTTGGAGTTCCTGTGATGATGATGCGGGGGTCGGCATACTAACGTAATGGATAAGTGAAATGGCTTAGGTTCAAAACCAGGCGTAAGCACATTTTGTGTTCAATTAGATGTAGCTGATCATTTAGAAAAAATGCTTAACGCATTGCCAGACGTAAACCTAAAAACATTTATTTAGTAAAAATTTGCCACTATAAATAAAAACATTTAAAAAAAAAAGCATTGTGGTATGGATTTTCAGTTGAATCATCTACAAAATGTGAACTAATCGTATAATACATTAAAGATTTATGTTAACAAGGTTGAATACAGAATAAAGGTATAGCTCGAATCAAGTATCAAAAGGACCGAATAGCAAGGGGTCGGAAAAAGACCTATCAGAAGGTTGAAAACAATCTTCCCAGTTAGAGGTCTGATTTCACAGGACAGACTGATATTTCTATTCAGATAGATAGTTCCACATAATAGACAGCTGGTAATTGGAGTTCTAACTGATGCTACAATTGGCATTTGCAATGCAATGAAAGGGACTAAACTATTTTTGCTCGGGATGCTATAGACTATAATTTAAGCTTATGGATATGATTGATATTAAGAAAATTATGCTGACTCCAGATATGCCTGACTGAGGCTAACTAAGCGACATTGGATACAGAACGCAAGTCATTGACGTTTAGGATCTGGAGCCGTTCAATAGAAGATGGATACTCCGCACCCCAGCGCACTAAAATATGATAGAAAGTGGTAAAAACTAATATGAGTGAAATGCTCGGTATACCTCAAGCAACTGGGTAGAGGTCTGGCACTAATAAGGTCGAAGGGTAATAGAGACAGGGCCAGACGTTTCAGCAGACCTGCCTACTTAAGAGTAACCACTTTTTTTTTTTTTTCTCTGGAAGTTACAGTGTATAGAGATATACACTATAAACTGAAGCGTCCTTTGTACTGCAACTTTTTTTTTATCGATATCGACACGTAATTTAAACGACTTTCGCGCTAAAAAAGATACTTTAAAACTTTCTTTCAGCGGATGTTATTCTTCCAAAATCTGGAGTGATAATGTATTTGTTTTCCTTAATGGGTGAATTTCTTCACTTTTTTTTAGAATGCCAGAGCAATATTGAAAGGGAAAACGTTACTGATCAACATTTATTATTACAGAAAGTTAACTAAGCCCAAAATCGCTCCCTAAAATCCTTCCTAGAAAAACGCGGTGTCGCAAACGTTACTGCTGGGAAATCGTCTGGAGAACGTCTGCTGTGGAATCAAGTGTGGCATTTCTCAGTAGCTTGTGTATAAGAAAACACATTAGTAGTTATGTCGTGTTCAGGAAGCCTGATCACTATAAAATAGACCGAGTCTTGCATAGCCACCTTCATCCGATATCTTTCAACATGAGCCCAAGGTTTAGATCTATCGAGCAATTTGTCCATACGGATGCCAAAGTGTTCGAGGCGAGTTTTCTTTTTAGTTCAATACAACATTAGGTAATGATATCCATACATGTTTGTTCTGATATGCAACCTTCGCTATTAGAAGGCGTGGAGCTGTTTGAGAGGGACACGACGATGACGTTTTGTAGGACGTCATCGTCGTCGTCGTCGTCGTCGTCGTCGTTGTTGTGACATGCTTCTACAGTCATTGGATTCAGTAGTCTTTCCTATGCAAATGTCCATAGATTAATCGCTCTTGGTAACACTTGGCATCCGGCAGCGTTCCAAGCAATCACACCTCTTTGTTGACAAGCCATAAACTCAGAAAAAGACTATAGAAGTAGTGACTATTACTCCAATACAGTATAACGATTGACAGTAAAGATACACGTAATTGCGCTGGCGTTAGAAGCGTGGGAGATCTGTGCGACGACAACAACGGAAGTAAATCAATTGATTTTCCATGAATTACAGCGTCGTTCAGAGAATGCTGGACGTTGTATAGCAGCAAGCGTTACACGGAACATTTGTGTACAGAATTTTGTACGGAGGCACGGTATGGTGTAAGCCCTTTATTCGAGATTTTATAGACTTCTGAAAGCAACTACTTTTAAAAAATAGTTAAAAAAAGGATATTTTTTGACTCGTTCATTTGATCTTGATCTCTTCTTCTGCTTGCCATTGCTGCTATCGTAGGGACTATTACTGTTTGGACAATACCCCACTGCGCCGTCGTCGATACAGATGCCTGACGTCGCGTGGAATTAACAGCGAGAAGAGATCACCATCTTTGCATTTGGTCGATTCGACCGTTGACTGCTAACTTTATGTGGCATGCCACCCAGCCCTGTGGGGCAAGCCTGCTCACGCGTTGGGTTTTATTTAGTCGCTCTTTTGCCTAATCGACAAAAAACGTGCAACGGTCGTCGGTAGCCATGAATAGTGTGCATCTTACTAGAATTGATCAAGCAGGTAGTTGACACTATCATCATTGTATTATTGCATGTGCTTCATCGTTTCTGCTCTTTGAATAGCTATATCATTGTTGGCTATAGGTGAAGTAGAACAGATACGCTGGGTGAGACATTCACAATTATTCGCTAAATCTACTCCCCTTCCCCTTTTTTCCAACCCACTTCGTTCCCCGGCGCAAAAAATGGCAAGCTGTCTGTGTCTGGTATAATCATGGCCTGTAAGTGAGTAAAGAGCAGGTGTGCAAAAAGTAAACGAAGGCCCACGGAGCACAACATAAAGATCCCAACGGTGACTGAGTCGTCTAGATCATGGTTTTACAGCTATCCTGATTACTTCATAGATAGAGATATTGTTCGTCTTTGCCTTGAATCAGTCTGGGCGCGCGGGCGAAAGCCGTGGCAGAAGCCGGTTTTCATTCACACCCGTTGCTTCAGAGCCTTTGTCACCTTTGTTCGTTAGGCCGTCCCCACACAACACACACACACATATGCGAAAACGATTCATGATGACGAGCAGGTACCGCTTGACACGGGACAAGAGGCCGATCACCGATAATACATGGTAGGGCTTATGCTCATCAAATGTTATCCTGCCATATGGGTTATATATAATACACATATCTTTCTATCATAACAGGAAGTGGGAGAATCGTACGGATTTGAGAAGACGAAGCGCGATTTTTTTTAAGTGTCAATGAATATTTAGTAGGAAGATTGCGGGGTATCGGGGTTCGGGTTATCGTTTGTGATGTAATGGTATGAAAATGGAACGAAAGTGGACATAAGCATAGAAAGTCTGTTAGACAGTAGATATTACAAGCGCACACCCCTGATGTCGAGAGCTGACACCGTAGTTTTTTCGTGGACTTTTCTTAAAATCAGCGGATTTTAAATTTCGTGCAGTTCATATCTTTTTTTTCAAGTACTTGAAGCCTAGCTCGTCAAATCAAAGCCTGTATTATATTTTATAGGAGAGATATGGTAATAAATACGTTAAATAAAATTATAAATTTAATGTTACCGCTATGAAAAATCAGTATCAACTGCGTTTTGTAATGGGGAACGTCGTAATCAATTAAATCTATGCATAGATAAATAGCTTAGACGCTGTCTTCGGCTAGGGATTTTAGAAGAGGACCAAAACATCGATAATCGTTGTTGCCTAAGTTTTCGATTAGGACTAAAAGTTGGCTGACTTAAATCAACGATGTGAAGCTTGCGCTCTTGGTGTATGTACTATGCCGTTAGCCACCAATGAGATAAGCTTTTCCGTTAACTTTAATGTCGAAGCCTTATTAAATAATGCCTCACTCTGTCAAAATCGAAAATTAACGGCGGGCATTCTACGTAAAGTGTTATCAAATGTAGTTGTTATCCGCAGCATTTCTATGTGGTAGCATGCCAAAAAATAGCATATTTTTTGTTCGTTTCGATTTCTCTCATTTCAGGTCGAAAGCGCCCCGGCACAACAGGGCAAACTGGAGCTGGAGGTTATTGGAGTGTAATATTTTTGAAACACTGACGGAGGTCATTCAAAGATGGCGGTGCCGCACGGTGGCCGCCTGCTCCTTGCTCTGACTGGACTGCTTGCCTACACGTCGGAACTCAGCTGGTAAGAAAAAACGTCCCGACCGAAACTTTTTTTATGTACGTGAATAATACGTAGTTAGTTATTGGGAGGTGCGTCTTGGATATCGCTACGTTACGTGGTATTGTAGATATAACCGAACGATTGCAAATGGGCGAATACGAGTTATCAGCGCTAAACAAAAAATACCGGTCTAGTATGATTTTAAAGACTTGATGCGCTCTAGCTGGCCTGAAGAACCAAAACTAAAAAAAGTGAATCTTGTTCGCTTAGTCAAATAGCGGGTTTTTGCTCACCGTGAAGTTTGAAGCCGTCTACTCAAAATTTAAATGCCAAAAAATCGCCACACGAAGTAAAACATGATCTCTATCGTACGAATAAGCACGATATACTTATGCAAAGTCTATAGCAGAGTATTTTAATATGGCGAGGAGGGAAAATCGGCATCGAATAATCAATATGACCACGATAAAACCACTCCTACCTTTATAGCATGCAAGTATATGTATACGAATCAAACAGGAATAGTATTACAAAATTATTCCATATACGTGTCACGTTTGGCCTTAATTTTAAGCTGCTATGATCTAGCCACAAGAATGAGCATCACCGGCATGCAATACCCTATTTTATCACATGAAACCAAAGACGTCCGTGCAAAATTCGCTAAAAAGCGCAGGAAGTCTGGACAGAGCAAGCAGTGAAGGCTGAAGAAGCCTAACAAATTGTTTTCACTTCTTTGATGTCAGCCATCTCTCTCCTGTTTGATCGTTTCATTTATGCTTTACAACTGAGAAATGTTGGACTTCTTGACTATCTTGACAGAAAGCTTTGGTTTGTCAGGTTGACGAGTCGGGCATTGCTAGCGAAAAAGTTTACGACAGTCGATGTGCGTGAGGTACAGTGAGGAACGTTTTAAATTAAGACATTAAAGAAAGGCAGCGCGACCTGGTCGGTAATGTCCTGTTGAATGGTCAGACACTTGGAGTAGACATTGGTGTGGAATAGGACTATTATCAATCCAAGCTTGGGTGTCGATTTCAACTATTGACAAAGCTATGCAAAATTTAAGTTACGTTAAAGCTCCCCCTTTCAACCACGTATCCACTCTATTTGGTTGAATTATACTGACTTGATCTAAAGGACTCGGTGCTGTCAAAGACAGGTGGAATTTCGCGGCAGATTTGAAAATAAAGTCGTGCTTAGTTACATGACACCGATGGCGTCAGATCACTGGATCTCCTCCTTCAAAATCGGAGACCCAATTATCTGACAGAAAAGAAATAGCAGGACAAAAAAGTACTTGTAAGCTGGTGTGGACTCACATGGGATATGGAGCAATTCTAGCAATGTAGGTTACGCAGGCTAGTTTAAGTATTATCTGAAGGACAGTCGTCAACTAAAATTATTTAAATTTATAACGAAAAATGAGTGATGCCTGCAATGCTTTACAGGGGGGCTCAGAATCAACGAGGTATCTATACAATTGTCGCGCCATCGATTCTTCGGCCAAATGTTGTCTTCAACGTGGCAGCATCAGTCGGAGACGTACCGAACCCCGTAGATATGCGCCTCTCAATTCAAGGCAACGACGAACGTGGCCACTTTAATTATATTACACGGACCGCGCAAGTCCCTCCTCGTAAGTACTGTTGAACAACTACCTTTGGTCATGTTTCATGTCAATTTCAATACCATTCCAGTATGATCCATGATTATACCGAAATAACTGTGTGTTCCATACTGACTTCGATCAAAGTTCGCACGGAAATCATTAGCTTTGAGGTTGGAGACTGGAATCCGGGCAACTACTCGCTCAAGGCCGAAGGAACGGGTTCGATCCAGTTTGAGAACCAAACAGAATTGAGTTTCGTTCACAAAAGCTACTCGGTGTTCATCCAAACGGACAAGGCCGTTTATAAGCCTGGTCAGCGAGTACAGTTCCGGATGATTGTCACCGATCCATTCCTGCAGCCGAGTGTGACCGGGGCAATCGACGCCTGGGTCACTGACGGCAAAGGAAACAGGTAAGTGATGATGAAATTCATCGGCAACTTAGTAATCAGAACTACAGCCGCTATTATTATATATAAAAACTCTGTGGAGATTCAAGTTTTTAAGGTCCCTAGAACAGACGATGGACGAATTCTACAGCGTACTATATTCAAGCAACTATGGGATGCTTACGTAATATGTACGTTTAATTTCATTTTATTGAGGATCTACCCTATACCAAAATATAGAACGAGTATGTATTTCGTTCGCAAGCATTAAACCGTGTTAATGTGTATGCGTATTAGGCAAATGTGAATAGTAACTAAAAAAGGCGCTATCTTATCATTGTAAAAACCAATTAGCTAGTTGGCGTCCTTCGTAATTGTAGTGCTTCATGGAACTTGTCTATGTATAATTGATCAAACGCCGATTTATAGAGAGAGAATAGTGAAACTGTATCTAAGTTGACACTCTAATGAAGAATTATATACCTAAAAGACCTCTCAGATGGATAGAGCATATTATAATAGTATTTTTTCAACTACATATGTTGACTTCTATAGGATTCATTCATGGAAAAGACAGTTTACAACACGCGGAGTCCTAGGTAACGAGTTCGAGCTGTCTGAAAATCCTGTTCTTGGCGACTGGACGCTACGTTGCGAAGTGCTCGGGCAAAAGTTCTCGAAGAATTTCCAGGTGGCTGAGTACGTTCTACCAACCTTCCAGGTTAAGATAGAACTACCTAAATATGCAACATACAATGAGTCGGAAGTTACAGCAACCGTCAAGGCCGCTTACACTTACGGTAAGCCAGTTAAAGGCTGGGTTACCCTTACCGTAACTCCGCGGTCCCGGTATCAGCAATTGAAACCGCGACCCTATGAACAGTTCCAGACGCGAGTGCCAATCGACGGAGAAGTGAACATTCCCCTAACTATCATCAAAGAACTGCAGTTGAAAACTGACTTTTTTCAACGAGAAATCGAATTTTTTGCCCTCGTCGAAGAAGAACTGACTGGAAGGAAGTACAATAGCACCAGTTATATGTTTATATATGATAAACCTGTGCGTTTCGAGCTCGTCAAGACTTCGGATACTTTCAAGCCCGGTCTGAAATACACCGCTTTTGTAAGTGCTGTTCAGTACCTAGTGTTATAGCTATTACTTATACCGCCTTCCTATTAATAGTAGTATTGCTGGTCTCTAGCATGATCTCGTGTTGGTTTCGACAAGATAGGGTGAATGAAGTTAGCATTAATGTATGATTTCGTGGGCTTCAGCTCAAAGCTGCTTATCAGGACGATACTCCTGTCCAGGATCCTGAGAATCAACTGACGTTTCGCTACGGCTACAACTACGACGAGGAACAATGGGTGGAGGAAAAGCACTGGATACCTCAGAACGGAGTCATCCGACTGGAGTTTGTCCCTCCAAACAAACCCACGACAGTAGTGCTCGGTATGCACGCGGAGTACAAGGGGCAAATTTACTATTTGGAATCAATCATGCCGGCTAAGTCACCTGGGAACCAATTCCTTCAGGCAAGACTGATGTTACCGGAAAACCCTCGTGTTGGAGATCGTCTTGAATTCGAGGTGAACTCGACACATCCGCTGGATCACATCAGCTATCAAGTAATGGGTCGCGGTGGTATTGCTACAGGAGCGACAATTCCACTCCGCAATGAAAGCACATACCGCTTTGCGTTTACCGCTTCATTCAAGCTAGCGCCAAAAGCACGTCTGGTCGTTTATACCGTGGGTAAGGACAATGAGATCGTCACCGATGGAGTCAACTTCGACGTAAGTGGAATTCTGCGGACGCCAGTTGATGTCTCCGTAAGCACGAAACAGACGTCACCGGGCAGTCGAGTAGAAGTGACTGTATCAACCACCCCGTCGAGCTTTGTCGGCATCCTTGGAGTAGATCAGAGCGTGTTGCTTCTGCGAACTGGCAACGACCTTTCGGAGCAGCAAGTTGTGCAGGAATTAGAAAGCTATGACGCCGGTAAGAAGGCCAAGGTGTGGCCGCAATATTATCGTCGTCGACGGAGGAGGTCGATCTGGTATCCCGGATCGTACACTGCTGGCGCATTGTTTAAGGACGCTGGCATGATCATTCTAACGAATGGATTCCTATTTGAACAGGATGAAGGTATGTAGGACAGCTTTTAAAGTTATAATAACAAAGCATTTAAATAGAAACATCTCACAAATCTAGCTTAGAAGGCGGGCCACCATATAGTATGAAAAATAAAAAAACAGCGAGTTTTCAGTAAAAACTACTTTTAACTTATACTTGTAAGAAAAACGGCTGAGTTAACTTACGTACGTTTACGTGGAAACGCTTTAACAATGAGACGTAGCAGCATATACTAATTTGCATAATAATCTCACTGGGAACTTTACGCACTTAGCTGCTTTATCGCTAATTAACAACGTTGTAATTATGATAAGCTAGTTCGCTTTCTTAAAAATTTATCCTCGCTATTACTTAAATTAAAAAGAGTCGAATAACAAAACGTTTTCCCTTTGCAGCTTCAATAAGTATTTTTCCGTATTGCTCATTTGTGGACACTAGCACTAGCTGTCCTACTACTTCTATTGCTTCCATTATTACTTACGAGTGTTAACCCATTAAACTTTAGCCCAGTTCCGCTCGGAGTTGCACGACTTTCAAACGACAGAGACTGATTCTGTTCCAATAGAGGAGATCACCTCCTATGAACCCCACCTCGACTCGAACTTTGCCAACAGCATGACCGATATCGTCCGCTTGAGGAAGAACTTCGCTGAAACATGGCTATGGAAAGACCACACATCCAGGTATCCTGGTTGTTTCATCAAGATGACTTCTTTTCTATAAATTGCTTTCCGATCGTGTGGCAGTTTAATAATTGGCTTTAATAATTGGTAGTCCAATTACTCAACGTACCTGCTACTCGGCGTTACTTGGTAGTCTCATCGGCGTCAAGCGTGACCTCCTCGGCCATCTGTCAGCCCTGGTGAAGCGGCAGAGTTAGCTAACGAATTCGAATTTTCTTCACCCCAACTACCATGGTCTATCGCACAAGTTATAATAACATCATGAGCTTCACAAGTTCGACTTTTGCGACTTGCATCTGCGACATAACTTCAACATACAAACAAAACCTAACTCACATACAACTAAACGAAACATGTTAAAATTATACGGATTTTTTTTGCAGAACACGGTACTCCCCTCACTGAACTTACATCACACAACAATGCCTGCCTTTCGAAATACTAAACGCATCAATCACAATCTCTATTGAGGTGTGCTACGGGTACCCGTCGGTGAAACACTTTTGCCCGAACCTTCCAGGCCTGTGTTGCTTAATCCATCAATTTGCCATAGAGGAAGTCCATAATACTAGCAGTTCAATGGTTTTTTCAAAATAATTATTCTATCAAGGTAACTTAATCTGTATGAACTAGCTGTTTATGCTACTTACTACCATCAGTACCAGCTTGTTCATTAACTCCGATGCTTAAATCTATAAGCCAATTTCAATACCCATTGATTTGCTTTGGAAGAGATGTTTCAGTGTTTATTCTGCTTTTCGGCATGAATAGTACAGCATTATAGATTTCCGTGTCTGACCGATCCCGCAATGTCTTTTCCCTGTGTACCGCTGCGTCATCGTCCTTTGTACTTGCGCTGACCTATACGTGTGCACAGTTGAAGGCCGCAGACCTGGCATTCGCTTAGACACGAACGTGTTAACGAACCAGCCATTACCGCCGTCGGGGCTGCCTGAGGCACCCGATGTGGTGCCAGGCCGAATCCGGCTCCGTTCCCGATTTCCTGAGACATGGATATGGAACAACGTGACGACGAGGTCTGTAGAAACACCCCACTAAACGAGCCGAACCATAAGCTACACAGCGACGTTCATTGAGCAAACTCCTAGCGGGCGAACATTTGTAAGCCTCGGAAAAATATTGCAATTCATAACCTACATACAGTATTTATTAACTGGGCCAACAGTAAGTGCAACATATTCGTCCCATCTCGAAGCACTGGGAAGTACATACAGAGTCGTGCCCTCTTAAGTGAGTCGTAATAAGCTAGGCCGACATCGAGTTTCAAAAACTTGGAGGGTTGTGACTGCCAAAACGTACCTACAATTTTGCGCGCCATAATTTGAACGCTTTAAACAAATCAATTCCCATAGAGACTGTGAATTTTACCTAACTTAAGTTGCACGCCACTGTGTTATCGCACTTACACGGCCTAGTCAGCTAGTTTGACATACCCCATAAACCTAGCTATCTAAGTACCGCTGGAGGACAAATATTGTAACGAAGATCATGTTCGAGTAGGTTCCTTTTTATCTAGGGTAAATATTTCCGAGTTCTACGTGCACACATTACTTCAAATATTCTTCCAACGTGAAACAAAGTGTGTGAGCACCCGGTTTTAAGCCTGAGCCAGCCTGCGTGTCCGTACAAGCATGCTCCTCGTATATCCCTTAGTGTCCCTTATTTGGTATATTGGTACCTACGTGGTACTGTATTATCACTATTGCTACAGTATCACAGGTACAATTTTATCGCAGCGGAATTATCCGACGTCAACATTGTGTTCCGCGAACGCCTTAATTGTTTATTATTTGTTGCTGGTTACCAGGGCTGACAGCAGCGAGTAGTGCATCATAATAATTGCAAACATTGATGTTATTCGTACACGTAATTATCGTTACAAATTGTTAATTAATTCTATTTTATTAAAATAATCACTGTTCTGTATAATCTTTACTTATCTTTAAGTTTCAAATATCTTCTGAATTTGCTTTTGAATACGTTAAGTTAACCGACTAATTTAGATAATGTGATCTGGAACTTATATTATATTTGTTATAAATTAATTCAACGTCGATTAAAAATAGAGGTGTCATTAAAAATAGATTTCACTGTTAATCTAAATACGACTGCATGAACTCTGTTCAAATGATGTAATGGTTTTTTTGTTATATTAAATGACGATAGAAATGGCTTTTTCAGCTCGGATGGCCGTGCTGTCATATCGGAGATAATTCCAGACACGATCACTTCATGGGTAATAACTGCCTTCGCTATGGATCAGGCCACAGGCTTAGGAATTGCTCCGACACCTGCCAAGGTTACGACTTTCAGGCCGTTCTTCGTAACCGTTTCACTTCCATACTCTGTGAAACGTGATGAAGCAATCGCTGTTCAGTGCGTCGTCTTTAACTATGGAAACAAGGCAATTGAAGCTGACGTAACCCTTGACAACACGCGAAAAGATTTTGTGTTCACGTCTGCTGCTTCGAAACCCGATCGTAAACGGGTAACGGTTCAGCCCCAGAACGGTACACCTGTGACATTCTTGATCACGCCGACGAAGCTTGGCTATATTGACATCAAGGTAACAGCTAGTCACGGCTATGGAGGCGACTCCATTTCAAAAAAACTGCTTGTTCAGCCGGAAGGATCGACGCAGCACTTCAATAAGGCTATCCTACTTGGTACGAAGATTGCGAAATCTTTTTTACGAATCACATTTTGTTTTTTAATAATGATATTTTATAGCTTTTCAGAAACACAGTAGTTCGGGTAAAGGTAAGAGAAATGTAGGCTAAAAAAATACAAAAGGTCTACAATATTTAACCGTTGTCACGTCATCTCAACATGTATTCATTACAGAACGTCGTAATTCTCAGGCAGCGCCTTCGAAGTACAATGTGACCGTGACCTTTCCGAAGAACGCTGTACCTGGTTCTGAACGGGTGTACCTTACCGCGGTGGGGGATATCCTCGGACCGTCTGTCAACAACCTCCAAGGACTTCTGAATATGCCTCACGGCTGCGGCGAGCAGAACATGTTAGATTTCGTCCCAAATATCGTCATTCTCAACTATCTAAAGGCTTCCAATCGGTTAAGTCCACATTTGGAGGCTCAGGCTCGACGAAATATTGAGCATGGCTACCAGAAGCAGCTCACATACAAACATGATGACGGATCGTTTTCCGCGTTTGGAAATACCGACGAATCGGGCAGCACCTGGTTGACAGCATTTGTCCTAAAATCCTTCGCACACGCGACTGAGTACGTTTCATTAGTTTTTGGTTTCTTGCTGTCTCTTACTAAGGGGGGAATTATTTTGCGGTTTGGCAATTGTCAGAAAAGAACACGCTACGTTCGGGAACGGACCGACTAAATTGAACTTAGCGTAATTAACCGCTGTTCTCTTTTGTGACCTTGCAGGTATATTAGCGTGGACGAAAACGTCATTAAGAACGCAACCAAGTGGCTTATGGAGCAGCACCAAGGCGATGGAAGCTTCCGCGAACCGGGTCAGGTTGTCTATAAACCGATGCAATCCGCCGCTGGCAGTGGTCCTGCCTTGGCGGCGTACGTCCTAATCGCTCTGTCAGAAGCCGGCGTTCGAAACGACTATCCCGACCACATCCGTCAGACAGAGGAGTACCTTCTGCGCGAGCTTAGAACCACCGGAGATCCCTATGTCACGGCGTTGATCACATATACACTGCATATATCAAATAATTCCAATAAAGATCAGGCATATTCACGCCTCAAGGCGTTGAGGACTACCGATGATCAGCACATATACTGGAAAGATCCAGCTGTCACACACAATATCACCGATTACGAGCTACATCAGACAGACTTGTTCTTTAAGCGCCACTTCAAGGATATCGAAATGACAGCGTATGCTTTGCTAACACTCATTAATCGGGGCGATAACAGTCAGGCAATCCCTGTTATGCAATGGTTGATTAGTCAACAAAATAGCAACGGAGGCTTTACCTCGACACAGGATACCGTTATCGCAATTGAGGCTCTGTCGCAAATTGCAGCCACTGTCGCGTCTTCGACGATCTCAATCGATGCCACAATCAAATTTGGTGAAATCGGTGGCTCGCGTACACTTCGAATCGAATCGCGAAATGCGCTCATCCTGCAGAAGCTTGAATTGCCACCAGAACTCAAATGGGTTGAGATTGAGGCGACAGGTTTCGGTACGGCGATTGTCCAGGTATCGTGGCAATTTAACCTAATGGTGTCTTCGGAAGAGCCGGCATTCTATCTCAACCCGCTTTTAGACAAGACCTCAACAGAAAACTATATGCAGCTCTCTGTGTGCACACACTATCGAGGTGAGGGGAACTCGAGTAACATGGCCGTCATGGAGGTTGGCCTACCATCAGGTTACGTATTCGACTATGATACGCTAAGCTCGATTCACCGTACGAACGATGTACGTCGCGTCGAATCGTATGATGGGGACACGAACGTTGTAATTTACTTTGATCGAGTCACGAAAAGGGAGCTCTGCGTTACAGTGCCAGCTCATCGAGAGTTCTCAGTGGCACACCAGCGACCTGCGCCCGTCAAGATTTATGACTATTATGACCTTGCGAAATCGTCGAGAATATTCTATAATCCAAAGAAAGTATGCTGTTTTCATCACAGTTTTCGGAAATGCATTATCTAATAACATTTTCATCACGCATTAAAATCAAATTCATATATCTTCAAGCGGACTTTTTTTTTCAGTAGGCAATATGAACTTGCTTATGAAATTTTCGGCTTCAAGTTCGTTCGGACTGGAGTTTGGCTACCTTTCCTGCTTTTTTTAAGCGTATTTCGATTCGCTCAAGCTTTAATTTGTTCACTTTCAGGCTCGGATCTGCGACATTTGTGTCGAGGATGAATGCGCCGAGTCCTGCAACGACGTGGACAATCAACTTGAACGTGAGATCACGGATGGAAGAATAAGTGACCCAGATTCTGCGCTACACGGCGCGAAATCATCGGCCTTGGCCATCGCTTTTTTTACTTGCATAGCTTTACTTCGGAACAACTTCAGCAAGTTCATATAGGATGAACAGATCAGTATGCTGCATAGAAGCGACACAGCTACGAACTTGGCGACAATGATTAGGGAATGAGAAAACCCTAAAAATTGTCTACTTTCAATAATTAGATCTTGATACAGACAGTAACAAAAAACTGGCGGACTTAAAAAAATGAATTTCAATGACAAAAAATTGTAGCTTACATACCATATGTGTCTGAAGCTGAAGTACGACACGTTTGAGCGATATCATGA
The DNA here is from genome assembly GCF_002443255.2 of Varroa destructor. NCBI lineage: Eukaryota > Metazoa > Arthropoda > Arachnida > Mesostigmata > Varroidae > Varroa > Varroa destructor. The sequence goes on along the minus strand of NW_019211455.1, from coordinate 15,853,252 downwards.
AACATGTCGTGTAGATAAAAGGATGGTTGAACAAAAATAACAAATACTAGATAGTAGGAAATGGATATGTAAACTCCAGAATACATTGGGTGTAAATTTTAAATCGTGGCATTTTAATTTGTGATCCTGGTATCTTGTAAATTTTTTAATTTCTCTCCCTTCACGCGTATGAAGATCGTGATTGACAAGTATAAACGTAGTGTAGGAAAATCGTGACTGACAAATAAAAACATCGTGACTTATCAAAAAAAACCAACATCAAAGAAATAAAGCCGACAACGATTCCTAAGGCCAGTAATTAAAGAACAAGACCAGTGAATTTTAACAGAAACACACAGCGACAATTAAGAGGTAAATATATTAACAGAAGTTGCCAAACGTTGAGTATCAACAAACCTGCATATGAGGAAATTTTTAAACGGCCAATGAAACAATAAACAGGCCACTTTCTAAAAGGCCAATGAAACAATAAACAGGCCACTTTCTAAAAGGCCAATGAAACAATAAACAGGCCACTTTCTAAAAGGCCAATGAAACAATAAACAGGCCACTTCTAAAAGGCCAATGAAACAATAAACAGGCCACTTTCTAAAAGGCCAATGAAACAATAAACAGGCCACCTTCTAAAAGGCCAATGAAACAATAAACAGGCCACTTTCTAAAAGGCCAATGAAACAATAAACAGGCCACAGTAAGTATATTCAGTAAATATATTGACAAACGTTGCCAAACGTATGAAACAATCCCGAATATGAAGAGAATGAAATCTAAAAGGCCAACGAAACAACACAAGAAAATGGAGAAACCTAAAAGGCCAATGAAACAACACAAAAAATAGGCCAGTAAATATATTAAGAGCCAATGAGTTGCCTGAGGTCGGGGTGCGTTCAACGCAAAGCAGCTAAGCTACCTCGATAAGTATCGCTCCAAAAGTCGACTCGAGCACAGAGGGGTAACTCCGCCGGCTACGGACCGCAAGTCTGGTGCATTCAGTAAGGCATGGTCCTAAGTAAACTATTCCGACGCCGACAACAACAGCAACACTATAGCTTTCACTGAGCTCACGATAACCTGTTTAACCCCACAGAGCTGTAGTTCCAACTACACCACGTTTTATGATCGATACAGACGGCAAAACACCACGGATTCATGTACACATTTACAGTAAATATGGGATATGACGCTCTCGTTAAATTATCAGAGCCCGAAACAAATCGCTGACCGCCGGCAATAGTAACAACAGCCCCACTTAATGTGAGTCGATGATGATCTAAGCTTAGCAATTATGAGCTACGTGCAGTACACATGCACGAAGATTCCGTACGTCGATGCCAAGCCGGTGCTAAAGCCACGTTTCAAGAGCATGCTCTCCCCTTATATGCAGTGCTGTGGCGCCGCTCTGAAAAGGGTGTTATGTCGGATGGCGGAGGGCAAGCTGAAGAAACCCCAAACCAGTAGAGGCCAGGCCAGTAAATGCAAATGAATAAATCTCTTTTAATAAAACGACCAATAGGCCAGTAAATGCGCAAATGAAAACAAAATCTCCTCTCTCCTCTAAAAACGAGGAGAAACAAAAAGAGAGAAAACACTAAGGAGAAAACGAGGGAGGAGAAAACGAGGGAGGAGGTTAAATCTACAGCAGCAGCAGCATCTGTCGAGAGCTGCCCTTTGATAGTCGCTCCTGGCGAGCGGTTGTATATAATGTAATTGTAATATCGATTGCAATCTAATAAATAGCAACGTATGTAATTATATGAAAAACAATTGGGCTTGATTTTTATATCGACCCTATAGGTGGTTATTTATTTATCGCTCGCACCATACAGGTATATTTATCCCGTGTTGTTCCTGGAAGACTTCCCGGATTTGATGACGTCAACGCATGGTGTTGTTCATACATTACTAGCGGCACCAGGCCACCACAATCCCGCTTTTCTTCTTGGCGGGGTGACACGGCAGCGTCTGAATTATGCAGCTGGATCGGAGACGAGCCACTCTTGGACCAGTGCCTCCTCATCGGAGCCTCCTCCTCGAAGCTGCATTATCCCGTGCAGATCGACATAGCTGGACACGCTACATTCGCAAATCTCAGCCCGGAGTCGACTGGCAACAATTAGCTTATACGGCTGTTTTATATACGCTTTTGGGGTCGGACATTTTTACTATTTACATAGATATGATTAATTCGAAATTTATTGAAGAAATCCATATGTTACTAAAGCTAGCATGTCATCTGCAACACCGCACTTTTTTTAATAGCTTCCAATTCGATGTTAACAAATCATGTTAGAACCAGTCCTGTGATTGGTTTAGCTAACTGAAAGTTCTAGTTCGCAAATAACGATGTTCATCGATGACTCTTGAATCGGAAGCAAGAAAATCAGTCTTTAGTATCTTGAGATTTTTGGTGGACGGCCTAGCACATAGGAAAAGAAACCTCGAGCCTCTTTCAGAATAATACCATTGTGACTGGTAAGGTTTCGGCACGAAGATGCTATACTGTCTTCTCGTTTTTTCGAAGTAACTGGTTACGCAAATAGTCGTATTTGACCACGCATTTCTGATATCGATTGTTCCTGCTAGGGAATCTTGTCGTTGCCAATGGCAGATTTTCTGAACGACTGTCCTCGTAATTGATTTTCTTCAAATATCCAGTCAGAAAGATTAATTAATCTTTCGAAACTACACCTACTGTTGAATACAAGTTTTCGAGATGTTTCAATTTTCGTTACAATTAGGTATAGTAAGGCACTGGTCCTACTCGCTGAATCAACTGCAACAAACGTATAAAATGTATATAAAAAAAATAAGTATGTCGCATAATTATGCAATAACGTAAGGACTACTGCGCTGTGTATGTTAGGTATCTTAAAACAGCAACTTTGACACTCGTAGTCCAGATTAGCACTAAACGATTAAGTTCCGAAGTATGCGTAATGAAACTGAAGAGCTACTAAGGTCGACTGTTTACATAATCGATTATTAGAAAAAATGAAAATAAATAAAAACAACAAATAACAACCAAGGTACAAGTGTAGCCAAAGCCGTACCAACCGAAATCGTGTTATTGGGGGACCTTTGTAATTTCTTTGGTAAGTGCTAGGGCACCTACCACAACCTATTGTGACTATTGTGTGAAAGTTTTTTTGCTTACAATCCAAGGATCCTCATTCTGGGGCAATTTACATTACACGTTCGTTTAAGGGACCATGATTCAGATGACTTTTTTTTTTTATCTTAACGCATGCGCAGTTAAACTATAACTAACCACGATATTCCTCGCACGCATATGGAGTAGGTGGTGATTCAAACAAGCTCGAAAGAGCCTTGAAATGTAAGTTTTAGGAGGACACATTTCGGAGCTAATTTTTAGAAAAAGCTATTTTGAGGTTAAGTTCTCAGGAGAACTAATCTTACGGCTATGAGAATTTTTCTTCCAGTCATCCTAACGCTGAAGTAGCTCCTGTAGTAAAACGTATTTCTTGCGTGAGTTGGATAAAAAAAAAAAATAGAAAAAGGTAAAATCATACTGCCATCGCTGTAAGCGAAGCTGACAAAACTCCACGTTAAGTAAGTCACAAATTAGCTGAAATGACACAGCAGCCAAGATGACAGATTAAGTTTCCTAGAAACGACCCAATTACATGATTAACTACCCAACTAGGTTCAATTAAAAAGTTACAATTGCTCACAAAGAGTGAAAACTAGTACCTACAAAAATGATAATTATAGTTACCATAGAGTGCATATTTATTGTATCACATAGTAAAATCACACAACAACTGTAATAGGAAGTCGTAAAATCCAGCTTTGTCGTAAGACATCCGTCGTCGCATTTCATGTTCCGACATATTATTGGAACAATGCAATACATCATATTGCAACCTCGGCGGTTCAGAGCTGTCTCCCTGTTGATTTTGTCATGCAAATATGTCTGACGGAGCAGACGCTGATAGTAACATCTATGAACAACAAAAACAACTACAAACTTAAAGTAAAAGCTTAGAGCACAATCAACGGAAAATGGAAAATTAAATTTGCACGAACGATTGTAATAATCAAGAAAAGCTGAATCGTGACATAATAAAGAGCTTCGAAAGTCTACATCGTCGACAAATCGTCATTAAAAATATATACGAATTCAAAAAAATGCAGCGACCCGCGACGCATTTAAACGGGGTAGCTTTACACGAATGACAAGGCCGTTGTGAAGCGATACGCAGGAGGAACGTTGTGAAGAAGAAGAAGAACGTAACAGCGACGAGGTAAAACAATGTCGTCTCTTACCGACTCTGTGCCGTCTCCATTTACCTAAAAATGTGTTTCGGCTTCGGGTTTTCGATCACTGTCCATGCAAAGCTTGTTAGCGGAGCCGCTCGTTAATACCAGAGCAGTATGAACTTGTGTTATGAAGAGTTCAGCCCTGACCATTGCTTGTTTGTCAGGTAGCCCCGTTCTTTCTTTTGGCGTCTGGTATTCCGTAGATGCCTCCATAATTGTCGTGGCTCCTTTATCATTTCGGTGTTATCATCGTCATAATAATGATGACAATGGCATGCTTTTCCCTGTTCTGGTCCTGCCTTTGTTTAGCACATCATATGTTTGAAATCGTGGTTCTTTTTGCCGCCACTCTACGAGCGTACATAGCTTCAGACTGTTCTCGCGATGCGGCTGCACGCATTTCTTCCACGCACTTTGTTTTGTTTTCCTATTTCCGTCTGTGATAATCAAGTTTTGCTACAATGGCCGTATCTTCGCGCTCAGGAATCTCGCTTCTAGATAATTTGAACTGACACTGGATAATAGTAGTGATCTAAGCACCTCGGTGTCAGACATGTATACGATATTCATACAAATAGACTAATTCAGATTTCTCGGTTAGTTAATTAGTTTGTTAAGCTGTTCGAATGACCCACGTTTTCATTACCTATTTACTCTTTTGTGTCGACTGTAGTAGAAATTTCGTTTTGAAGTGGCAAAAGTTAGTCTACATCTTACTGAACAAGTTTGATTGAACTTAACCCTGCCGGTTCTATTCTGACGTAAATATACCGAAAAATCTATTCACAAATTTTTACTCGTAAGCACTGCCTAAACACACGACGGCAGTCTAACACGTAACCACTTGTCTGTATGCTAACATAACAAGTGTTTCTAGATACAGGTTAAGAACAAAACATTTTCCAAATAAATGTGTGCACAACAAGTTCGACTAAAAAAGTCCAAGTAAGCTTTTGTTATTTTTATGTTATTAAAAAAATCCAGAATCTTCTTGCGGCCGCTGACGAAGGGACTCACATTGTGAACACTTTAGAAACTAACAAAAGGAGGAAGCGGATAGGGTGTTCCGTACAAAGTCGCCTAAAGCACAGTCCTAGCTACATGTAGCTTCTAAGCAGCCTTGATGCCCCGTACGGTCTGACAATAAGTCACAAAGAAACTGTAACGTAACTTGAACGAATAATTAAAAAGACAACAAAAGTGGCTAACTCTGGGGCTTTTCCTGCAAAAGGGCGTAGCTCTGTGTCAGTACTTGGTACTATCGCAGAAACTACAAAAAGCGAAATTTGCCAAACTTAATCTTATAATGAAAAAAAAAATCAGTAGCTAGCTAAGCTTCATCATTTACTTTGCGCGTAAAAAAAAAAAGAAAAATTATTATCTTTATGTTAGCCAAAATAAACAGGAATTCGTTTTGCGCAAAAGCCCTTCATATATATGTTCTTAGATGGGTACCGTTTACACTTGGTAACTTGTTCTGGCCCAACTCTAACTCGCAGTGTTGAACAGATGAAACGGCAGACATGACCCGAACATAACGTATCCATAAAGTAGTAGGATTTTACGCTAAGTTTGCAATAACATGCATATATAATCTCAAAACTTTACCGGTTCCTCTAACCAGGTTGTGGTTTTCGAAGTTGGATCTAGGCATGGATATTTATGTCCGGTATGAATGCAGAGGTCCAGTCAATAATTTTTTTTACTAAATTGTTTTTATTTCATGTTTAACCCTTATATGATATTTCTATGTATGACTATTTGAAACCAGTCGCCTAGGAAAAGCAGGCCCAGTATGACTATTGAATTTTCTATCGACTGCATGTATACAAATAAATGGAAGCTGCATATGAATCGCTTTATTTGTTTTATAGCTATTATTAGTAAAATGCAGTCTTTTTTTTTTTAAACACTCAGTTGAAGGAATCTAGGATTGTAAATTGATTTGTTTCGCGTATTCACACGTGCCTGAAATACCGGTTTCAATCGACCACTACAACCAGCGCACCTTTTGTCGAACCCATGAGCTAGTAGAGTTAGAATAAAAAAGAAATAGATAAAAATAAAAAATCAACAGTTCAACAATTCCTACATGATTCGTGATCTTAGACAGTTTATTTTGTCATACTTTTTTTTGGCAAAGGCAACACATGTGGATACAGGACGCCTTCCTTGATAACAACAGTATAATGTTTATTGTATTTTAGCTAATATGATCATATATCTAAAGCATCAGTCCATTAGCAAGTATCCAGAACTATGTGACTGCATCCTACAGTAACAATCCAGCAACACTGGACTCTTCATCCTTGAAGACTCTAGGGAACCAAGAAATCGAAATACTCCGTGATCATTTGTTCGATTGTATTTCTGTGTTCTGTGCATAACTGCCTTTTGAGATCGGAATAGTTAATATGAATACCAAGTATTTTCTCCTTAATGCCGCAGGACAAAGACGTCTGTTGCATGTCTTCCGATCCTATCCGTTCAGTTTTTGCGTTCGGTCCTCAGTACATGTGGGATGCATACGAAGGTATATGACGATTCGGCATGCTAATGTAGGCCGTATTACAATGTGTTTCTGTGTTAGAAATATTTATATACATGTAGAAGTAATAATAATGATAGCAATAATGTACAATAATAATAGTATCTCGTAAATATCTGTATAGTTCAAATAGAGCGAGATATTAGCTTATATCTGGAATATTCGGCGTAATAATATTGAAGAGCTGTAGGTAGCGAACTGTTACTGATTGCGTATGTCCGATACGATGGCCATTGTATAGAGACTAAAAGTTTACGTTCGTATTGGCTGTGCGTAAAGCGCGCGGCGTAGCATTATAAATGCTTACAAAGCAAGTCGAACAATCCAGAGTTGATGTTATTAGCATTTTCCCTCTGTCAGAAATGACGGCTGCGGTCCGAAGCAATAAAGAAGGGAATATAATAAGTAATATACGCTGCCTCGTACACATGAGCCTCAGAGACGAGACGTGCCCAGCTGACGTAATTGCAAGCTTAAGATCTGACGAAAATAAGCTGTGGGACTTTTTTTGGTGTTTAGCGGCCACGGCACCGTTAACTCTAATGTATTCTAGAAGTATTCTAATGTCGTAAATAGTAATAGTGATATAAGATGTTGATCTTTTTTTTTTTTTTTTTTTTGCTTTTCAACTCGAAATATAGAAAATCGCTAGATTACTGTGTGTTTATATTACGCTCGTAGCACTATGCCACAGCTAGTCGAATGATCAAGTGCCCTTCCTGGGCCCTAAGCGAGTGCGACCATTATAATACCGCAAAATGCGAGTCGTCTGAACGCTATACAGTACGCGTATGTACAATAAAGAAAAGCGCATTAATAAAGAGAGCTACGTTTATATATATGTACAGCCTATTGCTACTGCTACTATTATTAAACCCCGTTGTCGGCGTACGATATATTGCGGTACGTGAAACGAAACAAACAAGGTACTATTAATAATGGGAAAATTGCTTCTCCGCTAGGTGGCGCCAGTAAAAATGTTATTCATGCGAAAGCCTCATAGTTAGCTATGTCACATTTGTGACTACTAGTTAAGTACACATAAGAATTTATGAACGAGAGAGAAAGTTGCAATCAAATGTTTAGCCGTGTTCTGCTCGGCTTGCCTCGTGTTCCCCGATCGGTTCCTGATACATATGGTCATGCCATGAAGACTGATTCCCTATTATCACTCTGACTAACCTGATTTCCTCCTGTTGAAATCAAATTGCGTAAGCCATATATGCGTTATTCTATACTTGATAAGATAATTGTCAATGAATAATACTGTTAGAAGGTAGCTGATAGTTATCTGTATGTCGCTAACTGAAGTTGTTCCATGCAGGGTCGTTCTACAGTCGATCGTTGTAGTTCATATAAGTTATGCTAAGTAAATTGCTGCCTGTTCGTATTGTAGGTGTTAACCATTTTAACTGTAACTTCCATCTGAGCTGCTTGTGGATGGTGCAATCCTTAAAATTTTTGTTGCATTTCGTCGCCGATCGTTTGCGTAGTGAAATGGTTCGGCTAGACGTGTCAGTTCACTCAGATCACCTCAGTGTTCTCAGATAGACCATTATATCATGTTATGTCTATGCTACAAGAAGTGACTGTTGAATTTGTTTCCGCCATGTTTCTCATCATCATCTTCTTCTAGCCGTAACGATAATGATAGGAAAGATTACCAATTTGCCTTGTAATAGTTAATACTAGTAACTAGGCTTTCCTTTCGTTCGAAATCGTACAAACCAGCCAGGCATTAACATTTGGCATCGACTACAGAGCTTTTGTTAAATGAATATCTAGAGAAGCAAGTTTAAGCTTGGACGTCATGCTTACCATTATTATTTCTATCGTTATCGATTGCAATCACTATTATTAGGCAGAGATATATTGCTCTTACAATGGAATCACACGCAAGACAAGAAGACGGTAGAAGAAACGCCACGGTGTTCAATAAGTGAAGAATTACGTTATTTAATTGCTAAAATCAAACTTACTTTTTATAGGTATATTTATGTCTGTGGGTGTGTGTGTGTGTAGTGTGTGTGTGTGTGTGTGTGTGTGTGTGTGTGTGTGTGTGCGTGTTGATGTAGAAACTCACGGCTACAGTCCATCATTCTGGTAACTAAGCACATAACATAATGACATATGTCACAGAAAACCTGTTTTGTTTCCATATTTAAGTAGAATGACATATGGCGTGAACATAAATAGCAAATATAAATACACAACAATACAATGCTTTGCGGAACAGCATTTTATCATAACGACTGTAGGGTTAATTGCCGCATCCATTACGACGGGGCGAAGTTTCACAGGCGCTGTACTTCCTTCCGTATTTCGGAACTCAAACAGTTATTGAAGAGGCTACCCAATGGCCCGGAAATAGATCTGAGCACAACGTTTAATATCTATAATATGACAAGAGGAAAGGATGGCAACAGGAATGAGCTGGTGCGTGCAAGAGTACATACGGTTTGTATGCATGTACGTAAGATTTGCATAGCCATTTTTGGCATAGTAATACAAGCTGCAACAAAAACGCTCGTTCCAATCTTCATTACCTATGCAGCAGATCCTCTAATTTGATACTAAACATAGCCAATAATCGCAAGGAAAAATTAAGTTTAGCACTGTTATCTTATAGCAGAGCAAAGTTTCTGCAAAGCTTAGTAAACAAGTTATTGTGGCGTATCGTATATGAAAGTGCCATTATCACGAACCGACCTAGGACACTTTGCCGTTTTCGTTAAGAATATCAATAACAATCCTGTGATAGCTGCAAAGCTGCGTCTCGTTGCTGCACTATGTAAGGCAGGACGCCAACTATCAAATTGCTACGGCGTCATCAGCTGCGTGCTAGCATTACTTACTATAACTTTCATTTTCACATCGATACCGTCAATTCAATGTTGTCGTCTTCGTGGTTATCATCATCATCAGCGCCATCGCCTAGCTTTTCATCTGCATGTCCGATTTTCTCACTCGCTCAATTCTTCTTCCCCGACCGAAACGAATCCTACCGCTCCTGTCACATCATTATGCCCCCGAATCCCCCATCCCGCCCAATAAGATGTTTCTCTACTCCTTTATCTTCGCCTTCAGTATAGTTACTTTTATAATTAGACTAGAGTTTAGGTGTCTTTCCGCCCTCCGTTGTATGATTTGTAGATATATTTATGTCATATATATGTATGTGTGTTTGCATGCATCTATAGGTGTCTTTTGTTGTTTACAATATTTTGTTGCTTCGTGCATTACTAGTTTTGATATTTAGTCGGAATTATAGTTATCTTAGGACGGTATTCATCCTCGGAATATTGCCTTTAACAACAACCGTCATACACACGTACTTCGTGTGGGACAAACAGACTTTTTGTCTCTCTCTCTTTTATAGATTATAGGTTTTTTTTAGTTACATCGTTAATAGCATTATATTATCGCCGTCAGCGTTTCCTTTATGTATTTTAATATTAGTCTATTTTAAAGTGTAGTGTTGTTCTATCACAGAATAAAACTGAGAACGTTGTCAAGTTCTCGTCGATGTGACAACGCTCTGCCCCGCCGTTTCGTGGACTAAGTACATCGTGCACCTGGATTTTCCTGGAAGCGTATTTTGCCGCAAAAGGCGGGAACTTTCGTCGTATTCTACAAATAGCCTTCTCATGGCCTATCTTAAGGCGAGTCCGGAGTCGCTAGAGGTGCTCGGAGTTCGGCATCATTATCGTAATCGTTTCTCAAGCTAAATCGTACTTGGTTTGCCTTCGAGGGACTGCCTGGACTTCGAAGTGAAGGGGAGATGCCTGTAGCGTAGCCATTGGCACCGTTTTTGATGATCACCGATGTATTGAGCGGGACCCCATTTATTACGATTGACGACGAACGCGACGATTGGGGAGGTCCGGTCGATAGAACTTCGTGTTTTCGCCCGAGGCATGATTGCGTTTCTGGGTCCCGAAGCTCACTATGACTGTCCTTGAGGTCACTTTCACAGCCATCTTCTGACTCGGTTTTACATGCGCATTTCCATGTCTGTGCCACAGGAATGACCAGGACACCGGAAGCTAGTATGCTCAGTCCGCTAATATAGAAGGTCGTATTATAAGATCCTGTATAAAGAAAAAAAAAAATAAAAAAGTTAGAGTGAACTTATGAAAATTCTTAGCGGTACCTCGACAATAGCCGATATGATTCACAATTGTTGTTTGCCAAATGTTCGCTAGAAAATCAGTAATAGAAGACGAATGGAAAAACAAGCCACAAAAAGAATCATAGTGTCGCGTGTGGCTTCTTCTACGAATAACCAGAGCCGGTAGCTGAAATTCTTTCACTATGACGGATATGTTGACGAAAAAACCAATCCGTTGAAGAGAAAAATACAGATGCTAACTATGTACAGCCGCTTTTCCCTTTACGCTCTGACAGGATACATCGATAGGCTAAAGCTGACTATTAAAGGGACCTGTCGAAAACAAGTGCTTTCCTTCTTGCCATCTCTTACGATCATCATGTTCCGCTTACCGCTGATATCATAGAGCCATCCTGCGATTGGCGGTCCAATGAGGCCAGCAATGCCCTGGATGAGCAGCAGAAGGCCATAGGCGCCAGTAAAGTTGTCGAGCGATATTAAGTTGACGACAATCTCTGGTACAAGCGTATAGTTAGCAGATATCGTGAACCCGTAAATTGCTGAGGCCGTAGCCAGCGGAAGATAGGAGCTGAACAGCGGTATTGTGGCCACACTTGCACCTGCTACTATAGTGCAAAGGGCATAGAGCAAGCTCGGGTCTATCCAGGGTTTATCGCCGACATAGCCGACGATGACAACGCCGAGTGTGTTAAGTACGCCGACAATTGAGATGATAAATGCCCCGGACCCTTCCTGGATCGAAGGTAGCGAAGCCGCGTGATCCGGGATGTATACATACGGATTGTCCACACAAGCGTTTAGGAGAAAGTTTGACAGGCAGAATAGTGCGTACCTGTTGAACAGAGACAGTACACGTACGAGGGGTTGTCAAGCTGTCAATACTCTTGTTGAGTCGCCGACTGTAACCAGGTGTGGAACTCCTACATGCTATAGTACAAGGAACTTTAGATACTCCCACTACAGATAATTGCTTTAAAAATTACAAAAATATACTTAATTTTATTATATTTCGCCGGCGTTGTTCAGTCTACTAATATTCGATAGCAAGAACGGGATGAAAAGCATGAGATAGAGGGAAGGCAAAGTAACTGAGAGGCGAAAAGGTTGCACATCTTAGGTACCAGAAAAGGTGTGTTTTCGAAGATCGCTGTCCTCTGGGGAAAAGGCAACGATTTGTTCGATGACTTTCGGAAATGGAGGCCACAATTAAAGGAAAACCGGACCAAAAAAGACGAAGAAAATGTATCAAGGCTGCTGGGAGAAACGACTCGGAGGAAACGGACGTACGAATGTATTATAGTAAAGGGAATAGTAATCGTAATAGCTATGGCAGAGGGAGTTCCCCATTACGCTATACCACTGACGCTCGCGGCGACATCAACCACGCTGTTGATGGAAACTCGAAGCGCGAAAAAGAAATAAACGATTTCCCAGCGACTGGCTTTCTGCCTACTACTACACAATCGTGTGCATAAGAACATTCGTATACTACATTTGTCGGTCATGTGTGCGACCGATGTTTTGTGTATGAAACAAGGCGCTCTTGAGTTGAGTGCAACACTAGGAAAAGACTTTTGCTTTTGAAAGGGCACTTGTACTCAAGACTATACTGTCACTCACTTGAAATTCGTTAATAGTCTGACATCCATCATATCGCATACGACGTCTTTCAGATCCTTGAAGAATTCACAGGGACTAGACTCGCTTTCGTTGATAGTCGCCATTGAATTTCGGTAGATATTCGGGCAGCTAGAAGCCTTGAGACGGTATCTAAAAACGCATACAGCACAATGTCAGATAAAAGCAATCTAAACCCGACAGCATTTCCGTATGTTATCATGTCTCAACAACGATACCCTATATGACCATTTTTCGGACGACAGAATCGTGCATGATCAGCCCTCGTACCGGTCAGTCCTAAAAATACCAGGGTTTTTTTTCTATCTACTCAAGGTCCAATCATAGCCTATATCACCTGATTTAAATCAAACAACGATTCCATCGTGTTACCTTCATCAACGTAATTTCTTTTTTTTTTTTTTACCTTTTAATATTGAGCATGGCTCCCCGGTAGGTAAGCGAGCCCCGCTGCAATCTCAAGTTGCGCAGATAGGCCGCCGAGTTTGCCCGGTCCCTTGGCAGGGACAAAGGCCCGAAGCTCGCCTGTCTGTGTTGTCGCAAACTTGAAGATTTCTTTGTGGTGCTCGCCGCAGTGGCGCAAGCTAAACTATTCCGTGCGGTTCCGTTACCGCCTTCGCAGCCATAGCGACCAGCGCTACTACTGCGGTCGATTAGGCTCGCTCCTTGGAGCGCCACGATGGTGTCCTTCTTGTTGAATGCCTCATGCTCACTACTGCAGCTGTTGTTCGCTTGTTGCTGGTGTTGATGTTGATCTTTGTTATTGTAACTGTTCGACTCTTGTCGTTTGCCACCAACAGGAGGAACGTCTTGTAGAAAAGGAACAGAATTATCGTGGTTTTCGGCGCCGGCTGATAAGCTATTATTAGCATCGCGCTTAACAATCTGCCGGGGTGACAGCGGTGTTTCTGTATGGTCAGTTACCCCCGAGTAGGGTAATAGTGAAGTCAGCAGGGATAATCCGGACCAGTCAGTAAACGTGATCGTCCTTTCCGGATCTAGGGGATTTCGTGCCAATGATGATTCCAGTGTAGCTGATGGAGATGATGGCGGCAGCTCTTCGAGGGTGCGGTTTTCAAGGATGGTCTTGATCATTGGAGAAGACTTGACCGTCAGGTAGGGATCATCATTCGGATTGTTCTTGAGCACGTCATTCCACAGATTAGGGTATTTCTTTAATAGTGTACTCAGGTGGCCCTTCTCCTTTGATGACATTTCGGTAAGCACCTGCGAATCGCGCATATATTGGTTAGAAAATAGAGTGTGGTGTCTAATATAAGCTAATTTCAGGAATAGTGTTGAGATTCTGTTGCTACGAAGCATAAGTCTCATTGACACTTACATGAAATCATAAGTTCAAAATATACATCGACAAATAAATTAAAATTTTTTGTTTTTATAAATGAGGTCTCTCTTTACGTTAGTTCAAACTTAAACACATTTACATAAAGTTTACATACAAAACAATCGTTCTGTCAATTCTCCAGATAGCAATCTAGAGCCACAACACACGACGAAACTGAGTAATACATTATTTTTTTCCTTTTTCCAACGAAGAATTATAAACATTTCCACACGTTCTTTTCCTGCTTCTACCTTCCTTCAAAATTTCGTATCCGTACCTGTTCCGGTAATCTTGGCGACTCATCCGATAAGTATGTAGGCAGCTGTAGCAAGGAGCTGCACATCCGACGGCCTCCTGCAAGGTGACCCGCGAATCCCCAGCGAGTAGGTGAGGGGCTACGCGGACCTGGATGGTTCTCATCGTCTCCATCTTCGCCATCTTGAACGTCCAGATCTCGCATCAAAGCTCCCGACACGACCATGTTAAGGAAGAAGCCAGCCAATATGAGCAGCGTACCTCGCCACATGAATACCTCGACAAGCAAATACGTTAGAGGGGCAAAGATGAATGTGCCGACTCCTGTCCCACACACCGAAAGTCCGGTAGCCAGACACCGCTTTTTCTCAAAGTAATATGCCACAATCACGATCGACGTCACGTAGCAGAGCGCCAACCCGAAACCGGCCAGCGAGAACGTCACGTATAGCAACGCTAATGAATTAGAAAAAAAGGAAAAAATGAAGCCAAGTGCTGCGAGCAATGAACCGGCAATGCAAACCCGCCGACAACCGTAGCGATCAGTTAGCCACGAGGCAACAGGGCCCGCCAACAACGGCATGGATAAGAATAGACTCGCTACCCAAGCGGCATGACCTTTGCCCACAGCGAAGTATGATGTCAAATCTGGCAGGAACAACCCAAACGAAAGCGAAACGCCGTCTGAGATCAGATTAACAGCAAACGAGGCTAGGACGACTATCCAACCCCAGCCGCCATCGGGGGGCGGACGACGAGTTTTGCGACGCGCTGCTCCCGATGACGAAGAGAAACCGCCCGATGACGACGAATTGTCCGAGTCGTATCGTGTACGCCGATGACCGGGCGTATTTGTCGGGCTCCGTGTCGACGGTGGGTCCATCCTATTGCTGCTGCCACCGTGATACTGACGGTGATGAGGGTGCTGCTGCTGCTGCTGCTGCTGCTGTTGTTGTTGCTGCTGATGATGCTGATGCTGATTTTGTCTACTCTTCCCGTCGTGGTGCGGGCTAGAATGCGATTCGGCGGGGGTTTGGAGTTGCGGAGACACCAGCGCAACTGCTGTAGGTGCTGCTGGAATCGAAGCCGACGGTGGCGCAAGGAACGAGGAGCAGGAACTTGAGCAACTACCATTTTGCTGGAATAATTAAAATAAAGACAACCGCAGTGAGGGAGGTAAAGAGAGAGGATGGAAGACAAAACCAATTAGTACTCTGCAAAATGACCTATAGTGTCCCAGTTTTTTATGTATAGAAAACCAAGGACAGCTAATTTCGACAAGAACACTAAATCTATTTATATCTGACTTTTTGCATTCTAAGTTTTGGTGAAGTAAATTTTGGCTGCGTTTTTTTTTTTTTTTATTTTCTTAGCTTTTGATGCCAGTACTTCCACAATAAGGGCTTCACTGCGAGTGGAACAGGAGGTAAGATGTATTAGCTCTGATTTGTTGTATAGCAGATTAGTATGCAGTGATGCTTACAGGAACGTTACGCTTTGCAATTATAGGACCTCATGAGCTTTAACGATAATATGACTCACAATGTATGAATAATATTCTGTTCCACCACGGTTACTTCTACTGCCGTTGGTGTTAGAACCCAATACGTGATTACATTACGAGTAAAATTGGCCCAATGGCCCCAAGGTTAAGTCTAATTAACTTAAGCAACCCGGAATTCTCTTCCCTTCAAACTCAATATTATATGTTTATATATTAGTCGCCATATGATGCTAGCGACAAATATAGTATAGCGACAAAAATAGTAAACCTGTAGGATCTGACAGACTATTTTTAGTACACCGTGTCGAAATTCCAGCAGTGTTTTGTGTCAATCTGTCAGAACATATTGTGCGGACAAACGTATTAAAATCAACCCCCATGGTTATGGTGGTCGACCCAGTCGGCTCTGGCCCCTAAGAAACTCTGCGTGATTTGCTACACATTCGGCGTAAATAACTAACGTACGCACTAGTGAAAATCTTGTGAGAAGTATGTAAATGAGCGGAATATGTTCGACATGAAATTGAGGTGGTCGCGAACCTGACCTGCGACAGTATTTCAGCTACTTTTTTCCAGCTGTGTAAGTTGATAGCTTGACAATATAAGAGTAGCAGACGAAAACAATGAATGGTTGGTCACAGAATGGTTCGGGGCCAGAATCTGCTCCTCGAACTATTTCGTCGACATGGCGCCGTACTTTTTATTCGAGCTATTGCCTAGAGTTGTACACTTTATACTGCAGACGTTACAACCCCAGAGCTGGGTATTTTACTATCTTTCTCACTTTGTGCTTCCTAACCAATAATTCTCGATGTCGTGACCTACAAGTCTAGCAGAGGTTCATCGAAGCTTATGATGACTATCACTGCCTGGCCAAATGCAGCTAGATACCTAGGAGGCGGTGACCTTTGCGAGACGCTTATATCGAATACAATGCCAACTGGCTCGAGAAAAGAAACAACGGAGCCTCGCTGAACGTGTACAGAACAGATGGGCACAGAGAGAAATGAATACGTGGAAGCACTGTAGCTGGCACAGAAAACGCGCGGAAATTTACTTCAGGGGGGTTCGTTACGTGACGATGATAATAACTGGAGCCAACCCTGAATTAGGGAAACGCGGATCAGAACAGGAAAATAGCCCAGTTGACCTGCATCAAGAAAAAAAGTATTTAATTTCATACACAGTAAAAACTACACATGAATATTCTGTATTTATCTACGTTTCTTGTAGTCGTCTGGTTTCTTGCATATTACATTATCTCTATCGTATGTAGAAAATTTTAAATTATTTATTTTCGGCAGGACAAAGGTCGAGAGTAACGAATTAGCGGGTAGATAGGCCGAAATGGTGAAAGTATAGTCGTGCGGGCCACCTAAATGCCCAGATACCATTACGATTAATACCCAGTTCTTACCTGTTGGCGAGAGTTTTGAGGCGAGCTTTTGTTATTATCGCGGTTTAAAAGTAATTGTTCTAATTCACGACTCGCATGGTCTCTATTTGATTCGTCGCATATCGCCATATTATCGAATTAATCGATGTATATAGATTCGATGTGCTGCCGCTGCTGCTGCTGCTGCCGCCGCCGCTAAAACTCGGCCTTGTTGCTTCTTCGAAAAATCGGGTTTGCTGTTGATTTGGATTGCTGCTAGTGCTAGGTCGATTGTCCCGCTTAAGGTACTTTTTTAACAAGTGGCATTCCGAACGGGCAATTCCTGCAAGAAAAAAAGGAACAAAACAGTGATAATTAATGACGAAGCGGAACTGATTAGAGTCATCAATAAAAGTGATGGCTTATATCTGCAAAGTAGGAGAAAGGACGGAAATCATTTGACGGAGGAATGGACGCAATTTTCAACTTTGCTTTTGCGTCCCCTTCGCCTTTTCTCCTAGAGAATAGTATCTGCGCATGTCAACATAGCAGAATCCTGGGCCTATTCAATGTTTCGTGAAGTTAAGTAGCGTCTGTGGAGGGATAAGGTGAATACATGACTCTTTTGCGTCAGTTAAGATGCTAGGTGCTAAGGTGCTAGATTCCTGTGCCAGATGCCTAAAGCGGTACAGGTAGATATGCTAAATAGAATTTAATTACGATTTGGCACTATAACATAGCCATCTATTTTGTCGAATACAAAGAGATGAACAATTCCCGACATCGTGACTGACAATTCGAAATTCTGCAAGGTTTGAATCGATGGAGCTCTACGCACTAAATAAATCATTGACCCAATATGGATTTAGCCAGCTTGATTTTTTTCTCTGCTTTGACTTTTTTCAGTTCTGAACTTGAACTTTCTGACTATAACGCGCTTCCGAGAGCTTCTAGAAAGATCAGAATAGTCAACAACATTGGGAGGAACGCATTTTTCTATATAAATAATAAAACTAAGTTATTAAGCACTTAACGACCTTTAATTAATCGACTTCGTTACACGGCCCATAGGCAGGGTATGAGGCAAACTTGCGCGAGCGGGTAAAGGAGACCATTCAGTTGAATAAGTAAGTATTCTCTTCAAACGCGGCAGTGTAAGATAATCTAGTGAAGCTGGCCATCTATAGAGAAGCACAGTGACGTATAAGCCTGCACGTATGCTTCTTGATAGGCACATCCTTATATAATGCATAGGCATAAATTACGACGAATCGTAGCACGATGTAATTACGGCAGCTTACGGAGGGCGTAAGGCCCCTCTGGCCGCCAACGGAACATCTCTGTTCCAGATTCATTTAAGCGCTATTGAACCTTTCGAATGGAAGAAATACTGTAGGCCCTGATTACGATTAGGGAACGATGATTTATTACCCATATGTTACACAGCGGACTTATTTTTTTTATTTTCTACCTACAAAATGAACAGATCCAACTCAAGCAACGCTTGACGCTTACTAACATCTTTTACTGCATGCAGCAGTCTTTACCCAACATGATACAATACGTTCAAATAATTGCCTAATAATATTAACTAACTTATCTGACATAAACTTCTCGACATGTGTGATTGAACTAATCACAACTAAGTAACCATAATTAAGTTGAATCGTTTTTACTATGTCAGCCACTTACCGAATCGTGAAAACAGAAAGACGAATTTATTTGAACGGGCAATTCGCGCGGACCTCATCGGCGGAACTCCGTACTCCAACGTAAGCCGTTTCAGCTTCAAGCTGTGTTTGGCGCCACCGCAGCTTCCGCTACTTTTACAGTAAGTACCTAACGTGCTGATCACTGGTAAAAGTCGCTGGCGGCAATAATGCCACTGGTGACACGGATAAGCGTAATGGCGTTGATTGGCGTTGAGCTCGTTGCCTCGACCGTGACGGCGGCGGGCGGACATCCAGCTGAAGCCAGGCCCCCGAGTCGTCGCGTTGATTCTTCTGCCGATGCAAGGACCATGCACTCTGACGCAATGACAGCATAAAAAAACAAACAACAAAAAAGCAAAAAGAGCAATAAACATAATAATATTATTCAATTGGTAAAATAATCCATTTTGGTGTAGTAGTTCCGGAAGAACTGGTAATTTTAAATGCGTTCGTGACGTAGGTCAAATTAATTCTAATGGTCAGCTGCTTATGATTGACAGTCAAAACCCAGCCATTAACCGATCCGTTCGTTTAATTAACAATGATAATGTAAAAGGGAGCAACCAGCTACCGAGATTTATCGTAACCCAGCCTTCTATTTAACTGTTATATGGTAAATTTTCGTACCGATGGTGCTGGTCCCAGGTGACGTTTTGATTTACATATATAACATATGGCAACTAATTCGATTTGGTTCATCTTCAGCCTCTATCTTGTTCGGTTTGCTAGTCGGGTTTCTCTTCCGCTCAGCTGTGACTCACGCAACCGCTACTATTACAGAATGCACAACTTCTTTTCATACAGTGTATCCGGACGACGGCTTGAGACTTTCCACGCTTTTCCCTCGTGACCATTTGACGTTATCGGCGACCATTGCTGCCGCTTGTCCTAACAACTTCTCTACTGCATCGCAAGTTGCAACCACCGAACACTGTTTGCTCATATCTATACACTCGGTACTATATACAGGTAGCTTATTCTTCTACGAACTACTACGCGTTATCCACAATCGCAGATGTGTTACGTTTAGTGTCATAGTCGGTCTTCATGTCTAGCGAGCGTCGTCAGAACAACTCGCGGGACCAGTTACCCGTTTACAGCACAGCAATAGATCCCGGTTTGACAGTTTACTGTGAATTCTACGGTGATTGTTAACTTTAGTGACGACGGCGAACCTAAGGAAGTCAACGATAACAACAGCATCAGCAACTGATGGACCACAGGTTTAATGTCTGCTCAAGTGTTGACACTGAAGTGGCGTGGCTGCCACTCCAGTTCCTTCTTATGGTCGCTTACCTTAAGAGGCTCTTTTCAAGGCCAGGGAACAAAGGCCGGAGTAAGACAACAGCCGCCATCAACACATTAGCACAGCTGCGTCATATAAAAGACCTGGCAAAGAAGCAATGTATCGCCTCCTATCAAGTGAGTCTTTTGTTATGCTACATTAAGTCGTTGTTTAGCTCTGCCGCACTGGTCAGGTTTGGTGCGTGACGTCGAGAAATGCGCAGGGCCCACAATACCTTGCGGGAACTTCTACCGCTATGCCGCTGATCTGCATGATGCAAGCGTTGCTACAAATCAGTTTGCCAACAAAAGCGCTCGCTACACGTATTGACACAGCTACTGGCCATGGCCATTGTGGCCATAATGCGGACGAACAGATGATTGTCCGCCCCGCTGGTGCCCGCTGAGGAGGCCAACTAGCGCGTGTTCACAGCGCAGTGATTTCTCTTCTTAGTCTTCAGTGAATGGAATTGTTATACAAGCGTACTCAAAACAAAACACGATTTTAAGCTGTATCTTCGTAGGCTCATAACAATGCACGATGTAGATGGAACTTTAAGGCTGCATGCAAACTGTTGGAATCCTATAACCTCTAATGCTTTCCTAGCTGTCGCCACTATCGGTACTAATGTCCTAATGGCGGCCTTATCTACAAGCGAAAAAATTGGTCCACTACGCCTATAGGAATAGAGTCAACAGCGGACGATGAACAGGTTCGCCCTTGAATACAATTCACTGTGTTCACATGCCATATCTTGGCCATAAAATCGAAGGTGTATGCCCAGGTACCTCAGTTGGGAACACTTCTTTATAATGTTACGGTAAAATATGATAACAGCAAATGACAGGTACTGTAAAGAAACGGGTATCTCTGTTAATCGTGATACGGGCACAATGTGAGTTTATACTATCCCTCGACCGATTATTATAGGTCATGTGCCTTACGGATAAGATTATCTCTGCGTTGCTTACAGAAAAGTTAGTAGATGTAATCGACGACAAATACCTGTAGGAAAAAAGAAACAAGATTAAGTTCAAACATGTAAGAATCTAAATTTTGGATGACAATGAATAGAGAATTTTCTTAGCAGGCCCTTTCAACCTGCTGACGTAAAAAAGCCGTCGGAAAAGTGAACATTAATGTGCCCTATTTTTTCCTAAGGCATATCAATATATATTATAGTGCTTTCCACTCGGAGGGGCAACAGGATTAGCGCTACAGAACTGATATACTAGCAATCATGATATGATCGTTGCTTTATAATAACCTGTACTGAATTCGACCGTATAATTTGCAAAAGGTAAAGGCTTTAATGTTGTGATTGCGTATAAATATTCTGCCAGTGCGTAATTCTGGATAATGCACGAGCCTATGGACCTTAATTCAGGTAAAGAGAAATTTGAGACGAGACATCTTGGTAGGTCGACTTGATTAGGGTGCCCTGGGTCAAGTTCCAAATGTGGCATAGATTGCTGACTCGTAACTTATACAAAAGATAGTGTATGAAATTAAGTTTCCTTTTCAGCCCTATTATGTGTGAAAACCTAGGTGATCCATCTACTTTCTTACTGTTGTTGGATAAATCTTATTCTTCAGACTTAAACAGCACGCGGTCCAAACTCAAATCCAAAGGTAAGCTGGCCAGGCACGTAGCTTAGTATAGAGATTTTCAGTCCCCAAGGTTTTACGATACGTGTCTACTTCAGGCCGCCAGCCGAGCAGTTATCAAAGGGTTCTATGTAGGTCCCAGCGTTAATAACACAACCTTATTGCGATCCACAGGGATGTTCTCCGAATCGAAGCACTGCACAAAGCCGCGTAAGTAGATACGGTGGAGCCCCTGGGGCACTTTTCTGTACGTGTCGCTTGACTCATAAAGTCGTCCACTTCGTCGTTAAGTCCACGCCCATCTGTCCCCTCGACATTAGGCGCGGCACTCACAAAAATGGATTGTGACTTTAGGAGCCTAAACTGGCGATAAGCCCGAAACGGTTACTGACTGAAGCTCAAGTGTGAGCATGCAGGAATGCATCGCGCATTTAGCCGATACGCCCCATAATCTGCGTCTTGGCTTTGGCCAACAAAAGTCTATGCGGGATTTGTGAGAACGAAACTATTTGTGAGAAGCTATACCGCAAAGAGACAGCTAAGTACTGCAGCCGCAATGTATTAGTGCCACGGATGCTGCATGAACACGATTTTAGTCATTGATAATGTTAGTTAAAAATTGAGTCTTCTGTGTTTGACCTTCTGCCCCAGCCCATTCGATGGGAAGTTAGGATAGGTTAGTTAAATGATCTCGAACAGAAGCAAGCAATTATCAGTTGTTATTGAAAAAAAAAACTTCCAGTGACATACTTGATCACATTCAACGTATACCTGCACTTGACGTATAATTTTAATAGAATTTCGTTGAGTTAAAAACGTCTTTGTGTTTTATTGCTTTCAATCGTCAGTAGAGTATGATAGATAGTGATTAATGGTGATAGCCGAATTTTTCAGCAGAAATGTTCGTGTTTCATTGTTAAACTGCCGCTTTCAAATAGGTAAACAATGTATAGTCTATAATATAAATGACAAGCCACACATATTTACAAAATGCGCGCGTTTTCGTCAAACGAAACTAGGACTCCTAGTGCATTAACTAACTGGGCCTGCTTGAAACCATGAATACTCCAGCTGAAATTGCCGAAATTATCTTCGTGGGAAGAGGGAGTGTCAATCATTTATTCATTAGCTTTTCTGGGCTCGCCGGTAAACTGCAGCCAATGGATCTATTCGCCTTCTTTGAAAGCACGCACTGTTTTCGAGTCTCCTAGCCATCGGAACAAGAGAGCATTTTGTCGGCAAATGTGGCCATTTTTGCAACGATGGTACGAGTACAAGCCAACAAAGTTCATAAATATCTATTCGGCAATACGAATTATTTTCCTAAGGTTCAACGAGGCGAACTTATGATGATGAAATCGAAGACTGGATGACGCTTGCGTTTTGAGTAACACCAGCATAAAACCCAGCCCCAATTCACGCGAACCATCAGTAAAATGAAAAGAATATTAAACGGACGTCTTCAATTCGAATAGCATTCATAAGGCCGGTTTGTTCAGTGCAGTGAAAACGATGATCAACAAGCATTATTGTTTTTTCGGTGAACTGACATCTCCACATCCCTACAAATAGACTGCATGAAGTCAATGAAAGTATTATGAATGGCCTTCGGAGGGTCCTGCTTGTCCACGTACCCTTACCCTGCAAATACCAAAAGATAACTGCATTTAATCACTTCAAATTCACTCCAAGTCGAACGATATTCCTGCGCTTACCATAACATTTATTAATTTCCGTGTTTTTTTCGGCCCACCCAATTTTCAAGCAGTGTCGCATCGGCGAGCAATGCACGATCCTGGTGGGGTACAAGATTCTAGATATTAGTGCCGTTCGTAGCATCAGCGTCCAAGAATGACTTGAACTGGAAAGCTCCTATTATTTTCTCTTTATTGTTTTTGTAACTGGGATTAATTTTGTCTGTCCGATAGTAGGAGCGGCACGAGTTGTAATTTTGTTAGCAGATTAAGGTTTCCGTTATGTTCTGTTAATTTGTCCATTGTTGCGCAGATACCCTTAAAGGCCTCTTCGCTCCTTCGTCCTCACATATCTAATATTCTCTAACTCCCTTAGGCTAACCGTATCTCCTCTCCTGAGTAGAGATGTCACCTTCATCTGTAATATACCGGCCAGCCAGCGTTCAGCTTCTTCAACCATCAATGTTGGACAACGTTTAAGCTCATTAATATCGACGAGATGCCTAGCGTATGTTATAATAGCTAATCTTCTTAAGAAAGAATAATCTTTTTAGAAGAATTGACAAGCAGATTAGAGTCGTAGTAGAACCCGCAGCCTCCGTCGTCTCCAAGTCACGACAAACCAACTAGGCATATGACGTTACTCGAAGTGATTCATTTTATGTAGCAATCGGTTACTTATCGCTTGGGGGCAAAGATAGAGTTACACATCATGTAGTCTTTTAGCGCGATGTGC
Organism: Varroa destructor; assembly: GCF_002443255.2. Classification (NCBI taxonomy): domain Eukaryota; kingdom Metazoa; phylum Arthropoda; class Arachnida; order Mesostigmata; family Varroidae; genus Varroa; species Varroa destructor. The sequence goes on along the minus strand of NW_019211455.1, from coordinate 15,829,139 downwards.
GCCTGGCGTTCAGCTCCATCTTTACCCCCAAGCAAGGTACAGCCAATTGCTATAAAAAAAAAACAGATGCGGAGACTCGTTTTTCCCTTTAGCACCAGTACATCGACTCGGCTGTAACGCGTAGCACCCAATGCTCTCCGCATCCTCTACGCCTTCCCCCTCGGCAGTGAAAACTACTGAAGGCTGGAAGAAAACCTGAGGTCGAGGCCGACGCGAACTAGCAAGCATCTCTTGGATGGGCAGGGTCTAGGCCTGCCAGCTAAGCCACAGACGGTCTATCCACTCCGCTGTAGTCAAAGAAGGTCGAATACGCTCTTTTTTGACAACGGGCTGTCCGGCCCGGGATCTAACAGTCGTTGACGATGTTGAAGAATGACCGATCGTTGCACGCCGTGAGCCCGAATGCCCTATCCTGGTGTTCTGCTTAACAACAGGCACACATATTCCCATTGACCCTTCTATCCGCACATAAACAGAATTCCCTTTACAATCAAAAAGCAGAACGAGAAGCTCATGGGGTCGTCGACTAGTAATATGCCACACGTGTGGTCGAACGGCAGTGATGTAGACAATAGTTTTAGATACATCAGCCTGTTTATAATAAGATATGGACAACGTAACTGTATATATGTGTGGGTTCAATACAATATCGCATGTCGGTATAAATGCATGATCCTGTGATCGATCAACGTGTACATATCCATAATCAGGCGCAAGCAATACTATTGTTAAATGCTGTAACAGTCGAAATCTATTCCGATTGACTCGAACGACAAAAACACCCGTATTGGTGGTTCATTTAGGGGTTTTATTTTACACGAGGCAACTTTATATCTCCTCTTTTTACCTTCGTGTGTGGGGAAGTACGTGCAACGCGGTTTTTATTCAATAGGTACATAATATTGACGACACAAGTAAAGACCGTTTTGCTACATAGATCGGGTTAAACTGACCATTCTGTTTAAAAACCGTATCTGCAATTAGCTATTTGTGTACGTGTGTAGTATACCTATAAGAAACAGAATAAGTCTATTTACATAACAACCTCAAATATCTGGGCTGTCTATAATATGAGGCCGGAACCTTCTGTTTCGGGATCGACGATACTCTTCGCTGTGAGCTCAGCAGGACCAAGATTGACACTATACCAAATAACAGTCCCTGTACTGGCCATTGCTATTGTTGCTATCTTAGCTTTTGCTTGCCAATTCGTCCGTGGTACGACTTAGCCGGTCAGCACGGGCAACCATGTCGAGGCCTCTAGCGTGGTCGCACTTCGAAATGATATAGTACCCAGGTAGAAGGCGATCAGGAAAACATCTGACCATACCACTGTAGCTAGTAGCAAAAAAGTTGGAGAAGTTTGAAAGGAGACACAAGGCGCTTGCGACGTCCTTGCAGTGTCATCTACGATATACGGACAGAAGCATCTAAGCGAAGCTCGTAATCATCTCACGCTCAGCTGATGATATTGAACTTGCGAAACCAGCCACCGACCCCTCACATCGTCTGATCTATTGTGTACTCAATCACTATAATACCCAGATTCAAAGTAGGCGATTTACTGATGTCAAACGGCGGATGTCAGCAGAACACAGCACGCAACAGAAGCACGAAAATCCTTTTTCTGAGCATTAACAGGGACATTGTGCGAAGTGTGAGGTTTAGTATTATATGGTATAGAACGCAGGATATTTCATATGACTCCATAATGTAAACCTACAGATTAGATGAGGATATCTTTGTATAAACATTAACGGTTTATCTTTGCACAGAAATTATTAAGAGCTGGTAAAAACAGAAGTGGTGCGTTGTACGATATTAATCGAATCGGCAGTGGCCAATGAACTTTGTTACTGAGCAACCCCAGCTGCTGAATAATATTTGCATAATTATGTAATTTTTAGCTGTTTTTTTTTAATTCTATGTTATTTTTGGCGATTTCACTAGCGCAGCATAATGCTCATTTGCATTGCATTTACGTATTGTATATACATATATTTAAGAAAAAAAAAGGTCAAAATCATGAGCCGTTCAAATGTATAGCTATAATTCAGCTGAAATACAAAAAAGTTCAGTATGTGGATATGTAGCGGTATATTTGTCAAATTATTTTTCTTTATTTCAATATATTTTTTAGTAACTAACAGATTGTGGCGTCGCAAACACATGATTCTTACCGATCTCAGTGCTTAAGTTAGCAAATGACCTTTTAATAACTTTTCTCGATTTCGGGTCCTGGTAACAGTCTGTTAATTATCTCTTAGCTACAACAAGGTACCAGTCGAGCCTAAACTGATAGCGAGAAACAATAGGCCCTAAAAACATTTCTGCCGCAGCGCACGGGACGACAGCGAAGGTCGAAGGCTTCAGTTAATCTATTTTCCTTTATGAGGCTAAGTTCCAACAAAAATGCAGCAAAACAAAACAAAGCACATTGAAAAATTGTGCATTTTTTGCCCTTCGTTTAAATAAAAAGCTAGAAACAAAGCTATTTAAACGATTACATTGGTTCATGTGGAATAATTGTATAACGAAAGGTCTTGACGCTCCATCGAGAAACGGCTTTTGCAAATGAGCCGAAGGACGACCGACACGGGTCCAGATAACCCCTAAATGTTGACCGCTGTGAGACCAGTACGGTAGTTATATTTCGCCAGCTTGCGTTGGTTGTGTAATACAGAACCTATAGAAAAATACATAGCACAGTGTGACTTGATCGGCTCTTGCATGAAGATCGCGTCATTTTGCAACTACAGTGCCAAGGTTGAATTATATAAATTAATAGATGATATAATTAAAGAATAGTTCAATAGAGGAAATGCTCCTTAGTTCATCAGTTCTATGATGTCAACACACAAACCGATGCCATTTTAGTCCAAATAACAACAATAACAATGACCTTTATAAGAGCCCTTCGGCTCAGCCTGTGAGGAATCTGTTGATGTGAAAAGTTGATATTCGGACGCAAGCAGCTTAAGCCTGAAACGGTCTGAGAGAGGTCCTCATGGGCAACATACCCCTCCCTAGCTTTTCGCTCCGGTACATGATGCATTCCCTGCTAATAATAGTACTAATGGTCATATTGTGTTACTAAAAAATAATGCACGCTATGACTATCGCTATAGATTTTGCTCGTTATCGAATTAGGGTATAAGAACGATTAGGCGGAGCAGCATGACAACCGTTATACAAGCCGAATTCAATTGCTCGTTAAAGTGTTATTATACAGGGGCCATTTGTGTCTAGATAAACGTCCTGCACCGTACACAGTAGTACGCAAACAAACTCATCCACGTGTATGTACATACAATATATGCATATATCTAGTACTCAATCTAAATCGTTGACCGACGTGTATGGAGTACTCAGAAGAACGAAGTCCACATACGACTCAGCATCCAATTAATGAAAAACATCATCGAACATTCGCTGGCCTTTAGAGATGTTTTGTTGTATAAGCAAAAGCCCATTCATGATACATCACGAGTAAGGTGGTCACGATATCAAACATCGACGGCTTTCTTCTATACAACCCAGTAAAAAATGACACCGAAACATCGCGGACGATTTCAATTCAACACCGTGACTACCTTTGCCAAAAATTGTGGAACTTCCCGTTGATCTTTGTCGTACATCACTGTCGTATGCAGTCTACCGTTGTTCGGCGTCATCAGCCTCTTTAAAGGCAGCTCGGTTTCATTGCATATTTATAAAGCTTGGCGGATGGAAGTACGGTCGTGCCGATCTTACTCAAAGTACATAATCCTAAGAACATCTTTGACATTGAAATTTGCAGAACAAAAACCACTTTCGGATCGTCTCTGTTTACGATAAGGCTTCTTGACACTCAGGTAACGTTCGTGCTTTCAGCGTAATAATTTATAAAAGATGATAAATTGTTGCAGGAATCTTGCTCTTCTGCCATATTGGATAAAAATATTCTAATGATGTTTTTTGTCAGAACTCAGCTTCCAAATGACGCTGACAGCGACCCGGTGCAAGTCATATTATCTCAAATATATAACTTCAAAGTCACCTGGCCCTAGATACCATCGATACTTTTCAACTACCCAATATATAAGCATACCCATACAGTGGATTGGGCTCAATATACATCCTAGCTCGGGTCTCCTTTTAATGCGCAATAAAACATCTTGTTGAGGTATTTCGACCGTGCGGGTCGGCAGATATTAAATCGTTACGCCTTATTGCGATAAGGTTAATTATCGCAAACGAACAAGAGTGTTGACACCAGCCCTTATCGAGTGGGAGCATACTCTATCAGCAGGTCCTACCAATACTGTATCATCGTTAAATCACAGAAACATGATAGTATCTCACTCTTTCGATCCGATTCTAAATATTTAGCAAACATTATGTGTTTATTAAAGAGAATTCATATCAAAAACTACCTATGGTTTCTTAGTAATCTACCACGAACTTCTTAGACCTCTACTGGCAGTTGCAGATCCTCGCAGCTGATAGTCTGTCTGCAAACCATTCGTTCTGATTCAAACGAATGTCAAACTGGCCATCGACTGCCAACAACGGAGACAAATAGAGAGGGGACTTCAGATGCGGGTAAGGTTCTGTTGTGCGACGACTTTCATCACAATACTTTATCAATGAAAATTTCTATTTGGACTCGGAACCCAGCGTACGTGTACGAAAGCACTTCAGCAGTCCCCAATCGTTTCGTTCTCCGTGTATTTAGCCAACTACGTTCTGAATATGACTGACGTTAGCAGCTGAGCTTTGAACGTTCTACGCTATGCAGACTGGCTTCGTTAACGTCAGGATGCTCTTAGGAGACGGGCATAAGGTTTTCAGCACATAGACCTCGCTGAAAACCTTTGCAGTGACAAAATTTGCCTTCTAATGCACGGCAAATGTTGGCAATGGCATCAATCGAGCGGCTTTTTCAAGCGCTACTAGCTAACCTCCAGTGGGTTTTTTTGTACAGTGATGAGCATGCTTCAGATATTTAAACCTGTTTGACTATTCCATGTTTAATGGTGTATTATGTATTGCAGATACTTCATAGAGCTAAAATTACCATTCGGTTATCGAAAATTGAGTGTTATTAGGCAGTAAGTTGCTTTTCTTATTAGTTAGAAATTAAATTTTTAATTATAATAAATATTAACTTTAAGAACTTTTCCTCATGGTCTACAAAGATACGAATTTATTTCCTTCCACACTGATTAAAACCTTAGTTCATGTGAGTATATTCATCATGTTTACACCCTAGATCTATAAAGCCCACACTGGTCTAGCGGATCGCGCAGCTTGAACCCTGTGTATATATTGCCAGTTCAATTTCGAAATGACTGTTTACCTATAGAGCCTATAGAAAAATACTAACTTCTATTGGTGAGTTCTTTTTTACCTATTCGGAGGCTTCCAAGGCCTAATTACATCATCCACTACACACGAGTATGTTTGTCGCTTTATTCAGAAGTTCAGTGTACTTTTTCTATAAGAATTTTACTACTACCCTACGCTATTTCATGCGGTTTCGATAGCGCTATACTAATGAACCCTATGGTAAAAAGACAAATTAATTTCGAACATTTATTTCAATAGAAGTTTCATTAGGATTTTTGTAATTTTTTTCAGAGAGGAGCATAGATCAAACTCGCAGGCCGAGCTTTACCCAGTGTGCTGTAAAACCAGTTGCTCAAAGAACGTCTTGTCTACACTGCGCTGGTGACCCCAGTTCATCAAAAATCACCTTCTATCAGGTTTTCATAAAGAAGTCTTCACGAGGACCATGAAACATAGTTCATACGGATCAAGCTAAAAAAATGAAAACAGTTCATTGGAATATACGATCCGTTAACGCGATATCGGTACAAAACACATAGCTAAAACGAAAATGACGTTTTCTGAAAATCATTTGTCCAAAAATCAATCAATGTATTTGCACAAAATGCCCCTATATAAATTGCATATTAAACCCATTGTTACTATAAGTCTATGCAGATGCACATTTCTCTATAACAAAATTTTATTAGACCATGCTTGAAATAGGCACTGCTCGCTCGTACGCCCACCGACAGTTTCATTGGAATAGCGATTATTAATTATCTGTTTCCTCCGTGATTACTCATTTTATTACTATCATTATTATCGTTACTATCAGAAATTATCATAATTATACCCTTTTCGCAACCCTTCAGAAATCGTCGAACGTGTCCTCGCACTCCCGTCCAATTCTACAGTCGATGTAGATGTCGATATACACCCGTCAAACATCCGGGACACGGTTCGTACTCAGTTTTCGTCTCGAGGATGACCGAACACCGGGCAGCTACAGAACGGCGACTCATTAGTCCCGCGAATCGGAGCTCTTCTAGTTCTTCACCAGCCCTTTGTTTCTTCTACTTCTTGCGCGTACTGCACTGGCACGTAGGTGTGAAACCAGCGATAATTACACTTCGCCGACAGACAGCCAGTGAGACCGAGTTTCGAAAGCATTTCGAAGTCAACTCTGGCCGAGACAAGAGCAAGGGGCATACACTCATAATTCCGATAGCCTCGGATATTTTTTATATATAGCACAAGGCATTTCAACGAATGTACTATAAACCGAAGCCGGAAGTACGACGAACGGAATGCTCGAGTGACGTCGCCCGTCGTCGGCAGGTCTGGGGCGAGGCTGATATGGGGTTGTAGTACTGATTTTAAATGGCACGACGGTAGCAATGGCGGTAGTAAAAAACGAATCCATCAAAGAAAATAGACGCCGATATATCGATGGACTTGATGCTCCTGTAAATTTAGTTTCACTGTCTGTAATGTACGCTCGAGCTCATAATTCGAGGGGAATTACCGTGCGGCTGCTACGTCTTAATATTAGTGTGAAAATATATATTTTAGTGATAAGTTTGATTTAGCAGTAGAGCGTTTCCCCGAATCGCGCCTATCCTAATAGAAACATGATCCTAATAGCGTAATCAGAATATCTGTATTTAAATACACCAGCGTTATACTATATTTAGACATAGTAAGTTATGAGCCATAAGTAAAGTAAGTGTAAATAATTTTTCGCCGTAAATTACTTGTTCATTTAATGATTTATGTAGCTACCACTGGTCTTGCAAGCCGAGCAGAACTATAAGTAAGGCATAACAACTAACCAAATTGTTTTGAAGCTATTTTCAGCGACTCTAACGCCATACCCCTTGTTCCGATAAGAAGTGATATTTTCCTAATTATCAGGACGTACAGGGAATAGACGACACTGTTACGAATTTTTTTTACGTTGCCCCATTTATAAACGCTCCCAGCACGGCATTGTAAATGGCTACTGTGTGAACCTTGATAACCCTGGATGGGCGAAACCGCTGCCTGCCATCAATTTCTAAAAAACTGATAGGTCACTTATTTTTCTAGCGCGATTCGCATCGTTTACTCTGCGAGTCGAAAGAAAACTTCGAGCTTATTAAAGATTATAGATCTTTAAAACTAAGACGTGTTTAGAAAACATAGACGTTTTAGCTAAAAATGACAGCTCCTATTTTCTCAGTTTTAACTTACGTTCGCTTCAGTGGTCTAGATAATTATTTACCTTTCGAAACTTGTCTAGTGTATCAAACTGTACATTAAGGGCTCTTAAGTTGAATCGTAAGTTGTCGATAGAGTCCCTTCCTTCAAGTTCCGCGAGCCTATTATTGACATCGACATGATTGATGACTGAATTTGCTGTGCTTGTATCGAGGGGCAACTGCAAATCAAATGAAAGTAGGTGTCATCATATATTGAACAAGTGATCATTATTGCATATATAAGTATTTATTGAAATGTTTTAGAACGAGACACTTTTGCTTGAAGCAAGCTCTAGATCTATGTATAATTACTTATGGTAGCTAAACTAGTACCACTTTTGATTGTGCTCTAAGTACTATGACGGTAATTCAGATGACCTAAATTGAAATCACCGCCCTTCTCCAGGCCGTGTAGATTTCTATCGAACTTCCATCCATTTCTGAGGTCTTACGTTATCATAGCAACAGTAAGTGTGCCATTTATTCCAACATTATTCACTTCAACCCTCACGGCTCCTATATAATATATATGTACTATATATTATTGTTTCATCTGTAATATGCATCACTATCATAAACTGGCTCATCTCGCGCCCGTGAAGTCTGATACAAAACGCTATCGCAATGCGCTAGGAAGAAACGGTCCGACCCGTTCTAGGGTACGCAGAGCGATCAGGATAACCACACCATTGAGACATCACACTGAAGAGTGTTTCCCCGTCCCGACCGATATAAGCCGTCATCATTTCAGAGGTCTTCACAGGTTGCCGATTACGGCCTGTACCATATATCTACAGATATTACCACAGCTTGTGCAAACGCTGCTGACACTGCAACTATCAACATTGAAGTCTGCAGGCCTGTTCTTGACCAGCATAACGGGTATTGCTGTTTTTACATCTTTACGGGATGGCTGATTGATTACACACTATTGATGCTATCAACAACATTCGACTACTTTCTAGGAAACTTAACAAAAAATAATTAACAGAATAGATTTTGATGATAGAATTAACAGAAGACGTTTGTCTGGCAATACGAATGATATCGGGAAGGCTCATAAGCAATGACAGATTTCTTCATGATGATAGTAAGGCCGTGCTGACGAAAGGCACTTCCGCTAATATTGCTGATAACACCAATCAAAACCAAATGCTAATAACCAAATAGCTAATTTCTAAACTTTCTTACCTTTTTGTTAAGGTAAAACAGTTCCACTATAACACAGAATAAATGTGATCGTTATTTTTTTTTGTGATCGATCATTTCAGGTACTTCTGCGGTGTACACTCTGTCTGTGCCGCGAGTTTCTGAGAACAAAAGTTTCTGATAATTGCTACAAATATTCTATTAACTTGCATAAAGTGACGTAAATTCATCAACATAATAACGTTTTCAGTTTATACACAGACTACAATACGTACAAAAAAAGTTAGGCAGAAGTAACAATCGATTTGTCCTAGGTTTAAAGGTCCAACCTAGCGATCGCTATTATTATCACGATCACATGAGTAACGAAAAGAACTTGTAAGTTCGACGCATTAACACATATCCGATAATATCGTACGACTGATTTGTTGAATCACATCGTTAGTTACGTGACGTGTTGGTGACGTGAGCACAATTTCTTAAATTATTATTAAAACGAAATATTCTAGTGGTTTCTATTGAATTAGATTCAGGACCTCAGTTCCTGCAGATTATACAAATGCCGGAAAAGTCTCTTGATGGGTTGACAAGACGATAAACAACCTACGTATAACCTGTGCATGTATATTATACAATATAAAATGAAAATTCTCAAAAAAAATCTATCTTAACTCCTATATATATATATATATATATATATATATAGAGTGGATGCCATAGACTTCAACCTTTTACGAATAAGAAACACTCGTACTTGTAATCAAATAGAATGAAAACAACTTAGGGCTGATTGTTAGAATTTTTGAAATCACAAATAATCTCTCTATTTGTATATGTATGTAGGGTTCGTTTGCAAATACGAATTACTACGCGGAAAATTGTTTCACCGTATATAATGAGATGATTTAGGCAATGCTCAGCTTGAATTTCTAAAATTATGGTAAGATATCAATCGTCAAGGTACTTCTAATTATAATTTGCGGCTCTTTACCATTTATCGGGCAGCTAGGTGACTCTCTATGGTTACGGCTCTCGGCTGTTTAAGCTGAAATAATTAGAAGCCCACTCTACGGCTTTCTCAGCGTCCGATAACCGTTTCGCGCCCAACAGATTTTCCATCGACCTAACTAATTACCAATTTGAAGAACCCAACTCCGGCAAATAATTCGCATGGTAGAGAATTGTCAACCCAATTATAAGATGGTTTACCACGCCCGAAGCTATGTGAGAGCCAGCGTTGCTACGAAGCAAATTTACTTCGCGGCTTCCTTGATTTGTCAACTTTCTTCATTGTAGGTAGATTAATTAATCTTCACTCAACAACAATCATTTAAGAAAAAAAATAACTTTCTTCGTGCATTACCAAACACGTAAAAATAATCATTAATTTTTGAATATTTCCCCTATTCAGGATAATGTGTCCTGCTTTAGATTGCGCCAGAAAATTCACATCACTAGCGTTGATTCACGGAAAATCGTCTTTTTTTTTTTTTAACTGAACTGGTAAGATGAGTGAGCTGCAGTACCATATTTATGTTCGCTTAGTTGATGGTAAAATCTAACCCTCTGTTATCTGTATCCTTCTCATAATGTGAAGATAATTTCAAATTATTTGCCGGGTTACTTCCGACTGATTGGTAGATTGTCAGTAGACAATTGGGTTTGAAATTTTCGTTCAATGAGGCTTACAGTTCAGCATTCTGCAAGCACTCCGAGGCGGTATGGGCTGATCAGAGACGTCCCTTTACAAATCTAACAATTGAATTAGCAGCCAGAGTTAATATATATCGCGTTAACTGGATAATCTTCGTTCGCAAATAGACAGCATACAGTTCTTCACGTAACTGGTATTGTCAATAGACCTGAACAACAGATGGCGTAAATGTCTCAGAAGTAAAGTGACGCTAGAAGAAGGGACAGGTGAAATTTTAGGACGATACGTTTTGCAAAGCTCGAATACTGAAATAGTGAGAACTCAGACTTTTGTCGCAGGAACCTATTTACGCAGTGATTCCTATATAATCATTCCTGAACGGTTCGCCTGAAGTGAGCCGGTACGTCACACTTGAAATAAACACAATGTTTTTTTTTCTGCGTGTCGATAAATCGGCGCAAAATCGTTTTGTAACGTGAAAATGCAGCAATTTCGACATTCAGCCGACATCTCAATGGTGTTTTTTTTTTTTGTTTGTGTGCACTGAACGACGTTTAGTAGACGTACGTCAATCGAACATAGACTCCATTGTCAGATGGACAGGCAGACAGATCCCACTAACCAACACACGACCCTTTTATCAGACTGTAACTTTCGTATAACGCTTTATAATGATATTTATACTAAGGTAAAGCAAAATAGGAAAACTCACCGCTTCAATGGACAGAACGGCGCAAACGTCCGAGTTGGAACATCCGCTAGATAATACACATACGGAGCGTGCAAAACCAAGCTCTCTCTCGAGGTTCGGCTAGAGTCGGTAGGGAGAGAATAAAGGTAAGTTTTCATCAGGATTCCTAATTGTCAAGTATCACCCCATTAAAAAGCCTTAGAGAGACATTATAGAAATAAAACACCTGCATTGAAACCGAATGGTCAAATGGTAGAACTAACCTACATACCTCCCTCGTGTGCTCTGTTGTTAAGTTGCCTTTCTAAAAGGTAGCAATCTTAACATAAAAATTAATGTAGCAACTAAATTTCGCATCAAATTAGTGGCCATATGTTCTACTATGCATGTCAGTCTATCTTTAATATATATATATATATATACATATATTTCTGATAGCTTTCTGAATCGCTAACACTGTCATTTCATGTTTCATTTTACACAAACAACAAGAAAAATTCCCGGAACCACTATCCAAGATGTCCTATGACGATGTTATATCCGCTTTTTCTGCACAGCTACCGGATACCTGTCGTTGATGTTGTCTAAAAATTGTTTACGTTGTTAAACAACGCTCATGAGCTATAACGCCAGCTGCCATTTCATGTTCGACGCGTACCACATCCATTTTGCGCTTTCTGATACGAAGCTATAATGGTCCCGCCGTGTACAATTCTTAAAAAAAAAACAATAACAACCGCTACTACTTTAAGACAATGTTTTCGTGTAATTTTAGAGTACGCGAAAAAGTCTGTTTCTCGGGCTGACGTACCTGTGCGCCCCATTTTCACTAACACCCGAACGCCAATGAAGAGAACTATAGTGAAAAGCAAATTAATAAAATGATAATGCCGGGCGTAATCAACCGGCGCAAGAAGAGGTCGATGAACGCAACTGCAATGCTGACTAAATGAGTTATAACATAGTGTACAACCTCACTGGATATAAGATTTCAAAATGTTATTGTAATTAGGAGAAGGGTTTCAGACTATAAAAGTACATTGTGGTGTTTTGCTATCGATGAAAAGCTTCTCGTGTTTTGGTGGCGAACACTGTTATCAGCATGCTCTGCTAGATATACTTTGCCGGGGTTCAGTCCGAAAACGGTCCATTTCGTCCGAGTAAAGCGCGCTATATTGAAATGCGCAATTTCAAAATTTTCGAAATAGGCCAACATAACAGCTTTTATTGTATCCATATCTCTATCACGCTTTACAAAATACTTGATAAATGACAACCGCTACTACACATGTTTTGTCTTAGTAATGATAATAACTACAACAGTATTACATTTCATCTATTTCTTTATGCGCAAAACACTAGAGTAAACGTTTAAACTTCTAATCAGCTACCTCTCTTCATCTATTTAATACGTATCGGCTCTTTAAAACAATAAATTCCGCACCAATCAAAGCCACTACACTCACACCTTTTATAAGCGCTTGGTCGCTCGTCTATAAACCCTATTCAGTCGAGCTAACCTCCAGAAGAACTCACGTACAGAATACGGACCGGATTCTGTAGCACTCTGTCTTGGTTGCTTCAAGCATAGCCTGGACTAATCGTTTTCTTCTAAAAGAAGACGTTTTGGCTACACCAACTGGACTTTGTGATGACGTCGGCTCCAGCGTTGGCGGGTCAGAGAGTCTACTCGATGAATGTATTACAGCCTGCCCCACTGGCGTGTCCAGCGTTAACAAGAGGGCGGATAACAACAGTGTCTAAAATTCGTCTACGTCTCCTCTCTTCCTTTGTCTAGGGCAAATGAAATGTGTTTCTAAAGCGTAACTCTCTATAAGAAAAATCTATGCACGCTGCATGTATTGGTGGAAACATCCAATAAAGGGCTAGAGGGTCCTCGTTTCATCTCCCCTTCGCCCGCAGGACGGCGGCGGAGCCTGAGGGCAACTGAGCTGTTTAACGACGTAGCCCAGTGGACAACGACAAACAGTGAGGGGCAACTGATCTTGATTACGTCTCGAAAGTTAGCTAGGACGACAGCAACAAGGTTCTAAACAACAACAACTAATAAAGAGAGACTGTGCTTCCAGATTGTTGAGTTCTAATAAATACCGTGCTCCAGCGTCCTCTAAATGGAATAAAGGGAGTCGTTGCTAATTCGATATATCGATGACTTAAAGGGCCGGAGGACGTGAGACGTCAAGTATATACACATGTCCAACACACCGATCGGACTTTTTGGGAACGTTTCTGTTGACAATATCGTACTAATATTTGTCGTTATTTTCATGGTTTTTAGACAGGTACGTATAGTAAAAGGGAGGCGTGTCGGTGCCTAGGAAACGTAAATACAAGCTTCCATGGCGGAAAGCGTTACTTGACATTGAACACGCTGGCTACGTCGCTAGCGCACAGGTAGTGACACAAACAACTCCATTGGCACCTGTGAAATTAATTGAATATCGCGGCAGCCGTGAAAAAAATCCTTGAGCACTGGAAAACGTGGCAGCAGTAAAAAGTGCCCTTATCGCAGTAACTGGGTAGGATAAGTGTGGGACTGCAAAACAACAATGAGTGCCTATGTCTAACTGTAGACCAGTTCGCTGAAAATATTTTACGCTCAAATGCATTACTATTTTCGTTCGTTTGACATCAAGGCCTTAAGGTTCCGTGTGACGTGTGTGCGACACCCGAATATAGCTTCTAATTAAATAAAATAATATTGACAATGTCTCATTAATTAGGTTACATTACTAGGACGGTGCCATTAATATATATTTATCAGAGGCATAATTTTTGTTGTCATCAACTGCTGTATACAGCTGTCATTGAGCCGCCCTTCCCGCTGTCCACGATGTGGTGCGTTTTAATCTGACATGAAAAACGCCCGTCAGCATCGACGCCGTTACCCCACACGCAGCCGGAAAATACGACCTCCCTACTTCGTCATGATCATTACCGGTGCAGAATTGAACTAGTGAGACTCGCACTTGGACCACGTCACACGTAATTGCGAAAGAGTGTCATCCCGTACACATGCAATGATTATAATAATAGAGGTAGAAACGTAACAGTTGATAAAAGCTATCTCGTTTTGCTACATGTCTTTCTAGGGATTACATGGCCTATTTACCGAGCTAGCACAACAGCAATGTCGGAGACTCGGAAGCCTTTTCGAATTTCATCGACGAGAGAATCGATACGGTCTTGTACACGCGGTTTTGTCAATCTAGCTATTACTGTTGTTATTTTTATTGTTACGGTAATATAACAATACGACAACGATATATGATAAATGATAAAGCCACCATCTGTGTGTAACAATGGTGTCAGTATCGGTATCTGATGCAAGCTGAATTTTGCTCATCAAATAATCATATGTAGTTTTACATCCCATCGCCGCTATGTTCGAAGCAGTTTGATAGAACCAACGTTTTAACGCAAGCAAATTAGAATTTCTGGGTGGCATTGTATAGTGGTAAAGCTGTACATAATGGATAAAAAAATCTTCCCTGACAGTTTCGTGATAGGGGCGAATTTCTTGGATAAGACTGCAACGACATTCGATGATATGGCGCCTTTCAAATCGCTATAAGACGACAATCTAATTACTGTCTAATCAGGAGATATAAATGCAATCACAAAATGAAAAACAGGTAGCCTGACTTAGCTATAAGGCAATATGTCCTAAATATTCGTACGTTGTAATTTAGGGAGATGAGGAGTCATCAGCTTGGCCATGCATGTTCACGACGGGAAAACAGAAAGCGTCCTTTTGTGTCGCTCGGACGATGTTCACACACTGTGGATATTTACTCTACGTACTCCTCTGCCTATTACACGCCCCGTAGGCAAACAGATAAGTGACTTACTACTATTGTTGGGTATCGGCAGATGGCCTCATTATGTGAATGAACCAAACTAGCCTCGTGACTGAACTCCAATGAAACAAACAGCCCTGTTGGCCTGCCCTTTGGCCAACTTGTCGGCTTTATCCTCCCGTTTCATTGAGTTGATCATTCAAGTAGTAAGACAGAGTAAACTGTAGGACTAAGACAAGCGCAAGCCATATCCGAGATATGTACTACATATGTAGGGCTAAAGGCATCATACTGGTGTCACAGTGCGAACTGTCATTGTTATTGCTGATTAACAACTACACAGACAAATCTGTCGAATTGTAACGTGGCTCCAGTGCCGAGCTCGGTATTTCTCTGAAAATGCCCGCTTTGACTGATAAATAATGCCATATATTAATATGGCATTGTATTATAGATGCGATGTAACCCGCTGCAAAGGCGACGAGAGAAGGGCGATCGTCCCTCGGTAAAGGAACTGAACCACCTCTGCTATTTTGACCAGCGGCCGGTAGAACCTCGCGTGCGCACTTCGTGTAACATCTTGTTAAGAGTATATTAAGCAAAACGAACGTTCACCTTCTAATGAGTATAAGCTGCATTGAACCAAAGACAGTTAAGGAATCCGGGAGCGACGCTGTCGACATGCGCAGCGTCAAGGTCATAACATAGAACTTTGCGCTACCTAGAAACGTCTACTCGTTATTTAATTACATCATCTATGTGCAACTATGCACAAGTAGTGAGATGTTCTTTCAGGCTAAGGTCACACTCTCTTGGGCGCAATATCTATAGGACATCAGCGGTTTCTCCCTAATGTACCTATATGACGGATAATCTATAAGTGGCTTCTCGAGCTTTGTCATTGTTGTAGACCTGTTATTGAGCTATCCAAAAGGTAGTATTCCTTTTGAACTTGCATCAACTACTGTGTTTGACAGAATTACGCGCACCGAACGAAGATAAAGCAAAAATTAGTTCGATTTCATTATTTTTATCGCAACATACACATTGAACAGACATGAAACAACAATGAAACATGAATTTTGAAAAAAATAAACGTTACAAAGTATTAATTTAGCAAAATTATGTACAACCGAAACGAATGGGATCAACTGGACGAAAAACGACCTGACACCTCATCATAAAGGTATCCTTCCTCGCACACCCTAGTAGTTACTGGGGTAACCTTGAATTTAATGTTATCGCTCTTGCCTAAGAAAATGCCTCAATGTAGAAAGTGTTTATACAAAAGCCTACTCGACCGGATAGCGACGATTCAAAGGCGTACGACAAGTGGCGGTGGCGTCATTCTATCTTGCTAACTTAGAATAACGAATTGCTTGTAAACAGGTCATATCATACTCGCTGAATCGCGGCAAAGTGAGACTCTTGCAACTATTACGCAAAACGCATTGCCTTCAACGGCCTTTGCGTATCGTATATTAGCTGGAAACATGGATCAGTTCAGGAGCCTATTTAGCCTTCTCTACCTAGATCAGTATCATGATTAACGATGATAAAAATCGAAGTAAGCTTATAATTAGATGGTTTCAAACAAATGATTGTTACCACATATTTGCATTAGGTTCTTTACGTGCAGAGGATTATGTCGTGCACGCCACATGCATGATTTTGTCAGCGACGGAAAAATAACCACTGCAAACCTGCTCTATGTTGCACTAGACAGCACGTCTGATTATTGTTTAAGTGTATATTGATGGAACTCTAAAGTACAGGCGATAAGATGAAAGGTATTTGCGTTCGCTTCCCGATATCGTTTAAATTTCCAGTTATTGTGTTGTATACCGCATTTGTATTAAGGCTTTTAACCATTTACCAGACTCTTTCTCCTCTTTTTTTCGCAATTTATCTACTACTACACGTCAAGGGAGAAGCGCACGTATCGTCTCAATTAAAGAAACACGGAAAAGTTTAATCGAACGTAACAAAAGAGATTAATCGAGACCATGCGCTCAAGCGATCTCTTTAATAATATAATAAAACCACCTAGTTTATTAAAGCAGGATAGGATCGTCTACAATACATAGACGCAAAACTATGCGTCTGTCGAAATACATAGGCTTTTTTGATTGCTGAACAGGTACAATTTCTGTTAGCGGAATTCGCATCAGCAGTTTTTGTTTCTTTCAGGCAGTCTATGTATTATCTATAATATAATAACAACAAGTTCTTCCGTTCCTGTTGGGCGAGCTCTGACGGATGTACTACGCTTTAAAAACATTAGACCATGTTTAAGCCATCCGGTTAAGTGGCCTGAGCCGCTTTTACATATCAACCCCTATATAGCTTCTTCAAGTAATATTATCGTCATTATATACAATTTTTCTGCTGCCCACATATCATTTGTCCATCGGTCAGCTTGCGTTTTCCCATGCATCGATCCGTTTATTTACTAGATTCGTGATTTGTCTTCTAGTCCGTTATATTTCCTTTATATTTCGTTTGTTGGCCGACATTCAACTGTGACATGTCTAACTATTATAGCCTTCAATTAAGTCAGCTAAATGAGGCCTTTTTGATCCGATGCACTGTGCCACGTTGCTTATGCGTAAAGCGTGACCCCGAGCTCTGAAACGGCACCTCCGACCTATAAATGTTCATAATAACATTCACTATAATGGAATATGATCTCATGGTTGTTGCCGGAATGCGTGAACGAAAGTACGATGTCCGCGATAGCAACAAATCCGGACAACATATGATGGCTCTGACCATCTGCGCACCAGAGAGTTACTCACTTGTCACGTGATGGCTCCACGTCTACTCAATTTTGCTGGACGGTGTCGGCTGCGCGAATCGTGTCTCGAAAGATCTACGCTTGATACTGCCTTTGCAGATGCCTGCCTCGCAGACGACCGAATTCATCTAGCTCTCTGCATTTCAGATACAGACAGAGCGGCACTTGGACTTTTAATGGAATTCTACCCCAGCTGCAACGTAGATCGGATAAGTCATGGGATCGGCGGGTAATGTAATGCATACACTGGCCATGATAGAGAATAGGGACAGCAAGAAGGAAAATCTCAGCAGAGGAGGAGAGCTAGAGCAGTGCCAACAACTGAGTAGTCCATAGAGTCTAGAATCAGAACGACGAAATCACAGGAAACGAGCAGAGAGCAGCGAGGCAGTAATTGTACACAGCTGATTATTAATATTGTTATAGAGAGACAAAAGTAGGGAAGGGATGAGATGAAAGAACCGATGACTCACTCTGCATTGCCTAGGATCTTACTTGTCCTTGATGATTACTATTTATCATTCCGGAACGATAATTGAATGAACACGAAATATATTGTCAATTAGATAATCAGCAAACAGAGATAGACCCGACGAAAATAATCTCTATCGTAAAGTACAAACAAACACAGGAACCTTTCGCCTCCCTTCGACGACATATGTAGTCGACGGTGACCAAGAGCTTCTTAATGCGTCGCCATTGACTAGTATAACAGAGCTGACTGTAGTGCTATTGAGCAATGCAAAAGGAGATTCTCTTGCTGGAATCAATACGATCTTCACCCCGGCCGTAATAAACGATAAACTTATGTACGTACTACATTTCTTGGTAATAAATGATCGTGTTTACTTAGCAAATAAGGATGACATGCAGACAGCCTCCAATACTGGCAGAAGACATGTTAAATACATTATCTAATGTTAATTACCAGGGATGTTCCAATTGGAAACAGCATAATATATATATATATATATATATATATATATATATATATATATATATATATATGGAGAAACTACATTGGTGTTATTTTGAGCGTGATTGATGAAATAAGCATAGAATAAACTTCGAGAGTCGATTCGGAAACGGTCAAGCCAATTGGTTATACTCTAACATACGGCCAGCCAGTGTTACTGGCGTTTTGTACCAGCAGGGGCTTCCGTCACGATGTAGATAGCGCATTTTAGTCTGGCAATCTGTCGGATGCGAGTTTTTATTCCCGCGTGTGTTCTCGCCTTGATGTGATCCTGTGATATCCTAGATGTCTGATGAGACGCCTGCTACAGATCTACCTATGAGCTCATACAATAGAATAACGATTGCTGCAGTAGTCTAGGCACTGTCAGCCGTCTGGTGGACAACACGTGGTTTCAATAGGTGACTTCAATCTAGCACATTGGCAGTTGTTGCCATGTCTACTATTCTCCTAGCCCTTCCTTCCTTCTGCCGTATGTTATCGTGTTCGTTTTACGAGCGTTCTTTTTTTCAAGGTCCACTCATTGTCAACGAACTGTTCGTTCTGCCATTTCAAACAAAAACAAAAATCCTTCACGGTCACTGACGCAGCCTGCGTTAGGCGGTAGATGTTGTCAAGGGTAACGAATATATGCCCTAAAGAAAATCCCATTTTTTATTAGATGTATATAAATTTATAATTCAAGGTAGGTTTAGAATGCCAGAATGTCGGAACATATATATATATATACATATGTAGATAGCAATGAAAGCGTCGCTGTAGGTTGAATGTAACGCAAACGTTTACAAGCCCATAGAGTTGTGCGACATGAGTTAGTTAGCCTAAAAATAGGGTTCAAGTAATCATCCGAGATTTTAAACTGGAAACGAGAAAAGATTGGGATAATTTATGCGATAATGAAATAGTAGATATTTTACTGTGTGCGTAAAGAGTAGCGTAAAATATTTGAGCTCACAGATATTGGCCGTTTCAACTCAGATTTGCACAAACATTGTCATCCCCGGATCCTCTCTAGCTTGACTTTAGATGTGTGCCTTCCAGGCACGCACGGATCGTTTTGGCCAAGCCAGAGACCTATCGCCTTTACGTGACAGTTAGTCACGCGAGGTGCGTCGTGCGAACTTCGTATGTGCAAGTCAACTCTGTCAAGTGTGTGCAGATAAACGTAATTTGTTTATATACTTAGCTTGATTCGTTTCGAAAACCAGACGGTTCAACTTTTTAACGGGCATTTCTTGACACTTTTACCCACTAGTGTTAGGTTGAGACTTCCTTGACACCTATCGCTTGGGTTTCAACGATTCGGTAGTTGTGCGGACATTGATTTTAGGCAAAGTTTAGGTGGCCTGTTTTGTGTTATTTCTTGATATAGTATTTTATCATTAGTGTCTTCAAGGAAGCGCACATATGTACACAAGATGAGATCTACGGTAAGTCATGTCAATTACGTTATGAAATTGTTTGCCGCCTTGTTTTCGCTGCACAGAATGCTCTGGGGAAGGGAGTGGTGATACAGACACAGGAAAAACGGTCTGTTTAATATATCAGAATTTCGAATCAAACAAGAAATAAGCTATATTTTGACTCGATCAAAGGCATTTGAAAAACGTTGTACTAGAAAAACCGATCCACGAAAAAAAAGCGTAGGACCGACTATCCATATGAAAAACTACATACCAATTTATCGACAGCAAGTGTATACTGTCAAATGTAGACAGTAAACAACGAACAGATGCCACTTCTCTAGCCTTGTCTCCCCGAAGGTCGATTCAGAAATCAAGCCAACGCAAAAAATAATTATTTTGCCTATTTTTGTGCATTTGGTTGGGGCAGACGAGAGCGCGAAGAAGGGAGTCACATAAACTACACGCTGTTTTACCAACGCTGAGAAAAGCAGCGAAAGATGATAAAAGAAAACATCTGCTGAACTGGATAGGTTTGTAATCCATAGAGTCCATGAAGAGTCTCGTCCTCGATGACAGTTACCGTTACCTGGCACTCAGAAGTTAACTCAACGAGTTAGTGCCAATTTACGCCATATCGTCCTTCACGCTACCAGCGCTACAAGACTTGAAGTGCAGCAAGCTTGAATCATCGATTCCGTTTACTTTCCATATATCGATCCGTTGCTTTGCCTAAAAGTGCCACCCATATCTTAATGGCTTTCTTTCGGCATCTATCTCTGCAGCTTGCAGTGGAGTGCTTCACGGAATGAACTCTGCAATTTCACTTCTAGTATCTACCACCATCGAACTCTGCGCTACTACGGACCGCCGAAGGTACTCGCGTAATTAACCAAAAGCATATTGTCCCAGTGGTACTAGACAATCACGTAAAGTGTACCAGAAAAAAAAGAGGGAAGGTTCAAGGAGGGCTGAGCTCGCTCCTCATTGTTCTAGTTCTTATCGATGCAGTCTTATGCAAATGAGTGTTACTAAGATTTATTATCGGGCTACTATCTCTGTTGTCCCAGAAGTTAGCATGTATAATGGAGCTTTATTTACAAAAATCGGCACTTACATCGGGCTACCGGCTGTATATATTGTTCATCTCGTAGCACGTATCGGCCCTCAATCCAGATCCTAGATGTACAGAGCTCTTGTGATATTCCGGTGTTAGGCCAGAGGCGGCCTAAGCATGATGACCTGCTGATAGTTCCCTTACATGCATCGCTCATGTTGCGCAAACGAAGATCTCTGTGTGAAGGGTGTCAAAAGCGCATGTGTGATCGCATATTGGCATCAATACGTCCAAAGCAAGTAAGTATAAAAGTGGGAAAAAGCTTACGGTAGAAAAAGAAGTATGCCGTTTTAATAAAATATTTTTAAAAAATTTGCTACAGACAGTTTGTTCGGTTACTCGTTCCCTTCATCATCTTCTATTCGCAAAAAATGGCGGCAGTAGAATAGTTTTCCGATATTTGTGACCTACAATTACACGGAAAGAAAGAGATAGTGCGTAGTATCTTATACTCGACGAATTTTTGGCTCTGCAATCTGCTACGTAGGGTCGGAATATCTTCAAAAGCGTTCACAAATGAAGCTTTAGAGGTTACCCCGTCCAACTTCAGGTATGTGAGAGGCGATCTTGCTCTGGTAATAGGTCTCCAATCGATTCGTCCGCAGTGCGCCGATTCCAAAATAATTTGACAAAGTTGCCTTCGAACTACAAGAACGAAAAACAAGTGAAGAAAACGCAGTCATTCTTCACAGGTATTCATCTCTATATCTAAACCGTACACCTACATAGAAATAATGTTAATAGTGTTTGTTGACTTAGGTAATCGAGCTCCTCACACTTTGACCCCTTTTGCTCCAACACTTGCGTCGCTTGTCGCTGTTAGCGAGTTTTCGTGTCATCGACTCCGTTGGCTCAGTCAAAACGAATATCAACAACGTTTCCATACTGTAATGATATATATAATAATGTATATGGTGACCACGCGGAATGTAGATTACGATATACCATATATAATGTGTCTATCCTGAAAAGATACCCCTCGAGCTAGTGAACAGTGGAAGTACTGTCGCTTTAAGCCGATGGCGGGATACGATCGAACTTACGGCAGGGCACGGTGGCACCTTCCGTTGCGCTCTACTCGAATCGAATCGTCGGATTCAGTGGTTCACATCGTCAACCCCAGCTATTCGCTCTTGTCGCAGCCGAAGGTCGAACAAGAGGCAAAAAAGACTAAATAAGTGCAAAAGGAAAGGAAGTGCTATGGGTATGGTAGCGCCCACGCTAACGACGACGACAACAACAGCAACGGCTACAGATTCAAGTATTACTGCCATTGGCATGGTGTGCAAAAGAACGTAAAAAGTGACAGCTCTGGCTGCCGGCAGCATGTGCAGACTGGACTAAGCTCTTTTGGTAATTAGGTGCTATACAGTCAATTGCGTGTAGAAACCGGCACTGAGTAAGGCAGTTCATGTCCATAGGTACGACTAAACAGAAAGAGGAGCTTTCCAAGAGCAAATCGTTGTTATACTCTATAATTTACTTCTTTGCTTTCTAGCAATTTCAGATCCCTGATCTGTTTGTCCATCCATTTTAATAAGAAGTCATCGTTGTGTAATGGAAGCTTTTCGATATTGAATATCATGGGTAACCACAAGGGGTCAGTACCGCTAATTTGCAGTAACGAACCGCAGGTGATCTGCGGAAATATCGAGTACGTTCGCTCAGTGTATTTCAGATATGGGATCATCTATAGCTCTATAAAACATGTTTCGTGTTATATAAGCCTACTTTACTTGTTCAGCGTTGGCAATACATAATATCTAGATAACATGAACCGGAACGCAGATAGACAAGCTGGTCGCCGTTCGATAGTTACAAATGTAATAGTTCATCCATAACTAGTGGATATCCGCTTTTCCGTAATTTAATTCAGTGCTACGGAATAATGAAACGTATGTTGGTAAACGACTCCGTTTCCGTTATAACAGACTATGACGCGGAAGCAACGCCGAGGTGACTAACCGAGACATTCGCTTAAAATACTTCCCATCCGCGCTCATGACTAACGTGTGTGATACGTATGGATAAAATACCTTCAATTATCTCTTTATAATAACTATCGACAATATAATGATCATCGTTTGGCAAACGGCAGAACTGTCTGACTCTAATGCTGCTATAACTCTGAGTTAATGTATACATATATGTGTGCCATTGAAGCAGTGATGGTAAAATCGCAATTCTGCCAAATATTCAACGGGGGGCGGTTGTCGCTATACTCTATGTTGTCAGTTGTTGCCCTTAACTAGACAAAATTGGTACTGGCAGAAAGTTTAGCGACAGACCCGAGTTCCACCAGATCGCGCATTGATCCAAAGACATCGGCACGAGCTGGTGGACGTTATGCACGTCCCACGTACGACCGAGCACGCAAACTGTATACCCAACATCTTCTAAAGATGTTATCCTGCTGTTATGAAGAGGACATCCTGCCAGTCAGGCACTTGACAATAGTACAATGCGCTCGGTAATCGTATCGTAGGCTACAAACGTACTCAAATTGCTTACGACAATATTAGCAATAGTTGTGGGCTAACCCCAGGGGCTGTACGGCCATACTGTGAGCAATAACAATTGTTGCAGTTAATGCTAAATAAAGTAAAGTAGTATTTAAGGGACTTGGATTGCTTTGAACTGGCCTTTTCGTCGTTTGGTTACTTCTCGCATTAATCACGGTGATTTCTGCGAGCAATAAGTGAACGAAAATTGTCGCCTATCCGGGGCAAACTCTACTAAAAAACAGTGCGGTGCTCCATTAAAGTGTCCGGAAAAACATTTACTGAAAACGAAGCCACCAGGGTATTATCATATAAATAGAAGAAAAAACATTTGTGCGCGAAATAGATGAATCAGTGATTTAGGGTATTTGACGGGCATTAGAAAAACAATTGGAATTAGGACGAGCGATTTGTCACCGGGCACTCAAAGTACATGTTTCGACTCTTTCGTCGGGTACTTAGGCCGTTAAGTATTGCCTTAGACTACTGGCTTCCACCACGAAAGTACCATTTGTGACAGTTGATTGTAAGATTTGAATTTAACAGGTATTGGCAGCGGTTTCATTTCATGACAAAACGCTTTTATTTTCAGGGATAAGATCAACTACCTTTTGCTATTCTTACCCCACATCATTGGTATCCTAATTACAATCACAGTGACGCGTAGCTTAAAGCAGATTGAGATGATTCAAAAAACACAGCAGTGTGGTACGCAAAGCTTGAGGCAATTAGATACGAAGGGAATCGTAAAAGAGAGGGTTTAGGAGGACTGCAAGCATATCATTCTGTTGTCATCGAACGGTGTTCTACTAAGGAAACATCCGCTGTGAGCTTAATAACAAGAACTTCACGAAGAATCAAACAGAGCTACATTTTGCGATAAAGTTATCAAACATGTAAAGGTTCTATAATATAAGAAATGTATGAATTCTCAGCAGATGATACTGGGAGCCGTGTCTTTTGAGAAAATGTTGCGGATTCGAAAACTTGTTTCGTACAAATAGACAGAATTGGCTGGAATTCTCGACTGTTTTTTTCATTCAAAGCTAATAGCACTTCAAGAGAACAAATAGATTTGAGATAAGCTCAGTGTAAGGGGTTTTAAAGTTGCATTACTCCGTGTAGTGATACACGTAAAGTAGAGGCGAAAAGTTCACAGAGAGTCTGCATTTAAAAGAAAACCAGTGGTTTGAAGCACTGGCCTTGTATATCAAAACAGTGTAACGGCCGATCAAGAAGAGCTATTTTCACTGTGGTATAACATCCATGAAGACTTGTCTTCTTGGTCAATACGACGAGCAGATTAGACAAGAGCAGCTATTTTGTAGAGGGCATGCACACGAAGAAAGAAAGAGTTTGCATCAATTAACTTCGGATAATTAGTTAATCGTTCATTTCTGGGTGTGGTATTGCTTAGATCATTAATAAACTTTGAAATAATAAACTTCTATGAACATTTTCTTCACCAAGATGTGCAACATACAAATATATCATAAACTCCCAGAATGTCATTTAATAACACTGCTAATTTTTACCATTTTTTAATATATAATATTTTACAATATGACATACTTTCTTCGTATGGACGCTCTCTTAACAAAGCGCCGTATGAAAAATGAACATCATAAATTAGATGAAATTTGTTTGTTGCCTGCAATATCCTAAAAGGACAATGAGGCTCAAAGCTACTTTTGCATACGTGAAGCTGTCATAGAAATCTCATCTGTTCTTCCGAGTGGCCGTAATTAAGTTGGTCTATGTTGTTTAAATGTGCGCCATGCCCGCGTCCATATCCCTGTACGCTGTCGTACGCCCAGTGGATAAAAAAACGAAGCCAAACAGAGTAAGTGTGGTCACTTCCAGCTTTTGGTGGGTCCGCACTATACTGCTTCATCGAAATAATTAATAATGTCAAAAACAGTGTCACTCATAGCTTCTAAAAGACACTTACTCTGCAAGCTTGTAGAAGACACATTCCATGTTTTTTGTCTAGCGGAAAACTGTTATGTTAAAGCACCAGCGCGATAAAATGAAATGACAAGCGAGCAAAACAATGGAAGACAATTATCTGTAACGTCAAGTTATTTTCTATTCAGATCTCCTTTTCTATCGCATACGCTGCTATTTAAACATTTCCATGAACGTGCAAGCAAAGTTTCGTGGAAGGCTTCCGATTATCCCTTGTCCAGCGAAGTCTGCTTGCGCACCTCGTTTTCGACCCGCCCCAATAATGCAGACTGAATGCCAGGATAGAAAAAAAAAAAATTATTTTTTTCTATCCTGGAATATGGCTCTGATCCGCTTATCGACAGGTGGCGGGGACCTACTTGCGGACTTCTTAAATCTTTTTTTTTTTTTTTTTTTCTCAAAATAACTAACATTCAAAGTCACGTAACTACCTGACACAAACACTGATACCGTTTGAACGTATGCAGCCAATACGGCGCAGACCGGCTGAAAATTGTCTAAGTGTTGCACATACGTTTGACCGTGATGAGTACTACTACGATAGCGACTTCGGGGTGAAACAGTCGCTTCGTACCGAACTGATTCAACCAACTGTGAAAATCTCAATAGCTAGATAATAGACTATTATGTGATTTGTTGTTGAAATAGTTTGGAAGCATGTTCATATCACAATCTTTCACATAAGAACGGCTTGAAGGGGCAAAACTATTTTCGTATAACAATAGTGACGGCCCAGGCAGTAGAGAGAGGGCGGTGAAAAGCTAATATTTGAAGGTAATTTTGCGTTCCTCATATATACTTATGGTAATAATATTTATCAAACAATAACTGCTCAAGTATCATATATCTGTATCTGGCAATAGGCACTGCGTAAAAATCTGTCACGTAGAGGGACTTGGTTTGCCTGATCTCGCGACGTGTTGTTTTAATATGTTATGGTATTTTATACAATTTAATACCGTTTGCACGTCATTAAGTAAGCGTGGCAAAGAAAAAAAAAGAACGAAAGAGACACAGAAAAGAACCATAAATATGATAACCTTAAACAGTCCAATAATATTACAAAAAAGAGAACACTTAATCTAGACGCTTGAAATAGACAATCTTTATCTGATCGTATTCGAAACTGAACTATAGGCACCAGAAATAGTAGCTATGTTCGTATCGTTCTATTCGATTCTATCTTCTCTTTGAAGCATTTTTATCAAAGTGTGCTAACATGCCAGCAAAACTCGAACTATTTTTAATACTATTCCCACACAGCCTCTCTAAATAAATGCCAAAATTAGTACTAAAGAATACGACGATTCCTATAAAAGTACAACGACGCGTCATTTACGCCTATAACTTCAGCATTTAATTTAGCTAAAAGAAGTTCCAGCAAACTTTATTTTGTTTGTATTTTAAGAATGTTCTACTTGGTCATTATCCACGTGCGTATCTACGCTTCTATTCTTTTCTCGCTGTTCGTAAAAGTCCCCACGATCACACACAGTCTTGATGACCTAACCATATTACGACTCGTTTAGCCTCGTTCTGTCGTCGCGGTAGTGGCCGCGACATACGCAGTACCGGGAGCATAAAGTTGCATTCTTAATCATATCCATAGCGTAGGCTCGTGGTGCGACAACAACGACCGACTAAGCCACGACATTATTCACGAAACGAAGCAGACGACGACAACGGCGACAACGACGACGAGACGACGACGAAAATAACAGCAGCAGCGAGGGATATGATGTCATGCGCTCTGTTTTTGTCGCTAAAAGATATGCCAAAGGACCTTGTTCATGCACCTATCCAGCGGCAGCGCAGCGGCAGAAACTATATCACACAATAGCAATCCCCCCTAACTGATCGTTCCACCATCGCTAGGAACCCCAGAACTCCCCAAAGGACGTTTCCGCTCACCAGCCGTTCCCTACTCTCCGTCGTATGTGTTGTTCTTCCAAAATAGAGCGCTTTTTAGAACTTACCCGCCGACCATACAATAACAAAGACCGTTGCAAACACACACACAGTCATCGTCAGATAGCCATAACCACGGCTAGGGACCCACATGTATACGTCTCTGTGGTACGGACTCAATTTATGGCTTCATGCACGTCAAGGCCATCTGTGAGTCTCTCGGCAATGGCGACGGCAGGGGTCGTTCGTTTAATTTTAAGCCATGAGCTTTCGACTTCTATCGCCGTTACGATGGCCAACAGTATCAGCGGGAATAGCAGCCACAACTCTAAAACAGTGGCTTGTGCTTGTTACGGGACAGTTAAAATAAGTGTGTATATGTGATCTCGTAGCAAAGAATACTGGGCCGCATCGCCGCAGCTCGTTAGTGCCGAACAGCGGAGACAGAGGTGCGAAGAGGCGCGTGCACCACACAAATTACGGCAAAAGTGACGCGGTTCAGCCCTCTCTCATTCGAAATTGAGGCACCTTCTGTTTTGACAACGCGATTACTCGCGACGATCACTTTTAGTGAAATTAGGTTCCTGCAGGGTTCTAGTCGGATCCTAGTAGGTGCCGGCAGTCTAGCTTTGCAATTTAGGTTGAGATTGAACTCGGAGTCGGATCTCGATCTTTATTTAAGGTTAGGTGAGTTGGGCTGCATACAGGTGTAATGATAAAACCAGATCTACAAACGGGTCAACCGATTGTGCAAAAGATATAAGCGTTTGTGTAAAACATTGGATCAGCCTATATAGTATTCGGCAATCGATATGTGTCTTTGAATGTAGCATTTCTGGAAGAGAATTTACTTTTAATTATTTATTGCCTTCAACTTATATTTAAGTACATAAGCGATTCTGGAAATATATAGCTATATATGCAGTTTTTCCAGGACGTTGCTTTGTTAATGGTTGTTTGTATTGTTGTTGTTACTCAGTATCCGGAAGAATTCTACAAAATCATTCTCTTGACAACCGAATACGAGGTATTGGATTAAATGTTAGTCAGTTTGAGCTGTGACGAAGGGTAGCAAGAACATTGGCTAACGAAATGAGGACCAGCTTTCTTCCCTCTATTGGGAATACCCTAATTTGGGATGTGATAATTATATACGTCTAAGTGTCCTTAACATTTTTAACAAAGGCAACTACATATAAATTGAAACGTTAGCCAGTTCCCTACTGCCTTTACCACTTTTCTGCCGGACATTAGTTCTAACCAATCTTTTCATCTTGAGGTTTTCAATACTTTTTAGATAAGAGAAAGCTTCCTCATTTGTTCCACTACCAGAATAGCACAACACATCCGTTTTTACTATGTTATTTAACTAATGATTATGTACAATTGCAAGTGTCCTACCTCATCACTACTCTTCGAGCATGGTTGTCCCTACACAGCAGTCCAAAAAATTTCCCTGCGCGGAATCGCCGCTTAATGCAACGCGACAAACACAGCGGCGATTGTCGATGACACTGCCAGCGCCGACTGCGACGACTCTGCTCTGATTCTTTTTTTGTGGCCGTTTTCTTTACGCCTCAGGGTCGATAATCACAGCCATGTAAATATACACGCACAGACCACACAATGCCAATGCCACAATGCGATGGGTAGACGAAACCAACTGGTAAATACTCGCTTGTTTTCCCGTTTTCAATCACTGTTTGATCCTCAATTCTCGGTGTATGTTTTTATCGCGCAATGCTTTTCTCGACCTAGTAAGCAAAATAGCCAAGGGCACGCCGATTCCGGTATTCCAACGCTGTAAATCTCTTTCCTCTTCCCACTTCTGAAAACCGTGACAAGTTCACCTGAAGTGTTGCACATTAACCAATTTACACACTTCGTTCTAGCGATAGGTTAGCCTTCGACCAAAATCCCGGGCGAAGTGTGAAATAATTCTACCTCTATCGGCTGAACTGCACCAGCTATCTAATATACTCGTCAAACGTGGGTTCTCGAAGTCTCTGCTGGACAGACTGAACGCGCGAGGTCCTTGGTGAGCGTGACACAATCTTGGCAAAATTGACACTTGTATTGCTTCAAACCCTATTAATCAACACTTCTGTCTGACTGTTATCAAATTGATGTACAAACCAATGAAGAGGTTGACGACTTTTGCCAACCTACGCAGGAAACGGCGCGAAGTATGTTACCGCGTTTTCAGTCTGACTATTGCTGCAACAACAACATCATATAATGATTACAAAGTCGCCAACAGTTATGCCGGTCAGCAAAATTCGTTGCGAATTCGACATCAACTTATAGAACTATCTATATTTCATCATAAAATCGTTCTAACTAGTAGAAACTGTCAAAATAGCAATTGATAGTCGCGAATACTTCTCAAGTAAAGAAGAAACAGTAGATAGACAGGGATCTTTGTAGAAGGACCGACTGCTCAACCAATGAATTGCAGATACAGAGTCCGAAAACAGAAGCGTCGCTCAATAACTTTTCTTCAAGTCGGTATATGTCTTTTATGCTAGACTCTTTACGAAAGCCCTGCTCAGAGACATCGTCCTCTGTTTATCGCGTTAACTCGCGTCTATGGGTATTCTGATGGTAGAAATTATTCGCTAGCCGTTCAGCAATTAATAGCACCGCTACAGGGTACCCACAGGAATACCTTGTCTGTTTTCGTGATCAGGAGGCAGCCGAACGTTTAAAAGACCAGTTCTCGAAAGTGCTCCTCTCCAGCTGTAGTCGGCTCTGTCCTCTTTTCTCACAGGCACAGTATCTGTCCTACACGTTTCGTTCGACGGTACAAAATGAAACTTCAAATTGTCGTAGTCTTTGCCGTCCTCGGCCTTGTCACAATGCCAATCGGCTGAACTCCTGCAGATGCTAGGTTTGCTTTCTAACCTTCGTACGCCTTTAGACGCTTTTAAGCAATGTACCACAGCTTCTTTTAGTAGCAGAAGTGCGACAAACGACAGTTGCAATTTCCTTTTTCACTTCTTTTTTCTACGAATGTTTAATGTTACCGTTGCAGCTTCCGAGGAGGACGAGAACTAATGCAACGGACGGTTACAGTCGCCGCCGCCGCCGCTGCTGTATGAACTGCGGAAGGCTGCTAACGTTATGATAGCATCCGATGCTGATGGTGCCTTTCGACTGATTCCCCTTCTCTTTCCACTCTATACTAACCTTTGCCTCACTCAGAGGAGTTATATGGTGGTAGCGGCGACGGCGGCCTGATGCTAGTAGTGTCCGTTCGTACTGGTGCGCCTACTCTCAGCTGCACGCTCAGCTAGTGTGTGTAGGCTGTGCCTTGTATGCCCCCTGCCTAGTCAGAGCGGACGCTTAGCGAACAGGAGAGCCGACGGTGTTGTGGTGGGCGAGGGAGAAAAGGCCTAAAGGGAAGGGCGCGCGTTACTGTAGTGTTACCAAAACATTGGATGGATAGGCAGGGCGCCCACCAACGAAGTGGAAAGGAGGTCCGACAAATAGCAGAGAGAGAGAGAGAAGGTATCCACGGAAATTGGGAGAGGGTGCACAGCGAGAAAATATAGAATAGTTTTTTGGATATCTCAACTGCACAGAATCTGGGGTGCAATGCGAGTTAAGTTGTTATGAAGAGGGTGTCGTAACTTGTTCAGAGCTTGAACAGAGTAAATAGTTTATTCTACGATAAATGAATACTTGTTTTTTGCAGCAACGTTGTATAATTAAAGGTAATTAAAGGTAAATAAAAAGCGTATGTATTTTATAATATTATTTGGAATGGTGTGTGTCTCAACGATAATTTAAATAATGAAAGCTATAGTTAGTTAATTTTGAAATTATAACACGATTTCTGGTTAAAGGGAAATGCAAAATCTTATTTACAGGGATAGTGTGGCTAGTTCAAGTTTACTCGCATATGAACTTTAAAAATTACTAAAATTGAATTTCTTTTTATCCTTTTGATATTTATTCACTATTTAGAAAGCATAGCGTGAATCGACTTTTATAGGAGAATAATCAAATGTAGATTTTCATCTGTTAAAATCGTCAGTTGACGGTTGTTAGACAGAAAAAAAAATTAGGCTTGTATTGAAAGCAATAATATAGAGAGAAACAAAGGATCCACTCTGTTTTTCACGATGAATTGTTTTTCTAAAGTGTTGATTTACTGTTTTTGTCATCTCCCACCTATCCTTTAAACTGATTTATTTGAAGGATTTTGCTCAAAGTTTGTAATTTTGAGCTATTTTCTAGGGTATAGGTAATTTATTCGGTTACGGCTGGAGCTCAGCGTCGACGTCGCATCTGAGTATCCTCTGACAGATACAAATCCAATTTTGTCTAAAACTATTTAATTGACTCAATCGAAATGTCTACGCAAATGGTTACACATTCGGCGCTGGCATCGCTGATAAACCTTCGGGCTCAAACAACTATTGCAATGATCTGTATGCTATATTAACGAATGTTTCGTACGACGCCGGGACGTCCAGTGGTCGGTTTAGCCATAAGTTCGTTCTCGTGAGCATACTTTACATGAAACGCGGCCGTCAATATATAGCATGCCTAGTAGAGGACAAAATGCTGAACTATAATTGTCAATTGCGAAGTACGAATTATATTTATAAAGCGATACTTTTTTTGTATATTTTATGCGTGGCAATATATCAATATACAGCAATCGTATATCTGGATCACCGTCAATCGCTTTTTCCAAACTTCTCAATCATCCAATGAAGCGTCACATTTTAGCTTCATAAAACAATCAGCCTACATTTATTTTCGTATCGTTTGCACTCACGCATCTGATCAACGTATAAAATTATGTACAGTTGTCGGTGTAACTCCAGTCAATAGCCATAGATATGGGATCATGTTAGAGAGACAATACCCGGTACAGAACGGTGTGTCACTTGGAAGTATGTGCGGACACGGGACGACAGGCGGGTCTAAAGCTAAGAACGATCGAAAGAACGAAGCAACAACAATATTGAAACTCATCGCTAATAAATCCAATTGTATACTTCATCCTTGCTTTAGAAGGAAGCTACGAATACGGGGCTTATACATGTTTATCTGGTACCTCAGCGATAAATAGATTACTGTGAGCTTATATTAAGCAAGTTGGAAAAAAAATTATTGTGTCGTTCAGACTTCTAGTTGACACAATTATAGCAGGGCTTTACTAAATCATAAAACTCTAATTACGCAAATAACACGTTCAGTTTATAATTCGAATCCAACGTTCAGAGATGCGTTTAAAATTAGTAGAAAAGAAGCCGAAAGGTTAGTAGAAAGTAAATTTAGTAGAAAAGAAGAAAGAAAGGTCCATTGAAGTATCGCGCGAGCCGTGCGAAACAACACTTGTGTAATTTCGGCTAGAAGAATCAGAACTTCTGTTCATACATATGATTAATATAATAATATATGATTAATATAATAATGAGAATAATCAATTGAGCTTGTCTTTTAATTAGCTACTAAAGATTTCCGAGTTTTACTTCGGACCTTAATGTACTTCGTTGAAAAGTATTTACTTCTGATATGGTTGATCGTACAATTCCTGCACCTTTTATTAAACTGTCCTGTACACCTTGCAATAGATTTCTATATGTCTCTCTTATGAAAACGGTAATTATATCTCTAAATTCCAATATGACTAATTCAGTGCAATAATGGCCTCGAACCTCAAAAAGTTAATAATGCGAGAACACACAGACGCGACGCCATTTTCGTGTGTCTTATTATATTGGAGACTTAACATTTGCATCAAATGTAATACAGATGGGTTTGTTTGACGACTTCAATGACCGTAGTGACAGAGTTCGCAATACGGGTTTGTTTGAGCCGCATTCTACTATTTTTATGTCGTACGATGTACGGGCCCGTGCAAGTAAATGACAGACAGCTCTTGGAGATAAAAGGCGATTAATAATTTTTCACCTCTAAAGATTGAGAGACTGGCGTCCTTAAAAGACGATCCAGTAAAAACTTCTCGATAATAGTTCTACAAAAAGATCGGGTAAGTCTTCTAAAATAATTGGTGGCACATAGTTTAGACAAGGGATTAGCTCCCAGTTCAGGCACTTACAACTTCTGAGTGCTGACTCATATCTAATAATGCTCTAATTATTGATTTGTTTCATCACCTTGTAGATGTAAGGACAATGTCACCTACATGTGCATAGGTTTGAAGCATACGGGGATTTGAAGGAGGTGAAGAACGCGGATGTTTTTTCAGTATCGTCCATTGAGGACTGCCGGTCACAATTAAAGCAACTCTATCGCACTAATTCACTAGTTCATAAAAGCTTGCGAGAAAACGCTCTGTTTGCGTCTTCGATGTCAAGTCTTGATTACATGAAACAGCCATAATGAACAACATTGGCGAGCTGTAGTCACTTCGAGAATTTCCATAGGATAGGAAAGTCGTATATGAGTAGCAGTCTAGGACTGAGGGGCTTCTTTGAAAATGTTAGCAGGTAATTGTACGGTATGTGGGCAGAGTTCGGGTGTGTGAGGTTCAGTCTATTGTAGTTCCGCGTACACCTATTGTACATCTTAAACCTCATCAATCCCGATCAACCTTTACCGAAATGCTCTAAGAAATCGACCATTGACGGATCAGGAATTTTCCAAAATGCATAATGGGCTGGTGCAGTTACTTCACGGATTCGGTTGATGCCAACTCAGATTGTTTCTATGATTGGGTTCGATACAGTTGCGTGCATATTATGGCATACAAAAGCGATTAATTTATAATGGAAACACAAGCGAGATTACACGAGCACAGATACTATCTTTCGCTGCATAACCAAATGGAAACCTATAACATAGGTGGTTATTCTATCAAAGTGCAGTCTTGATGGTAAATGACATCGTGCTGGTGAAACCTTACGACAAACCTGCGGAATTTTCCCGCAGCCCAGCCGGTTCAGTTGTCGCGGATTGTCAATTCTAAGAACTAAAGACTAGAAGATTCCAAGCAGGGGTCGATGAGAATCTCGTTTTATGTAATAGGATTTGGAGCGATATATCATTTATCTACTCGATATCATTTCTAGAGAAATAGGATAAGTTTTCTTAGTTCTGTCCTTAAGGAGGCTTTGAGGCAAAATTAGAATTCCACGTATGGTATAAATTACAAATGCATTGGATAGTCTGTCTCGATTTTTGGTCAGTAAGTTAGGTCGCATAAAATACGCTACTTCAATGAGATTAACGGACCTGTTGATAACAGCAGGGTTGATGTTTTAGTTGGACAAGCTAAAAATAATAGGAGCTGTAAGGTTTCTGATGCGACTTAAGATGGCCGACTTCAACTAATTGGGGTCACGTGAGTCGCTTCTAGAACACGAATTTTTTGTAGAAAACTATTTTATGGTTAACATATAACAAAAACTCTGGTCTTAGTACATGTCCGTTACGTATCGCTTATGTTAGACATCATGGTGAGCTTTAATTACCCCCTTTTTTCAAAACTCCTGTTTTATATGTGTGATTTCATGTGCATATTCATTAACTTCTCTACATTTTGGTCAATACATCCTTTATGACGAAATCGAACTCTAAACTACCAAGTAGTTTTTGTGGTCCTAATAAAAACTTCTACAAGAAATGTAACATAAATTAGACTGAAAAGTACAGGCTGACTAACGTTCATAACATATTCGACAGAATAACGTCTCGTAAGTACCATACACTTTATAATAGATTAAAATTCGAATATAATACGTTGAATAGCATATGTCAACAGCGTATTTGATACGAACATATATATATGTATATATATATATGTTCGTATATAAAACTGGTAGGAAGTATATATATATATATATATATATATATATATATATACTTCCTACCAGTTTTCTTTTAGTTTTGATTATTCATAAAGCCAGAATGCAAAATCGGCGAGAGCATCACCATACGGTTGACGAATCCGCCTACCTTACTCATTCAATATTAATTACTTTGTATATATAGCAGTAAACCTACTACTAGGCAATTGGAACGTCCTAACGTACAGAGGAGCGAAGCCAGCCGCTGTCCCTACTCCTAAATTTAATATGATACTTTACTGTTCGACTATAATGGACAATGTGTACTTACTCAAATGAAAGATACAGGTTAACAAAGTGAACACCGAACTTTTCCGTCACATTAAGAATGCACTGAACGACGACTCTCTAGGGCTTCTGACATTTGCTATGTTGACTTCTCTATGTTACAATAGACCTTTCTAATATTTATTTCAAATACTTGCTTTGATCTTCTCTCCGCTTTCTTAAATTTTTCAACAAAAAAATACGTAATTTAATTTCTATTTGTGGTCAAAAAAGGCAGATGCCAAACTGGTTAAACGGTAAGTAGCACTGTACAGTTAGGTGATAAATAATACACATGGATTATGGGCGCCGCAGTGCAATGGCCTCCTCCCTGAACAAAATTAAAGTATGAAAGTTGCATATAACCCTGAATTTATACATTTTAAATAAAATAGAACTGAAAAAGGAGAAAATTAGATGCTATGAAAGGCAGGTTTTTGCTGCATTTGCTTTTTTAATGTATCATACATTAGCATTTTACACTCGGTCCACGTTTTTGATAGTTTTTCGTTCACCAGATGGGCGACTATGATTTCCTCACATTTTTCACACATTTTGCTTTCGACACAGTGGGAAATTATCAAAATTGATATTATCAACTAAATAGTTTTCTACGAAGATGGAGCAACGGATATATGGAACGTAGCCAAGATTTCAAACTTTATTCCATGATGACTGAATTCAAGAAATTCTATTCGGATGCGTCGGGAACACGATACCAAAATGAAGTGGCAGCTTCGATGTCCACCGCTGTTAGGGCTGAGCTTCAGTTTATTGTATAGCTCCATCTATATTGAACAATTTGGCTGGTAAATAATTAATAGCAGTTCCCCGCTAGTGAAAGCTAATACAAACTGCTATGCTAAATCGAATATTCAAATACATGTAATGGTCAGCTCCGAAGTCATAAGATTCGAAGCTCTACATTCTCTATGTCGCTATTGTTGAAAATCACACAGTGCGAATTTTATTAAATTTGTTATTAAAAAGCTTTCTTTAAGTGCTCTAAGATTTCTTGTCAAGCAGTCGAAGTTTAATATGATTCTCATCCTGTTCCCATTCAGCCAAAATATTTTATGCACAATGAACATCCATACATAACAATTATGCAACTACGGCCAACCCTTTGGGACAATGTAAAGTATATGAAGAGTACCATCGTGATGAAAACAGGCCCGTCATAAGTGCAATAAGACTTTCGATCCACATGCAGTTGTGTAATTAGTTTTGCTTAACGAAAGGGAGACGGGTTCTAGCAGCAGGCTTTATGGGCGGACATTCCACATTCTTCCCTCTATCTAGAACGTTAGCAGGTCATGAATTCCAATTTCTTCGTTTTGTCAGAACAACGTACAACTAAGTTTGTAAAAGAAAAACGGAGTTCTTTTACCTTGTCATATGTTACAGTTTGTTCTCGGGCTGTATAATTCGCGCAAGGCTTTAGATTTCCTTTGCGATTTCAAAAGAGAGAAGAGAGAGCAGAAGATCTATTACTACTCATTTATTATGCATCTTTACAAATATATGAAAAATTGCCAAGCTCTTATAGATTTGTAGCTTGTCGACCATCATTAGTCTTGTTGTTTCTTGACATTCAGTCGAAGGCCAGCGGGCCTCTCCAACTGGCCTGGCCTCTCCTGCAGAGTCTGGTTGGCGATATCTAATGACACGTTGTTAATACTGGCAGTGGCGTTGTAGGCCTTTAGCATCGAACTTCTTTCAAATTGATTGGATTCTTGTTGAGAAAATCTTGTAAGACATAGAAGTTGCCTTATATTCGAGAAGTTTTTGACAACTGAAGCGGGCGAGAGAGTAGAAAGCATGAAAAAAAACGAGATTGTCGGTATCTTTCTTGTATCACACGATAACTAGGAAGTCTTTTCAAAAACCTTGCTTACATTTCTATGAAGCAAGAGGTCCTAGTTCGATTCAGGACGCCTCATTAGTCAATTGTGGTACAAGCAAGGCGGATATATTATATAGATCTGTGACACCTGAAACAGGGATTAAAGATAGATAACGGAAGTCAATAATTGAAAAATGAATCCTTAAAATTAGTTTCGACGATACAGCGCTAGATTGCTCAGCAAAGTTCATTTTAATTAGGAACAGCTGTTGCTTTGATTTTTTTTCATATTTCAATCGATTCTTGTCGGTCTTGCCTGCTCTTGTTTCGCATCCCAGTTGACGATTTTTAAGTAACGCGTATTTTCAACAATAGTAGTAAGTACAGTCTTTGCTTCACACAATTTGTGTAACTATACAGGCCTTCCAGCTGCTATTACCTAACATGCCACTTATATCTCTCTTGATGTAGTACCAGTTTTTCGAATTTTCGCTGTATCTCATACACAAATTACTGCAAACGATGCTCCTAGGAACATGCCGCGCGTAGCTGTATTCTCTCAAAAACCTTAGGCAGTAAAGGACAAACCTGGGAACCATTTTATAAATTATCCGGATCTTGAAATGGCACTAAATAGGTCTGAATCTTTTTACAAAGTAATCTGCTTCATCCAGCTCTGATTGGTTTTCTATTTAGTGAATATTTAAGTCTAGTTAGTGTTTCTCTATATATATATATATATAGAAACACTAGCGTAGCTAACATGCAGATTACCTAATACGTTATACTATAGTTATATCGTGTCATGACACCACCAAAGAAGTATTTCTATGAAATTACTTAGATTTCGCACCCAGCTAATTCACAGTGTGCTCTCCAGGACTCGCTTTGAAGGCTCAGGAACGACTGTGTTAGCTTGTGGTACCTAACAGTTCGTAACCCGCCGTTGTGGTACATTTTTGACACGCTTTCGAATGAAAACAAAAAGTGATTTCAGATCCGTTCAGTTCCGCGCCAACTCTCCGAGTTGAGTTCTTCTGTGACAGAATTCTACAGTCAAACTTTTACCCGTGGTAGAATTTCAGCGATTTGGGCAGCGGTGCTGCAGTGTCACCGTGGCCAGTTTTGACAATGTCTCGCCAGATAGTGACTATTCAGGCGGGCCAATGCGGCAATCAGAGTGAGTTCTCCACATGTCGACTATCCACTGTGATAATCATTGTGCATAACTATTCGTTATGAAAACATATGAAACTCTCTTTACATAGCAAGTCATTCATTCAATAACGCAAGTGTTCATTTAAGTCATAGAAGCATTCAATAACGATTTTATTATCTATTTAACTGCATGCAAAAATTTTTAAAAACCAATGTTCAGTGCTGGAAGGACCTACAATAAAGTCATACGGACAAAGTATAGTGTTGAATTATGCGAATGCCATCTCCCGCAAACACGGTTATTATACAAGAATATAGATTAAGAAACAATGTGGTAATGATGCCTTGATCGAAAAAGATTATTAAACTTTAAATTCTGAAACACGTGCTTGAAAATATAAGATCATCTCATGAACTTTATAATCATAAATATAAATTCAGTATGTTCTGCATTGGTGGTCAAGCACAGGTAGCATCCATCATTCAGATGATTTATAGTAAATAATTATCATTTCATATTATGGGTATTTTCCGAAGTATTTCATATGTCATTTTTGAAATTTGCAATAAAATATATATTCTAAGTACAGAATAGCCATTCATGCGCGGATCCGCTCATATTTTGTCGATCGTAATATTCTATTGAACTCGAATGGCTGCAGCCATTTGAGTTCAATAGATGCTTTAGATGAGAGACTTTGGGATTGGATCGCATCAACTATTGCTGGACTGAAAGTCTCAAGTCAGCGGAATATAAATTCCTGGTCGCGTATCAGTCACAACGGCGTATATATTCTACATAACACATATTAATGACACGCTATGACTATTATAGATCATCACGATCCAACCTTGCTATTTCAAAACACAAGTCGAAACGCTGCAACCCAGATATTTGGATGAGGAACATTTCTACCAGACTTAGGAAATCTTCTCTATGATATCAGAAATGTTGTAGAGTAACCGATTAAAGGACAGCAAAGTTCATTTAAACGGAGAAGTGAGAAAAGCACGAACGTCCGAAGGTTACGATGATAATAATAATGGAAGTGAAAACCAAGAACTTCCGACTAATGATTTCGTTCAACTTTCTTCTAAGTTCCCAACGAAGCTGACCAAATGAAAGTCATAAATTGTATCCGTGTGAAAACCGAGTGGCCCTTTCAAGCTTACACTGGGCAGTGGGCTACCATTAATTGTCTCAATGTTAACAAGTTTGCATCTATTTAAGGAATAATTTGCTTTATCAGAAAAGCTGATATAATAGGGTTAGTCTTCGAATATATAAGCTACTGTTAAGGGCCCATTGCATGAACAAGTCCATCTCAAAGAACGAGCAGCTAATGTGCAGATGAATTGCGAACAACGCGAAGTATAGTAGTAACGTCAAACAGACGCGCTTGTATTGTTTTTGCTTCGATGTGAACTAGATGATGAAAAACCGCAATTGTAATCTAAAGTTTTGTAGTCATTATAATTTGGTGTTCTAATTCATTTTACAACTATTTGACACGCTATTTGGTTTTTCTGAAAAGTGCGGACACCACGTAAGAGGGCAGCGTTTGATATCTCGAAGGGCA
The DNA here is from genome assembly GCF_002443255.2 of Varroa destructor. Lineage (NCBI taxonomy): Eukaryota > Metazoa > Arthropoda > Arachnida > Mesostigmata > Varroidae > Varroa > Varroa destructor. The sequence goes on along the minus strand of NW_019211455.1, from coordinate 15,788,921 downwards.
CTCCATTCGTCTAATTGCTTCATTGTGGCAGGAGTATATGTAGAGATTTAAACAACTCTTAAAAACCAAGTGAATATGCACAAGGGCCACAAAAATATTTTTTTCGAGCCATTGATGTGAGTACGCTATTTATTTAAGTTTGCAGTTAACGGAAAAAGGATATACTAGCATAGCGAAGTCAGTAGACTTTAACGCCTGGCAGTCTGACTAATTACATTTATTGTTAGTGCATTTAGCTACTCACGCCACCTAATCTGTTAGTGTGGCCATGTGTCCATGTTGTTCCTCTACGAATCTCTACGAATCCTTGACGTACATGTCTGACACATCAATAGGAGACCATGGATCATATATATACAAATGTTTATCATGTATGTCTTTATACAGAGTCTTGCAGGCTATATAATTTCAACTTTAGGTTGTATAACAAAGATGTATAACTCTTTGTTTTATCTATCTAGATTCTGTATGCGTTTGATAATTGTGAATTGATAAGACTCATGCGACTAAAGGCCGTTACTTTACACCTAATTAAATGCTCTGTCTTTCACTGCCGGCTGTGCATACTGAATATTCACTGTTTAGATCACAATTCTATTGGTGTTTTACATTTCTATTTCTCTAGTTGGATTCGAGTTCTGGAAGAAGCTATGTCAAGAGCACGGAATCTCGCCACAGGGTATCGCCTTGAACCCAGATGATAACATCGGAGACTGCAAGGACGTCTTTTTCTATCAAGCAGATGATAACCACTACATTCCCAGGTGCGTTCGGTAGAGAATGGAGAAGTGTCACTCAAATTTTGCTTTCGCATGGCATAAGCAATAACAAGCATTTTCTATAAAAAATATCTGTATATATATATTCCTTGAAACAACTGATGCTTTGCCGTGGTTGGATTTTAGGTCGGTACTTATTGACCTGGAGCCACGTGTGATCAATACGATTTTGAATTCAGAGTACGAGCGATTGTACAATCGTGAGAATATTTATGTCAGTAAAGACGGAGGTGGTGCCGGTAATAATTGGGCTTCCGGCTACAGCCAAGGAAACAAACTAAGCGATGAGGTGCGTTCACAACACGATAATTATGCCTATACTAACACTTCTGTCCATGACAATGTTAGTAATAACGGCAATTCATGATAAATCGTACCTGACAAAAATAGTAATAATAATTCATGAGAATTAAATGGTTGATATTTAATTGTGAGTTACAGTGAATCCTTTTATCGCTTCATTGGTGCTAACTGTTGTTTCTTTGTTATGCAGATCGTCGATATTCTTGAGCGCGAAACGGAAAATGTCGACTCACTAGATGCGTTCGTTCTTTGCCATTCCATCGCTGGAGGTACGGGCTCCGGCATGGGGAGCTACCTTATCGAGCAGGTTAAAAATCGCTTTCCCAAGAAACTCATTCAGACTTATTCAGTGTTTCCCAATCAGGACGACAGCGCTGACGTTGTCGTTCAACCGTATAACTCGATGCTCACACTCCGGAGACTGATTGAGTTCGCCGATTGTTGTATCGTCCTTGATAATACAGCGCTCAACAGAATTGCTTGCGAAAGGTAGGCACTACACTATTTTTAGAGTCGCTGAACCACTTCCAATCTAAAACTGGACACCTTTTAGTGTAAGGGATCGTTGCGTTGTCGTTTGTTACACTGCCCACGGGGAGTCGTCGAACATGTGTGCACGGGCTTTTTCTTTTTTTTTCTTTACGATTAATTAAATTTTAGATTTAACTTCAAGTAAAGAATTCGAAAACCACGCTGTGTATTGAGCCCGTGCAACGATGATTTTATGCTGGTCATTTTTATTACAGATTGCATATCCAAAATCCGTCGTTTGCGCAAGTCAACAATATGGTCTCCAATATTATGTCCCTGTCCACAGCTACTATGCGCTTCCCTGCAGCGTTATATACTGATATTAAATCACTGCTTTTCCCCCTCATTCCTGTGCAAAGTCTTCATTTTTTAATGACAGGTATGTACATTTTCTAACGTTGTCTGCTCCATGTATCCTTGTTAATCAATTTTATTAAAAACTCTTTATTCCTCATAGGTTGTACATTGTTGAAAGGCGTGAATTAATGCTCATTGTAATGGATTGCTTAGATTTCAGTAGGAAACAAAATTCACTAATTTGCGTTTTATTAGTATAGTACTACATAAAGTTAAAATATATAAATAGCCACCACACTACTGTTGCGAAGATTCACAATAGTTCAGATATAAATTAAAAAGCAGTTTATCCTGATCCAAAAAACACAGTTAAAACTAAACTTAGTCATAGTGGTCTCGATGTTTATTTTTTCGTCTTTATTATTTCAAATTGGATTTCAGGTTTTACTCCACTGATGATCAATGATCAGGAACAAGCAGTTCAACGCACAACGGTGCTCGATGTGATGCGGCGACTTTTGCAACAAAAGAACATGATGGTTTCAACTAACTTCAATGTGAATCAACACTGTTACGTCAATCTATTGAATATTATTCAAGGCGACGTTGATACATCTGACGTAAGTCATTATTTACAGAATTTTAGTTCGACAAACTTATTTTTTTTGTTTTGGCGCTATATTTGACACATTCTGCTACTCATCTGTAATATATATACCACTATTGGTAATGTTTACCTAGCACTAAAGTCCGTTATCGATCCTTGCGCGTCAACTTGGCCTCTATCTAAGGCTGACTCAATCCGCGTATTATCTCTTAATTGTCGGCCAACGCGTCATGCGCGTTGTATCAACGCGTCGATCTGGGTCGGATACCGACTTGTAAATTATGTTCGTCAAACGTGGCAGGATTGGTCAGTTAAAGGCCTACTCAATCCACCTCGACATTTTGAAGACGTCAACTAAAGGCTAATTTGAACTGACAGAGGGATTGCTTTAACATTATGTTGTGATTTTTTTAAGCCTAATGACTATGACCTAACCGGAACAATCTGTGTTATAAAGGTTGGCACGAATGCAATAATATATATCGCACTAGATTTTGGCAACATGTGACATATTAACTTAATGTTCATAACGATGTTAGAACGCTACAGTTGTCTGAATTGATCTACCCTGGTTTTTTTAGCTCCACTCATCACTCACGCGTCTTCGGGACCGTCGCTATGCAACGTTTATTCCCTGGTCACCAGCTGGAATCCGGGTGTGCTTAGCTCGTCGTTCGCCCTACGTCAAGACACCCTTCCGTGTTTCGGGTTTAATGTTGGCCAATCACACATCGATATCGACACTCTTCCAAAAGACATTACAGACTTATGAGAAGTTAATGAAACGTGGCGCGTTCATTGAGCAATTTAGGAAGGAAGCGGGCAACGTAGATGTTATTGCAGAATTTGGCGCCGCCAGAGAGGTAAGTGTTGATTGTGTTCTGTTTCATCAAAAGTGCTCAAAGTCATATATACTAATCGGTAAAGGAGATTCTTGCTTTAGTTAAGGTGAGCTAGGTTAACGACAAACATGAGCAAATTGATATTGTTGAAAACTGCACCATTGTAGTATCTTCTTTTTCCATCTGCTTAGTGTCTACTACTATTGCTGGGTATTGTCGTGGCTATGACCCCTCTTATGACCTGCTTAATTATAGTTCGCGTGATGACGGAGTGGTAACATTTGCTAAATTCAAAGACACGCGAAGTACTTTACGGTTGAAATCGAACGTAGTCAACCTCAGTTTGTGTGGAGGCCAGCAGTTTGGAACGATGTTGGCAGTGTACATGCAAAAGGGATGTTTAACGGTATATATCAAACCATGTACCTATATACGTGTATCGAAATAATCGTAAAACACATGTTCCTTTCAGGCTGTTATGAGTGCCATTGAAGATCACACTGCAGCAACCCAAAGGGATTTTAACGAGCATTACAGGAAGAAGGTAGGTAAAACTTTACCTTTTATTTACACACATGCGAGTTCAACCTTAAAATCATTTTCATAGGACAATTTTAGTCATAGTAGTGTTTAGTAGAAGCATAAAGAAATGATTTATTCTGACGCATCAATCCTCAGTTAACGAATTGGTCTGGTCTATTTGTCTGATAGTACTTATTCAAAGACGGCCAAACTTAAAGTTATACGCAACTGAATTGCATTGCAAATTGAGGCAGATTAATGAACCCAGAAATTAATTCAACTCGATTCATCAAGCTCTACAGCACAGGTTTCACGAATAGAAGCTTTCAGAACACGGAAGTGCGAATTTGAATAAAAGTGAAAATCTGATTAGTTTTCCTGAACAATCGGTTTGAATTGTTCAGTGATTTCTCCTAATCCATTCTATCTTTTGGCTGTACGTATTGCAGTGTATGGGTCGGCAAGAATAGAAAATACCATATAAAGAATGCCACTAATTCTAATTCTGAAGAGATAAACTAACTGGAAAGCAGCTCGTGAAAACTAAATGGTGTTTTCTCTTTTTGTTTAACTTATTTTTCAATAAAATATTACTAATGTACATATTATTCAATAATAAAGGGTATTGACTATGGGCTGTAGTGAACGTAATTCTGCTATGGCCTTTATTTTAGACATGTTTTACTGTTTTTCATTTAAAACGAATTATAAAAACTTATTCGAGCTTGGTGATATTACGCAACTGCGGTTTATTCTACAGGTATGCCAAAAACTCAAAGGTCCAATGAAGTCAGTATAGATGATACTTTATATAATAGAACGACTGGAACGGGTCACTGCGTCGCGAATTATGGAGAATCCTAATTAGAGTAAATCATGCCATCGCCAAAGGTTTTTACTGTAGGAGGATTTCTTTATTTCATAATAGCAAAACTCTTACTGAAATCTCCAAAATTGCTTTCAAGCAGTAGTTCGCATTAGACATCGTGACAAAGGTGCGGAATAATAAGACATGTATTTGGCAGGAGGTACTTCTTCATCAGCAGAAAAATGCAAGAAGTAGATTGCTTATTTTTCATAGCATCTAGGACGCTTATCATTGAATAAGCGACCTGAGCATGCTTTAGGTACATTTCTGCATTTTCTGCGCTTTTGCTCTTCGCAGCATCTGCTTTAAGTTGTTCTCATACTAAAATTTTAAGCTGATTAGCTAACCGTCCAGTATTGGCGCACGGTTACGGTACTTTCGCTATCTCAAGAGAGCCATTAACCGGCGCCCTTTGTTTTTTTGCATTTTAAGGGAAGGCACATTTTACAAAGAAATCGTTGCCGTTTATGGTCATATTGAATGTGCATACAATCCATCGAAAAATCCGGGTTGTACAAGTTATATTTGTCGGTTAAAATATCTTCATTAATAGGCGTGCGTTCCAACTTAAATTAATAGTTAAAGTAGGTGTGAGCCGTTAAAGCTACAAAAAAAATTAGTGAATTATTAAATTTTCGGTAGGAGAATCATCGAAACGTTCTTTACTTGGTTGTGGCGCTATAGTAAGTAGTTGACATATATTTTACTGATTTGTTATGTTGGCAAATATATTGACAAACAGAGTTCAATCATTTCAAAGTTTCCATTTGCTAAGTGATTAAATCACTATAAAATAATCAAGTTATTGTATATCGACCTATTCTATTACGTACTATACTCATGAGCAAATCTAATTTAGTCTGTGTCACTTTTTCACATAAAAATAACTGATTATTGTTACAGTCGTCCGAATCTTCGATGTCATAATAAGGGGAATCACGCTTAATATGATATGGAAAATTCATATTTCAATGATCCCATCCAATGGAATGTCTGGCAAGCCAAGCTTTGCTTTCACTGAACGTATGCCTAAGGATGCTATTAGGCTGTGATTAGTCTTTTGTTTGCCAGTTACTGTCTTTTTTATGCTTTATGGGCGAAATTACACTGCAGGATCGGTTAAACCCATGATAAGGGCGCAGGGAGATTAGCCTTTATGGCCACGCTGTAATATTTGCCATGTCAAAAAGGTAAGGCGGATCGTTCCGTGTTCAATACTGCCGTTAGAAAGCGTGGCACGAGATTGATTTGGTGGTCGGTCATATGTATACAGCAGACTTTAAAAGGAAGTCTATGTTCAGGACCTGAATGTCTGCCCATCATACTTAGAAATCATGATATCGCCATGTTATGGCAATAGGCTTGCATGACAAAGAATATGGGTACCGAAAGCAGTAACAAAAAAGGGTCGCGTCAGTGGGTGTTTCTTATTTATTTAGAATGTATTTCAGCGCTTTCATTCAGCATTTCCTCAATTCCATCTCGCTGTTTGAACCACTCGCGCACACTCGATTTATATATAGAGCTAACCTGTAGACAAACTATGTGCAATATTATTGAAAAGGGTCGGAATAATTTAATAAGCTATTCATAGCGATTTTTAAGACAGTTTTGAAGAACTAGCGCATCTTTCACAAAAACGTTGAAAAAGTCACGGAACTCCGGCTAAATCTGCTACTTCTTGCGCTGTGTGCGCTTGTTGCTGTATTCTTCACAGATAAAGATGCCGTTGAAACATAACGTAAAAAATAGGTAATGACTCTTTTTTATCGGTATTAAGTATGCCGTTTGGGTTTCTCGCAGGAGGGATAGTGTTATCCAGGTAGGTACCCAAATACCCAGTATTGCACATTTGAGTCATTTTTCGAAAAAAAACTATTTTCAGGTAACCATGAATGTTACCAGAATTACTTTAGCGCTTTTTATTAGCGTTTCACAAAGCTATTAACCCTATAAATACATAAGAAATGAGGGTTAACGTTTTGAAACGACATACTACATATAGTTAAAAAAATAAATGTATTACTTTATAAATTTGTACGTAAGTGTTGTTACGAGCGCAGATTATCTGTCTTTTGTTTAATGAACATATAAATCAATAAAAATTTGGTCAGCTATTCTAGTTCAGTACAGGTAGCTACTAAGTAACAAGTCAATAAAGCTCGTTATAACCTAGAAATGTATACACGAGTATATGATAATTTTGCCTGCCCACTTGTCCGCTATACTGTGCTCCCTGTATGTTTTATCAAAGCATTGTACAGATCGCCCTTCCACAAATGTTTGAACGGTTAGATATGTTACCAGCAGTACAAATGATCCCAGCACCATATACGTTGACTAAATAGCTTAAAAACATCTCATTTAGTGATATTTTCCACAACTAGTGCATATTGCACACAGTAAATAACAATACTAACAGTGTCACCATCACGGACTTTGTGTACGTCACGCGTCTGCCTACGAGTGGGTATGTGTGCGTGAGTGTGCTTAAAATGCCAATGCATCGATTGGGATTAAATCGAACTTTAAGCGGTTTGTTTCTCATTAGCAATCCCTGCAAGTGATAAGAACATGTATGTACATCAGTTTATATTGCTCACATTGTGGACGTTGTGGCTATCACTGCAGTGTTTACTAGTTCGGCCAAAATTGTCGCAACTGTATTCGTATTATCATCAATTTGATATGAAATTCACTTCATAGTAAAGCGAAACTGAAATTAGTGCCCAGTGATATCCAGTTTATGTATGCATGTACGTCCGTCTGTTTTGTAACCATGAGCCAACATAAAGCATTACTGCTGTGTTGACCCTTTGCTGTCTGCAATTATCATCAACGAGTGTCGCGCTTTCCGTATCAAATAAAACTATCTTGCGTAATCGCCGACACTTGTTTGCACTCGAGAATAAAAACTGAAATACCATCCAACAACCCCCCGTCTGTCCTGTATATGTATATATATATATATATACATATATAGCAAAAGACGAATTACGGAACCGGGTGTTGCCATATTTGTGCGAAGGGCTACATATGAAATGTTGCGGTCATCCGCCAGCCCGAAGGACTGCAGGGACACCGAATACGCGTAGCCGCGTGCTAGCCATATCAGGTCGTATCGTCGATGATCTCATCCAGTTCGGTAAGTTGGAACACAGGCTCGTAATGTGTCCACTGATCGCAATCTCCCGTTATATTGCATACGCATTCATTTGATGGCAGCATGCGGGACAGTACTGTGATACTTAAAAAGTATGGTACGGCTGTTTGCGAAGAGAGGTTTGACCATGAGCGGAGAAAAATATGCTTAGCACGCTAAAGCGACCAGCGCGCATGGCCTGCACTTGAAGGAAATTTTCAAGTTAGATTATTATATCAAGTAGACGCTGCCGAACCGACAAGAAATTAGCTCACACAACTGCTGTTACTGATCCTGTGTTGTCCGGCAACGGTAAGAATCAGAAGATAAGGAGCTAGATCAGGAATTAGTCAAGTTAATTTGTCTGACTTTAGTTATTAGAATACAAGGGCAATAAAAACGTGTCTCTTTCATATTACACAGTGAGACTTAGTACTCATGGTAGTAGCAGCAGTTGAAATTCAAGTCAATTTATCTTATAAAATTTTAACGACGAAAAACGATTGCTGCTGGCTTTTTCTTATAAGAAACAGTTTTAGTATGCCGTAATGTATAATATGACAAATATGTCGATGTCTTTATTTATTTAACAAGCAAGTTGATACAATGCGAGGAGTCTGCTGCGGTTTTGCAACATTGAATCCAATGGATTCTAATAAAATTTTTTCATTGAAACAATGGCTTTGGATAGTGCTAACGCACGTCATAAAAAGTATGAACAATGCTTTATAACGATCATAACGTCGGAAATAGATATTATCACATTTTTGCAATCCGCCAATGACTGTCAGTAAAGTAAATTTGCCACGGTTTCGGTATTGCCTATTATCGGAAATAGTTTTAATATTGTAAAACTACAAACTCTTACACGCTATCAGTTACACACAAAGTGTGTCTACGCAGGCATTTTGATCCTCGTTGAGATGGAATCCCTCACCCCGCTACTCTTTATGGTTACAGATGATATACATTGTCAAATAGAGATCATCTCTGGTGAGCATACTCAGACTTCGTTGTTTTATTGACGTATATTTAAGATTACGTTACATTCCAAATCTTTGCGAACTTTGTGCAGGATCGTTGCCTATGCATAATGCTATGCATCCCGGCTATTGATCAGTAGAGTTTTTAGTTTGCTTATCTTAAAATGACGTGCCATTTGAGCAGAAACGTTAGAAATGTAATACAGAATTAAATCATTTGACAAATACAGCATGAATATTCTTGCAGCTCCACCCACGAGTACTCAAAGTGTTTACTGATTTTACCTAGGAACATTGCGTGTGTAATATATATACGTATCTATGGTGTCAGAGAAATAAATTTCTGTTTACAGACAAGGTTAACTAAGAATTTTTTGGGTTGCCGCCAGTATGACAAAATCGTCAAAGTTGTTTTTAAACACTACAGCTGGGTTTATATTACGACATAGGCAAAACTTGCAAAATTAATTTTTCGTAAGAAAGACTGTTGCTAATATAATTTCGCTGCCCGAGTTCAGCAGCACTCTGGAGACAAACTTATTGCTGCTCCTTAAAGTGAGCTAATAAAAGCAACATAGAAGAGCCTGTGCTGGAAGCCGTTTGCAGAGTAGCCCTGGATAACGCATTACCGAGCTTTTCTCGTATCAATAGATTTCAAATAAGCAAATGTTTATATTGTATGGTCTTGGCTAATGGGCCAGGGCCCTTAAAGTGGAGATAATTGCTACTGTTCGTTACATAATTTTATCGAATAATAATTTTGGCCAATATAGGTGTTGTGTCAAAATGTTGTAAGTCTATACCCTCTACACAATGCAACTTTTACACCAATTCAAAGCGGCTCTACTAATCATTACTGATTGTGTTTAAAACAACTAATGTTGCCCCTTTTAACCACCAAGGGAAAGGCTTCACATGCATAATTCTTTAGCACGCATACGCCGTGCCTATGGCATAAAGCTCAAAGAAGCATGAAAAACTCGGCGTTTAAAGCGTTCGCATATAGAAATCGCGAACTGCGTAAGTATCACATACAACCTTAAGTATTCGCTTTTTTTTTAGAACTTCAGGTGCCGAAGCCTTAGAGATGACGGATGGTTTTAAGACCATGGGTTGTATGGAATGCTTTATGGTCCTTTAAAGGACAATGCGTTGCGGTTTGTTAGGTTAACATGAAAACTTATTTATGTTTATACGTTGTCTCATTACCTATGTCAAATCAAACAACTAAATTGTGTGCACTTATTGTAAATAAAACTTGTTATAACACAACCCTTCTTGGATAGCATTTTGTCCTAGGATAACATCCCTAATTCCTGCCCGGCCTAGAAGAATAGCCCGCGCTCATCAGCGTTTGAAAATAGAAATGCGTGCATTCGTACACTGATCAGCTGTTGGCTCTCCAGCCAAACATGTTCTGGGTATCACTCGTTTACGTCTACAGAGTTTCTTGCTTAAGCTTCGTTTGTACAGAAGGCTTAGAAAGTAATTTAGTTTTTTTTTCTACGTGACAACATCAATCAGAAACCTTTCTACCACATAGTGCTCTGGAAACAATGAAAAAGACAGTAACTCCTCGATGACCTTAGTATCCAGTGGAATCTCATAATCTAGAACATGTGCGTTAGTTGACGTGGTACGTGGGTTTCACCGCTAAACTCCACCGAGTGCCTACTGTCATCACCACCATGTCACAAGGCATTACCCTGTTCGTTCTTTTGTTAGTGGGAAGCCCGTGTTACATGCAAGATTTGCAGGTCGACAGTGCTGTCTTCGACGGAAACGTCTCCACGGTTACGCTATCACCGCAAGAGAGCTTAGGTCTTCTATCACCACAAGTAATTGACGCAGTCAATTCATCGGATCCGGTAATTAATGACAGTGCGTTGGACACGGCGATTCTACCGATTAGTGAAAACGGCACCGATGCAGCCAGCAAATTGACTTCTGCCAGTTCAGCGGCTGCCACGGCCGATAGTCGCCGTGTTTCCTGTGCAGTACCGGAGATTGCCCACGACCGTTTGGTGATACTCAACGCAAGTGAAATTGCCGAAACGCTGTCAGCGGCGCGCAACGAATGCAGTTTACTTATTTTTTACTCTCCTCATTGCATGTTCAGCGCTCGCAGTGCTCCGTACCTCAACGGTATCGCGCGCTATTACCCCAACATATCTGTGCTTGCGCTGCAGATCAATGAATCGTCCACGGTCAACATGAAATACGGCATAGTGGCCATACCTACCGTTCTGTTGCTGCATAATTCCCGAGCAATAGCTAAATTGAACCATACGAACGCGACTTCACTAGACGTGCTGGCTGCATTTATTGAGAAACATACAGGGATACCGCAGGTCCAGAATATGACGCTGTTACCAGTCGATCGGATTGGCCCGCTTCCGTGTGAAGTAGTCGAAAGACCTAATTATCTTTTACTTGTAGCTTGGATTTTCACTATATTTGCATTCATCTACCTGTTGTTGCGATCGTCTTACGCAGCTAAAGCATACAACTGGTTCGTAGCAACTTGGCGAGAAGCACGAGAAGCCGAACAGGCCCAAAGGCCGCATCAGGACTAAGTTCGACAAGGAACACGGAGTGAAATGTGGAACGATAATATGGCTTAATGTTAAACGGAGGGTTGTATAGGCTGAAATTGATACCATGTCATTTACGTCATTTGTTAGTAAGAGCCACTTCAAGGCTCACCTGCTTCTATAAACGCAGTATGGCTTCTGTTGTTATTTAGTGCTTTTTGGAACAGGCAAAAAAAACAAATGTAGATAATCTACACATGTAACTTAGAAGGTGCGTGATGCTGGGTATCCGCGCTGTGAGTATGTATACCGCAGAGGTATTTGATGGAAATACAAGAAAAAAGAACACGGAACCTCTTCTGCGTAAACAGAAGACGGGTGCCCAATTCCTGTACATAAGTTGTGTTTATAAAAAATAAAATGTGTATATTTACAAGCTACCTACGTAGGTGCATACTGATTATAACTAAGCTATTTGGCTAGTTTGTGTTTCTTAATTTCTATTACATTCTCAAATAGTTTTTTTTCCATCTTTTTATGGCCAATATTTTTAGTCTTTGCTACGGGAAAACTCGAAGACTAGCAAAATTGGTTGCAGTACTTTTTTTAGTTTTTTAGTTTCCATCCTATTAAAACACGAGATTGGTAAAGCTTTCTTGAACAACAATGAGTTGCCCCAAGTAGCAGTTACACATTTAAATCAGGAACAACGTGCTTCACAATAAGAATCAACTTGCAGCCTAAACAACTTAAGCAACGTTCTTTTAAGAGAAAGAAGACGAACCCACACAAAAAAACTTCGTATAATTTAAGATGAACACAAGCCTAACCTTTTCGTTATTAAAGCACAAACATGAGATGGCACTTTCACTCATTTCTGTGCGAACAAAAACATTTTCTTTTAATCCAGAAACTGAAAAATTAATATAGGAGAATAGGAAAAATTAATGGTTAAAAATGCATAAATTAATTTGAACCTCAGTGCCTCTCATATATTGCTCTTCGTACCCAAGTTGTTTGAAATCTCTGTGCGTCGTCCTGGTATGTACATCTGCTTTCATTGGATTAGAAGCTATTACGTTGATGCACAACAACGACAATTCTAGACTAAGTTCTTCACGTTAATGGCACATGCTCGTATTTTATCCCTTAAAACAGTAACCCGTATAAAACGATGAAATAGATCCTAAATGCACAGTGTGGATTATACTACCCTTACCTTACGAACTAAGAGCACATAATACGTTGCAATCATAAACTATTTATTTCGTTAGCGCAGCGTTCGATGATGAGTGTAACTTTAGAACATGATGTACTTTATCCAGTCGCTGTATGCTTTTTATGTTTTCCTTTTACATGAAATAAATAAAGGCATACATGATATACAGCATCGTATCACAAATTTTTTCTGGTTATTATTAGATTATTTTCTTTTCCTGCATGCTCCACCTTTTCTTTTATCATAGTGCCAAAACCACTGTGAAGATGATTGCTCACGGCCATTCGCCCGTTCTCCTTTACGTAGGAAAACGAGTTGAATATATCATTCTTACTATGAACGCATTGGCCACACTCAAGGTCTGTCTGAAGGCTCATAGTTTCTCACATGCCACAGAGGTATCACTCGGCATTTACCACTGAACGTGAGTGTGTCTTCGGGACATCTGGTCATCTTTTTTTGTGTTTCAGCTTTGTTTTACCCACCAATACGTGGTGGCTGTATTGCGTAGTACTTGTTTAAAATCATATAGTCCTAAGATTTCGCCTGTACACAATCACACGCACACGTTTTGTCTTTTCTATCATGTCGAGTAAAAATGATAGCAGCTCCATTCAGTGGAACCTAGTCCTGTCTGATCTTACTGTTTTACTTTTTCGGCCTCTGACACTGATAAATTAACAATAACAGTCGAGCAGTCCGGAAGCCAGCTGGAAGCGTGGGCAATTCCAATTAGTTTTAAAGGCTAATGCAATAAACCTAGGAGGAAATCGTTTGTCTTGCACATATTCAACCTTCGTTAATATATTATTATTTATATTAAATATTTATATTATGTCAATACTAATGGGCAAGGAATTTCTTTTGAAGCAAGGGTGGTATGTGGAGCTCGTTCAGCTGCTTTCCGTAGGAGAGTTTCAGGCCTGGAAGAGTCCTCACCGCAGTCTCTATCGCGAGCTCCTGGAGCGTAGGGACGTCGACGTTCATTGCACACAGATCATTTGTTCGAAACTCACCATTCTCGACAACACCACCAAATACGTACATGCAACCCGTCTGAAACAACAAAACATCAACCCTCAGTTAGATAGCGACGAATGAATACGATTTCAAGAGAAAATATGTAGAATATTGAAAAAATACGCAAGGTTGAAACGAAAACCTTGTCTTCCCTGGCAAGATGGCCGCGTTTTTAGCAAGCGTAGAATCCAATAAACCAGTGAAGCTTGTCAATCAACGTTTGTCGAAATACTCATTCAAACATTTATCAAGCACGCTCATTAAATAGTTGATAAAGGAATTCATAAAAGATAATACTCCTGGTTCGATTTCTCGGTATCTGGACCATTTCCGGTGTCAATGCATTCCATAACATACAACTGATACACGACACGAGTATTTACGTTCTTCAAACTTACTGCTGTGATTGCGGCTGAATGGAAATACACTCGTTTAGGAAGTGTACAGTTAAGCCGATGCCATCGCAAAGTCGGTAGGTGCAATTTCCAGACGTCATCAAAGGTCTGATTTCTTTCGTCCACTCCACCAGTAACCACAACCCACTCGCCACAAGCTTGCTGCACAGCACTGTGACAACGCCTAGGCAAAGGTCGTTCCGGACCTTCGGTGTTATCGAAACCTAAGTAAGGCTCTGTTTGCTGGTAGCTCCATTTTAAAGTCTTCAAGTCGAAAGTCGGCATCTGCAAAAGAAAGCACCAATGACGATACGGCGACGTCAGAACAATCACATTTTTGTTAATATACCCTTATATCATACACGTGTCTAATCTAGTAAACTGATTGAGATTTGTGGTCAAGTGCTCACATTTCTTTACCAAATCATTGATCAAATATATCAACTTCATAGAAGGCAGCTCGTTTCTTAAAACTGCACGGGCTATATTTTTGCCGTATACACGATATGTTTCCTATCTAAGTCATCGTCTGCGAGTACTCTCAACTTCGGGTCGGTCTTCGAGGGAGTAAAACGGTACCATTGTTTTTTGCCGGTTTCGAAACTAGAGCTTGAATCAGCGCGTAGTTAGAAAAAAATTGAGGCATCCCAAATAATCGAATAATTTTACCATGAGAAAAAGTGCCTAAATGCGCCCTTGTGCAAGAATAGCGAGCAAATAGAGAAAAGTGAAAAATGATAAGAAAGAAAAATGCTACAGTACCAACCTCACTAAATCCGTAGACAAAAGACGGCGTGCCTCCGCCAAATACGTAGATCTTGTCATCGTATATAGCAATCTCATGTCGGTACCTCGCTGGAATGGAATCCTCATTCAGATCATCGCTGAGACGCTGCCATTGCCGCGTTCGCAAATCTAATCTGTGCACATCAATGGAATACACCTGACCGTCGGTACCGCCCACTGCGTAAAGGTAATCGCCGTGCACTGTGATAGCCT
Organism: Varroa destructor; assembly: GCF_002443255.2. Taxonomy (NCBI): domain Eukaryota; kingdom Metazoa; phylum Arthropoda; class Arachnida; order Mesostigmata; family Varroidae; genus Varroa; species Varroa destructor. The sequence goes on along the minus strand of NW_019211455.1, from coordinate 15,773,880 downwards.
GAAATAAGCCAATATGCAACAATCTGAAGGCATAAGACCGCGGCAATTATAACCAAGAGTATCAGTCTTTAAAAGATGATGCCCGTGATGCCATCTAGGGCCAACGTACATATATGACCAAACAGAAATAAACACATTATATATTCTTCCATAATGAACATATATATATATTTTACAAATGGTTAAGTTAGTGATGTTCAGACCTGTCCATACAATCCTTCGGGAATCTCTCCGTAGGTTTTCCATCGTACCCAAGTCACAGCCCCGTCTTTATCTATATCATCCAAACAGCAAGCATAGACGTCACGACTTCGTATCTGTCCAAACGGTATTCCCGTGCCGCCCACCAAAAGCAGAATTTTGTTGTTAAGTAGTGTCGCTGAAATAGGATCATTGTTATGATTTAATTACTACTGTGATTTAATTAAAGCTGAACATTGTACAATATTTTTATTTACAGTGTCATTTATGGATCTGTATAGTACAATTTGCTTAACCCTTTTTAAGGATCACATTTTATTTACCACCAGAAGTTTGTTGAGACTTACCTGCACTGGACGCCACTTCCTTTGGGACATCTCCTTTAAGAGGTACTTTTGTCCATGCCTTGCGGAAGAAATGGAATCTCCAGAGTTCCGTGACAAGCCTAGTCTCACCGATATCCTGCGGTGCGTATCCTCCGAACGAATACAGACATTGATCAGTGCAGACAACACGATGACCCGATAGTCTCGGTGGAAATGCTTTTCCTGTAAAAAAGAAATAGTGCCAGAATACAACAACATAATTAGCATTATTAGAAATGGTCCGCCCTTACGGCACACCATAGGAAGCATGTGGACTCAAGGCAGTAACAATCAAACCAGTTCACCGCTACAACGGATTCTACATCGGATACAAGCGTAAGCTAAATCAGTTGTTTTCAATTCATACGTTGGATAACTGAAACAGATTTCCTTTTTGCAAGCAGATAAGATATAATCTTTATTTAGTTACATGTAGTTTCACGGGACCCGAAAAGATAAATACAGAAAGGGAAATTGAGACACGATAAATATCTTCTCTAAGCCTTGTCGTAAATGGCTAACTCATATATATATATATATATATATATATATATATATATATATATATATATATATATTTCCAGATAAATAGTCATTTGATTTGAAAAATATTTGCAGGGCAATCTAGTTAAGGTGAACATTTCTGCTCAGTACCCGTGTTGCTGCTAAAGCTACTGTTTGTCAAGTAGCGTCCCATTCAATATTGTCGAATCCCCAAACGCTGCAGCACAGCTGCCTAGCTAAGTAAGATTTCTACCTAATTATCTATGCGTACCACTAGATGAAATCGCTCATGCAGCAAGTCCTTCTGTTAAGCATTAGTAATTTCATAACAATAACATGTACATGCTTCCATTATCGCGTTTCATATGTATTCATTCAAACAATAGTGTGTTTGATACAGTGTATTATTGTCGAGGTAAAACAGAGGTGAAAAGAGACTGGTTTACATCGATTCATTCTTCTACTGATTACATATGGCTTAGTTGTAACGGATAGCGACCATTATAAATTATATCTTCGGATTCGGAACTCGAACAAATTGTCTAACAAACATCATTGAGCATCAATCGTCGCAAAGTCATCACAAAATTGGTGTGAAAAAGAGCGGCGTTTCCCTTTTCAGCAAACCAATACAAGTCTACCTCTATCTAGAAAAATCTTCCGCCTTGTTTTCTTATCGTAACAAGCAAATATTTCGTATGATACAGACTTGGCACTTCTGTAGGCTGTAAGGCGGCTGTAAGAGAAACGCAATTGATTTTTCAAACATGATCAAACAGAAGCTCTTCCGGTTCCTTTAACGGTGGTCCGCTCGAATTTATAAAAGCAAACAAAAAGGAAACGTCATTCATACAATGATCGATATTTCTGCGACTGAAAAGTTCCCAATCACACGACGCAGGGCAACGCCTTTGCAGTAGATCAAATCGAACATCAGTTGGCAAAAACTTGTAACCGACAACATCATAAGTGGTCGAATTGGCGTAATCAGTCAAGGGCGGTCAAATCGAAGTCGGATGTCAATCCAGGGAAGCTGGAGCAGCACATGACTGCATATTATTACATAGATATGGTACGGCCGCACACTATGGAATATGTATAGCACTGGGACCAAACGAGAGAACAATTTTTAATAGAGAATATAATTAGAACCGGGAAGAACATATATAACGACTGGTATGGTGAAATTAGTTTTGTCAATAGATACTCAGCTGTAGAAAAAATGTTAATAGTATTGATTTCCAACATATCTTATTTTCCAACATAGAGTATTGACATATGTGATATAAATGGGAAATTAATTGAGATAGAATTGTAAATAAAAATAATGCAAGACGATACGTCATGGCTGACTGAAAATGTTGACTGTTCATATGAATGTTCATATGTTCATAGATTGTTTATATTCAGGTCATTTTCTTCACAACGATGAATTAAAACATTGTGCTTCCAGTACAATTAAACGTATAATCCGTCTAACTTGCATCAAACGCATTATAGTCTACTTCATGAATGTTGCTATGGTAAATATGACCGATTTAAAAAAAATTCAAATTTTGAGAGATTCTACATTATCCAGGAACATGATAATTCTACCTGAATGTGTTTTAGCCGGTGAATGTCAACACTAAAATATCGAGATAAGGCTGGCCTACACATAATAGTAAGCAATAAAATGACGAAGCTATTTCAAACCCACCAAGTTACTAGTAACTGTTGAACTTAGTATGATCGCCGCTTGCCTGTCAAGTGCAGACAAAAACTAGTCCTGTGCCCGTAGCCATTGAATAATTCTAGTGCTATATGCGATAAATGTCATTAGTCCAAAAGAATCAAAGACGCAAGTATACCTGATAGCTTCATACGTTTTCAACAAATTAACAATCTCAAATTTTAGCAGAAGCAGCGTACCCTTTTTGCTATAACTTAATGCACTTCTGAATTAACGGAAACAGGCGACGCTATATCCGACAACGAAGTCCTCCTGCGTTTCTAGTATTGTACCTTTTAATGCCTTTGAACAGGGGGTGGTAAAACAGAAATGAGAACCAAACTGAAGAAGTTCAGTAGGTACACTAATCCTATCATAATCTTTCCTACCGTACCAGAACTTACGTAAGTTCTACTGCGCTATCATTATGCCACGATCAAGCTGTTGTGTACGTTGAACTTGACTTCGTATGCATTGCATTTCAAAATTGTTGCGATAGCTAAACTTTTATTCAATATAATCAGTTGAGCAATGTATACACATTTTATTCTACTACGAAGCAATAAAATGTTTCACAATGTTACGATTCTCTTTGATGTAATTCATGTTGCAGCACGTGAACTTGAAATCTCAATACCAGCAAAAGTACTTCGTCGAGTTGCTGCCAAGTCTAAGGATTGATCAGGAGTTCATAATGGACACTGGACCATTTCGCAATGATCGCACAATCCCTTATGCTGTTGACGTATTCATGGTACTGCCCGTTTTCGTAAAGAACGCAGACAGACTAGACGCAGGATTTTTGAAACGAGTCCAAATGCAAGAGACAAAAAAACCTGGAAACGGTCTACGACAATACCGACTGCAATAACCGTAGTAAAATTAGCGAATCGCTCCGACTTCTCTACCTTGTCACAGTCTTTAGTAAGAAGAAAAACAGTTTAACAGGTTAGACTACGAAAATCTCACACGGACTTCATCAGTAGACTTCGAGCGTAACGACTTCATACGATCAGATAATCCTATGCATAAGATCATATGATGAAGATCATTGCCACCATTGTAGAGTAAAAGGTGCCATTATTATGCAAATATCAGCAGTGTATTTGACCGAGATAGGAAAAGTTGCCGTAGCCAGATAGATCACTAACCATAGGAAAAAATTGCTTGGCAGTCACTAACGATGGTCTACAATAAGCGGATTTTATAATCCCTTGCCTTCATCTAGAGCGTGTGTACGTAATACACACTTGTGGCAAGCCGAATACCGGCGTGGTGTCTGAAGTTCGCTCTAAGTAACCACCGAGAATCAAACATGAGAAAAAAATTTTTCGGAAAGCGAACAGTATTGTTTAGATCCGAAAAACCATTCACAATTTTGAGATTCCGCAAATATGATCGTATGGTTATATGCCGTTTGAATGTTCTGGCAACAAAGAATTTGACATTTGCCAGAACTTTGAACCACTCATATCAGAACAATAGCAGACTTCTAGTTCACAAACATGGCGTGAACGAATTAAATAGGATATGTAGGGTGAATGAAGCTCAACACTCATAGTATATGATCTGAGCTTCTAATTATTTAACATTATGCGTCATGTTTTTGTACCCGATCAACATAAAGGGGTATTATTATGTGCTTCACAACTTAAGCTGGTGAATCTCTAGTTAAGGAAGCTAAGTATAGCTGGGACCGGTCTTCCCAACAACATACACTTTGTACCAGGTATGACTGAATAGCGAAACATAACAGGAAACACTAGGTTTTTGCAAAATCATTTTCACTCTTTGTTAGAAAATAGATTGTTTATGCTGCTCTAGCATAGCGTTAAAGCAAGCAGATCAATAACCATAGCTTTGAAAAAATCTAGTCAATCTCACGAGCTTGAAAATTTTGACCGGCACCGTGTGTTTAGATGACGTTAACGACCTGGGAAGCATATAACCATCTTCCTCTGATCAACTGCAGAATCTATTCTATGTTTACACAAAAGAACTATGTGATTTTGTAGTGGTCTTCGATGTTTTAGCCTAAATCATGTCAACGCATCATGTCACTCAGCAGACAAGACGTAATGAACTGCTAGTGCAGCAGCCATTGACAATGAATCTGACTGCTTTGACAAAACTTGGTCAGTTTATTTTGATGAACGACTGTGCGCTCGCATGTTTCTTAGAGATATGCTCAGTTCGCTCGTACGCTGTGCACGAATGTTACGTGGAGCCATACGTGGTGATTATTATTAGGAAACAGATGCGATTTTTGCACAATTCCGATTACAGCCAGCTAGGGTATTTCGGCTAGTGTCTAATGTCTATTAGTTAGTAATAAGCTGCGTCTATTCGTGATAATAATTGCCGATCCAGAATATATGTATTTATAGAATGTAGCAACATAAGCCCAATGACAGATCGCACCGCACAATCTGACCATACATGAATATTATGTTTTGCTTTATCGGTTTTTCAGCAAACGACAAACTTCACTAAGATTTCACCCGTTACGCTTGCTTATTTACTGGTCTTTCAATTTATTTTTTTATATTTCTCTATTTCACCCACCAAATACTAATTAGCTAACTTGCGTACGGACCTGTACATTGTATAATTGTTGGTGAGCTGTACGGTGCCGACATCATCTGGTTGGATGCTCGTGTACCAGTATTTGAGGAAGCAGCGGACCTATCTCCTGGGTTATCCCGTTGTAGCCGATCAGCCGGTAGCGAAGGGTCTTGCTGGTTGTTGCTGTTAGGCAGGGCGCACATGCGTATGGAGTTTTTGTTTCTCTCAGAGCTTGTTCTGCCGTTTTCGCTGCCGGCTATCGCGCATACGTTTTTATTTCGTATATTTCTAATCGCTGCGTCAGCTTTGTGATACAGGCCTTTTTCACTAACTCGACTGACGCGACAGAATAAGCGCAACTACACAGCACAAAAGAACGGCATACCCATACCCCGACAACGCAATCAATCCGAAGATATACCAAATTACACGCAATAACGTCTCGTTTCTTCACTCGTCTCTGCACCTGCTCGGCAGATCTTCCTCAATGCTATCACAAACAACAGGTTAAACGACAAGTCTCGTTAAAGCAAGGAGCAACTACTCGCTAAGAAGCAAGTTTTTGTTTGTTACCTTTTGTCGCATTCAAATTAAACACTGCACACGCCAGCAATAACTTCCCTGCCTTGTTCACACGTCGGCTACACACGCCGACACACTACGTAGAATTGAGTACTAATCGATCGACCATTGACAATGAGGTTTTAGCAGTCGCAAGTCTTTCTGGGCGTCGTGCGTTACCACGCGTTTCGGTCGGTCAACGGTGATGGTCGCGTATACCCAGTCGGTTTTTGACTCCGCGAGCAATTATCCTAGTGTTTGCTTCTAAGAGGACAATAATAACGACTGTCCAGGTCTGTGCTTTGTCGTTGACTAGGTGAGATACGCTAGTTGAGTAGAGAAACAAGTAGCCCGCCAACGCTTAAACACCCAGCTGCATCTAGCACTCCTTCGCGGTTCGGAAGATGATATGGCTGTGACCTTTTTCCCCGCTAGAAGCAGCGGGCAAATGAGAGGGTCTTGTAACAAGCGGGGTGACGCGGGGTCGTAGGACAGGCGGTCGAGAACTTGAACACTATAAACTGTGCGCGCGATAAATTCTTCTAGGACATGAATAATCTACGTAACTCAAAGCAAAGATGAGCTCAGTTAACTAGTTCGGTCGCGGAGTGTTTTAGAAGTAAAATAAATGGGTGACATGCTCTCAAAGATAGATCAGACTTATTCAATATGCATTAAACAAGAAGCCGGCATATTGACATCTACTAACTGTTTCATTATGATTTTAAAATTAACAAGTGCATAAGAGGTATTTAACTTTGCAAATTTAGTTTTTTTTCTATTCAGATTTTAATTGGACTTAACTTCAAATACTATGCCATGATGGTGGTTGTCACCGTTGTTATTCAGATATTTCTTTTCCGACTATTCATAGCACTTGCCGCATACAGACGCACAATTCGATCGTTACAATGATATAAACTCAATAAACAAAAAAATAAAAACAGTTTTTAAGGGATTTTTAGATTAGTTAAGCCTCCACTCATTGTACTGCCGTAGCCAAAAACTGTATGGCTCCAATCCAAAAAGTCGCTAGCGTAGTATTAAGTTGTCCTGTTAAAGGCAAACTATCGTGTTTTGTTATTAGTTTCAAGGGTACCAATCTGGCGCTCCTTGTACGCTACCTGATGATTCAAATATCAGTTGGTCGTAGCTATGACATGCAGATAATGGATCGGTCTATAAAGATGACAATTACCGTATGGAAGTGATTTGATACAACTATCGCTTGAAATCCGGACAAGTCCTATATTCGACTTGCATGGGTCTTTAAAATAGATAGAACAGAAGTACCTCCTGATATGGAACATGGTTACATAATTTCCCTAAACGTTTCACGCTAATACAAATACGATTCCTTTCACCATATTCCGTCATTATACATTTATAGCTTGTAAATTCGATGTAAATGATGGCTTTTATTTTCATTTATTACTAATAAGTCAAGATGGACTTTGTCGGTTAAACTTATCGGGGCTGCTTGTATTGTAACGGTGATCGAACCGCTCAAAGCTTAGTAAAAATTTTGATTTCAACAATCTTTTGGCTTGATTATCATAGATTCGACAATGTGTGCCTGTGCTGAGCTTGGCTCAATGAATATGCTTGTGATGGACAATGCGCATATAGACGTCTCATAGAGGGTATTGAGGATAGACGAACGTGGCAACTCCAGCTTCTTTTGGATTAGAGCAGTCCGTCCGTAAATCCGACACTTTAGCTTATTTAGTTTTGTACTTTACCGCGGTTCAAGGCGCTATACAAATACGCTAAAAATAAGAGAACATAAAAAACAGGCTTTGCCGCCAATGTCATACCGGACCTATTCCTATTCGTTGTTCTGGAGAGTTTTGTAGTGTTAAATGTATAAGTCGCTGGTAAAAAAAAGAGTCTGACCTTGTAGCGCTTTCAGAGTGAAGGGATGAGGGCTATACAATTATATGCGGCTTGGATACACTCTTTAAACACAGACATTATTTCTGGCTCGATTTTGGCCGTCAATAGTATATAAATGCAGTACTTCGGAAGATTTTTTAAAGTTAATTCGAGCGTAATATAATTAACTGTTACCGACCTGACTGTTTAGACTCGGCTGATATCGCTTCAATCGCTTTCGTTTTTTTGACGAATAAGAAAGATCGCAGCCTAGTTAGTCCTTCAAAAGCAGAATAAAACAATGCTTTTTAACTAAATCGTGGACGGATAACTCGTCGTTATGCCCCACCCTGAGAGAAGACTACAGCTCAAATTAGAGGCAAAGTGGACAATGTTTCTACTCAGAATCTCGATAACCAGACCCCGGAATGATTCTTTGAGAGTTAATATATCATTATAAGCGATTTGACATTTCCTGAAATACGACAGCAGTAGTCTTACCCCAGACTTGAAATAAAGCCTGGTCGAAAATACAGGGTACAAGGCAAAGTCAATAAAAACAAGTTACGCAATCAAACAGCCATATTATTATTAGTATCATTATTCCTAGTGATTTCTGATGATGTTTATTGTGTTTGCACTAAACATCATAATTGAACAGAACGTTAGAACTCAATGAATAAGCAGTATCCAGTATCGATGGGAACTTAGTGTAATGACAAATCATCAAATTTCACTTTGCAATACTCCCAGGCTTTCATGTCACTGAACATGTTGCTCGAATATGAGATTGGCCCTATGCAGATATACTACGATTGTAGTATCGGTGTCTATAACAGAATGCAAAACAGCTCAAAACGTTTATATGCGCGTTGTAATCTTGTTCATCACCGATGAACAGCTCCAAAACAAACCGCGACGATTCGGCCGCCGATTTGCTTTGGTTGTTGCCGAGGTTGTAGGCGCTTGAAGGCCCAAGTCGCGTATCCCATTCGCGCAGTTTTGCCTGAGATGACAACACTGCCAAACACGAATATACTTCCGTCCTGAAATAAATCGTATATGAAGCATTAACTTATTAGAAAACCAAAAACACACGGTTCGCGGTACGATTTGTATGACCAGTCAAAGCATTGATCTTCTAGGATTTGCTGTTACTAGCTAATGCCTCTAAACATGCAAACGATCTTGATCTTTGTGTTAGTTCAATGGACCTCATGTAAGACTCGACTCTATGAAACCTACATTATGTACTGCTTCAAATGAACACACTCGTATTGCGCAAGAGATTTGACGCTCCGTTTAACTTATATAACTTGAGTATCAAGGCAAAGTTATGCCCTGTAACGTGCTCTTTCCGTCACTGATCATCAAACCGGTGTACCTGCGATGTAAGCATAAGGTCTGTAAACAAAATACATTGTCGTAAAAGGAAAAAACATTTAGCAAGCACCTGGTACTGGTACAATACGATGTATGCAAAAATTTCGCATATTGTTCCCTGGTAGCCGTGTGGACTTACGTAGATACAGAGAGCTACCTAGCAGACCAGTTTGGTTATCATGCCTAGGTTTTGGATGGAAAAAAGTGGAGCGTAGCCTAGATATGCTGTAGGTCGAAATGTTTCGTGTTGGGTGAGGCCAACGGTTTGAAGCAAGCCTTTAAGACATTATCAGTTGTAAAACTCGAAATATTTGTTCAGGTTGTGGGCTCATAAGCAGGCTCCTATTTAATCCCTTATTATAAAAAAAAAAAACGAGAGAAGGGAAAACTGTTCAGAATTATCAGAAGCGTTTACATTAGCCATGAGCAGTTTACTATAAATGTGGAACTAAAAGCTTTTATTTATAACCCGATAGAAGAAACTCATGGATATTGGACTAATGCGGCTTAAAGAACCCTCTATTTGCTGCTGGCTCCTCTTGAATGACTTAGAGTCGAACGCTGGTAACTGTCCAAGAAAACAAAAAGGGTTCAACGACGTTGGAATTATTTTACTTATCGATGAACAATATGTAAATTATTTTCCACCAAATATACAGAAATTAAATCTGAAGGGACTGTAAAAGCAAATTAGTTGTCTTTTTTGTATTCAAAAGGTTATGCGAATTTAAATTCTCTCTAGATAATGTCATAATTATCTTTACTAGTTTTTTAGTATGTAACTTTCTAGATAACCATTACTAATTATAATTATTATTTAACTAAACATTTAGTATATATTTAATAATAGTTATTGTATACCTGTCAATTTCTTGAAAGCGGTAAACGGGAATTAGCGTGTTTTCTTCGAACACGAGAAATTTGTCCTTATTGACAGAGATTTCATAGTGGCACGTCGATGAGATTGCCTTCTTTTCAAGATCTTCTGAAGTGCTTAGGCATTCCCATAGCCGCTCGAGAATGTGCAACCTATGTACATTCATTGAATACATGTGCCCGTCGGTATCGTCACCACGTACAGGTACTCACCGTCAATGATGACTGCCTTAAAATCACAAGCACAGTACCAGAGCAAAGTCACGTTAGAAGCTTCAATTTTACTTACTGCTTTCTATGGGAAAAACGCAGACTTTTGTCGATGCCTGTGCAATTATATATATATATATATATATATATTAATAAAAATAAAACTGTCACCATTTGATGAGAGACGTTTCTATGCCAACATCATCTGGCGAGTAGCCATCAAAAGAATAGAGGCAATCTTCGCTGCGCGGAAATCGATACTTTGAGTGGGCTTGAAATGGGCACAAAATTAGAATAAATCTAGAATTTGTCATACTTGCCATCAGCGAACGCCGTTATGGAAATGGATATGCGCGTGATCCAATGCAGATTCACTTGCTTCACGCACTTCATATCAAAGGGACTCGTTTCTAATATCTCGGCTAGAGTGGTCCAAGCAAAGCTGTACTATGAGACTGAAATTAGAATGACAATGAGGCAAGGTATTGATCACGCAGTTGGCATTCTGTATTAATTCTAACGTTACTACGATTTTTGTTTTCCAAATTTTTTTTGTCTGTACTTTTGGATTTTCTGATAGAACTGTGTTGGAACTGAATCCACCACTACTGGGGATGAGGCAAGTGTTCGGAAGGTTTTTTGAATAACCTCCTAAAAGATTTTGGTCAGCTTGACCACCTGTGTGAAACGCCCCACTTTTGACAGGACTGGTATATTAATCGCGATCATCTACTTTCCAAAGCGGCGCAGGACTCAGCATCACGGTTGAAAATGACGGCTCAGATATGATACTACAACAATATTTTCAAGTGTTTATAGCAATAAGCTTATATGATGATTTAAAATTTATTGATGTTCGACATATGTTAAGGTTTGTCTTATTTCAGCTATAATATGCAGATAATATATAATCCATGGCTGCTAAGGTAAACTTTCCTGTAGATCTTAGCCTACAAATTGACTGCCCATCGTAATGTAGCTTCAATGTACTACATACGTTAGCAACCGACACAGTCCACTTCAGCGCTTAGAATTGCCCCCACTAATCTAAAGGTCCCGCAACTACAGCAGAGTATAGCTAACTTGAATGGTCGTCGATGAGCACAGCACCATCGGTGGTTTGCTAGTAGTGCAAATTTTTAGTTAGTTGACAAGAGAATCGAATTTGCTTAATTATATAGGAGTTCATAAATAAATCCAACATATGGGTCTGTTGCAAACTTCGCGTTCTCTAACTTACAGAAACTGATGTTTAAAAAAAAGACTATACTGATAATGTGTACAGTATTAATCTACAGTACAGATTAGTCTAACGTTAGATACGCACGCTGCGTTTTAAAACATGAGGAAGGTAATAATACATCATTCATGGCATACACTTATGGTAGAATAATCCTATTCTAGTTTTTTTTGACATCAATTGCGAACGACTTTTCAATATTATCCAGTCCCGTTTCGCATTTTTTTATTCTTCTCGTTATTTTACCGTTCTGATAGGAAACATGTCCTGCATGCTGGCTAGTCTTATAATCAGCTCGTATTTTAGATCGTGGCATCATTTCGCTTCCGCGTTCATTCTTCGCTCTTATTCTTAAACTTAGAATGCCTGAAGTGTAGCACGTACATGACATAATATTAAAAATAACATGCTAACTCAAGAAATATAAACTTTGTGGGTCGATAAATAAAACTTGTAGTATAAGTCAGTGCTTAACGGCAGTACCGAACGCATAATTCGAAACAGATATTTACTACCGCGAAACTTAAGCCCGCGACTCCATAAATACGACCCATTACCACAAGATTCATTAGTGTGACGGAGACATTATTTCACCAAGGTTTTGAAGAACATTGATGAGTACTTCAAACATATATATTCGCGCTTATTTGCGGATGAACGCACATGTGCATATAGTAATGCATATAGGAATTCTGTGCCACCTACATATCCGCGCTATCCTGTATACTTCTTCACAATTTTCGTCTCTGTCGAGCCCTAAAGCAATTCTGTGGGGGATCCAAGGGTACCTCTTTCTTGTCCGCCAGTTCTCAACCGTAAGCTCCAGCAGAATTTGACGATGCAATTGACTAAAAACTGTAACAATTCTTTGCAAAGCTAATTTCTTCGATTTGGTATTGGAGAAATATTGATGGCACACTCTAGCCTCTCTTATTTTTACCACTAACTATTAAACGTAAATTAAAATTCAAGAGAGTGGAAATAACCTTCCGTAAACATAAATAATGACTCTTACATGGCGAAGGTGTTTGGTCTTTGGAAAGCTCAACAACTTCTGTCTTTAAAATGTATCTAAGTAATACGTATGTAACGTCTCGAGTTGCGCGAAAAATCCCTTATAACGAATTTTGTTGAAAGAAACTTTCCGTCAATTTTGAGCTCGTCAATAAATCCCCAAATTGCCGGTATGAGAGTGAAGAGGACCTGAGCAGACACAATAACAAACAGATGTCTAGAATTATTGGCTTGTGTCTGGGCATGTATACATAGTATTAGACGGAAATGAAAGCACATCTGCGCATGTGTGTAATTCTATGGTGCCATTGGCGGGCCGGGGAGAAATTTCTGTGTAGAAAATCTATAGCTTCGAGTATTGGAAAGTAAACTGATTATTTTCGCCAGGTTAAACGGGAGCTGACAAACACACATCTATGCCGTCATTACAATTAACGCAAAATTTACAAATACGACTGTCGCCCCACAGTATTAGATTACCAAAGTACGGGTTTGACAAGTTTACCACCTGTACAATGTCAAATCTAATTAAATGTAGAAACAGTGTGAAAAATCACATCTGGATGATAATAACAAAGAAAAAGAAAAACACTTTAAACCATAACTGTGGCAGAAATTCTTATTCTCAAAACAACGCTTCCGTTATCTAGAGATGGTATAAAAATGTTTGCGTAAGAGCAATATTTGTACCATTTCGCATCATTTTGTTATTGGTGTACCCCACATTGTACAAATGTCGTTCGAATACAAAATTATACGTGCTGTATATAACTATCATTCAAAGATCTTTCGTTTATATTTGCTACCTCGCTGCTAACACATTAGATTGGTGGTAATTTGTAGTCCCGAGGAATTCGAATTGGTTGATCCCGTGATGGGTAATGCTAAAATAACTTCTATTATTAATTGAATTACCGGATACTTCTGCTTCGAAGGTGGGTAAGTCGTATAAACTTTTCAAATTAGAACATTACGTTAGCAAAATTTATTTATTATATCTTATTAAGTGACGCTCGATAAACACAATTTTTTCCTGAGTCGACTTGACTGGCAGATTGAAATAATATCTTGACTTAGTTGTTTCCGCGCTTGTTCAGACAGCTATGCTCCAATATTGCCCGAGGGTGGAGAGCTGCGTACCCTCTTCTTTCAAAAACCCAACAGTTCCGAGCATTAATAATGTTTGCCCTGTTGAGTACCATGCAATGAACTATCTATGGCACTGTGTCTACTATGAATCCCTAAAATGCTAACAGTGTTGCCTGCACTATATCGGAGCAAAATGTTACTGCAGAAGTATGACAACAAATGACAGCTGTTCGCAGTATGCATCCTCAATGAAAGTTAAACCCTACGGGCCTGTGTATATTTCAAGACGTAACTGGTAGTTCTGTTCGCCACGATGTGTCCAGGTTAGACACTTTTGCTAGAGTATAACACCAACGATAAGAGCATTGAATAGCAGCTTACTAGTCAGTCGATCTTATCGTATCCATTTTACCTTACAAAACTGAATAGGAAACCACGAAAATTCTTCTACTTATATAACTAAGACCATGCTCGTAATGTTAATAATGACCAACGAACTGCATAGCAGCATCTCAATTTCTGTGGATGTTCCGCAAAATTGAGTGTTCCGCACCGCAACTCATAGTAAAGGAGTAAACAGTACCAATTGTAGGCGTTCTTTGCATCGTATCAGACACTTATGCGCCTTTATCAACATATGTCGTATATACCTATACTCTGCTAAGCTCTAAAAGTTCATAGAAACACTTGTTTACCACTTTGGCTGTCTTGTACTGAATAGCACTTCGTGCTATAAACTATTGGATAATATTGGACTACTGCGGCAGCTGTTCAGTTGTCGTCCGTTCACATTCGTCTATGCTCAGCCATTAGATATAGTACACACAAGCACACAGGCGGACGTACTTACGTCAACTCACCCAGCTGGGTATTACTCTATTAGAACAACTTTCGTCGGCGAGGTTGGCCCTCGGCTAAAAAAAAAGTTCCTATCAACTAGTCGATAACTGACTTCACTTAATTCTACTAAAGCAAACTGGCGTGGACGGCTACAAACGCTACACTCATTTCCCTCTGTATCTCTCTGTGTGTTTATTTATGTCTGCGTCTATCATTCAGCTGTCGACTAAGCCACCAACTTGTCTTCTCTCATGACATCTTAACACTGTTGTGGTCGCTGTAGGACTACAGGCCGGCTAGTAATGCCACTTAGTTCAATGTAGTAGTACTAGATACGTTCTAGCGTCCGAGATAGGACAACAAGGAAGTTAGAACATTTGATTTCAGCCTCTGCTGAACTGCGCAAAATTGAGCTGAGTGGCGGTTATCAATACCACCAAGTAAAAGTACAGTTACCATTACGCTTCATCCGGAATGTCTAGCATTTGTGTGGGCTCTTATGCTATCAAAGCACCAGACAGCAAAAAGCGCAGTACAAACTCACGGATCTAGTTTGTGCCTTACTCACGCTTGGTACTAGATACGGCTACCGTTATAGTTGTCTGCCAAAAATATTTCTTGGCCCATCTGCCGAGGGTCTTGTAGCAGTGTCTCCGGAATACATTTCAACAATAGACGCCAACATATGAACAAGGTTCACTTTCAATCACCTACCGCTAAAGCCAAACAGATGAAAGGCCGAACTAAGTGCGGTTGGACACTGCAATGACAAAATCGACATTGTTAACTGTTCATGTATAAAACGTAGTACCTTACGAAAGGGAAATTAAAAGGAGGTGGCCCTGGACGTAAAGCGACTACACCATGCTATGAGTTACGTTCTGTGAGAAAAAAAATAAACAGTTTCAGTATGTTGAAGCTTACTCGGAGACGGTGTGTATGGGAGCTTGTTGATGTCGTTAATGTCGTGTTCAAATAGCTGATCGAACCATAGCAGATGATTACAATAAACCTGGAAAATGGGGATCAAAATGAGATTTATGAGAATAAGACTGGTGAAGTGCGTTTCAGGATGCTGTGGCTGCTGTTCGGCGCTCAAGCCCAGATACAAACGACTTGTCGACTCGATCTACCCGATCAATCCCGAGGTAAATATTTGTATAAGTACCACACGAGCAATAATAATAACAATATTTTTTTGTGAGATATTTAATATCTATTAGCTAGTCTGTTAATTTTCGGATGGGTCAACTTGCTTTTATGAATACAAAGCGTCTAACCTTATGTACCCATTAAGTAGAATATCGTTGTAAATTTGAATCAGAGGAATAAGTAATTTATGTTCATCATTAACTCTCGGTCATTAACTGATAATATGAGTTAGTACACAGTCCGACATAGAATAGTTTGATTACACTCACTCAGTGATTTAATAATTATCAGGCGAGAGAGTTAATCGATGATAAATCATTAAATTTGGTGAATTACTGCCACATGGAAATGAGAAAAAAATTCTTTAAATTGAAGAGATATTCTTCTTGAGATTTTAAGCCAATAACGATTGCTAGCAGACTAGCGATCGTTTGTCAGTACCAATCATTGTCGTGAGGTCAACATCTTGTTGACGTCTACAAACCTTACGATGTATTCATATATAGTGAAAAATATCCATTTTAATAAATTTGGAGAAAAATCCCTTGAGTGAACTGGAATAATATGAGAAAATCCAGTATTTATTACTTCTGCGAATAGCGTCACAACATTCTAGAACAGGTACAACACTCTTGTTTAAGAAAATTTAGTGTGATCTCGTTGATTCACATAAATGGGCTAATTGATTAACTCGATTTGTTTACGTCTTAGCTACTCTTGCTTAACCTAAATGAATTAGCGTGAACGACAGTATTATTTTGTTGGTCTGCTTGCTGACGGTTATTACAGGATAGCTTGGTCAAAATATCAATGGAGAAATTGACTTTCTACGCTGTCAGTTCTCCAGAAAAGCTTGATCGTATAGGCGAATACATTGCTTATCGGGTGCAACGTGATATCCACCGTGGACGGGATCAAAACGTAGAAATGTCGATGGAGGCCATGGACTCATTATTGGTTGCATGTCACTCACAAAGTCTGAATCTTTTCGTCGAGTCCTTCCTCAAGATTGTCCAGCTTCTACTAGAGAGTCAAAATCCCGAACTTCAACTGTTGGCTACCCGAAGCTTCGTGAAGTTTGCCAATATCGAAGAGGACACCCCTTCCTATCATCGACGTTACGACTTTTTCGTGTGCAAATTCGCTTCGCTTGCCCATTGCACACATAGCGATACACAAATGATGACAAGGTCAGACGAATCGGTTATAGAGTCTTGTTTGACAAGTTTTTGTCACGCATGATCTACTGGCTCGTTACTTTTTTCATTGAGAGAATAATTTTTTGCTTATTGTTGTTATTATTACAAAAAAGATTTTTCGAAAAGATCGACGCATGTTCAAGAGACCCAATGTATGATTCTAGCCATGATCCAATGTCACGTTTAAATAACAACAAGAAAGTGCTAAGTTATTTCGTTCGTGTATACTATAGGTTGCGTATGGCAGGCGTTGAAGGTCTTCAGGGCGTTATACGTAAAACTGTTAGCGACGAACTTCAAGTAAATATCTGGGAAGATTTGCATATGGGCAAAATTGTGCCCTCACTGCTCTTCAATATGGCCGAGAAGCTCCCGTCAGCAGGCGACTCCGATGAGCAAGGTCCGACCAGTAGGCTTCTTCGGCAAGGTAAAACAGATATTCTCCTATTGTCGGCAAAAAGTTAAGTCCCCCCCCCCCCCCAAAGCATGGAGGCGTCCTTCAGAAAAGCTGCTGACTAAACAAAGCTGATATGCAGCGTGCTTTTCAAATCTGCATCTCCATCCGGTTTTGTTGGAGTTGGGGCAACAAACAACTTTAACTCAACTGACATACGCGCAGATATTTGTTACAAAAGTACTTGTAGGTAATAAGACTCCTTGTGGGTAATCACTGATCGTTGACACGTACAAAGTATGGGGCTACATGTAAGAGGTGGTGCTTCATAGGCAAGTAGCTGAGGCAAAAAAATACGGATGGCAACAAAATAATACAACTCAGATGTAATTTTTATATTGCTATATTTTGATCAAATTATTCGGGTTGTTCAACTGACGAGTTAATCTTTTCAATCCAGTTTTAAGCACCACAACGAATACTTGGGGATAAACATACTCTATTTCTCCTGGGGTCATGCTATGACCTACAGTAAGTAATTATTAAAAAGTGACCTGAATCTTTTTCCACCAGTAGCCGTAAAATCGACCATTGACATTATAAATACATATATTATATCATAACTAATATTTGAATGTGTTTTTTTGATTTTCGATAACATGATTATAATTAATATATCCTTATTATAGTTGTTCAATTAACGAATACTTATTATATCTACCCGATTACTTTGATCTTCTTTCTTACTCATGACGATTGTGTTGCTGTCGTTGTGCGTGTGTTAATATTAATCGATGTGGCCGTGAATATGTAAGCAGGCGGAATCGACCTGTCTTCCCCGAGTGAGTATCTTGATCTTGCGCATCTTTTCCGAGTGCTCGGCGTTTAGTCCATGGTTCGCACATTCCTCCCACTGCTATTACTCGTACTATTTTCCTGTTTTTCCCTTTTTCTTTTGTTTTTTTGGTCGCCACTTTTCAATCTACATGTCGCCGCACCCCTTATGACCTGTATGGTGTAATGGCAGATTCTGAGAATAACCGGCCGGCACCTTTGCCGCTTTAAGTGCCTTTCGCGCGCCCGGCTTTGCGTTTTAGTCTCTTGGTTTTGAATTTTGGCTTGGGCGGGCGGTAACCAGGCGATACCAGCTAGCGAGGCCTGCGGTCTCGTTGTGGGCCGCTTAACAGCGGCGAGCAACAAACGGTTTACAGTTATTACATCTTCGCTGTTGTGCCTTCGTTATTGCTCACTGATTTCACTAGTTTGGATGTTTCTATAATATTCTATCTGGTGGTGATTAGAGCCATTCCATCGTGTGTTATCCTCGCAGGCAGTCATCACTGAATAGCTAATACGGATGCCGAGAAAGCCAGCGCCATCAGCTTCAGTTCGGCTACAGAATAATTGTCGGTTTGATGAAATAGTACGCAGAAAATTATCAAATGTAAATTGCGCGGCGCCCATCCCAATACATTCCCCTGCGGTAGGCAGCGGATAACTCGGCACGCATTGTTCGCTTTGCCTGTCTGTGATCTTAGTGCACGAATACCAATACGCTATTTGAGTTTGTACGTATAATTTAATTTGATACTATGCGCTTGTTTACGTGTGAAGTTGCTGAACACATAGGCGCGTCCTGCGATTTGACTGCCTCAGCTGTTGCTGGTTGTTTCTGCGTTTCTGTCGACAGCAAGAGGTTCTTTCCGAGCTCATCACTCTCGATCTATTTCACTAATTCTTCTTTTCCATTAACACTTTTGCTGTTTTTTTTCAATTTTCTCATTTCTAAACTCGCTTTCTTCCTCAAGAGGTTTTTCATCAGATTTCTATATTGCCGCCGATAGTTTTGCCAGCTAATAGAGTGCTCATACTATTTTTTGAGCAATAAAATGTGCTTAGCATCACCTGAGCAAATTAAAATCAGCAATTTACGCGTCACTAAATATGTCTGTTGATGGACGAGTACTTTTAATACGATTGCTGCTCGCCCTACTAATTTAGAAATGTCTAAACCTTAAACTTCGTATTTTTCCAAAGCCTTTGCCTGTTAATATTAGAATAACGAAGGCCTTACTGACCTTATTACCCTCGTAAGCTTGACAAGAACAATTGGACTTCTCTTAACCGTACTCTATTAACTTTATCCATCCGTTTTCGCGCGACGCTAAAATGACCACCGCCCGTACGCAGATGTTGCTGTAGATATGTTCTAACCTAGCCTTTCCGACAAACGCAATCCCGCCTCTTTGTCTCCAAATTATTCTTATAATTCGATTCAAGCTGCTTTTACGCATTAGGCCTAATTACGTAGCCCCTAACGACCGTATGACTCTGCGGAGATTCTCTCTTCCGTGGATTATATATAACGGAATGTCCATTCATCTGTGTATAGGTGCACATATAAGTTTACTAATGCTAATGTAATAGATTTGTTCTATTTTGCAGTGAGTAAGAGGTTTCTGGTAGATTAGTTAGCTCCTGCGCTATTTGAAATCTTGCTTATAAAGCCAGCATATATTTGGTAGTTGCGAGAAAACTGTATAGATGCCTACCTAGTCAATTACTCTAGCAATAATAGAGGCTCTTTTATGTGTGATAGGATTAAAGGTATTTTTCATCCGGAGTAGGCATCAATCCGGTTTTATTAGTGCTGCTCGATAGGCTTGCTAAAACACTGGCAGCATATTTGGGGGTAGTATAATCGGAACGACTATACGACGTAACCGCAAACAGGCGATATTGAAATCTCTGAAACCCAATGTTTGTGAAAAACTGTTTGGTTCTACGCCAGTTTAGCGTTTTGATTAACAATATTTAACTTGCAGTATCACAGTACAATATTACAACACAGCTCATTATACCGTAGTGACTTTACAAAAAGGGATATAATAGATATATCAAAATCGCTTTACTTAGAAGGATATACCATAAGACGCTAGCAACAGGATTAGGTTCTACTGAGCATCTATTTTTATCGAAGTAAAATTGATAAGCAGTTAATGTTGGCATCTAAGCTTTTCCTTTCCGGCTGGACGACTGACCATTTCGCGACAAATGCCTAAAATGCCCCGACTTCTTCGCAACAACAATAGCCCCTTCGGAATCCAATGGAATTATTTGGTGCTTTAATTAGATGACGACACGTGAACGTATTCTAGCTATTGTCATTTCTTAAACCAAACATATATATATATATATATATATATGTATGGACTGTACTTCTATGCTTACTTTTATCTGTTTCGTGCGATTTTAGCTTGTTACTCACTTTTTGGCTTTTATGACTCCTTATGACTTCCGCTTTTTCTTCAGACATCTTTTTTATTGTACCTTTTATTTTACTTCTCTGTTCTCAGATGTTTTAAGGTCATGAACATCCTTTTCTTTTATTGCATATTCCCTGCAAGTTCAAGTTCAATGTCACCATCTAATCAAAATTAAATGGCGCGGTTTTACCTTGACATATAAAACTAGATGAGAAACGGCAAAACATGCTATTGGCAATGGTAATACTATCTAGCTTGCAATTATCATTTTATAAGTATATTCAAGCAACGTTAAGTGTAGGGAGATCTAAATCTCTCGTATCGTTCACTTTGCTTGAATACATTTCTCCTGTAATATTACTTATGACCGCTTGAAACAACAGAGTATGATCACTAAATGCTGTGCTATAATGGAAAAATGTCGATCTCACACGCGCGCAGACGTGCACTGATCATGGTTCACTTTCTTTAGAATTAACAGATTTACCGTGAGATCTTTTTTTTCTAAATATATATCTTAACTATTTTTACTATAAACATAATCGTGTTGATTTGTTTAGGTTGAAGAGCCGGTAAGTAATCAAATTCGATTTACATCATAGTTTCTACTAAACACGTCTAGCTAGAAATGTTCTAGCAAATACATAATACAGCTGCTATTATGTTATCGAACGGTTGATTGTGTAGCAACCTGCGATAATAACGAGATCAGTATAGTCTCACCTTTGTTGACTTTTCGAAACATTGGAATATTTGGCTTTGATAATCTCTGTGAGCAGCGGGCCAGCTTCAGTTGGACATATTTACAAATGTCCATATTCCATTTGATATATTTCTGCAACAACCTTGTCTGTGTATACAATGATAATATTTAGAAAAGAAAATTCTGATCCTATACTTTCTGTTCGGTGAAAACGTTCATCTATCGGTTTAAATTTACCGCTTCTCTCGAGCAAGCATACTGCTTTATTCGAAATTGTTGCATACTCTGTATCTCAACTATGAGCCTAATCAGACATATTTGATCCTTCCAGCCCAGCCCACTTGTTTACGCTTTCTGACAGCCTGTGGACGTGAAGTGATTTTGGAAATTTGGGTGGCACATTTTCAATACATATTCGCTTATTAGCAAAATAGAAAAAGCAAAATTAGATATGCAGTTTGCGACGCTATATTGGCCATTAGCTTTAGGTCTCTGTTATACTGTATCTCACTGACTTATGCCGCATTTCACGACATACGGCGATGACAAACATTCCCCGTACAGATCACCACTAGAAAATTCCAAACAACTTAGCTATATCCTATGTTGTCTCCGTTTCGCTGATGTTTAATTCAATTATTTATGAATTTATCGATTTGTCTTTACCTTTCCGTGTCCGACTCGCTGATTTTTCAATTTTCGCTCGCGGCACAACCATGTTGGAATCGTTCTGACACCTTCACAGGTGTCCTGGACGGCTTGGGTTGCCAAGATGATTCGAAGCAAACGCCCGAATCATTAGCGATCACCTGTTTCCGAGAGCTCATGTCTCGTGCTACCTATGGCCATATCAACTCAGTGATAAAGCCTGTTCTTACGCATCTCGATAAGCACCAATTATGGGCTGCTAATGACAACACGTTCGCAGTTCATGTCTTCAAAATTATCATGTACTCGATACAGGTAAGCCTGTAAGAACTAGGTATTCTCTACTCTCTTTCTTTGTGGAATAAGATTAAGCTTTATTTTCGGAAGCTTCGAAATAGGAGCTGCAGATAAAGTCAATGCATACATAATGTAAATATTAGGCCCCCCGAAATAATCTGAGATCTATTATCGTTTCAATGAGGAAATACACGAACCTAAAGAAAAGTGACGGTGGATCATTCCTGTTTGAAGTTTATGAATCCAAACACGAGTTTAGCGATCTGATATATAGACATGCGCGTTGATTACAGGCACAGTACTCCTACGCCGTCATTCAACTTTTGATGGCCCACCTCGACAACAAGTACTCCTCACAGAGCCGTACATTCCACCTTGAGCGTACGGGTATAGTAAAAGTACTATATCACATCGTCAACATTGCTGCCTCCGAAAGTGTGGGGCCATCCGTTCTCGACATCTTCCATTCGCTTCTAAACCATCTTCGAAGGTCAGTTCTTACAACAGCAGCAGCAAGCTGGTAGCTGCTTAACCAAATGTCAAAGAAATCATTGTATTTTGTCACCTCCGCACGTGCCTGTTGTCATAGCTTTTAAAACGTAGTCAATGAAACCTGAAAACTCTGCGATTATATTTATTATACTCTGTACAAATGAGATCTAAAAAAAATATTAGTGAAAATCATCATTCGGTCTACTCAACTAGCGCTATCGTTGTTGACATTTACCTTCAGCGATTCGTACGTAATTCACGTCGGGGCCAAAGCACATAGTGAAGGCCGTTAAATACCGTCTCTAAATTATTCTCGAGAAGCATATTTTCACTGTAATAAAATATACGAATTGTACTAAGTCACACTTGAATCAAACCACTCTATTATTTAAGCTAGATTAACAATCAGATTATATTTATTTTTCCTTTTATGATTGTTCCAGATCGATTCAGCTTGACAATGAAGAAATGGAAGCTAACTTTCAAGAAGCCGTGATTGAAACGCTCGGCGAGTTCGCTAATAATTTACCTGACTACCAAAAGACCGAGATTATGCTATTCATATTAAGTAAAGTACCACATAGGCCCGAGGGTGACACCGCCGCTAGCCCGACAGAAGGCGAACTTCAGAGAACAATGCTTCGCTCACTTCTAACGGTCGCGACGAAGTATTCCACAGTCAACCTCAACCAGGCTCTACCAGTGAGCTTCTTGCAGTCCATCTTGAGAATGTCACTAGCTCCTGATCTAAATGTGCGTATTATTGTGCAAAAAATTCTCCAGACGCTTCTTGATCGACACGACAACTTGACTAAGCTGGAACAAGTGGGCTTTGTTCCATGCACAGGAGATCCTTTGCCGACCCTGTCCGTGGAGAAGTGCTCCCGCCAGGACGCAGTATTTATGCGAAAACTGGGCCCTGAAATACTCTACCATATGTACGCGGGTATTCTGCTGAGGTCGAACACCTATGATAACTTTGTGTCAATTTACATTACGATGGCATTAATCGTTATTGAACTCGGTTCCGAAGAATTACTTACAGAGGTTCTTCGAATCATGTTCGCATTGCAGGTGAGCTTTAACGATACAGACCACATGGTAAAGTAAAAACACCAATTAAATGCATCGTATATAATTGTAGGCATAGACGTGTGAAACACGTGTGGTGAGGTGCTGGTGATCAACTCTAGGTGACCAGTTAGGCTAGAAGTCATTCATTTAATGTGATATTTAGTAAGCCACCGCGCTAACTGATGACAGCACCTACAAAATATAGCAATTAGTCAGTTAATCAACATTTTATTGTGATCTTCTTTAATAACCGGTTTACTATACAACTGTAGGAGGAGATGCAGAAAGAACCAACAGAGAACTCCGTTTACGTTCACCGGTTCATCGCATCGTATCTCTATTTGGCTTCGAGCCTCACATCAATTCCTGCGATGTTAACACACGTCAATGAGGTGATTTCTGCTCGAGTTGACGAATGCCCATGGCTGCTTCCTGGACCCGCACCCACCTCGCATCCCAACTCTCCCGGCAGCCTTCAGCTGGCCGACAAATACCTCTTCAATATGAAGTCGATTGGTAAATATATGGCAATCGCTACGCGACACTACGACCCACTCACTTATACCTATTGTAGACGATGCGTGTCTATATATATATATATATACAACTCTCCTATTTATAACGTCTTCTTCGCCAAAGAATTCTTCAATATACGCCACTATTGATCCCGAATATTCGGTGCGACTATTAATAATTCTCATGACTTGGCATTTGATGCGTAGGGGAAGCTCTGCACTCGTCTGGTCATGACACTTCAAAGTTGTTCCAACCGTATACTGCACCTGCGGCACTTCCCAGTGGAGTATCCGCGCAGCGTTCCATCATGGTAAACTTACAATCGGCAACGTTTACGAGCGCAGCTCCGAAAGCGGCGACCGATGGGGCCCAGAATTCTGCCTCGTTCGATCTTGGTTCTGTTGATTCGTCTCCTGGAACCGTAAAGGTACGTGCCGTACGCAATCGGAATGTTCCTGTTATGAATTAATCAAAAGATTCGAAACGTCATTCGCTCAGTTAGACTGAACCGTAAAGTTTTATTTGTGCTGCAATTAGTTTCTACTCCCCTTCTTTTGCGGGTACGCGCGCTTAACTTTCATGTCTGTATGACGATTCCAAGTAGTCATAAAACTGTTGAGAGAATTTAGCTTGTACAAATATGTATCATGCATAAAAACGGCGCGTAATATTAGCAAAATCGGTATTCTAATATATTCGTTTTATATGGGAAAAATCGAACCTTACAGAAATTTGTCGATTTAGAAGACGTTAGCGTCAAAGCTTTCAAGGCTATGCTGGGTCGCACAACGACGGCTGGTGCTGAACAAAGACGTGCCGAGGTTGTTAATATCTTCAAAACGACGCCCTTCAAACAGCTTTGCCAAGACATGAACCGTTCTTCCGCGAAAAATCTTCAAGGGGCACTCACCGAAATCTTAGCTATGGTCCCACTGGATAGCGTTGAGATTCCAAGCAAGGTCGAAGCTGAAATGGTTCTACCTTCGTTTCAGACGACCTTTCCCGATCTATTCGTGTATTAAACTGCTCCTCCTACTCCTATATTCGTTACGATTATTAAACGATTCGTTGTTATTGTTATGATGTGCTGTAAAAAAATATTTGTGGTTTAGATAGAATCTAATAGAAAAACAAATCCGAAGGCGATCATGTACGAGAAAAAATTAGACATACCTTCAGATTTGCTGCTTTTTGCGTCGAGTTTTACGTCGAGTTAACTTCTGGAGAGAGGAATCGTCTACTTTTGTCCGACACACAGCACAGTTCTCAAATAAAGTTGTATAATTGAATTCGTTAATGCTGCGTGTATCATACTACGAAAAACAGATTAGGAAACAGGTTACAATAATTCTATCGTATAGTAAGTAGTTAGTTCTAGGGCTATATTCGATGCTGCTGACTGATGCAGCCTAGCTAATAATTGTCTCGGATCAAAGAGTTCATATGGAAAGAGACATATATCTAGATACATAGGCACGAACAATAAATTGAATATTAAGAACAAAATTTGAGGAAAGAAAAACAAATATGTTAAGCTATCGAAAGCAAATTATTGCCAGTAGCAAATTATTTTCATCAATTACTACGTGAGCTGCCATTGTAATTCGGCGGCATTTTGTCGTCTGACGAAAAACATGTTGAATCATATCAGAAGGGACCTGTACGTTAGTCGAATCCTGAACACAACTCAAAATACTGATAAATTTTTAGAACTCATTTGCTTAATTTAATGGTTCTTCCTATAGGAAATTGATAATAAACCTATTATTTCACTTATTTTTTACAATTATGAGACTCCCGCAACTGCATAAGTTGATTTTTACCGTAAATTATCACATCTATTCGCATTGACAACTTGTTTTTGCTGACAAAGTTATAATAAATCTCGTTTCGACAAATTCTGCCTATTGGAATTGATTCTGTGCAAAAAAAAAATAGTTAACGGCGTATATATACGTTACTCGTTAAGAGTAAATTTAATATTATCGCGCGTGAATGAAAATCTTGTTCCGGCAATTTTCTCCGTGAGGAATCGAAAAGACTCGGAAGCAGATTGAGGCAGTGTCAAAATCTTATTTCAATAAATCATATATCTAGATACATAGGCACGAACAAATTTAATCGTAGTGTTAAAAATTCAAAAGCGGATGTTTTTTTTTTGCCATGTATGGTAATTGTACCAACGTCCAAATTTTAAAATTGATATGTTTTTATCTGAGGTAATTTGCTTGCGATTGTGATTTGACTCGCACCTAAGTAACGCTTAATGAAGTACATCTTATAATTCGCTATTCAGTGCTTCGAGATATGGTTTTTGTTCCTTTCGGGCACTATTTTTAGTGCTCCCCAGTACTGGTTCTATTTAATTAGCTTCCTTTTTTTAAACCATTACAACCTATATGTTTTTGACAAAACCTGTGATCAAACTATTTTTTGGTCCCTTAACATTGTTACCTTAGTGCATTGGTCGCAAGCTGTGCGGAAGGTTTCTACAATGTACACCTTATCAATGAGTTTTTGCCAAGTTTGACGATCCTAATACCATTGGTACGAAATCATAAAGCTGCTTTAATCTCTTTGTTGTCAATATCTCGTCTCTAATCTAGAGCGCTGACCGCTATCACTAAGTACTTACTAAATCCTTCCCTGCCATGGCATTTTCAAATGGTGGTTTTATTTTATTGTTGTATTATCTTAAATGAGCTCATGATTTCCGATTTCTTTTGCCGCTCATCCTTCATGCGTTTTTCCATAATCATGCGGCTTGTTCAAGGACGCTTAGGGAAAATTGAATTTCTTGGGTCATAGATCATCGATGAAATTGGTGCATTTTATATAAGTTTATCATTTTGATTACAAACACACAGATACCGTTATGCGGAAGCGAATTGTATATTCAGTATATGATTACCCTTGTCGTAAGAGCAACAATGATCACAAACCGAATGAATATACTAAAGATATATCCCTATAGATCCACAGTGCAATGACTTTCGTGCGAAATGTAGTTTTAACTAGTAAACGCCGGTATTGGCTTGACTATCTGAGGAATTATATCTGGTAAAATTGAGGTCGATAAGAATGAAGGCCAAAGTTGATGATGTATTATTTAGCGCAGCCTGAGATAATAAACTAGCAACCGCAATCCAAAACTTATATTGTGGCAGATTTAAATTATAATACCGTGTTATTGGTTTTAACTAAAGCCCTTCTAATGCGAAAAACAACGTATTTCTACGACCTTGTTTTTCTTATGTCAATGATTGTAATCCGTTGTTCAAGTAAATTAATGACAGACGCATGAAAGGTATGCGTGAATCTTATTCTGACATGTTAAAGAAACCGTTCTTCCAGAACATCATGACATTTTAAAGAAAAAATTCCTTCCGGCAATTAACCGCAACAAGAGAGTATGCCAGTGCCTTGCATTCAGGCTGGACCTTGTACCGATTGAAACACTGACACGGTCTACGAAGCTGTGCCACGAAGTCGCCATCGCTTTTGCTATCGGTTTTATTACAGTTCATCGAAGCACAGTTATAGACAGCAATGTACAAATACTTGGAGAAAGAGAGGTTATAGACCCATATTCGCTAATTTCACCTCTATTTTCCTTGTAATAATTTATTAATGTACTTAGTTATAGGTCACAATATGCAGGCTCGTTACTAATCGCTAAAAGAAACGTAAATCCAATGGATCTTTACATATCACGTAAGTTCTTAACCTCTAAACTTTCATATAACCTCCCGTCTCAGAACAAAAAATGTATGTTATTTTTTTTAATTAATAGTAAGGCTATAAGGAGCTCAAAATTGAGCAGGGCATTTATCCTACCCATAAACTTGACATTGGCAATAAATTCTTGGCTACGAGCTCAAATGCTCGCATCTTATAACTCTAGTAGAAATTAAAAAAGCCAGATCAAGCAAGAGTTACAACCTAAAACTTGTAGGCCGCTAGAATTCCAAAGCTTGGCCATTGATTCCCAATGACATTAACTGAAATCCTCACGCTCCATTTACCCTTTCCCAACACCGTGGTACGGTTGTGGCACTATTTGGACGCAAAGGCCGTATCACGTCTGCGTTATCGGCACTGTGTCAGCTTTTCCCGACGAATTTGATTCGTTAATAACGAACGATCAGACAGAAGGGAAGTCGTGTTGATGCTGGTGGACGTGCAGGAGTTCGCAAGTAAGCTAGGGCGCTACTGCCGTACTGGGAAGATCTCTACTGCGTAAGTGTCCCTCTCGATCATCTAGCTGAGATTCATCGCCAAATGTTGTTACTCGCCAGTTTCCCTTAACCACTGGGGCTACCGCCAAAGCTCTCGGTAGCGGGTAACTAGCTTTCGGATGCAGGAAAGCTTTTGGTAGTTGTTATTGTTCTCGCTGTTGCCGCAACTGTAATAGTATTGGCAGCCCTCGCAGTCAGCGAGTGTGAATCGCCGCCGTGGAAGAAAAGGAAGACCGTCGCCATACTGTGTCGTTACGTTTCATTACTGCTGTCGAAAAGTGCCCCACCATCACATTGGCGATCGTGAAGTGTTAGTGCACATTTGGTGATGGTATGAAACGGGTACCGATAATACTAAATAGCTAACGTAACCTGGCATACTATTCGAGTGATAAGTGTTCGACTGATTTGATTGAGAGGAGGTGGCAGAAGAGTTCGAGGCAGTTCTTTTTGACGACGGCAGTAAACAAGCGTCGACGCGGATGTACTGCTGGAATAACATCAACAGTGGACAGCAAATAATGCTGCTGCTTCACCGTTTGGCGGTCGATGCTGGCACCTCTTAGCTGGTCCATCTGTCGTCGAGAAGTGACCGACAAACACCCGCACGAGTTTGTCCGCAATAATGTATCACGTAATGACTTAAGTTCGAATTTGCGACGAGAAAAGACATCACCGTCATTTTCAGTCTCTCTACTGAGATTCAGTGAATAACGCGGTCGTTCCAATCGTTTATAAGGTTTACTGGCCGTAGATACATGTATATCCACTCCTACTGATCATCATCATGTGGCCTAACTAAATAGTATGTATAAAGTAGTATATTGCCGGTCGCCCAAATGCTGCTTCTGCCAGGACAGTAACGTTTCGCCATTGAGCGATGTGGACAGTGTGACTCGAACAACTATAACTAGACCTCTACCAGCTGGCGATAATTCCACAGGAGTACGCTCAACATACGCATCAATTTGACGCTGCTCTCGCCTCTTCTGTCATCGCTGTTACTCCCGTTAATGTCGTGTAACGGCAGCAGTAGTAAAATTTCAAACGATTAACAAATGCGCTAAGAGCGGCATTAATACTGGAAGCGGCAACGTTTGTTGTAACCGCATTATTGAAGAATCAAGCCAGTATCAGTAAAACGTTACGAAAACGCCTCAGACAAAGCAACAGAACGAGAGAAAACGGCCACACACAGAGTGAGCAAGCAAAGGTCGACTACTAATAGGACGGACGAAATCGTTGGATAAAAAATTATTTAGTGAGGAGCATTTCCTTTAGTTGTTTGTGTCGTGGTCATAATGTGTGTACAGGTTAATACAAATACGCCTCTTTTCGTTTGAGTTTGATATCATCGCGACTGCTGAGGCCGCGTATTGTAATAGTAACCGCGTAATAGTAACGGCGGTACCAGCGGCGAGAAGGTTCGACCCCAAATACTGCACCACTATCGAGGATTATTTTTCCTGTCGCAAAAGGAAAAGGAGAAATCTAAAGGCCCAACTTGATCTTTCTCACATAATCAAAATCTCAAAATCGATACGCAGTCTGAAGCAACGCAGGATCATAAGCGATATGGTCGTGGCAGAAGCGCCTGTCTACTTGTATTTGTAGGTCGTTGTCGTAGTGCTCGTGTTACCACTGGTGGCTCGAGCTACCATTGCGTGTTCTACTTTATCATATACCACTTCAGAGAGGTGTTGTACATGCCGCTAACAGGCAACTGATTAGCCTACTGTAAATAAGTAAGAGGCGACAGTAAACGAAAAGCTGCTATAGGATCATTTATAAGCATTGATTAACCATAGAGGAGACGTAGTAGTGTGCGTAATTGAGTGAATTCTGCTAATGTGGGTAAGTTTCCATCAACGATCCGAGCCAAACCGACGAACAGGGGCATCTAAACAAGTGCCAGTAGAAACGAGTATCAGTTGATAAGGTTTACCAGCTACTGCGGCGGACTAAGCAATACATTGTCTCTTTGAATGTAGTAGTAAATCTCCTGGGACCCCTTGAACAAAGCATCACCTGCGCACGCAGCCCTGCTCCCACCTGACGTTGGGTGGTGACGCACCGCTGTTACAGTCGCAGGCGCAGCGGCATAAAACTAGCCTGAAACATGCTTCTAGACATGACGACTACATCGGGATCACATCCATCCGTTGGACTGGGCCAGCACGATCAGCCCATGCCATCACATCCGGCCACGGGAGGTGGCGAAGGTGGCCGACGAGTAAAACCATTGAACGACCACTTTCCCGGCTGCCGCCTATTAACTACTGAGGAAAATCAGGCACTTCGAAACCAGTGTGACGTCCTAAATTACGTGGTAAGTATCGTACATGTATGCAGACTTGCTCAAGTGCTTGAGGTCTCGTAGTTAATAAAAAATATAGTTAGACACTGGCCTGAGGATTTAGCATAAAAAGGCGGCAAAAACTGGTCCAACTTTTGAAATCAAATGGTTGAGACAATTTTTTTGCAAGTACTACTAGACTGCTGCATTTCAACAACGAGAGCGAAAATTAGGCAGTATATTGCATCGACGCATTTTTTTATAATTGGCATGATACAATGACTGTACGGTGATCATAGTATTAATAAACGAATTTTATGAATGAATTGCGGGTTGATGGTCATATAGTTCGAAATGACAACATAATGACATTCACCCAAACAGGCACACAGAGTTGTACAGCGAATTTCAATATAGCTCTGACATGTCTTCGGCAACTGCCTTTTCCGAAACTACAGGTAACTATAGCGCGTAACGGCTGTACCGCAAAATGCCCAAACGGTGACCGATTACATTCTTGACGAGGCGAAAAACAGAAAGACAGAAAAATCTGTTGTCTTTTTTTAATTATACCAGCATTCGAATATACCCAAATAGTTCTGTTATCGAGTGATTGATGTGGGGTGATTGACATTTTGCTAATTTTAGGTTCCGCATTGTATATAGGTGACGTGTTTGTGTTATCCCTCGCTAGAAACTAAGGATAGTCGTTTCCAGCGTTTGCTGAACAAGAACTACGTATAGTGCTATATTAACTTGTACCGAGAACTGTTTTGATGGTATATCAGTCAATGTATTAGATTCGTTGTAGTTGTGGGAGTACAGGCAGCTGCTTTGATAATAATAGTTATGAAATATAGAACTGAAGTGACGTCGCGTGCGTCTCTCTACAAATCATGTATTTATGTATGCATGTACCGTGTAAAGTCAAATCATTACCATCTGAACATATTCAAGAGGCTGTCAACTTTAAGAGAAG
The DNA here is from genome assembly GCF_002443255.2 of Varroa destructor. Lineage (NCBI taxonomy): Eukaryota > Metazoa > Arthropoda > Arachnida > Mesostigmata > Varroidae > Varroa > Varroa destructor. The sequence goes on along the minus strand of NW_019211455.1, from coordinate 15,742,192 downwards.
TGTTTTCTTTTCCAATTCGACCCGCAGTTGTCTCCAACAGCTGGTGGACGGTATTCTGCCGTTTGTGGATGTTGGCGCTAAGCAACCAGCAAGCAAAGAAGCATTAAAAGAAGGGGTAATAGAATTCGACGAAGTTCTTAGAACCAAAAACAATATTCCGTTCGGAGTTATGAACAACTCCGAGCGGAATATTGTTTTTTTTGCCGTTGCACCAAAAACTCGGTTCCGGCAGAATCTAGTTGTTATTCTCAACGACAAGGAGGTCGCTTAATTATTCAACGAGTAATTGATATCTGTGTGGTGCGCTTGTCAAATCATACAGGTGCCATAATTGCTAAACTCTGAAATCTACCTGGTGTATTTTTTGGAGCCGCGAAATGTTCCCGCGCCGTTCGGCGGTTAAACTAGGTTCTACTGAGAGTACTGATAAGAATACTTTGTTAATTCTATCCATTCGAACGAATTGCCAATAAAAAGGACTAGCGAGCTTGCCCGACTTATCTCCAAGTTGCTGAGCTGCGATAGCATCTTTATATCAATATCAATATCAGTGGAGCAATCAATGAGGATTAGCAGGGTATCTAAGAAGATTAAAGATACAGATCAGAATCGACGTCGGATGTGGTTTAGCACCTGTTGGCAATCTGTCAACGGACATAGAGCTCATAAAATTAAAAACGGTTCATCCCGTTGCCTTATATAGCACAATGAAATGTGTTTAATAAAAATCAATTAACACGACACTGGATTGGGCAAGAAAAATACTTTTATAGTAATAATCCCGTCTAATATTTGTATTATTATTATTCTTATAAACTTGCTGTAATTGAGTTTATAAAGTGACTTATTTTGAAGTTTCTGTATAACGTGTATAGCGTTCTGTATAGCGTATAGCTTTTCTGCGCACCTTATCATTTATATGAAATAATATATATATTAGTAGCTTATATTATGTATGTTCTACATGCATAAGGAGTTATACACGACACTTTTACTGTTGCCATCTATTATATGACATTATCAGTTAGCGACTAGCTGACAAGCTAATAACATCCGAACCAGCAATTAATGCTGTACCGTATCGTACAGTGCTGTGTAATGCTGCCTTCATTAGCAACTAGGTACCGAAATCTTTTTCTTGCCAAAATCGAAGATAAAAAAAATTATTATTCTGCTGGGCCAATATATATATATATATATATATATATATATATATATATATATATATATATTTCGTGTCCAATCTCATGCACTAATTGTGAGTGTCGAAAACAGTTACAACCTCGTGCCTCTTTAGACAGGCAGATAACAATGAAGTGAATTACACACAGCGAAAAAGCAAGATACAGAAAAAAAAAAACAAGAAATTCGCGGGAAGTTCGTCGACTGTTGCAACTGTATCTATAAACAGAAGGCGCAAACTAGCATTGTCGCTTGCGACCGAAAAGCGATCGACCATGAGGGCCAATTTATGCGACCAATATACTAATACGGCGAATACAACGGTGACCGGCAGCTGCCCTGACCATCATCATCTCCAGCCAGCGTCGTTGCCGGCCGCACCATATCGTAATACTGCCGGGTTCTATGGCCAATCCTCATATTGGTTCCACGATGACCAACATGAGGCTTGTCTGATTCTGTCGATGCCGCTTGATGACGGTGTCTAGTGGACAAGAGCTACGACGTTCGCGCGGACACACGGTCGGCCTACCAGCTAGCTGTTAATCCGTAAAGCTGGTCAGCTAAGCACTGTGGCAACGAGAAAGCCGACAGGACATGCGCTAATAATCGCATTTTCTTCTCGATTTTTCTGCTGCTGTTGCTTCTACGGCCCCAGTGGCTACAGTAGCGGTTGTTCTTGGTAATACTGCTGCTGCTGTTACCACTGTTGTAAGACCCAGCGCCTGGCGTTCGTCAGCCGACCGGTAACTTCTGCCGCTTCTGGCTCTCTGTAAACGTAATACGGCAGCATCGAAACGTACATTTTCACTCAAGCGACGATGTATGTGGGCAGTTATTAACGTATGGATCTACGTGCGATAAGTTCAACACGTATTGTCAAGAGGAGGAGGAGCAAAAGCAAAAGGTAGAGAGGGACTGGGCCAATAAATTGTATTTGACAGCTGGTTCGACTAGCAGCCTTAAAAACCAAAGCATGATGTGGATGTAGGTCGTTGTTGAATGAGTACGTCGTCGTGCTCGTTGCTAACTTTTCATCCGGATATCCGGTTTATGTACTGCAGAGAAAAACGATAGGGAGACAATGAAAAGGATGACTGTCTCTGGACACTCGCTCTTTGATTCTGTTTTCGAGTTCGAGCTAACAACGAAGCTTTGTTAGTTAGTGACTAATGCAAAGGACCTAGACGCTTTGGAGCATCGGTGACAAACACTGAGCCGTGACGTGTAAAGTGGTCAAACGTAGAACGTTATAAAAACAAAGCACGCAAAATGATGAACTAGCGTACATGCAAATGAAGGGAGATAAGATTCGATTGTATGTAGGCTGGATGAGCTACTGTGATGACGAGCGAACGACATGCAACACACCGCTCTTGGCTGTGCGGATCATAAAGGTGCTGAGGGTCAGCATGTCAACTGGTACTTGTTTCGTGCCATGTTCTAACACGACGCGAAACGAGAACCAGGCCTTCACAGGAGCGAAGGCAACGCTTGGTGGTGGCACAGATGTACAGGTGCAGCGGAAACCACTTACTGAGTTGCTGGTTTGGTGGAATAATCTATGACAGTGCTAACACGTGGCTCGTCAAGCAATTCATCGTTCATGCACGCTAGCAGTGAGTTTTACGTGCTTGGAAGACAGAATGAGATTACATTTATGTAGCAATCCAAGTATAGCTCTTCAACAAACGGCTAATAGTTACTCCTTATGAAGAATGGAGTAAGGTTTGATTGGAAATCATATATCTTACTAGATACTAATGAAACAGTGAAAAAAATTTGTTACATTCGAAAGAAATGCGTAGAGGATGAAAATAATGAGTTATCTTTGAAGTTTCGTCATGTCTGCCCCAATATGTTCATTTTTAAAATCGGCTTTACTTCAAACAAGCGTTAGAATGGAATTTCAGGCTTCAAACATCTGTCTGAATGATTCTAAACCGACACTGGAATCACTGTTCTACGGTGAAATTGCTAGACGAGAGAGATATTATTTGAATTTGACCGTAAAAAAAATACTGCGCTTAAGACCTTGGGAGCTTCTAACGATTCCGCGTAAAAGTATAACATTAGGCTTTATGTACGACTTATTACGCGTTGATAGCGGACGAACAAAATAGCGAGAATAATATAATTGCTGCTAATGTGATATTATAATACAGTGACGTGAAAGAAGTATTCTCGAAGAACAAAGCAAATTTGTTTTATACCCTCTAAGCTTCGGTTTCATCTCATACGAGCGAGCCATTTTCTTGAGTATTTCGGTCGTCGCGTGAAGTTAAATGCGTATATGTACAATATCGTCATGATTACAGGGTGCGCAAAGATCGAGCGGAAACATTTAAAAGAAATATTTAGGCATCTTATGTATGACAATTATACTAGGATGTCAAAATCATACCACTGCTCCTTGTTATGACGACATAACATATGTGTAGTTTGAATAAGCTGTTATGGTTGATGATTGTGTGTCGAATATCCGCGGCAGTTCTAATTTAAGCAATCTATGTGAAATCACCCTCTTGTGTTTTCGAATCGCCAGATATTTCAATAGAATAAATTGACTAAACACGTAGATCTGTCTAAAAGACAGCGAGTATATGCTAGATCTTATTCCACAGCCGCAAACCGCAAGCCTTGCATGTTGCGTGTTCCCGGGATCGAGATTTTACCAGGCACGTCGACTTTACCTAGAAAGCTTGTGTAACATCCGAAACAGGCAGTTACTTCGTATAAAGTACAAATTTTGTGCAAAATTTTGGGTCTCTGAAACATTTTTAGAATCAAGTAAATTTAATAGAACTCGCATAATGCATAAAAAAATAATCCTCTGTTCTCATCACTATTTGAATCTTCACAAATTACATAGGTTACAACTTTGTGCCTGCAACTAATTCGCATCTGTGTCCTATGAGAGAAGAAATGCTTTTCTGGGCCGGCAGTTATTATGTAATTATGTCCTATAAATGTCGTAAACTACCCGATCAGTATACTAGTGGGCTTTGTCTAGCTACGTAGTAGTGCCATTCGAAGAACCACCGCCAATGACAACTGTTACATTTGATGCTGGACAGAAAACATATTTTATTTATATTTATTTACGTTTCTTATTGTATTTCGCGCTGCTAGACCTGGCAAAATTATAACATTTTCGAGCAAGTATTACGCTATAATTACATCATGAAACTGTTTCCAAGTCTATTCCTTTCTATTTTGATATATATATTATTATGCAGATCCGAAACGCTTAGGTTTTTTCACACACCTGAGACATGATGCATGTTTTCTTCATATTTACTCTGAAGTGTAGAGTACTGATTAGCAGTTCAAAATCATTGTTCATATTATGCGTTGAAGAGGCTGATGTTATAGAATCGTTGATACTGGAAGCAGACTCAGAGGTCAGTTCCCATCCCTTCTACTTCTTGTAGTGGGGGCGCTATCTGTCGACTAGGTAATGTCGCCTCGCGTCGATACGAAGTTAGTCTCATTTGGTCTCATTATCGTCAGCAATGCGTTTGTCATAGACGATATGTTTGTGTGGCGATGTGTAACAACTCGTGTGTTAATTAGGACTGACCCAGACCCAATTGCCCGCTACAAGTAATGGTCAATACTAGTCGTATGATTGCTGGCGGAAATGAATCTTGTACGCGAAACAGAAAGGCATATTGCGCTTTGCTAAACGCAGCGTTGTTACTTAGCTTTGCTTAGTTCAATATAACGGTGGGCGCTTGCTTCGCTAGAGGTTTCGTCGGTGTCACTGTTTGTTGGTCCTGATTCATTGGTAATTAACAGTGAAAACAATTAGTACGAATAAAACAGCATCTGTAATATGCTGTTTCAATAGAATAATCTAGTGATATAAATCTACACATTATAGAACGCAACTATACGATATAATTTTTTTTGTGACTGAAACTGTACACATTTGCTCCTGTTATGTAAAACGAGGAGAGAGCGCGAAATAGGTCCACTGTTTTTCTTTCAATTGATACACTATCTGTTGACAGTTTTCTAGCTACAAATTAATGCGCATAGATGTGTTTTTATATAGAGCAAATTAACTTCCATATACATGTAGACGCCCGAGCGCTTTTCCCTAGAGATACTGGCGTAAAAGTAGCCCTAACCCTGGTGCGGCAAAATTCTAGCTATTTCAAGCAAAGTGATTCAATAAATAAGAGTAACCATTTTGCATCTTTCTAAAAACTCCAGGCGTGGGCGGATCCGTATGATATCTTCCACCTGTAATTAACAAACCGATAACGGGTTATTCGATTGTGGGGGGCTAATTGTTGCAAGCAAACTTGCCAACCACTAATTTGGACCACCACCTGGAATTAGTTGAGCGCTGAGGACTGCTTGTACGGTATGAAGTTAAAAAAGCCATTTAATGTCAAGGATTGAAAACCTAAGATTCAGTAGTTTCTAAAGCAGGTAGCCAAGAAACAACGAAGTTCTACTCTGGTGTGTACTGTTAGGATCGCGCCGCTATCTGTTGATTGCTGAATGCTAGATACTGCCGGTATGCCTGAGACACTTAACTAGTGCGGTATTAAAAACAAAACAAGCGCACATCTTATATGTATGCCTTGAGGCGTATGTATATCACGCACCCCAGTGAGTTCGTTTTTTACGATCGTCCATGTGGTTTTGCCTGCCTTGACGTTTGCATTTACAAAAATCCTTCCACAGCGCCCCTTTCATTTAGCATAGCTTCGATCACCAACCGTTTCTACTGGCGACATACTAGTTCATATGGAATATATGCGGAGGTAAATTCAGATATTTCAGATGTTTCCACTGAGACGTTTTTGACAGCGGTGCCTTTTCTCAATGAAAACGAATTTCCGTGACGTGTTTGCCAATGCGAAGGTGTCACAGCGTTTCCAGCCGCAAGACTGCGCCATGCTAATGCAACTTGCGTCGTTGATCATAGTCCCAACCACTGCTGTTACACGTGATGTCTTCCATCATTATAATACAATATTTTAAGCGTATCTGATGAGCTACTGGAGTGAGACATTTCCACGAAAACGACACACAAACTATTAAGCAAATTAACCTGTTTTACTGTCATTTACATGTATATAGAATATACAGTTTTATTAAGCGATCGTGTTAACAACATCCGATGGGATATCTCTAAATGACGAAACAGAAATTCAGCGTGCTCTATGCCGATGGCACCAACACAAAACCCTTAACGTCACCGTATGTAACTTGAACCGTAGGGGGCTCATCTGAATTAGTGCAAGCCGGGATTTGCTGCAACATTATGCTTAAACAATGAGTTTGCGTCGTACCACTCGGACCAATTTACACTGTGTATACACTTGGATGGTTGTGACAACGACACTAATAATAATAGAATTATTCCCCTAATACCAGCAAATCCCTGTAATTAGAATAAAAGTAGCCTTATTACAACAAAATGTTAATCGAGAGAGTTCTACCAGAGTAAGTATAATTGGACAATCAAAAAAGCTAATGATTGATACGTCTAATGCGTAAAGTTTTATGCCTATTGTAAGTGCATTGATTTACGGCTTAGAAAATTGACACATCTAAAGATTAGAACGCGTTAGTCTTTACCTGACGGGGAGCTCTCCATTGGAATCCTATTAAAAAATAGACTGTCAATTGGCGCTTCTAAAGGCCCTTTGGGCTGCGGATGATTAATGGTAATGCTTAATACAGTAGTGAAGCTTGCAGTGAGCTTACTGTTCGAACTGCCTTTAGTGTATACTTTCGATCCAAAATGTCTTTTGGATATTTGAAAGTAACTAAGCTAGACTTGAAAGATCACCGAAAATCTTATTTCACTCAGTAAAGATAGCAATAATAATAGGAGGCGAAAATTTTTCGTCACCTTAAGAAACGTTTTTTTGGAGTGGGAAAAAGCCCTTTGATGTTTTTCCACGAAACGTCTAAAAGCAATGCAATTCTTGACTGCTGTAATTTAAACCGTCAATATTTAATCGCTTATGTGCTTGTGCTTGCGGCCTATTTTACTTCACCAAAGTGAATAACGAATGATTCTTTCGTTAAAGCGTGAGAATTATTTCAAACTAATATTACTATTGATAGCTCCGAGGAAAAACCACACCGTTTTACCTGAGCTGTCTACCAAAATCCATGTTTAAATTTTTTTGCTTTACTCAAAAGTGAAACGAGACCATCGTATTGTTGATTATCAATCAGATGGGTCTTGTAGATAATCACGGCACGTATAATAAAATGGATTGAATTTGTATGGTTCGTGTACTAGTCTCCATTTATTTAATACATAGCTTCGTTCCGCATTCATTGGCAGACGTTGAACCTACAGCGTACTATAACAGATACGATCTTTTATTGTCGCACGTGCGCCTCTGTGGCATTAATTTATCGAACTAAATGGTTGTCGCGTCCGTTATTGCTACAACCGGTCTAACGGAGATAGTAAACTTCCCATTAATGGCAACATTCAGTGATTTTGAGGCTTCAACATGGACACGTAAGGTGTCTTTTCTACTAAACGGTTTGGCTATGTTCCGAGCAAAAATTCATAAGAATCAGTTTATTGTACGTCTTGTGAAACGTCTCCTACGACAAGTTACATCTGCAACAGTCAACGTAAAGGGGCAGACGCTGACCTCTGTTATGAGGCGGTGATTTGGTTTGGAATAGCCAGTGGAAATACATAAATGCTCTATATTATATACACATAGGTATATATATATATATATGGTACTCACGACCGTGTGGTGCCGGTAACGTTGGCGGTGTTTTGCCCACAAGCACGTCAATACCAATGTCACATAATAGCTGTTATTACAGATATATAGGGCTTCGCTATTTCTAGCCACACTGCGTATCTCTCGTCAAAAAGGATCCCCTCGTGCATAGAATTGTATCGCATAGAGACAATGGTGGTGGCCATTTGCGGCAGCAGTATCCGATGAATGTTTCGGCGTAGACACAACGTGAGCCAATAAAGACTACCACTGTGTTTGCTGAGCATGAGTCAGAAGTGGTAGGCGTCGTCATATCTAAGAAATAACGGCCGAAGTAGTAGATGCGGCTTCGAGCTTTGAGCAGGGGTTTAACTAGTCTGGGGTTCTGGGAACATTCTGTCTCCCAGTTGCTCTCCAATGACCATGCTTGCCGCATTTTCGCCAGATTACTCGCCATAATGGAAATCTAGAATATATCAAATGCATTTATTACTTGTTTGGCGTGAGCGTCGTAGTGCTGTTATCGAATTCAAGCATCTCAAAGTGTTAGCTGAATCGATTCGTCAACCGGCGTGAGTTTTTATGTATGTCAATTCAGTTACTAAGATGAAATGTTCAATGCAGTATCTCTGTTTTTATCACATATATGATATCGGGCTGACGGAAAAATATAATGAATTAAAGTTTCACTGTCGAAATACTGCACTGTGGCTAATGAGCAATTTGTCCTTCTAAATATATTTTGCTAGAACATTTAGAAAAAGCCATAATCGTATAGATCAACTGTAATGCTAGCTTACACCGCTAGCTACTAGCGGTTCACTCACGGCCAAAATACTCCCGCATCAGATATACACGCGTAGATCGACCAACCCGAAACTATAAACTACTACTGAATTCAATGATTGTAAAGAACTAGTACACCATTGTTACTTTCAATTTGTGCCTCATCCTCGTGCTATTTTCGCGCATATACTTATGCTGTTTCTTCCGGTAGAAGTGGCACACTTCATTGACTGTGGCCACTAACTGACAAAAACATGGGACCCCTCAACGACAACGAGTTCCCACATTGGCACTGACTGCAGGCTTCCTGCAGTATAGTAGGTAGCTCCATGCGGCCGGCATCGTAGCCGCGTCCTATCGATTACTAGGATTACTGTGGTGATCGCGTGCTGCCGTTATCACACTGCCATAAATTTGGGTGCAAACACACGAGAAGGCGTAGTTTCATGTGGAGAAAATTGTCAGGGAACCAAAAAAAATTAATTCAAATGGAAAACTGAGTAATCAGGATGCGATCCACTTGGTTACATTCCCTATGTTTTTCCGTCGCAAAAAACGAAGAATTCAGAAGATGGCCGTCTTTGCTAAAAGAAGAAGCGGAATGGGTTTTGTTTTTAAACGCAGGAATATTGTTCCTATTTCGTATTTGCGTAATTCATGACGAAGACACAGGTTTGCCTTGTGAACGCAGCGAGTTCGATTTCATCCCACTGTCTAGACGTTCAGACGAGGTGCACGAAATGGTGGAGCTCAGCGCCAATTTTCGTAGCAACTCCTCAATTTAACGGTGTAACTGTATAAATAACGTGAAGAACGGCGGCATCGGTAGGCTATTTGTATGACTTCTAAGCAGGTCACTCCCTTTCAGATGTTTTTTGTTCTCAATCGCAACAACGACCGTACGAAACACTTCGAACATTTATTTGTTAGTTGTCCATACGAGTCGAGACCGATTAAATACAATCAAGATCGGCGTAAAGAAAGTTTGGATCGTTGTGACACGAATTTAATAAAGCGTTTAAGAAAATGTAAATTTAATAGATAAACGTTATCAAACCTTCATAAGTTATTGGAATCTAATGGGTATTTTCTCTGATCAAATTTTGACTCTGTAACAGCTATGCATCTTTTTTCCACATTATCAAACCTATGTTAAACGACAAATAAGCTAAATAATCGACTTGATTTTCTGCCATAGCTTCGTGCGTTCCAAGGATAAAGGGGCAAAAAAAGTGAGTTATACTGTATAAAGGTGGTTACGTTGAGTTGCATCACATTACCGTCTCAAAGTATCACTCAATATGAATGAGTACATATCAGGTAAAGTAAGGTATTACAGTTGTACTACATGCCGTTGTTATTGATACCATCGCCTTTAAAGAAAATCATAGTCAGTCATCAAAATGCAACACGTTGGTGTCTTATTCATAAGTCGGTTTCACGCTGCGTAGCAGGACTACGTGTGTACTTATGATGGGTAACTGATAACATCCGATCTGTCTGACTTAGCGGTAAATTATTATGAAGCATAGACTTTTTTAGCTATACTCACAGCTCTTTTGAGGAAAAAAATTATTTCCGCTACTTTGGTTGAATGACTAGGTTCTTCTAGTATGAAATCATTAGTGGTCTATGTGACCCCGTGTTTCTAATCAAGCTAAGTTCACATTAAAGGGCGAACTAACTAAAACTGATAGTTTTTAAACCGAATTAATAGTAGAGTAGCGTATTAGCTCGACCGAATAATAAAGAAGCCGCTGACAAATATACTAACACTGTTTTTCTACTTCGACGTGACATCGCTCATTTTAAGCTACAGCGCTGTAACGCCCAAATTTTAACCCAGATAGATCCAGTCTTCCCTATACGTGACGTATGAACATATTTACCAACTTCTGGCCCATCGAATGCTTCAGTTTTCGGCTATTTGCCTATATATTACTGGTGATCCCGCATGAAACATTCTTCCGTACAGTTTGTTTTTATTAAGTAAAATATTATAGACATTAATACATTCGTTGTCACTGGAAATCTACATAGAAGTCCGTTTGGCTATTTGAGTACAGTGTACCGCGCGCACACACATACAAAATTGAATTTGTGTTCAACTTTCAAAGACGAATGAGCCGTTAATGACATGCTAGCTGCTTCACAGTTGTCATTACGGCTGCGGCAACTACTCCACTATGGCCCGTCCAGTTAACATTTACGTTATATATATGTATAATAGTTGTGCTTGCCGTATCTGACACGAGGCAGTTGAGCACGAACATTACTTAGCAGCTGGACGAAGCTTCTGTGACCACCGGTGTAGGAGTTTGTTCGGCCCCGTAGACGTTTCTGCTGAAGCCGTCACATCAGCTGCGCTTTGCACGGGAAGTGATTTGCTCTATCGGAACGAGAGGTGTGTACGCGTCTGTCTGGAAAGTGATCGTCATAAATTGTCATTGAAATCGTGCTAACAAGACACGTCTAAGTATTGTGATTGCACGTACATACACGCGTAAACAAATATACATCCGGCACGTTGGGAACTGCTCACAAAGTAGATTTTAATTATCGTAACCGTACATACTAACACTTGACCAACGAAGAACCTTCTCGCAACTGTAATGTAAATAATTTTTTTATATTTATTTTTAATATATTTTTTAATTTTCTATTATTCGCACACTGGTAAGTGTGACAAAGAGACTGGTAAGTCGTTTTGCAATGGTAGTAGGTAAAGGCCAGGGGTGAATTCAGGAACGAGAACTTTTTAATTGTTGATTGCTGTTAAATGGTGATTTACACAAGTATCATTCCAGTGTTAGATACATCATTTGATTTTTGCAAGTCAAATGTTACGTAACAACATATGCATGTGTTGTGACGTGACCGTATTCGAAGATCTTTAAAGAAAAAATATGTTTGCTTCAGTAAATCTGTCAAGCAGTTAAGAAAATGTTTGATATTACACTTGTTTTAGCCGTGTCTCCTTACATCATTAAATATTATTCAGACAACGTCCTCTTCGTCGTTTTTACAACATCTTCTAATCGTTCGCCTGTAACGAGCAATCGCGACTTTTGGCAGTGGAGGTAAAGCAACGTAGTCTGGACGCCTAGTAGATAAGCGTGTCATTATGTAAACATGGCCGATAAGCATTTTGGTCACAACCAATTCAAATCCCAGCACAGATGATGTTACAAGTATTTATGAAAAAGTAGTGAAAAGGAATAACAGCGAAAAGAGTCACTGATATGGTACTCTGCCGCATTGCAAGCTCATTCAATATTACAAGGTCATATTAGATCACAGCCCAGCAAGATTGCTTTGTACAGTTTTTGAAGTAGCACAGAAGGGTCATTCAGAGGACTTGTCCTTTGGGATGGTTGAGGGTCAGTTCGAAAGAACTCAGTGCTCGTTCGCGGCAGCGTTACTGTTACTATCCACCACATTAACGGTCGTCTAAAGAGTTAATTATTTTGTTTATTGCGAAATCTAACAAATGAGGTCCGTGTTGGTACATAGATGGCGCGATTCGAAGTTGGACATCGACATGGTATGTCCTTGTGCCCAATTTAGAATCTAATGGGGGGCAGTATTTTTCATTTCGTTGCTCTAAGGAGGGAAGGTCACACACATATTCACAGACATCTTTATAACCATCGACTGCCGTAGTTTGCCATAGCTTCAGTATTCTCGAACTCTGGCCATATGGTCCAAACATGGAGGAGCTGCTTATGGCCTTCTTATTGTTGGCATTGCACAACGGAGTGGCCCAAACCCATGTACTGATCACTGGCTATCGTTTGCTATTTTGTTTATATAGGTGCACATTGTACAAAAAAATATGAAAACTGTGACAGCGCAAAGAACAACGGGTGTAATGGGTGGATTAAGGGGTTATTTATGCATTTAGCCTATATAACAGTATGTTGTATTAGTATGGCATTTTTGGTTACTTAATCCGCTTGGTGAATCTATGCTTTCGTTTCCCTGTGTCGATTATTGTTTAAAAAAATGGAGTATCGTTGGAGGGGCCGCATTGTGCTAGAGGCGGCAAAAGCCATGGCGTCAACCGCTATTATGAGCACGTGAACTGTTTGAGTTAATCTTTACCTAGTATGTTCTTGAATGTTTATAGCGATTGTAAAGTTGTTCACCCTGGTTTTTGCTCCCAGAAACGTGAGGAATTAATATAAGAAAAGAAAGAAAGCAAGCATGGAAGTTGAATACAAGATATTCGTAGAAAGCCCTCAGATCAATCGAACGTAACAAGTTGCCTTAATGTTTCTCCTAGAAATTGAAATGGTTCTCACAATTTGTGTTTCGGACAACCTGAATGGACTCGTTGCTTTTTGCAGTGATGATCAAGTAGATTAGAAATAAAGCGTTTTCGAAAACATATCCACTGTTACGTAAAATACCATTTCTAGATATGGTATTTAGCAGCACGGGCTCACTGTTATGAAATCAAAGTACGTTCCACCTAGAACCCAAATAAATACTGGTGAAGTATTTACTTAACATTTCTAAATGAAAAAATGAAACCCTAGTTTTAAATAAACTTAACCCGTAGTCTGCCAGGTCTTTACAGCTGATTAATGCTTCAGTTGCTTAAAAAGTTTACAAAATTGACCACTTCGGCTAATGCCTGCCTATGCTTTCATCCAAGCACAAAACCTTATAATTTACTTTTCGGTATAGCCTTCAAAAACACGTACATTTAGTTAGGAGTCAGTTATCATTTAAGGAAATGGCAGTAAATAAGTACACTTAACATAAAGACAGGTGTGAATTTTTCATCGTCGATTCGCTTACATTCGGATGTGGTTCTACTCGTTTATATACATTTCCCTGTCGTATCACCGTCATTCGTGGTAGGCCGATTACTACATATTTAATAATTAAACAAAGATGACCAATGTTGTCAAATAGATCACGTGGTAAGCTCCACGTCGGCAGAAATCTAACGTCGTCCATTTTGATCGTAAAGGTTAACGTGTGTAAAGACAGATGAGCGCGCACCAGTGGTGACGCCGGCTTGCGGTTCTCAAAACTATGATCATAGCCGTTGTCCTTAGACCACTAATATGGCAGTAGCGTAGGCGATGCTGGCTCCAATCATTTTCATTATATTCCAAAAAAACAGCGGGTTGCTACTCGTTGCCAATTCGCTCAATGCCCCATTAGACACCGTGGAACACGCGCTGTGCCGACCATAATACCGCAACCCTTAATAGCCAAAAGGGGAAGAAACAAGTATTATTATTTTTCAGACGTTATCATTATCAACCAAATTTATCTGCATCAGCTGCGCATCCTATATTAATTTTGGATGTTTCTTAGATGCCCAGACTTTGTAGAGCATTCTGTGATACAATGTAACGTCCTAGGTTATTTTATTTCATACGGAGCGTACGAAAAGGTTCTTCTTTGGGCCTATAACATGACTCTTTGGGCGTATTTAATTTTTTTTTTAATTATGTCATAATAGGTACATGTACAATACCTGGCCCTTACTTTTTCGAAATTTCCAAATTTTACTACGTATGGATCTTTAGTGTTGGTGGTCATCTTGCTGTGTTGGGGTCAGATAGTAAGCGATCTAAAGATTAGTCATATCTTCTGCCGCATAGGTTATCAGCGTATATACTTACTGTACTTCTGGGCTTTGTAGAATCACAGTAAACTAAACACGAGCCCTCCCCGCCGGGAAGAAGCCTACATTTATAGCACTCGTACTTTTTGAATTTGCTTGAAATTATTGCTTATTTCTACACCGGATTAGTAAAGGCTGTTCCCGATTAGCGCAACTACATGTTTTTGGTTCGAGGTTATATTTGCCAAACAATTTTAAGAGCTTTCAATGCTTTGACATACGTCGTTCATTCAGTTGTGCATTGTTTGATCACAAAGGCATTTTCGCAGAAAACCGTATTAATGGTCTGGTATGCAAACTGTTACAGGTCTTGAGGCGAAGTAAAGATCTTGAAAATGTAAATGTATTCACTAAAACCTATATAGCAAGCAGTACGCTCGCGTCTTCATCTCTCTAGTTCTATATAGATCCTTAAAATGTTCTTCTCTAACGGTATTTTTTGCATATGCGTAGATGTGTCGACATATATTAGATGCTATCGTGATAGAGTCTAGCGCAGCGTTGCTAGTCGTTGTACCACTCTACCGAGCTACCAATTTCAGCTAGTATTTCTAGCACCAGGGAGTACCTGGTCCTCGGCTTAAGTCTTGTGTAAGATGTCCGAAGTATTATGTTAATATCGAGACCTGCATGACCCATGCTTTTCTTTTGGGTTGCAAAACCCGCGTTTTTTTTTATTCTGACTGTCCCCGTACATTGTTTTATCTCGCACATTGGTATTTTTTATTATATTATTTTTTTTACTGTAGGCACGGAATTTTTCCAGTCATAATCAGATGCTTTGATGAGCTCTACGCACTGGCTACGTAGAGCTTCAACGATGGCATTGACCGCTCCGCCACTACGGATAAGTTGTTATTCCAAAAGGTTAGGGAGTGAGCTATTATATAAAAGTTTTCCACTTTTCGAGGTGTAACGACACCAACTGTATCGCACAGTTAACTTATCCGTGGTAACACAATCGGCACTGCATTTTGTGCTTGTCCTGTTAACGAATGGCGGCTGTACTGACGGGGTTCGTCCTGTTCGCCTAATCTGAAAGTCCTTATATTACTATATTTCCATGAATTCTATTTAACATTTTGTAATAACGATATCTGAGAACACGAAGAAAAAAGTATATGTAAGATATCAGGTTTACCCTACGAAAATTCCGCATCGTTTTTTGCTGTGATGATTACGCACGCTTGAGTTCATTTTGAAGTACGCTGCATAAATACGCCCCGCTTACATGTGACATGCTCAATATACTGCTGCTTCCATAAAAGATATTTTGCGACTTCGCGACGATTGCATTACTAGTTTCGTTGCTAGTAGCGATGGCTGTGATTTGATCGTTGTAGGCCTGCCTCTGAATGTCTGTCTCCGTCCTGTCAGCTGTCGGTGGTTGTTATGCTAGCGTCCTCTTTTCGGATGTTCTCTGTGTAAATGTGACGTTGTCATGGACAAAAGTGTTCCACGATGCTCCGTGCTATACGAATAAGCAGCTATCAAGTTTAACTACTTCGCCTATTCTGGGCAGTGGTCACGTTAGGGTACATTGACGATTGGAATCAGAGTACGACTGGTGCGCACTTAAGAAGCTTTTTTGTCCGCGCTGTACAAGCACGTCGCTTAGCCCTGTTACTTTCTTAACAGCAGTTTGTTGCTTCGACCGTATTTCATAGAGTTTCTGTGCACAACCATATTTTGCCTGAGTGACACTAGGGTGGTGGGCAGCGTGGTGGGGCACTAGTGTCTACCGCGTAGGTTGTTACATATGTGTAGAATGTATATAATGCGCCCCCGCGTGTCTCTTCGTTGAATTTTTCACAAGCGACTTAAATATTTTGAAATTGGCATTGTTTTCTACCACGTGACGGTTTTGCTCATTTGGCTTTTAAGCCAAATACAGTAAGTAGTGTCTCCGTAAACTTGAGAAAATTTGACTAATAATAAACCCTGTAATATGTTCACAATACCTTGTTTTCGCTATAGAAATTTCGCTTAGCGAACGAGCATAGAAGAACTAGGCCCTGACCGATACTTGATGTCCAACACCCGTTCATGGGTTTTGTGTGCCACAGTCCCCACATACGAAACTAAACGTTTTTAGTGGTACATTTAGCATTAGCAAGAATCCTATAGTCGGAGAAACCGGATTTAAATGGACGCGTTTTTTTGCCTCTAATTTCGTTAGTCCTTAGCTGATTACTGAGTCCTCAATTTATTAGAAAACGAGGAAGTGTCTTATGATGCCAACTGCCGTACTTTGCTATTGAATGGCTTTTTTTTTTATTCATGATGACGCCTATGCTAAAGGATGATGAAAAGTCATTGTTCCTGTGTTATGTTTTGCTTAATGGCCGGGAATTACAGCCAGCGCTAGTACGGACGGCGCGCAACAAAACAATATCAGCTAGGCAATCTTAGCAGAAACAGCTACGTATATGTAGTGTAAGATGGTCCACGATATGGCTAAAGCATTGCCTAACCGCATACTTTTACTTAAAGTAGAGAACAAGAATTTAATAAAACTACCATAACGGCTTTCTTAAATGATGATAAGGTGGTGTCTAATTGGAATAATTTGCAATTAAGCTACTTCCCGTTTCTTGCAGCTCGCAAATATCTGCATTACTCCAGGCTGGCTGGCGAGTGGCTTTATAATCCAATTTCACTTTGTTTTCTTGTTACTGACGCATCCGTGATGATTTTTGTTGGCAGACTCAGTGCCAGATGTCAGAATGACTTTAAGGGCACATCCTTTAAAGGTAAATAATATATATCCTATTTGCGATTAGGTTATTATAGATATCCCCTATCCCAGTGACTGCATGATGAAAAATATATACGCGACAGGAAAGATTATTTAGATCTAATTCAAACTTATGCCATGTAATAGATCAAGCTAGCTTATTTATATATGTAAGGTATTTGAACCCCTGTTTCTTGTTGTGCACCTGTTATAAAATAAAGAATTACAATTGGAAATTATGCCTACATTGTCTACGGCGCTCTACGTTGTCGGAATATCGACTCATTTCTAAACGCTGTTTCTTCTAGAGCCCATTCATTGATTCCTAGTCATTTACTGCTATTTATATTCAAACGGGACAGAGATAATCGCAAACGTTGTTACGGGATGAAGGCGTGTAAATGAGAAGTCAAAAGGATGCAACCACATGTCGTTCTATCTGGTCTTGATTCGTAGCAGCTGTAGTATATTATTATAGTTGGTATGATGCTTCAAACTAGTTACCATTTCAGAGTGGTCCTGTTTAGCATGTTTACTATTATTACTATGGGGGCAACATGGTCTAAGAAGCTAATGCGCATTCCGTTGCTATGGTAATGGTAACTAAAAAGCATCTTTCCATGTTGCAAAATCGCAACATCGGCAAAATTATTACCAGATATAAATGATTAGAATATCAACGAATGGAGGAATTACGGACGATATGGTATTATTACTAGGCTTTTGGTAACTGTCTTCACGGTTGCCATACCATTTCATAGATCTATCGAAGAAATCCAGATAACCCACTTTGCTAAGATTCCTAATGTCCTAACAGGTCCACGATGCTATACCTAAAAATAGCTGATTCCTAAAACTTGTTTACGAAAAATTAACAACTAGAATTGCTGAAGAACGTTTTCCATTAGTCCACTTACTCGTCGGAAAAATATAGTAATACTGTAAATATAGTAATAGCAAATGAATATCGATAGTTGAGATGAGAATAGATATAACTGTCGTAGCATTGAGTCAACTTGAGCTTTTTGCTGCAGTTGCTTTCACCCATTTTCCTCTTCTTGTTCCCTTTCATAGTTTTTGTTAGTTCCACCGGTTCTTCGACGGTGCGTAATCGTCAGTCACCCTTACGATAATAGTGGTAATTATTACGAATGTAATTATTATTGTTTTCATCATCAATACTCTCTTCATCAAGATCAGCGTCGTACCTTGATGCTCAGGAAGTTGTTTCTTTTCCATCATTTGCTACCTGTTTAAGGTTCTTAGAACTCGTGTTTCCATCGCTACTTTTTGTGCGCTCCGTTGACACTAGAGATAAAACACCGTTGTTGTCGCCATTAATGTTGATAGTATTACTACCATATATTAGTGTTTTAGCTGAATATAAGTAATCTATCCCGATCTGCTTGAGCGAAGCTCATATCTGCCAGGAAATAAGCAGTTGCCGCAACAGCAGCGAAAGCAGGAGAGACGGAAAGTGAAGGTAAGCGTAGATAAATCCAGCTCATCCTCAGCAGTTCCCCCATAGACAAGGGTCCACCATCGCAGCTCTACATGACTTATGCCACTTCAGTGGCTGCAACTATGCTGCATCCATTATTGCGTTTCTTCCCCCATTGCAAATGCTAATAGCAGCTTCTACCAAGTAACTTGTTTCCCTGTGAAGTAGCGAACCCATTCACCTCACGATACACGGCATTCGCCACGCTGTTCAGTGGATCAACAGAGCTCTGCTACAGAGGAAACTAGTGGAAGATAAGATCAGCAGACGAAAAAAGGCAATGAACTGAATGAGGCTGCTGGGAGAGCTGCGTCTTAGTGTTAGCAGAACGGTTGGTTCTAGGAGCGGTGCTTATGGTGATGCTTGTAGCAACGCTTACGCCAGGTGGCGTTATTACTTGAAGTTGACGTCGAAGGAGCAGACGAGCCAACACCGTTTTGTTGAGTAGGCATCCGATGCGCGAGTAGATGAGCAGCCGAATGAGGGATGGGGGGAAAGAGGTAAAAGCGGAAAAAATTATCGAGAAAAAAATGCTGCCGAAAAAGTGAAGTCATCAGACAGACAGACAAGATCAAGAACACTAAGTGTAGTACTCCTTTGCTGCTTAGCTATCGTTGTTGGTGGCGGTGACAGGACCGCACGGAAAGACCTCGCACCTCATACTTAGGAGCAAACCATAAGTTACCGTAGCGAGGGGAGTCGGACTACGGCAAATCTGACAGCAACAGCGGCAGCTCAAGTTGTTGACCGTGCTATGGGTGCAGTTTAAGCCCAATTCAAGCACCAGGTACTGGCTCCGCTTCCGAGTTGTCATAGATGGATCTGCTGCCGCTGCTGTCATCGTTTTTGGTGATGAAATGGGGCGCCCTACGGGCGTGTTCCACCTCAGTTTTCATTGTTTGTGTTATTACCGTTGCCAAAAACGAGGCCACATCGCTGGGTGACCACACAACTACTCTACGATAATAGCAGTTTGTGGTTTTAACATACATATACATGCATACCGGAAACAGAATTAGGGAAAATGACAGTAGAGAGACTATAACATAAGGAGAAGTCGTTGATACAACGATCATAGCGATTTCACGATTGCTGTTCGAGGGGCTGTTGTTAGTTCTGAATAAAAGTAAATGCGTAAGGCTGTAGTTATTGTTGCCATTGTAAAATCTATTTCATTACACTGCTCTGCTGTTCGCTTGTTTTGCCTAGCCTCTACAAAGAAACGACCGACGTCAGTGTAACGAATGGCAACATGGGAGTGAGAAGTTATTGTCAGCGCAGCATTGATACTTATGTTAGAACTACTACTACTACTACTACTACTACTACTACTACTACTACTGCCGGTTTTTTCATCGAACTTTCCATGGAGGCGCTTTTCCCTCCGATAATGACGGTAGACATCAATGCGCCGTTTAGAAGGACCTCAATATGTTGTCAGGCGTGTACGACACCGTTGGCGAGTTTAACGAGCAAATGGCCATTGAGGTACCAATAACGACTAATTACTTGATGCGTCAGAGAGTCGCGCCGTAAAACTTACGCTGTTTACTTTTGTTATTCAGCTCGGTTTGGACATACATTATCGTAAGTTGGTTCGTCGTCGTCATCAGCGGCGGCGGCGGCTTTCAATAGTCACCATTTCAGTAACGATGAGTTATGATTTGCGAGAAGAACATTTTGGAAAGACCGAATATATTTAATTATTCACGTATATAGTAGAGATATTTAAGGGGTAGATGCTTTTGGTAGGCGTTCGGCAAAGGCTCATTTATTTGGAGCACTGTTGTACAACTGTCATTAAGGAGAATGCAATAGAGCATAATCAGTTTAAGGTAAAATCTTAAGGAAGTTATGGGTTCGGCTTTTATGAGGTGATGTTGTTACCTTTGAGCAGCGATCTCGATGACAGACGATGATAATTGGATATTAAAATACATTATTATTATTATTATTGAGGGTATGCTATAATCGTTGCTGGTATAAGGAATATAATAGCAAGCATTTCTGAGCTAGCTTCGCCATGACGGTACATAGAGAAAATGCAATACTTTCGGAATTCGTACACCACCCCTTTGCAGTGCATCCGTTTTTGCACGCACCGAACGCTGCTAGCTTGCATTAACGCTCCCGGGGTCTCAAAATGGAGACATTGAACCAAAGATTTGTCGAACGTGTTCTTTCAAAATAGGCCTATAATTAGTAGGTAGCAATTTCGTTTTCGCACCTTTTTCGGAACGAAAGAAATACAACCGGCAACTCCTGGTGCTGCCAATCTGCTTGCCACATAACTAGTATTCGTGTGTTTTTTCATACACTCTGTTACAGCGGCGGTCTAGGATGAGGGTGAGCCTTGCTGCTTTCATTACTAGCACTTGTGCTTAGAATTTCGCTTGTTCGAAACACGTCCCACAATTGGTTCAAACGTGCGATAACTTAACTTACTGTTACGCGCCGTCATACAGCCGTTGACGGAATCGTTCTGACATATCGGGCAGCTTGATTTTACTTACATATATACATAGAGCTGATGAAATTGTTTCAGAGTACTGATGTGTCCAATTTTTTTTTTGTTTGTTCCCCCTGATCAGCATATAGTAGAAGAGTTTATTTAAATTATTAGATTTTATTCTGATCTGATCAAGACTGTTGAAACTGCAATGTGTTGGCTTGATATATGAACGATATCTAGACGGTAGGATTGGCTGTCTAAGATCAAGCCAACACTATCCCTACAAGCCTAACTAATCAGCCGGCCCGGTGGTAGAAGGAGACACAATTGATATCACTTTCAACATCTTGGCATTCGTTACACGTTCTAAGTGATGTTTATACCTTGCTTTGAGTTGCGTTGAAAAATACTCTTCGTGACACGCCGGAACATTTATGGATATTATATTGCAGAATAGAACAATTAATACCTATATAGGTATCAATGCTCACGTATCTGTGGCCAACAAGCAATCATCTTTGCGATTCCTGTTCGATTTTGTTCGGCATGCATTCAACAGATATAATTCAATAGGGAACTTTCGATACGTGTCCCTCGGTTGTTCCTAATCTACAAGTAATAAAAAGTTATAAAAAGCAATAGGATAGTATGTGCCTACCAGCGCAACACGTATGAAATGTAAATTATGTTTGCTCATGTTTTTATATGAGGTAAAAACATCAAAATTCAAAAAAAAAAACAAGCGCATACTTTGCACGAGTATGCCTTCAGCAAGACGACACACAAAACGAGTAGTTATGCGTAATTAGACCGTTTCTGCCCTTAGGGCACGACGCGTGTTTTGTCTTCGAAGTGCTTGTATATTACAATTTCGATCATCTGTTGTGCTATGATAAACTATATATACAAATGAATGAGGAATATATGTGAAATTGCTCATTTTCCATCTTTCAGATCAAAGCTGCAGGCGTTGTTCAACTGTACTGCAGCTCACCATCTGTGCAAGGTGGCCGCCACGATCATTGGAGACTATTAAAGGTTCGTTGTACTCGTCCAGCTGAATTTCAAACACAACACAATTTTTGCTGTGTATTTATACTATCTGCTAAAATTGTTCTATCAATTAAACTTAACCCTATGAACGAGTTCAAAGGTTTCTTCCGTACGTATTTGCCTGAACTGGTTAGAAATCCTGCAATTCTCCTACGCGCCTCATACGGGCCTGCTGACTCACTCCTGAAAGAGTTTGCTGAACGTAGTTCCCGTTTTGGAAGATGGATTTCGCAAAAAAATGTTTCAAATATGCCATAATACATTGTTAAAAATAACAAAATGTTAGTGTGCTATAATCGATCATTGGTAAACGTTTGCTCTTCAACTGCTCCGAATTCCGTCAGTTAGCTGGCTCACCTTAAGATGCTTGCGATAACGTGAGTTTAAGTATCCTGTGTTTACACTGGTATCTAACCGCTATTCGTTCGGTTCTTCTCCGTCTACAGGTGGGAGTTGCTTGCTTCATCAAGGACAACTCGGCATGCGGTTTTTTTATTCGGCTCTTCGATATCAAAGAGCGCCAATTTTGTTGGGAGCAGGAACTTTTTACACAATTCAAGTACGAGGCGCGGATGCCGTATTTTCACGAGTTTGAGGCTGATGTAAGTACGGGGGCAAATGTGGAGTAACCACACACATCATCATCATCGTCTTCGATCATTCGAAAAAAAGGGGAAAATATGTTGGAAGAGCCTGTAGACTGCCTAACTTGTTATCATCGTCAGGGGGATAGAACAAGGGTGCTTTCCCTCGTCCCTGAAAATGAGTGATCCACTAAAGAAATTCACTGCTGAAGCTGGGTTTCAGCTGGTTGTAGATTGCACTAGTTGCACTAAATGGCAGAAGCAAACGCGAATTGTAAATGCTGTTCGGTAGTAATTGCTAGATCTGAGCCAAAAGCATGGCTCAGACATACTTTAGATCCTGCTTTTTTGCAACAGTCCCGTTTAGTTTTCGCCACTTATGCAGGAATAAGCATTACTTCGATCCGACTAATAACCAATCAACAACTATTCTTCTAATGTTACAATTACAGTTTTGCATGGCAGGGTTGAATTTCTCAAACGAAGATGAAGCCCGATTATTCAAACAGGCCGTGGATCACAAGATTACGATGCGGCGAGTTAAATTGGAGGGTAGGTGTTCGTGTACACCGTAGATATTTTTCTTTTCACCTGCGATAATTATAGACATCCCTCCAAATTTGTGCAATAGAATGTACGTGAGCATTATTTCGAGTCTGTTAACACAGTCGACTAGAAGAGAATCTTTTATACATCAATTTATGATGTACTACATGGATTAGTACTATTATCATTATTGCTAAAATAATCACGATTCAGTTTTTTTTATTGGTTATATAACAAAATGTACTTCTTGTTTAAGATACGGATACCATCACGTCTCCTATTATAATGAACGTGCGACAGAAACTGGTTACATGTCACCCTGTCGATTTTTCCTATTCAGAGGACGGGCATTATTGTGTTGATGATCTTCTACTCCGTCACTAATTGTACGGCTAATTCATTTATTTGCGACTGCGTCCTTTGCAGAACGCAAACGGCAAGCGGCCCAGGGTGCTCGGGGTAGCCGGGGCGATCCATCGGTACTCAACAACAACCACAGCAATAACAATAATAACCATTTAGGTCACATCAACAATAATAACAATCATTTTGCAACAATTGGCGTAAAAGGCCCGAAATCGCACAAGAGCAGTGACAAGAAAAGAAAAATAACCAAAAAAGACATTGGAATGCCGACGGACTTCGTGCACGTTCGACATGTTGGACTCGATACCGCTATTAATGATGAGGTAAGGGGAATTTCAGACTAAACCATCAATTCCAAAATGAAGTACACGTCTCTTATCGCCGTTAAAGCTTACATTGCCCCGTATTGCTTAATTAAGTTGCTATAGTATTTTATGCTGGGAAAATCGGTCATTAAAAAAGAAAGCCTCTTGATCCTTCTGCTGAACATTGTAAAGCTGAGCCTTGCTCGACTATAAAATTATGCATTCTGCTTGGAACAATGTGTGCGTTTCTTTTTGCCGTTACGTTCTGTCACTCGAAAACGATTAAGCACATCAGCCTATAGAAACGACGAGTGTTGTGATCTGATTAAGTTTAATAAATATGTCAAATATGGCCGTTTCCATCGCGCAACAGAGCTTTACTTACGATAAAATTCCGCATCGTTGGCATACGCATTTTCTATGAGTCCGTTGCATATTTCTCATACAATCACCATTATTTATTTATTTATTTCCTAAATTATAATTATTAGAAGCAACTTCCCGCCATAGAGGCAACGACGGACACCGGTATCGGGGCGTGCGAACAGCAGCTAGTAATGCAGCGCAGACATATTACTTGCGCATATTTATTTCGCCAATCTTCACCAGGAAATCGACCATGCCACATCAAACGGCTTCTTGTTTTCATAGCACTTCTTAATGTATCTCTATATAGTATTTAGCATCGAGTCACTTAATTTAATCAAGATATTTTGATTCTTTTTCTCCGTTATACAAACCTTTTAGGACGCTGTCGCCGTCAAAAATAATTATTCCGATAGTAATGTCCGCTAATAGAATAGGCACGAATACATCGTTTCAGCACTGTAAAATACATATAGTCCAGATGTTTTTAAGCATAATTTTCATATCATCGTTTTAATTATATCCTATATAAGCTACAGGTTACTGTGCATGGTTTTGCTGCAATTTTGTTTCTAGGTAAATGATAAAAGGATGCATTGAGACAGACTTCTGTATAATTTCAACAGAGCAAAAATTTTCACCGTTGTTATGAAGACGCGTGCCATCTACTTACTAAATACGAATGCTTTAAGTCGAGATGATCCCGCACGCTCATAGATGTATCAGTTTTTGATCTTTTCTTGTACTTCCGAAAATCTCTTTCACTTCTGTTTTTAGTTATGCTCTAAAAAAGTTTACTAAGCAGAAATTTCTCGCAGTTCTTATCAACTGTGTTATCGTCGGCTCCCACACATTTTTCCGAGATTTCACGTACTTGGTGGTAACACCGTATACGTGTTAATGGGTCTAGCTTAATGGCCCGTCATTGCGATTGGCGATCCCGAGGCAGCAGGCAATAACAGCGGTCGCAGGACGTCCACAGAAGGAATACGTTTTATCAAAACCAACAGGCCAGATTAAATCAAGAACGCGCGGGCTTGTCTTTGAAACAGACGGTAACTCAGAAGTTAAGGCGCAGTCTTCCCCCCAAAAATATACTTATTCCACTAGAAGATGGAGCATTCTTGGTGCATGCGTCCTGCATTCCAGTCAACGGCAGGCCCATTAACACACACGCATCATTGGATATGCGGTCCCCAGCAAAAGCAGCACCATTCTGCCGGTCGCAGAGCATTTCATAGTAGCCAGTAGAAAAATGTATTGAGCTTAGACAAGCGCGGCAAGCCACAACACAAACAGATCAGGATCAACCACAGCGGTAACAGCTCCCTGTGATGAACTTGTACATGACCGGTAATATGTTATATTCTATGAGTATAAGAAACAAAAAAAAAAGTACAACGAATACAGTCTAATGCGCTAGCAGGCAGAAAGGCAAAGGCACATCTATATGGTCACGCGTGCCGTTTATATTCATGGTCCCTTGCATATGTAGGAGACGACTGCAACAGAATTCAACATTCGAAATGTATTTGCAGAAGGATCAGTTTTCCGCTACTGTTAAAGTTTGATATGTTCTATTTCACTTCATCTCCCTCTCATATACATTTTTTGGGCAAGCCTTTCATCAAATATACCTTTCTCTCCCGGACAGTATCATCTATCACTCCGTTCAAATCAGACAGAAATAATCTAGAAGACAATGAGCGACTCCGAGCTTTTTGACTGTTCCCGCAGCAACGAAAGCTGTTACCACCGCCATGAGTGCCTCACTCAAGACAAATACGAGTTTCAAATAGATGTCGTTGACACCATCAGCATGGCCATGATAATTAGTATCTGTAGCTACAACATAACGTTCAACAGGGATCGCTGTCCCAGAACGTGCTCGAGCGACATGTGTGCGTGTAGCAGAGAAGATGGGCGGTACGCTTTAACTCGTTGAGGGGGGCTGGCGAATCATGAGCAATGCCATCGTCGTGATGGCTCTTATGGGTGTGCTTCTCGAACTCGCCGCCTGTGAACGGTCCAGTAATCCTTTCAATGCCTGCAATCAGGCACCAGTGTGCTGATTATTCGACCACCAAATTAAGACTGGCCGACCAAAAATGGTGAGCAAGCCAAATAAAGGCTAAATTCATATTGACAGAAATCAACCTCCGACCGAATGAAAAAAATGCCGATTATCCCATAGGGCGATTACATATAGTTGTCATTAAAGTTATAAGTGTGCTGCTGCTGGTGTTGATCATGATTGATTCTTATCTTTGTCTTTTACGTATGTTTTTATGCAGACTCAGCGTGTTGTTGCGGCTGCCTAGCTCAGCGGCATCTGTTGTTGACCGTATTTCTATCGTTGCAGGACCGGTTTGTTCGATTACCAGCCACAAAAAATCTATCGATCTTTTGTTGCTATCCGACCAATTCTGTAGGGACTAGGTTAAGCGAGAAAACGGTAGCAGTCTTCTTATCTTTTCTCAATGCAATGTCTCACTGATAATGATTGTGGTTGGCGGCTGACGATCAGAAGTCGACTTGACCACTGACGGGTGGATCTTTTCTTCATTTTCATCTCGTTATTGTAATAATTTCACTAGGAGATTTATTCATGTAAGCTAAGCTAATGTAGAAGCTGCGACAAATAATACGCTGTTATTGGCTTATTCCCATTCCTGCTGACATGGACTGATTTCGTTTTGCCGCCAATCTCGATTTTGGTTCGCCGCTGTAACTCGATATAGTTTGTTGGGTGAGCGGACTACAACAAGAACAAGCAACATTGCTACATATGTGTGTGACGTGTGTATAAATGTGCGTGTTTTTACGTAGTTTGGGGGAGGGGGTACAGAACGAGATATTGCAGCAGTAGTAGCATTGGCAGCAGCGATAACTGTATTGTGAAACGGAACGGAGAGTTAGCTTCTGATCACGTGCAGCGCCATTCCCCCCTCACCGGTACACTAGTTAGCTTCTTGATACAAGTAGGTTCATAACGCAGCTATAGAGAATAGACGATTTTCGCGCAGATTGGAAAAATGTTCCCGATGTTTCTCTGCGTAACGATGTGCATGTGGGTCGGTCGAGCTGGGACATCGTCCTTGCCGCGTTCGGGTCACTCGCGATCCCCTGATTTGGTTAGATCATTTTGAGCGAATACGCTTCGTTGGCGAACCCGTTGTTTATTGCCGGGTCCGCTTCTGATTGCACGTCATGTTAGCTTGAAACTTTTTAACGATTTCGAAGTTAGATGAGCAACCGACACCTCTTGTGGCTATTACTGCTAAAAATAAAAGGCATTAAAATGATCTGAAAATTGGTACAAAAAAGGGGACGAAGATATGTCTCATTCATTTCGAAAGTATTTTGTGATGAGATGTTTACATTGCTGCGGAGGCAGTTGAAGCAGAATTTCTCTTCTATTTCAGTCAGAGATGCCTTGCGGATCAGGGTTAAGTGAAACAGCGCTACAAGTTTTCTTTTTCCTTCGAGTAAACTACAGTGGAAATTATTACTTTATAAAGTATGAATCTCGCAATTTAATAGAAAATTAATTTGTCTAGTTTTAATTGTGTATTTCAGTCCAATGGACACTCTTATTACGCACAGTTACACAAATGCTGTGGTTTCGCTTAAACAATGAAACTCTATAGTAAAACGTTCTGATAATTTACAATTGAGCACTATTTTCACAGTTATAGCATATAAAAGCCGTTGTTGAATTGTGCTTGTTGAACCCACGCAACATTCGTTGCCCACACGTCGTTGACTTACTGTTATTCATTATACGGGTCCTCACCATGCTTACAGGTACCATAGATGAGTCACTAATAAAAAATCTCTTTATTACATAATCCGTAGAGACTCTAATCCGATTGGCTTTGTAGTCAGGATGCATAGAAAAATTCAAGTATAATATTGTGGATGTATTGGTTTTTCTCAGACGTTAAGCGACCTGAACCTGCTAGACCTAGATCGCGTTTATGAGCAAGCCGGCATCTCTCGAGATCAGGTGGAAAATAATCCTTATATCCAACAAGAAGTGAGGCGCGTTATGCGTCAGCAGGTAGACAGCAATATGCTCAGCGAAACCACAATCTCAGCAATTCATCGTAGACAGCCACCAGTACCTCCAATCAGGACGGATCCGAAGCCTGTACCACCTCTGCCGCCTTCGGCACCAAATCACCAACCGCCCTCAAGGCAATTACCACCTGTTCCTCCTCATGGCGGGTAAGTGTTTATAGAGACACGTCTATTGAATTTTTAATAAAAGCATTCAATTTTCACGTACGACAGTGGCTCCGAGATGTGGACACACAGTGGTAATAGAGCATCAGCCCTGCTTCGGCTAGTTTGTGGCCAAGATGATCACTGCCCACTAATTGTTTTTTACATTTAGTAAAATGACAAGAGGATAAAATGTAATACAAATTAGAGTAAACATCATTTTTCAAATAGTCTCAAATAAGAGAAATTTTTTGAAGTTTTACGTTTGGCACTTGAGCCGTTTGGCGTTCGTTGGGACGGCTGCCTTTTTGCAGCACGAAACGAACTATATAAATACTATGAACAGATCCACGCAATCATACAAACTATAACTGCAGCTAAAAAGTAAAAATGGAACAGAATTTCGTCGTTCGCTATAACAATGCAAAGCCGCAATTATTCAAAATTTTACAAAACAATTAAATATAAAACCGAAGAAGAACATTTTTCTAACACTGAACTAGGATAATAATATTATAATAATGAACGGAAAATAATGAATGGTACCAATATTGGGGCACCCTAAAGGGCCCCTTTTAGTATTACACCGTTCGTATATTTTCAATATCGGATACTTATAATGACTCACTAGTATGCAAACAAATTATAACTCAATAATTACTAACTACTCTAGGGTCTATAGGATAGACTGTAGTTGGCAGACGGACAACGTTCACTTTAATTATATTAAGTAGTGAGCACAAATGTCAGTCTGATTCGTACAGCAATCTAGGTGTTTATCTACAACTCAAATCAGATATACATAAGCGCTAAGTCGATCTGTCTATAATTATAAAGCATATAACGAAACAAAAAAAAAAAAAGTAAAGCAGAAACGTTTCAAACCCGTAAGGAGTGAGTGGTCCAGTAAAATAGACGTCTAGATAAGCAGCAAGCACGATTTGCTGGGTGTAAGCCCGCTACAGAAGAGAGACTCCCTCCGCCATATAGCGCACACCGCAATAATGAAATCACGCTCATACCCAGAACAATGTTTTGACGATGGCAAGTCAAATCTTCTGATGGTAATTCTGTCCAAGTGTTCACATCGAAGATACCGAGAACTTCAGTGTCGATTGAATTTAGAAAAATATCGCGACTACATGCAATATGAATTCACGAACCAAATCTTCAGAGCTCTTCTACTCAAAATGGAGATGCTAAACGTGGATGTCTAGTCGTAAGGGTATACATTAGCTGTCTGTAATACTTACCCCATTTGTATATATATATACATATATGTGGTGGGAAAAGTTTCTTGTCACTTTTTTGTTCTTCACTTGTCTTCATTTTACATCTGTTCAATACACATGTCTACTATACAATAAAGGTCTACCATATATCGACGACTGTATATATCCGTTAGCCTATGACAGTGATTGCTCCCAAAGATAGAACAGCTTGAGTGGTGCCTTTATTGTGCATCTAATAATCGAATACGCCGCTCTACGCAAAGCTCTAGCAGGCACGTATTTTACATTTCCAAAGTGCAATTAGCTTTAGTTAGTCGTTATTCGCCTTTTTTTGTCTCTGCTGTAGGCGATCTCCAGCTCCGCCAAAGCCACACAGGTTGACCACTGGTTCTCACACGCACAAACCACCCCCTCCGGTACCCCCGCCGCACC
The DNA here is from genome assembly GCF_002443255.2 of Varroa destructor. NCBI lineage: Eukaryota > Metazoa > Arthropoda > Arachnida > Mesostigmata > Varroidae > Varroa > Varroa destructor. The sequence continues at coordinate 15,712,051 of NW_019211455.1, read as the reverse complement.
AACAGCAGCAGCAGCAGCAGCATCGCGGTGCATCTATGCAGCCGGTACAGCCGGTTCGTCTGTCGCCCCCAGCACCTCCACCGCCTCCTCCGGCACCTGGAGGGGCGTCGCCAGGAGGGGCGGTTTTACCTCCTCCACCCCCTCCGCCACCCCCGCCCATGACCAGTCCCCCGGCTCCGCCAATGTCGAAACTAAACGGCACCACAATTCCGTCATCCAATGGCATGTCTACGCCAAGCACTGGAAATGGAGGCGGCGGCGCGACTGGAGGCCGTGATGCCCTGCTGGAACAGATCAGAGCGGGAAAAATACTGAAAAGAGTTGAAGGTGAGAAGTAAAGGGAGAGAATTTATTCGAGAAGTGTTTGTATTTGATTTATGAGGACTGCGCAAATATAGAAGTATGATTATTTATATATTGCGGGTTTAAAACGTATGGACAGTCGTTTAACATTTAGATCGTCTTATAGAGAATTGTTTTGCATTATGGAAAGAGTAATACTATTAGTTTGCAGTTAGCGGCGTTAAAGTTCATCAACGTTGAGTATTAATACTCAATTTTTATTGTGGCATGACATCTGAGCAGTTTCAGACACCCCTGCCGCAAATTCCGTAAGCTCAGTTTCGGAAGGTCGCGACGCTCTACTTGAGCAGATTCGCGCGGGTAAAACTTTGAAGCCCGTGGCTGACCGGCCCCAGAGACCAGAAGTCCCTCGTAATGCGAGCAACAATCAAAAAGTTGAAAAGGAACTCGACGGATTAGCAGAAGCCCTCAAGAAAGCTATCCAAATTCGAAACGACGCTTTACAATGTGAGTACCAATTTAGAGTCACAGTGGTTCCCGTCATGACCACAAATAGTGGATAATTATCCTGTTTATGACCGAAAGATGTTAATATTTGATTTCAGTTCTAAGTGCTTAACATCACTATGCGAATGATTCTCGCATATGTCACGCACTGTGTGCTGTTTCTAAGGTCATATTTTAAGTTCTCATAAACGTCAAATTTTGAGCCTGGCCAATTTGAATGAACTGACCTGGTTTTCCTATACTCATCATGTCTCTGTCTGTATGTACGGTCATTATCTTACAGCTGATGATAGCGATGATTCGACGTGTGAGGCCCTCGACGATGACGAGTGGGACGACTAGTACACTCCGGGCCCGACGGTCACGGTGCTTAATGGAGTACGGCTAGCGGGCGGTTACTTTCGGAGTTCAGGAGCCGCACTAACCCAGGTGGCATCGCCAACTGAGCTGGTTCAACCGACGCCCGCAGGAACTCCACCATCGATCCGACGTCGACGAAGTGGCGGGTCAATTCTTAGCTCTGTTTCAGTATCGACGTCTTGTCCGCCTCCCCTATATAGAAGTTCCTCGAGCAGCTCACCCGCCCCTATACCTTCAGGTGCGACTCCTACTCCGCATCTTCAAGCTACAGCTTTATTAAACAGAAAACAGCAGCAGCAGCAGCAGCAGCAGCAGCAGCATCAGTAAAGTACCAACAACAACGGCAATATGAACTGCCAATAGCGTTTACATAGTCAATAAGTAACTTCAAACGAGTTGACATCCTTGATATTTGTTGGGACTTGTTCAAATTCCATTTGAACTGAATACTGGTCTGACACGGCATAAAGAGATAGAGTGATCGTAATAGCAGTATCGTGGTGCTGCTGCTTTACTCAAAACACCAATCGTAACAATGGGAAATCGTATAGGGAATAAGTTATACTTAACTATGTTCAAAGCTGAACTTTGTTTACTGGCCAGATCTTACAACAATTGGTTAGCCTGTTGATTAAATCGATGGAGTTTGCTGATAAGATATACGGCACCAGTATTGCAGTGTGACAATAAGCAGCTTCTGAGCAACAAGAAACAAATAAATTTTCTGGTAACAGAACAAAAAGAGCACCGCAAACAAATTCAAATAAATCGAACGATAGAAAATAGCGGAAAGACAATTGAAGATATTAGTACGATCAAATTTGTATTACTCTGCCGGTATATGCATTTTGTTAGCCAGGTTTCTCACCTAGCTAGTATCCAGCGTGGTATTCGATACAAAATAAATCTACCCAAGGCCCTACGAAACTGTTCCATACCGTGGGGTAGTACGCTGTTACATGCGTAATTATGTAAGTGCTACATCTAGTATTTAATCATTGCTGTCAGTTTCGCTCGTTCTAGAAATGACAAAAGCCTAAAAGGCTGTCGTATCAAACTCTGATTATTGACACGATCAAGGGCTGTTTTAGGGTGCGGAGCTAGCGGAAGACTTCGAGGACCCACTACGTAGTTAACTAACTGGTTACGGACCGGTCTTCTTGCCCTAGCTGTTTGTAAGTGCGACACAAATCAAACTGTCCATACCAGCTGGCCACATTACGAGACAAACACTGACGAGAACGAAGAAAGCCAGAGATCACTCTTCAGCCCTATACATTACATAAACACCAAACATGCTAACTGCAAAGATCGCACAGTCGTTCTTGAGTCTCAGCAGTACTAGATTTATATACAGAGAGAAGGAAATATAAGTATGTTCGAGAAGAATAATGATAAGGAAAGGTAGTTATCATACTGGAGAAGATAGAAGCGTTGGGCTTTTGTTTGTTTGTTTGTTTAGGGGGTGGAGAGGAGAGGGGGGGGGGGGGGGGCTCGTCACTCTATACGGGTTAACCATGTTGCCAAAAATGTACAGCTGACCCTGTGTTAATTACTTGGACAACTGAAAGACTTTTTAAAAGACGGTCAGGGGTTAACAATGTACAGATGTGCATATTTCGACGCCTACGTATTTACAAACTGGCTGAAGGCGGCGGTACTGGGCTGAACGAACAAAAAAAGAACAAAGCATTTAAGTACGTAATGGAAGCGGCGTGTGTACGTGACCATATTTGAACACGTAACGAAATGCTAACAATGGTGACACCGCTGACGATCCGCGAGAAGCCCTAATTGGATAAGGAAGATGAGGGTTGAAGAATGGTTCGTAACGAACAGTTTGTAGCACGGAGGCGGCGAGGAATGGGTGTTAAGTTGCAAATAATGTTACGATGATACATATCGTGGCAGTGATAATGATGATAATAATTATTATTTGATATGATATTATAATAGATAGTCTAAAATGGAGCAAGGGTGTGCAATATGTCAAATTTACGGTGTATCTTTTCTTCTTAGCAAAAAGCCTGCCGAATAAAGTGATTCACACAATTATTGATAAAATGATTATTAGATCAACGCTGTGAGCGTGAGATGTGGGAGCGGTGGCGCACATCAAACCAGAGTCGACTAGCAGTAGCGTCAGCAACAGTTACGACGATCAGTCGGAAGAAGCCGATAGAGAAGAAAAACACGAACAACAGCATATGCGTTAACGTATGGTAAAATGCTTGACACCTAGATACGTAGTCCTGACTAATAGGTAGGATAAGAAAGGAGTACACTAAACTATTACTAGTATTATTGCTATTAGCATATCTTTTAAACGCCCTTTTTATTACAATAGTGCTTTGATTAGAATTCTGAACTAAGTGATACTGTGTGTCCTTCCTTTTGTCCAAATGGACAGGACACACAACGATATTAACCAAAACAAGAAATGCTGAGAGGTCGCGATTTAATGATGCAACTCGAGCAGGACGAATCCGAACATTGGTAAAAATGATTATAATAACAAAAAAAAAAAACGAAAAAAAAACAAAAAAAACAAAGGACTAATGCGTACTTGCCGCTGTCGAAATATAGGTGCGACGTAATCGAACGAAACAGCTGACCACGCAAAAATTATCGCACCCCTATTTACACATCAATTATCCTCTTATTGTAGCTAAATAGTTAAATTATAAATGACGAAAAAGTGCATCCACGGCTTTGGCCATTCCTTTCCATTCTGGGAAGAATTACCTCTAAATCATGCAAATCATGTTATTTGTTGCGTCCACGAAAAGGGTGTATATATATATATATATATATATATATATATATATATGAGATATCTATTTTTTGATAAAAACAAAAACGACGTTATGAATAGTGTATTTGAAAGATGGAAAAGTAAAGAAGCATAAGGCAAACAGTGATCACAGGAGCGTTGCAAGGCACATATGAGGAAACGGTTACTATTATTATTATTATACTATTACCAAAACTATATACAAAAACAAATCTTTATATGTATTGCATAAGCATACTTAATTTATAATAAGTGGTGTACTATCGATCAACTGGAACTGAACGAAAGAGAATTCGTGTGCAAAAGAAAGAACCGAGATGAACTGAGAAAAAGAGGACGCTTGTCACAGCAACGAACTCGGAGTGAGAATCATCGGTACACGCATGTATGTTTGTATGTATGTATGTGTATTGTCTACAAAAAGCAGCGCCCCCCAAAAAAAACCTCTAAATGGTGTCCCCACGCAAAAGAGATAGCTCATTGCCTGCTGGCTTATTAGCCAGCTATATTTTGACTCCCCAACTGGCGTGGATGCCTCCTAAAGGTTTCGAGGTGGTGTACATCTGAACAAAATTCGATGAACACATCATTTTTAAACAAATAATGATGCAGAGAACGATCTTAGGCAAAGTGACGGGAGGAATGCTAATAATAATAATAATAATCGCAAGAAGCAAAACCGAATGGCGAAATGACGTGAGACCGCGTAGCAGACCGCAGACGTGGGCGACAGTAACTAGTAATAGTTTTACTGGCTACTTAGGAATCCAAAGGAGATAATTGAGATACTACCAGATCCTGTTCATAATTAAAGATTCGGCAAAGTATGAGACAAATGTACTGTGTGGCTAAAATTTGACCGTTTTATTAAGTACAGAGCAATATAATAAGGTTATAGGTTAGGTTTCATGGAGAAAATGTTGGGAAAAGAAGGAAAGAAAAAAAACAGGAAATAGCTGGCCATAGTTAATGAACATAGCCACAAGCAGGATAAATGCTCCATGTTTTGCGCCTTCAACTGCTAACTGCTTGGAAATGGAGGTAAAGTATGCCGAAATAAATTCGCCATTTGACGAATGTTTCATTGCTGGCTCATGTGTAGAGTTACAATCGAACGATCTAAGTTTTTTAATTACTCGCGCAGGGTAGAATAGCGCTGAGCAATGAAGCCTTCTTCCACAGAAGACAGTGATTCGGATGTGACAACTGAAAGGAAGATCTCGAGCGAACTCTCGAACGTGTGCACAGATTTCAAATGTAAAAACGGCTAGATGATCTTCATGAGCACAATGCTTCTTACGGAGAAAACAGTGAAATATCTATAGACGTTCAGCGAAACTATATGGGAGACAAAAAGAAGAAAATGCTTCAAAGTAGACATGAAATGCTATTATCAGTATAGTATAAAATTAACTAATTGTAAGTTATTCACCTAATGTTTTCGAATTTAGTTAGCGATTAGGTACAAGGCATCAAAGAAGCAGGTACGTGATCGAGATTTCGTTGCGCTCCAATGGTATTGGCAAAAGTACGTAAATTAAGGATTCAAATGGTTAATAACTAGATTTCCAAAAAAGGCCTAGAAGAAGGAAGCTTTTTATTTAGGTAGCAACGTTATCCTATCAATGTTACGTAGAATTAAATTACGTTCAAGCTAAAGTCCAGATAGTAAATATTTCGAATTCGTTACGTGGCAATTTACACACAGAAATTATGTGCGAAGGTGAGTACGGTGCTATTCTGTTCCGTTTCTTAGTGTTCATTGAAAGACACCGCAGTCGTTTTGGGATGGGCGTGATTTAAGAAGATGTTACCATAATATTATTACAACATTTTTTTAATACACTTCAAAAAAATCATCGCTGACATTGCTCAACATACTCGATGCAATTCAAAACAGAATATAGAAAAATCAGCCCGCACACCCCAATAATTAGCTTGAACGTATGAGAGAGCCTGCTGTTGTCTCCTGACCATCGATCGATATGTCTCGTGAAGTCTATTTTAGTTCGCAATTGATTCTTTCTTAAACCATAGTTGATTTTGGCTAAAATAACTGTTGTAATTAAATGCGATGAAATCCATAGGGTTTGTTCTCAATAGAGTTAATTGATGCATGCGATATATTTTAATATATTAAGGTATCTTTCTGTAGCTCAGCAGAGAAGGGATGCCATCGCGTACACGATGATCGGGGAAAGGTATGTTTGTCTTTCAAATTATATTAATATTCTAGACTAGTATGGTCGGTCATCATCGCTCTAGACTGCCATTTCCAATGCAGCAAAGGCAAAGCTATTATCGATATGATATCCTGATTGATCGTCGCTTCTCTTTGAACTTTTCCACAAGGTCTTGCTATGTGTGATCCCCTCTCCATTTTGTGTACCCAGTGCACAGCCTTCCTCTGTGTGCGCTTCGGGTATTACGTCAGGCATCACCGTTATTAAACGGCTACCTTCTGTGCATAGCTTCTCGAATCCAACTACGATCACATCAATCGGACACATTTTTTGGCCTTGACAATGTTTTTAGATTTATAGGAGTAGGAATTTACGCTATACCGTTTTGCGTTTGAGTGGAAAATAGGGTAGCTACCTGTAATATGACATATCAGACACTGCCCCTTCGAATGAAATGGTCCCGAACAAATATTTCGACAGTGGACGCTTAAGGTGAAATTAGCACAGTTTGCTTGCGCATATCGCGGACTTACCAACTGTACAATGGATGCATAGATGGTATGATAGCCGGCAAGCTCCTAGTTGGACTGAAATAGAACCTGCACATTGATGTTTTACTAAAGGCTTTACTATATGCTTTGAAAGCAAATATTTATACATTGTATAGTTCGTACAAAGATCTCCATTAGGGTAATTGTAATTTCTAATTAATTTCCCTAATTCTGCTTTATGGTATATGCAATGCTACGGATATATTTCAATTAATCTCAAGGCGCTTCGAAGTTTTTTGCTTTATTCACGAGACCACTAGGTAATCTCTTTGTAGGCTAGGCTATCCTCTGCGAATCCGAATCCACTAGGCTAAACCTTTGCCTCTTTTGTATGATCGGAATACTAATCTAGCTTATTAATAGAAAAAGTTACTGTGATCGATTTGATTTATAATATCCAACTAGCTCTCAATAGGGTCCACAAAGGTATGCAAATGTGACAGCTGAGCACAATAGGCGGCTCTTGTTAGCCTAAATATTATTAAGCAGTAGTCCATTATCTGATAACACAGTGCCTCATGGAGTTTTCAGTTGATAATCAACAATAAATATATATCCATCCTTCGAATGCTCGAACATACTGGACCGAGGTCTACCGCCCAGGTAGTGCTCGTTACCAACGCTTCCGGTCTCAGGCTTTCTGTTCAAGGTGAAGATAAACCGGTGCATAGTACTCTTATCAATATTTCTTCGCCGTATCAATTTCAGAATCGTCATATTTCGAATCGCGTCGTATTCGTTGAAGCGAGCAAGCGCTTAACGGAAAAAGAGGAGGACAACATAATGTTAATTACTTAAGTCTCAAACAAACAGAAAACACGACATGGACGAATACCTAAGATGGTCAGATTATGCATGGTCATCATAATGATCATCGTTAGATATGCGCCGTGGAGTCTGGTAACCAGCATATTTGCGTCTAACATCTGGTCGCGGCCCGCGATAGGCTTTTCGATCGTCTAAGAATTTGATACACCATGAAATAAATACTGATCGACGTATTTGTGTATTGAAAGTGTGCTCAGATAGGCACGTTGGTCCGGATTGTTTCTCTACGTGCGAACTATTACAGGTCTAAGTTACTCAGAAGCAGAAAAACTTGCAAACATTCTAATGATGCAAAGAAGTAGTATTTAGTAAAATCACACATTAACATGATTACTGGAAATGAAGAAAGAAAAACCTAATCAAGTACGCCATGCAGTATGTGGATAAACGAATTCCTGAACTGAGAACTCCAAGTAGTTTCTGAAGAACTTTTGGCTACTTTCTACACCTATATGGTAGGGGAGTCATGCTAAACTGCGGATAGATGTTTACATTCTACGGAACTACCTTACCTATATAATGCATAGTATGCTCTCCATTGCTTCTAATAACCTGTTATATATATGTGTATATAGATACGTTGACAGAGGATTTGTTATAGTTTCGATGTGTATGCGCCCCGCTATGTGATTAGCTAAAGAAGGTTGACAGCTATAAACTGAAGCAAGGGTACTATTTGGTTTGCGTGCCTGCACGAATTTTCTCTTCATTGGGTGTTTTTCGCATAGTTGGCTTAAAATAGAAACTGCCAGTCCGCTGCAATCGATTGAAGATCTCTTCGACGACAAACCTCAAATAGACAGGTACCAAAGGTTGCCTCAAATCGAATATGCTCTTGAATGATTGTCCTTATAGAGGTCTACCCTGCCGCATATAATCTTAGTATCGACAACTCATATAACAATTGTGCCTGGCAGCTTAACTGTGACAAATGCAGCAAGTCAGGACGCGTAGGCTCTTCAAGACTATTTGCAAGCGATGAAGACAGACCTTAAAGGTTCAGCCATGATGCATACATGACGGGGCACATCTAGAGTAAAAGCATGCTTTAATGCAGGGCAGATAGCAAAAATTACTTCTTGAAATCTGTTATCTGAGCGCAACACATCTTCTTTTCGATACAGCTCAGATCCGTTTTAATCTTGCTTTATCTATCCATTAAACGCATTGGACCAGATAATTCAAGCTTCCTTCTAAAATAACAGGGCCGATCAATGCTGTAACGGTACCATGTCCTAAAAGACGAAGTCATCAATGGTCAGGCTTGTCAAAATAATAAATAAAACAATGAACGAAAATTGATACAATTAACTTTAGAAATGTCTTTAATTTGCCTCGAATAAACTGTGTCAAATAGGCGTTTCATTAGCAATATGGACGATTCGGGCATCATTACGGCAAATATTCGCGCATAAACGCCTGCATGGGCTAAGGTATACAGAGAAAAACACCTCCTGGGCTGTTCCGTATTGTGGCAAAGATAATAAACGCCGCCTGGGCGCTTAAAATAATGACGATATTTTGGACGGGACTAGTGTTCACAATTAATGGTGTTTCGTCGACTGGGTGCTGACTCCATTATTGGACCACCATCAGGCGCATCAAGGTATCGAGGACAACACAGCCCATAGTTCTGCTACCACCGGGAGGTGCCCCTTTTCGGGTATCATCAGCAATTATAATAGCAGTATTCTCTTTAGATAGTGCCAGGTTTTGATACACGGGCTGCACTTTGCCGCCGCTGTGCACGCAATCTTAGTTTTAGTCCTGTGTACATCCGACATCATCTAGGAGTCTCGAATGTCAGAGGAGAATAGAAAAATACCTAGAGTGTCTTGCTCTCCCGGAGAAAGATCACCTGAAAGCGGTGTTGAGGGGGAGGCAGAGCGAATAGACTGGCAGGAACAACCGAGCAACAACAGCCAACGGCATCCTTGATATCTAATCGTCGTCATCATCATAGACTCCATCATAGTCTGCATCGTTACGAAGGTTATTAATATCAAGACATTGCTGTTGTTCTTGTTTATAACAAGACCTGTTTCATCTCCATGCGGAGCGCGCGCTTATTTTGAGAAAACGGAGAAAAACGACTGCTTAAAAAGGGTAGAGCGTTTGCTGCCTAGAGAAGTTCGCAAGTAAGTGACTACATAACTAAACTAAATATACTTAACAAGGCAAAAGTACCGTGACAGTTTAAGGGTCTTCATTTGATTTGTTATCAAGTGACATTTGACTTAAAACTGTCAAGAAACTTTTGTCCTACCCTATATAATGTAATTGGAATAAACGTGTTTTGGTTTCAAGTACGGACAAAAAAGTTTGTTTACCAAGTTCTATTATACTGAATGAAGATGAAGATGAAGATGCCGCATTCAAGTTTCTTTCACTTTCACCTTACCTGGATTCGACAGGTTCTTGCATTTATCCGTGTAATTGTCCAAAAATTGTAAATATAAATGCATACTTATTGAATATGATACACTGAGGTCAATTAATTTCGACATATTATTACTATAATTGAGTTTCTGAAATGAGTACCAGCGTGTGTTATGAGAATGCATTGCTGATAACTGATCGGCGGCATATTTTGAAAAATAATTATTTCTACATCATTGCATAGATTTACTAGTGAACTTAGTTAGTTACTTGTATCAACCGACACCTTTATATTTAGTTCATCGATTTCTACATTTAGGCACCTTTTCGCATCCCCAATTATGTGCCGTCATTAAAACGTGAGATCAATACCGTGAAATTAATGTAAGTTGGGTGCATCAATAAGTTCGATGCATACTAACCGTATTTCTGAGCGCTGTTCGCCCGTCTGGCGCAAAGGGAAGTTGAATATCAGAAGACAGGGTCCTTATTCACTTTCTAGAGAATCGCTGTTTGTGTTTCAAAGAGCTCGTTTTGCTAGAGAAAGCAGGAATAGTACTATCATATTATAAGCTAGCGTACGTTTCTACTAAATTCACAAGCGATAACGATTTAGTATTTTGAGCCAGTGGCAGATTCTTGGGTTTTACCAAATCAGTCCCAACGCAAAATAATGCGGGTTCGTCAAGTGGCGGCTGTTTGATCACTTCTCGTAAGACAAGTACTAATAGAATTACATTTGTATTACGTAATAGTAGTTCCTTTTGGAATTTGTCGAGTTCTTGCGAAATTCAGGAGTTCACTACCTGGGTGCGAACAATTCACACTTGAGGATGTTCCGTTTTCTAGCGCTACGCTGCGCTGAATCCGGGCTCTGCAATTTGAAGTTGGCACTAGCCACTAGGAAAAGATCAGAAAACTTGCCTGGTAATATTTGCAGGGGGTCGTCAAGCATTCGAAAACTCTAAGAAAAAGGTTTGCTTCATCACCCCTTTTATCCGATGCAATACGAGCATTCCACGGGGTAAAATGCTAGGGCTTGGCAATTTCCGCTCAATTTTACAAACAATATAAGTTATCATACGTACTATACCTATTACATACAGAATCATGCTTTCATTTGGCACAAAAAGAAAAGGTCCGAGGGCAATGAATGTTGACTTTGTCTGAGTTTAAACCTAAGTAATTATGCTCAAATGTGCCATGGACCCATTTCAGTGACCGTAGATGGGTCGAATTCAATAACTTCAAACTAACTATGCTGTTACCATAGAGATAATACAAAAACGGATTTTTCCCAGTATAATGCATGCGACGGAATTCTACTCTCTAAACTTCCGAGGGAACTATCTATAATTTGCTGTACATTGTGTTTATCTGAAATGCTCGTTGCAATCATCCTCGCCTACGTCGTTTGTCGTAGGTACGCCGATCCTAGCAATGCGCGCAGAATTGAAAGATTCGAAGCGCGGCACTCGACCAGATTGGAACATGATGACTACTACTATCTCGAAGCACGACGCTACACGTACAAAGGTACCAATAAATTACGAGAAGAGTGAAAAAGATCCAAGTCCATTAATTTTAGCATAAAAGAATAATTCTAGAAAAATAATACGGTTCAAATAACGCCAATTTGTTTTTTACGATTGGATAGTATCATCATCGTTTGTGAGAGGACTGTCTGTTACCGTTTTGCACTACTCTCTATTTAGTGAATCTCTCTGCAGCAAACACTCTTGCCTAGTGGCAATGGAACCGGTAGGTATAAAAGGAGTACAGGTCATGGATCTCTCAACGCGTCCCGCCTTCTACCATGGGGAATCACGGAAAAATCAGGACGGCGCTATTGGGCCTGGGCTTACTCGTGCTGGCTAATTGTGAGACCGCGAGCTTTGACCTGAGCGTGATTCCAATTCCGTTCATTTCTTAAGTATCGATAATGTTCCCTATCGGAAAGGCAATAATCTTATCACAGGAAGTCACTAAGTTCAGCATGAGTTGATCTTGAAAATCAGTGTTTCGGTATTATTTAATTTGGATAAACAACGTACGTCTAAGTCTTGTAGAGCAGGAGAGGACCTATGTAGCAGATGACGTACTCTACATTACCTCGATTTGTTTGATGTGGTTCTCCGTCTATTTGATTTCAGCTTTTGGAAGGCTCAGTCGATTTAAGAAGCCGGGTTTAAAGTGGGTATAGGAAACTTTTATCTGCATACGTGGTTCGTTTAAATAAGATTGTTTTGGCTTGTTTGTTTACAGCGGCCGAGCTAGGAAAGGAGTACAACTACTCCTATGAAGGAACGATGCAATATGAGGCTAGTGTGATGAACATTTATAAGCCTGGCATGGCTTTCCGCTCAGTGGTCCGCTGGCAGAAGCTTGATGACTTGCATGTCGCAATGAAGTTTGAAGACCTGAAGTTGGCTATAATTGACGATCCCAAGTTTAACTGGACGAATGTTGAAAAATTAACGTACGAGAAAAACGATCACCTGAGCGAAATGGTTGAAAAACCCTTTGTCGTAACGTACGCCTACCGTTCAGACGGCGCGGGATATAAGGTGGGTTCCCATTCGTTGCCTACTAAAGTCTAATAACTGAACAGAGGTAACTTTTTTAGAAAAGGAAATAAAGTAAATTGCCGTAAACATGCGCCATTGCTGTGACTGTTTTTTTCAAAAATGATCATAAAAAATCAGCAATTGTAATGCTTTTTTATTCAGTACACACATGTTGAACAGGGCCAAGAGACCAATTGCATTTGGAATCAGCGGCAGCTTGTGATTTCAACAGGCTTCGGTTAGAAATGGAATCAAGCACATCGATGCATTTTTATAAAATATAGAATATATTCATTAAATCGAGCGATGGGATAACAATATCACGATGCATCGTTAACACGCTCAGGATGAAGCTAAAATACTAATTCGATTATTTTTCTGTAGCCACTAGGCTTCCGCTTTATTTTCTGAAAGCTAGTTATTAAGATAAATAGGTGTAAAACGGTTTGAGGCATAAATATTTAAGGTCATATGCCCTTCGTCCTGTATGTGAACGTTTCCCTGCTAACTGAGAAGCATACTTTTTCATTAATTACACCAAAAGTTTGGCGATAGAAGTTTTAGGCGAGTTATTGGTTATCGTGTCGATTTTTCTTTTACAGTTTCAGCATCTCGAGACCCATGCATTAGACCCTATGTGGTCCGTCAACTTGAAAAAAGCTTTAGCCTCGTTACAGAACGTGTACCTGCAACCACAAGGCATACACACCTACGACAGCGTGGAGTCAACAATTCATGGCGATTGTCGCGTCTACTGGAACCAACAAAGTCTTCCGCACTGGACTAACCCTGACGCGAAAGTGCTTAACGTTAGCCGTGTGATCGATCATGAGAAATGCTCCCGTGCCGCTTCGAAGTTGTACGGATCCATCAAGGCAAACCCTTGCGTGAACTGCGAGTCTGTGAATACGGTAAGTTCATTGGCTCGATCCTGATTTTTTTTGTCATTATATAGAGTGTTTATGTACATGCTAGGAAATATTGGTACCTAAGGGGAATCATTTGATTTGATTGTTCATTTTGCAGCATCCTCTATCTTCGGGCTCGAATGCTTATTATCAGTTCTTTTCAACAGAAAAGAACACGAACTTGGTCTTAGAAAAGGCTTCTTCCCGTTCGACTGTCAGTCATGCTCCTTATACGGAATATGGCAACGTCGTGAAACTTACGACCAAGTTAGTAATAAGACCTATATATCTATAATATACAGACGTGACAATAGTATTCAATAAATGACATTGATAGATCAACGGGGCAGTAGAAAAGTTGCGAGGTGAAGTATTCTATGTTATTTTAGATAGAACAAAGCGCGTATTAACAACTTTGAACCTTATTTGATGTTCAGGCAAAATCTGAAACTCCTTGAAACTAAGCATATAACCGAAAAATTCGAAGTTCAAGGCGACACACAGGTGTATCAGACTCTAAACATGGACTTCTCGACAGAGAAAGGCTTTAAGCGAGCAATCGATATGAAGAAAGCCAATAGCTACGTTAAAGACTGGGAGTTGAAGGGGTGCAGCAAAAAGGCTATTGAGAAGTTCAAGGAACTAGCCGCCCTCAGCAACGATGAAGAAGACCAACTTGGTATGTTCGACCGTAAGGACCCTGCAAGGTCTTTTAGCGAGGCCATCAAAGCTGTGTCTTTACTTGACTATCAAGGAATGGAGGAAGTGTTCGATAAGATTGTGAAAAAAGCCCCTGAAGACAAGAGGACTCAAATGCACAGGACTTTCGTTGAGGTCACCTCTGCCGCTGGGCACAATGCTGGTATCCAATTCATCATAGACAAGATTACATCGAATGAACTCGATACGCGATTCATATTGTCCTTCCTTAAAGGAATCTATATGGGCATATTGGAGTACAGCCAGACCACGTTGGACACTATTTTAGATTTTTGCAAGTCTGACCTGATGAATACATTCCCCAGAGAGCGTATGCAATGCATGTTGACATACACTGCTCTCGTGGACGAGTCCTGCCGTATGGCAACCTACGCTCCGGAGTACGCCGACCCTGAATGTCAAGGGCAGAAACTGCAAAATGAGGTCTTTGACAAGGTTAGTAATTCTGAAAATTAACTAGAGACAGTACATATTTAGAAGCTATGATTATTATTAGAGTAGACTTTAATGTCTATGTTTTTACGGGTTTTAAAATGTTGGCCAGTACACTCAGCTTATTCAGCCAATGAAAATACAGTGTACAGCTGTCTTAGGGAAACAAGATAAACGGATCAATACTGCACAAATATACAACATCCTATTACATTTGATGACAGTATGAACATTATCATGTTCATATTGGTCTAGTTAGTTTGTTCCTTTCATCAATGCACTCACCGTTTGCAAGCTTTAATAACAAGTTCATACTTAACGTTATCCTGCCTCTATAGTGCTACTGTACTTATTATGATATGTTTGGAAATAAAAAATTGCGGTCCTTTATTTTCGTGTTTCGCCTGTCTCACCAATAGAATTGTGTCGCCTTTCTGTTTGTTTGTTTGTGTGCGTGTTATCTGTGCACAGCTCGTTCCCGAGTATGAGGTAGCTAGAGAGAACCGAGAAGCTTTAAAAAACTATATCCACATTGCCCGCAACCTCAAGACACAAAAATCTGTCGAATTCCTTAAGCAGGTCATAGACGACGAGTCACTCGAGCATTTCACGTAAGTTTACTAAAAGTCAACTTATATCGATTGCCTCAACATATGCCGTCTTCCCTTTATATTCTCCTTCCACGTAAGTCTCATGCGAATCTCAAGGTCAATGTAGATCTAATGGCAGCATATTCCCTACACAGCTGGATATTATACCCACCAAGTTACTGTAAAGCGTAGTAGTACATTTAGCAGGTAATTTAGTATACTTGAATCGTACCGATTTTCTATGTAATGTGTGGTCTTGTGGAGCACTTTTTCATTGCCGTAATCATAATTACCGTAATTATAATCACCATCAACGTAATCATCATTGTTACACGTTTTGAGCGACGGGCATACTAATCAGGGCTGTGACAGATGGAGCTGTACTGTCGTATGGAACCACGATGACCTTGATCGAGTCGCTCACAGGCAATTCGCTAATACAAGTTACGCGCACGCTGACCGATGTAGCTATGCCTGGAGCTAGGTAGGGTAGGAAACAATAAGGTCGGTCAAGTCGATAAATGCTAGAATCGTAAGAGTACACAATTAGCAGATCACACGGTGGCGGAAACGCATCTTTTGCACAGGAAAGCGTTATGATGAGGGCGAACTCAGGTCCAAGGCCTTGAACCCGAGCCGTCAGTTTCACTTCGGCTATGGAGTGCTCTTTGCCGTTTGGACCAGTCGTTATCGTTTGTATGGCTCCAGCCTTCTGGATCGTTTCGGCGTACTGACGTGCGGCAATCAGCTTCATCCGCTGAAAATCCTGTTGGAAGACCCGATGCATCGTGGCAGCATTTTCACGTTCGCGCATAGTCTGGTCGACAAACAACTTCGTCTTCTTCGGAATAACAAACTTGTTTCCGGCAGTGAGATTTGTCGATGAGTTGTTAACCGCTTTCCCAAGCGATTCGAACGTCTGATTCCGTCTTAGAATCTTCACGGTTAGTGCACCCGACCTCGTAACGTAGACGAGAGCGTTGTCTTCACGTCCAAGTCGGCCGTAACGTATTGCGGTAACAGGATCGCCAGTGTCGATAACGTCGACGACCTCCTTTTCCTTATACATGTAAATATTCGCGTCTTGACAGCATACAGCCACAAGCTCAAGACCCAACGACTTAATTGTAATAGACTGCATTGCCACAATCGCGTGATTTAGCTGCACAATCCATAGCTGAGCATACTTATTGGGTCCTTTTCCCTGTGTGGAATAGCACCTCAGACTATGGTCCATACATCCCACATAAACACAACCAAGTGAAGGTCTCACGCACAGTCCTACAGCTTGGCTATGCAGCTCTAGGCACAGTTTTGCTGATTTTTGTCCACGCTTTAGACTATAAATGCAGCCGTCCCGACAGGCGACGAGAATGCGGTAATCCACGTCAAACAAACCAGTAATGTCCATCATGACAGGCACTGCAGGTACGGTCATTGACGTCAGTACCGTAAAAGCATCCGGCTCAAGGATGTAAACGTCACGATTCTCCGTCCCCAGGACGATACACGTAAGTGCGTCTTCCTCGTGCATAGATTTTTTCATTGTCGAGAGTGTCGTCAGCACTGTCTGTCGCCGCAACGGTGACTCCGCATGCTGTCGAACGAACGTTTCCGCGTCCTGAATAGTCGACGTAGTTAAAAAGTGCTCCGATTTGGCAGAGAGCGATTCTCCGCTAGCCAGTACATTGACTAGCAGATCCCGGAAAACGTTCAGGTCAGCCCCGTCTTGTAGAACAGTAGACCATGCCTCAATTTCGGCGTCAGCTACCTTTAGCGCTGGTAAACTGTATTTATAGAAGGGGCGCATATTTCTATACACGTAGATCGAGCTGCCTGACGCCACAGCTATGGCTGGTGTCTTTGGCCCAGGTAGATTCATATAAAAAGGGGCAATAGCTAGGGGGAGATCAACCAGGGTATGTTCGGATAATAGCGCTGTACCCTTGTATACGCGCAGCTGCATCTGCTTACCCCATTGAGCTCCCATATCGGCTATGAGCAGTTTCGTATCGCCGTCAGCAAACAGATCGGCCAAGCAAATATTTGGCGTAATGGTGTTAAAGCCGGCGAACCGGTCATGATACGCTTGAAGCCAGCGGTCCGCCGGTATCCCTGACGTTCCACTGTTATTAGTCGACGGGCGTTCTTCATCCATTCGCCTAGACGGCGTTGCTAACAGTGGCAGTTCTTCGCTAAAATGCTTCTCGAACAAATGCGTTCGTATTTTATTAAATCTTTCCAATTCTAGCGAGTATAAAATGCTAATGAAGCTGTCACTGTTCTTTTTGGTTTCAAAATTTCTCCATTTCGTCGCACGTCCCCTTCATTTCTTAGCCACGTCCCACTACCGACGAAAGTAAGCTTTCAAATCACGACACTAACCGTTATTAGCTATTCACGATGCATATATGATCACAAGCGCCCGTCTTTCTATTATCAAAAAGTCAATTAAATAAAACAGAAGCAACAGTCGTTTCTGAATTCCTCTGACAATTCCGATTGTGTGGCTGGTAGCCCCTTCTGACAGGGTGATCAAACTTCAGGACCATGAACCGCCTACCTCCTTCGTTTTGAGTGCCTACCGCGTCGACTGAACGGTCAGCTGAGTTCGTTGGTCTAGTGACTTGTTCCCAGTAACTGCGTATAGGGTTCACAGAGAGAGCTTGGCTAAAGGAAGAACCACATGTTTGGAGGTCGCTATGGAAACAAAGCCGGACACGGACTTCCGGCACATTTCGAAACGTAGCCTTTGGCCCTTAGGGCGGTGTGTTATACTGTAGTATAGGGTAGCAGGCGAAGGCAGGAAAACTGGCCAAATGTAACGAGATACGACCAGTAGCTTTGCCAGCTTGGAGGCGATTGCTCGTATCATGGCACGGATAGCTAGCAAAAGGGCCCAAGCCTCTAAACGACCTAAAAGAGGGATAAGGACCTGGAGGGGCAAAAACGATATTTTTTTAATTGACACATAGAAACCAGTTACGGAGACTATCAGTAAGGTAGGGTACAGGGGAGTTAGCTGGGGAAAACTGACAATTGGTGACAACTTTCGTAAAAGGCGAACAGGTACAGCACGATATTGAGTTTTTTTGGATCACACTAATGTTCGCTTGCTGTTAGATGCAATGTATTATCAGTAATGTTGCCTTATGCCTGTGTGATCTAGGGCGATGCAGATTTTCTCATGATTACCATCTCGCTAAAAATTATTCTTGGTAGTTTGTTGTTGTTATATGTAAATAGGCTGCTGACTACCACAATGCCACAAGTTCGTTAGATAGTTAGTATGTATGTATTTGTATAGCACCAACCGTATTATCAGCAGTATTTATTTTCGGATTTAGTTATATTTTATAAAAGCATGTAATATATATATATATATATATATATATATATATATATATATATATATTACACGCTAAGTAAAAAAACATTTAACCAAAGATGTGCCATTTTGATTATAAATAATTTTTTGCCATTTTTTTGGTAACATCGTAAAATGCTCTACTGCATAGCTTCTGCGAAAAATCGTAACAAACTATTTTTGTTTCTTTATTGAAGCGGAATCTATAATATAATTGCAAAGATCAAAACAGAGGATATTCTGATGGTGCAAGATTCGAGCTATATGGCGGATGCATTAAAGTTTACCATCCAAGATCTCTTATATTTTGCCAGGTAGTTATAGATGTGTGCAGTCTGGCGTTGTCACGGTGGAAGGCGACACTTTCTCTATTGACTAGTTCCGGTCAGTTTTCCTCTATGCCTCGTTATGATTTTGTTACTTGTTGCCAGTAGAGGTCCGAATCAGTCGTTCTGCTACGCGGCAACAACCCGTAATGCATCTGGGTGCCGCATGACGTGCACAGTTGTGCACGTCATGCGGCACCCAAACAACGAGCTTTTTATAGGCAGTTTTCTTTATATTATTTAACTGTTTTATGGTGAATTTTTAGTTACTTTATGACATTACGGAAACTCATATGCTCTAGACTAAAGTGTTGGACTTTCACAACTTTCGCGCTAATTTCGTCAAATTTTTTTCGTAATAGTTCGACCACTACGAATAGCACCTTTCACATTCAAATTTTCAGAACGAAAGCGGTAGAGTCATCTTTAAACCGTTTTTGAACAACGCACACTTAAAAAAACAGCGTTCGTGGGTTTATCATAATATATTTGTAAAATATAGCCAATTCTTACAGACGCTCTATCTCAAGTCTGAGTAAAGGCATTTAAACCAACCCGGATTCGATACGACCCACATTAGAATTTGGTACTTTAAAGCTTTCTAGTTAGAAGAACGGTCAATATTTTTTCAACATTGCAATGAAAAGCTGTCCTCAATGATGCTGACGATTTGTTCTTATGTTTAACATACCGCAAACTAAATAAAGAAATTAATATTTTTACTCGATGTTTTTGTAGTCACACCGATGCTATGAACGGCATGATAGGGATAGTACCTGCACACATCTCCCTAATCCGCAAGATGGCTGCTGACATCTACCTCAATTCAACAAAACCTGCTGATATTCGTATACTTGCTTCGATTGCGATATTCAAGAGCTCTCCGCCACTGAGCCTTTTGGAGGCCATCGTTGATGGACTCAAGAACGAGCCGAGTGACCAGGTTAGGTCATACGTTTTATCCATGATTAAAGAGATCGACGAGACAAACCACCCTTGCTTCAAGGCAACGTAAGTGTCAGACGCCGAAGATTCTACCTAGCTTTACCAATTAGCTGTTGCAAATAGGTCTCTTAAGACGTGTTCGTTTTATTGAAGCAACCTGCCGCAGTACAAAATTCTCCCTGAAATCTTTTCAAACTCAAAAAAAAAAACAGCTACTGTCACCTGTTTTTTTCTTGGGATTCGTAATTACATAAAAGTATATGACGGTGAATAAATTAACTAAGATTTGATAGTTAAACATATTAGGGCTTTGCTAGGAGCCAGCGGGTCGTCTCGAGCGTTTCTAAAACACATCGGCTAATTTATTACTTGCTGTATGTTTAAACAGAGCTCAGCACATTCGCTATGTGATCACCAAGGTAATTGATATGTTCCCATCAGAATTCAAAAGGAAGGACTTTCTTACCTCCCATATGCAGCTCTCCGCTAGCTACGATCGTAAGTAGTCTATTTTCGAAGGCTTCAAACTTATTGTCAAAAAGGTTTGTGACCAGAAATTACCCTCAAAGCACCGACGCATCTAAATTTCGTAGTTATACATATCATTAGGTCGGCTGTAGATAATATCATTATCATATGCCTTTGTAGTCAGAACCGTTCAGTTGAATTAAGATTGATAGAGATGAGCTAAATATACGGGACAAACGTTACTCAGCATTAATTTCCCTATGACGCTTTCGCATGATTTCAAAAGAAGACGAAATCTTATACAAATCCTTTTTGTACCACTGCTCTCCAGCAAAATACGATTATGGGGGACATATCATACGCTCTGTGATCATGTCCGACTCCTACTTGCCAAGTCAGGTCCACATCGGATTCGGAAATTATATGGCAAATTTCCTGTTTAACAAGTTCGGTTTACTCGTGCGTCAACAAGGAATGGAGAAACTTACCGACTACTGGCACAGCCCCCGTACATTAGTACGTATGCCCTAATTACCGACTAACTATTACTTCCAGTCAATCCTTGCTAATACAGTATCACTCTTCAAGTTAATAGCCTAACGAATTCAACAAAAAAAAAACGTCCGTTTCGAAACTTAATTTCAGTTATTTACCATTAACTCTCGAACTTTTAAGCTTAGTGTGTTCTTAAAAAATTAATACAGCAATTGTCAAAAAACTTGAACTACTATATTCGATTATATATATGTAGATAACTTTCTAGCGTTTGCTCATTGCATTTTTTTAACATTTTGAAATGAAATTTTAATATTTTGATATATATATAGATATTTGATATGTATAGATACTTTACACAATATACTTTACGAAAGTAAAAAATAATGATCTGCTTCTCTAAATTGCTATTGAGAAATAATTGAAGATCCCAGCAAAAACTTATCCTATCGAACGATAATCAAGGTATCGTACATTAAAGCCCATATTTTTTCTAAAGCTTTTCCGCGCTTTCAAAAAGACGAAAAAGCCCTAGATTTCCATTAAAAAGCTTTCATTCTGCGAGTTATCTATTATATCGAGTGTTTTTAGGGAGCCAGCCTTGGCCGCAGTCTGTGGAACTTTTTTGGTCGAAGGCGTCTAGCCCGTGACGCTGCCGGAGCGTCTTCATATGAACAAGAGCTGGACGAGAAGCTGAAGCTTAAACATAGGAAGTACAAGCCCATGCGTTTCGAAATGCAGTTGAGCGCGTTCGGACACGACCTTAATCTCATTAGTCTCAATGAGAGTCACTTTGCACCCTTGATATCGGCGGATCACGCCCCAAGCAGTCTGCTTAAGCAACTCTTGTCTGCTGACATGGATGTTCACCGTTTCGTAAACTTTCACCATGTGACTTTTGAGATTCCCACCGAGGTCGGTCTGCCTGCGTTGGTCCATGTGGAGATGCCTGCAGTGATCTCGTACAAAAACAAAAATTCGTCGTTCGATTTGACGAAGGAGGGCGTCGTGAAACTGAAGTTAAACCACCGTCTCGTTATCGATACGCGTCTCAAGGAGCATTACGCATTCAAAATTCCCGGCATGCAAGTAGCTATTGGAATAGGTTTCAACAAGCGCATCGGCCTTAACCTGCCCATAAATTTCGCTGCGGACGTTAACTTGGCTACCAGCAAGGTACAATTCAATAGGGATTTTCAGCTGCCTCGTGATGTCGTTGACTATCATTTCCAACCATACGTGTTCCAACATCATTGTAACAATCCTGATAATGACAAGTACGAGCCTCTCTTCAAAACTGAGGAGCTAAAAGAGATGAAAGCGAACATGCTTGGAGATTTCCTCGGCGTCAATTTTGAGATTAAGGGCCACCATTTACCCGATGACGCCATCTACGAGGACTTACCCGACTGGCTATATAAGTACGATTGCAAGCAAAAATTCTACTATTGGATCACTAATCCGCAATGGCATCCTCGCAAGTTCCATCTAAGCGTTCAGCCTGCTGAGACCGACCCTACTACTGGCGTACGTATCTGCTGAAGTGCATCGATTGACTTCTTACAAGCCTTAAAATAATATTCCCCATGGATCGAAAATACGTGTCAGGCAGATTTCTTGGGTGTAAAATAGATTTTTCGGGAGAAAATTGAGTTTATTGTCCTTCATGAAGTTTAATACTACATATGTCCATCACGGCTAAACGAATACAATCTAACTGCTAGCATACATATTGTTATTTACACTCAGCACTGTTCTCTTTATCGAATTTACAGTTGATTCTGACAATCAAGCACAAGATAACACCGCCAGAGGCTCTGGAACGCCCCTCTTCGAGCTTCCAGGAATTCCAGGCAGATCTGCCTGCGTCATTTGTTCACGTATTGCATGTCTCCAATGAGTTTAGGGGTAACAAAAAGCGCAAATCCGAATTGGAAATCCGTTATTCGTACACGCCTGACCGTACGAGCCATTGGTTCCAGATGTTCTATGATCGTACACCGTTCTCAAGCAACGAGAAGGATAACTTAAAAATATGTATGCTTGGCAAAGTCAAGCAGACGATCACCGATTGGCAGAAACTGACCCATGACGAAGTCCAGCGTATCAATAATGGCCAAAACATCGAAGTCGAAATTAATTTACACTACGGCAAGGACTGCAAAAGTGGACCTGAGGTAATACGGCTGTACTGTATACATTCCTATGCATACGTAAGATCATTGCGACCTATGAGAAATCAACCGTTTCTCATGTTTGTCAATGAAATTTTTATAGTTAATAGTGGAATCAGAATCCTATATTTACTTTTCGTTTTTAGCAAAGGCAGGGGTTGAATCGAGAATACATTAATTAGAACGTCCGCTCTGTTTGCGACAGGTGGCTGTTCATGCTGTATATGACCATAGCAATCAGCAGAAGGAGTGGCTAGAAGAACTTGAAACTGGCATAGAAAAGACTCGTACAGGCTACCTTAGCAACCCTTACATGTGAGTTGAATAGAGACGCTGTAAAATTAAAATGTTTTATATTCGCTTAATGTGTTTACTTGTTCAACGAAAATAGCCCAAAGTCTTTTCATAATCGCGTTCCCCGGAGGTTCGACTTAGTCAAAACGATCCTTTTTTTGTTAGAATTAAATTGCAAGTACTATGTTTTTTTTTATTAGGACAAACTACAGGAGGTGTACAAAAGGGCTGGCCAAGGGTTTGGTGATGCCGATCGCATGCCACAAATTTATTATTCACTCTAGTCAGTTGAATCGAATGGTAATGGAGATCAAGTTCAACAAGCAAGTACGCCTCGACGAGAACCCTTATCTATCGACGGTATATGTCATCGCACGTTCAGCTTACTATCCATACCTGCGAAAATATTACTTGCGACCAAATAACACGATACCGGGCCAGATCCACATCAAATCCGTCGTGCGGACTCCAGATTTTAATAAACGAGTGACCGACATCGAGTTCAAGGGACCGCGTCATACGTCCGTATGGAAGAGCGTTCCCATTTCGCATGGCGCGCACTGGGCACCGAAAACGGCTACCCACCTTGGAATGACCAATCTCCAGAGCTACTCTCGTAAATGGTACCATCGTAAGTATTCACGCCCAATCGCGTAGATCAAATTAGACTTACATTTTTAGGAATAACACGACCTGGATAATCATTACGTTCATTTTTTCATTGATTTTTTGCCTGCGTGAATGTTGTTAGGCTTCTGCGACATCCAGAAAAACTCTGTAGCTACGTTTGATAGCGTCATCTACGAGATGCCCGAGAGCAAATGCTGGAAGGTTCTAACCAAAGATTGTTCAGAGAACCACCTCTTTACCCTGCTAATTAAGGATACCGTTGATAACAGGAAGGTCGTCAAGCTCATTATGGACATGCATATATTCGAAGTCAACTACGTTGGTGAAAAGATCATGTTAAAGGTGAGTTAAACGTCTATCAAATATTTTCATAAGCACAGAAGTGACATCTCTTTATAGAAACGTCAGCGAAAAGTCACTTTGCAAATATTTACAGGCAATATCATCAAGTTTACTGGATATAGTGCAAGATACTATTTTATATTTCGATGTGATTGAGAAGTAGTCGCTAATATTAACAGAAGTTACCGCCTTTTCCCATTTATCTCTCAATATTCTACTGTTTCTTAGGTGAGACTTCGTTGGTTAGTTCGATCGAGTCTCATTAACGAATTTACCTGAATCTGAAAGTTTGGCCTTAACGCGTTTTTACTTCATAATTGCAGATGGATGACGCTGAAGAAGAACTTGTCGTTGGTCTGCCGAAGATCGTTAAGAACGAGCATAACATCCCCACCCACATCTTTAAGAACATAAACGGTCATTTCATGATCGACGTTCCTGTCGACGGCATCTACGTGCTCGGCATCCGCTCGGCCGTATTCGTTCAGGTGGCGCCCTACTACCGCGGCAAACTATGTGGTCTCTGCAGTGATTTCAATCTCGACCGCCAGCACGAGTTCCATACGACCGATGGCTGTCACCACAATACACCGTGGTCATTTGCGTACAACTTTGTCGTGCCCGACGACACCTGCAGCGTTCCTGAAGCGACAGGTGCCGATAGGTCCCACTGTGAAAACGACCAGGATCATGTAGCCTAACAGCTGTGTCCAAAAGAACGAACTCGTCAGGCACAACAGCAATACAAGGACTAGCGAGTAAATGGCACCATTTGGCTAGGAAGAGAAATAGATTTGAGCGAATCAATCCAACTGAAATGAAACCAAGTGGCTAAATTCTCAAAATGCAGTAAATCAACGAATACATTAAATTCAAGATATCCCGCCATTATAACAGTCCCACGGATCAAAGCGAAGGTACAGAAAAATAACAAGGAAAATCAATGTATGCTCTGTTTGATGATGGGCGATATAGATGATGTCCTAATATAAAACGTATCCACTTTGAAAAAGAACGAGACGGTCCATAAAATCTGCTGAACGAATGGTTCTTGATCTATTGAGATATGTAGTATGGAGGATTTCAGCTAGCGCAAATATTAATTACTGAGTAATATTGAACAAGTACATACGTGACATTCGGCAAGAATTGACAATGCCAAATTACTGGCTGTTTCCACGTGCCTTCACAAAGAACGCGCGTAAGCAGCGGACAACGGAAAGCTAAAAGTGTAAGTAAAAGTATAAATAAAAAGGTGTTTTATTCTAGGGTACGTCTTATTCTTCTAGATACGAGCAGGACCCTGCTCCATGGACTGCTCGTCGCACAGCGTTCTCTATTACGTACGCAACTCGTACTCAGGGCATTCGTTTTATAAATGAGAAACCACATTAAAGATCTATTTAGCTCTAAAAAGGGCTTTCTAATTTACATGATCAGGAATAGTTACGTGAGACGATTTTTTTGTTGTTTCGGTGTTCTTACCCATTTTATACATGCGGTGTTCAATACATTAATTGACATATAACTGCTTGATATGTATCTCCGTTGTCGTAGCTGGTTACAACGTTGAGTAGGACAAGAAATTATAGCATACAAGTGGTGGAAGGATCCTGCTCTTGAGGTAAGCTTGCTTCAGATTTGTCTTCTAATCGACATCACCATGCGGTTCACTCAAAAGGGTTCACTTCATCCGTAGGATCTTAACAACTGTCGACTTTTTTAATGCCGAAGGTCTATCTAAACTTGCGTTCGACCATGTCGTTAAGTAAATCACTCTTCTAGTTTACCGCCTTCACCACTTATACTACTATATCTGCAATAATATCGGTACCTAGTCGAATGAAATCAAGTACTACTACTAGGTACTAGGTAATATCTATCCATCCATGTAATATAACATGATACTCAACTAGTGAAAATTAGTGTCTAGAAAGTGGACTTGCTCGCGCGATATCACGCAAATAGATTCCTGTCACGATAAAAAAGTGTCACATGCTTATATCAATATGTGACGATTATCTAAAAGGAAAACAAGACTCTGCAGTTTTGTGCTCATGACAAAAACTCCCGCGATTTTATCGAAAATTGGGCGTGCATCTCTTACAACGTTTCTTTTATTCACTGACGCCAGCCATCAACATTTACTTCGTCGCTAATCGGGACAGATGGTTGTCATCAATGAGAATGTTTTCATACAAGCTTTCTGCTGCTATTCTTATGTCAGTGGACGATCTTCGACTAAGTAAATACACTCCAGGCATCATCAGTAGTTTCCAGCTTGGAGCCTTTTTCAAACTGTTACCGCATCTAACACTATTATGTCATTACTATTATTGTTTCCGTTTTTCATTACTAAAAATAGTCTTGGTTCTGCCATCCATTGCTCATATATTCTAATATGGACACTGATATATATATATATATATATATATATATATATATATATACACAGGTATATATATATATATATACACAGGTATATATATATATACACAGGTATATATATATATATATACTTAGGACATTTCAGGATTCCTCTAGGCAGCCCAGAATTCCTGCCGATTTGTCGCAGGCACGGTGACCCCGTTTATCGTAGCATCAGGCCTTACTATATGTAGTAAGCATACATACATACATACGCACTCATTGTCATCATCGACCCATTGCTTTGCCACATACCTGCAGTTCTGAAGAGCTATCGAAAAGAGCTTACTTGAAAGAGAAAAGTTGACGAACTAGTAGTTACTATTGGTAAACATTTCAATAATCTTACAAACTTAAATATTTCGGCTAGTTGTTGCTATTTGGGAGATTTTGTTATCTACGCAGAGTGGACACTAAGTAGTCGTTAGACACATGCCTACCATAGCATTTTTGTTCCAACCCAAGTAATCCATTAAATACTGCGTTTCGACTCCTGCACTCTGCTATTGCGAAATTTGTGCTCACAAATGCTTCCTGCACTGACAGTAATATGTGAAATAGGTTCATTCACTTCTTTGGTTCATATCTAGAATCATACGCCGACTCCTTCGTTTGTTGCTGCTGTCCTAAGCAATGTCTTGTGCCATCGCTATTGTTAGCTGCTTCGTTGCAAATTTCTGCTAGGCCTTCACATCTCGCATACAACGACTGCTCCTAACCCGTTGTCGCTTTCACTCAGAATCACCTTCGTTCGTGCTCTGTTTATTTACTGCTATATTGCTATGACTATCATGGCCATTCATGGTAACCATTCATTCATGGCGAAAAGGCTGATTTGTCGTGCAGTGCGGCACGATCTCTGCATACTCTACTCCGTTAGCTAATTTCAACTATACCACACGCACACTAAATTAATAATGTACGCACACGCGTACACGAACAAACACCCACGTAGAAAATAAACAGCTACGTGCAATAACGGACATTTGCAATAAGAGCGGCTTTGCACACCACACCCGATTGGAGGTCATCCATTTCGACGTGATAGACGTGCCATCTATGTTATCGCATTTGTTTCATTTCTTCTGTACACCGACATAACACATAATAAACAAATTCGCCTACACATTCGATTTTTTGCTATCTTTTGCAAAGAACATCTCCACTGTCCTAGTTTAGGAAGATAGATTAAGACCCAAGTTCTTCGCTTTCTGCCCCTCCATTGTAATGGTCATTGCTAATCAAGGTTGTTAATCAATTCATCCGAAGAGATTATTCATACTTTCAACAGCTTCAAAGATTCAAATAACTGCTTCAACTAAATAAGCTAATTTTGTCTTACCGATATTTAATAAACTAAAACAACAATTTCAATCGAAAGTCTATAATGCTTTAATAACTTCTTGTTTATTTTCATTGCTGCGACAATTATAATAACTTCTAATACTATACTTAATACCTACCTCAAATTTTCATCATTCATAATTATAATTACTTTCTTCTGTTATTGATATTGTTCTCATAATTGGTTTCTATTGTATTAGATTGTATACTATGTATGCATTGTGCGAGGATCAAGTTCGCGGACACGAAAACTGTGATACGGTAGCAAGACTTTACATAAGATTACGTACAGGCATAGTCAGATACTTTATGCAAGTTTTTCTTACCAATTTGAGGCATCACGAACATCATAATTTCTTGGCGTACTGACGATGCGTAAGGCCTAATAATCCCACCTACACTCATACTTAGCGCATTACTCCATAGGATACTGCGGCACATCTGAACTCTCGCTGCTTCCAACTTTCTTGTTTGGCTTATTTTGTTCGCGATTCATGGGTGCATTTCGTACGAGATCACGCAACTATCTGGCGCAATCTGCAGACGCTATACGCATGTGTCCACTGACAAATAGACAAATTTGTTGAACCCCTTATTCACTTTGATAGATAACTGGTTTACTAGGCTTGACTAATATGTTCACAGCAGATGCTTCACATACAGACTTGGCCTCCGTTACACAACAAGTATGTGCCTTAGACTCACCCATACGCCACGATAAAATTGATGTATTATTATAATAACAATGCGTCCAATTAGTTCAATTCTTATCATTGTTGTCATACGTTTACTGTTAAATAACAGTAGAAGTCGCCGCTATAGCAAACAGTCCTATAAACAAAAATTTGCCGAGTAGTCCATTCAACCTAACAATTCACTCACGTAGGTTGAATTGATTGACACCATTAGGGTAAATTGAGCTCAGTTAACAGTACCATCTTCAGTTGTAAATTATTTAGATTTGAATTTCTAGACTTCTTGCCTTTGCCGAAATTCGTATATTATGAAATCATGGAAGATCTCACCCGATTGCCTCATGGCAAAACACTTAGTGCATCATCGATTGCCTCATGGCCAAATACTTCGTACATCGTTGAAATTTCACTTCTGATGGTAGCTTGCTGCTCTATGTCATTTTAGATGCTCTCAATAACGAGTTTACACATCTTCATATGCAGATATCCGCTGTAGTGCGTACCTTGGAAAGATCACGCGTTGCCCATGGTCTACGTCGCCTCCTACTCTAATTGTTATATCTTGTAATTCCTACATCTCGTGTCTTTCAGTGAATGTTTTCCTGCCATAAATCGCTATTGTTTTTTATCTCT
The DNA here is from genome assembly GCF_002443255.2 of Varroa destructor. Taxonomy (NCBI): domain Eukaryota; kingdom Metazoa; phylum Arthropoda; class Arachnida; order Mesostigmata; family Varroidae; genus Varroa; species Varroa destructor. Next base: position 15,682,789 of record NW_019211455.1, on the reverse strand, counting down.
TGGACAGCTTCGCCTGCCCGGGCGGAGGCACTTCGCGGTTTCACGAACGATCTGTGTGACGTTAATAAATGGCGATGACAATAATTGCTATAATAATATTAGAACAGAGTTCTACTAGTGAATGTAAAGCTCTTTCCAACGTGTGGTAGTCATTGGCAATATTCAATTCAATAAATTTGAATTTGGCTACACTTGGCCAGTGTTTGTATTCATAAAGGCCGAACAGACGAATAGCTCTGTAAGCCGATAATAGCGATACAGGAGCGCGTTCAGTTCTCTGTTCGCCGGCAGCAGTGTTCTACATCGAAGCATTTTGCCTATCTCATACAGAAAAGATATTTTTACTTTCAACTATGGTTATGTAACAGCTGGTTGCCCTGTGTATATTTCTAGATCAAGTGTACTTATTTAGTTCACACATATATTGAACTAGTCGAAATAAGAACTGGTTCTTAGCACACACCTTTTACGCACAACTGTTCTGCGTCGAATATATGAATACATCTTTTACAATCTCACAATCTCCATAAATGTATCCTGTATATTGGATCGAATTAGATATGGTTAATTCATTGATAATATTTGACAGAACCTCTGTTACCTCGTTCCCTAAACTCTCAGGGTTTCCCCGATGCATGCGTTCTGTCCTCTTCAATTCTGGGTTAACAACCGTCTATCCTGCGATGAATAATCCATATATACTTCTCCAGTCAAATTCCACATGATTGCACCGTTTCAAAATTTTCCCGCCGTTTCCTTGGCGAGAACGTCATTCGAACTTGTAATTATTAACAGAGACGGATGTAGTCGCAATTGAATTGCGCTTACTGATATTATTATTAGTATTATTATAGTTGTTATAATTATTGTGATCATCATAGTTTTTCTTGCAGTGCAATGCTTTCGATTCGGCAGCGTGCAGATATGACGAGGCATTCGCAGCAGACTCAGAGATCCTGTTCTGACCTTTTGTAGCGCGGCCGACAACTGTGGCAGTTATGGTGGCAGTAGGGGCTATCTGATCAGGCGATGTGTCACCGTGAATGCGTATCTTTGATTGTAAAGACAACGGGAGCCTCTCAAGATTCCTGAGTGCCTCACTCTTGTCACTAAGGGTGCCGTTGTATGGAGATACCTGTAATGACGAAGACGGCAGAATTGATATTAGGCCGACATCGTCCTCACCATTATCATCACTGGTGGGGCTGTTTTCTGTTGAGCGGTCCTGGTAATGCTGGTGACGTCGATGGTGATTATGATAATGAGGATGATGATTCTGATCATGGCTGTGAAAGTGATGATGGCGGTGCATAGCTGTCGTTGCAGTGGGTGTCATAGGCGTCATGATGGGCGATCCGGGTCCTGCCGAATCGGCGATTACGGCTGCCAGCGCGATAATCGCGTCGGATTCAGTATCGCAGCAATTGCTATTATTCGTAGCGGGCGCGTCAACGGGGCCGGGGTCAGGATCAGCGGCAGGCGACGACGAAGACGAGTCGCCGGTAGTATCGGCAGTGGTTGTCGAATCTTGACTGGTCAACGAGTCGCTGCTGCGAAACCTCCTCGGCGGACGCAGTGGCGGGATGATCATACCACGCATCATACGGCGAAACGCAAATGGTGTCCGGGAGCTGCCCGGACGTGGTTTCCGAGTCGAGGCCGTCCGCATCCTAAAGAGGAAACTATTCCTCCATGGGGCTACCGCTGGGGTCCTATGAGTAGAAGTGACGATGAACGACGTATGAAGAGCAAAAACGAACAGGAAGAGGAAAAGCACCCTCAAACGAAGATGGAGTTGATATGAGCATCGGGATAAACACATGACGACGACGACGATGACGGCAGACACGAAACACGGACAGAAGAAAAAGCAAATAACAGAAAGATCAGTTAACGGTGACGAGATTAGGTCGACAGCATTCGTCATCAATAGCTGAGTAATAGCGTGGCGCCTGCGAAAGAGGCTCAGATGGAACTAACTGTCGTAGAAAAGTAAGAAATAAAGCAAAGGCCTCTATGAAGTAATTACGGCACTTTTAAGATGGACCAAAAATAGAAACACGGCAGAAAAGAAAAACACGTGTATCATGATGGCATGATAAATACGTCGTTGTGAATCGTCGTTTTGTTTCGTTAGGTTACACCAGCAGATCGATGAATTCATCAAACCATACGTCTGTGCATTACCAGCTTCACGCATTAGTCACATTTTAGCGTCTGCCTATTTAATTGTTTGCTCGTCTGAAACAAATTAATACAAGTATGGAAGATATGCATATACGTGTTTATACGTCACTGATAGAACGCACATAATATACCTTCTTCACACGCTTTTATTTGGATTTTCACAGTTAACAAGACGAGACAGACCAACCCTGGTGGATGGGTTTCATTAATCGCCTATTTTGCTTAGCGTCAGACCGGTAAAAATTAATAGGATCCTAAAGGCAAAGCGCTTACGTTGTATTTCAATACTGAAACGTATCTGTGTAATTATTGTTAAAACTCTCAAGCAGCTTCAGAGAATATCACATAGGGAATTAAATGCAATACCTCTGTAGATCATTTAGAAAAACTATTTTCTAACAAAGTGTACTTTGGTAAAATTTCAGCATCTACGACTAGGCTGTACTTCCATATTGGAACTCTAACAATACGGCTTAATTAATACAAAGGCGTATGAAAACGCTGGACATTAATATGTTTTCGTGATGATGTGAATTACGCGAAGCTAGGCTTTCTGCAAAATTGAACCATACTTTCGTACACAAACAACCTATGACTGCGGCCTTTGTGCTGTAGAAAAATTCAAATAGGCCTTGTGATTGATTTTGTTCACGGTCTCAAGCATCCTTACGCGGGACCCCTCAAGGCCTACAGGTCGTTCTCCTTAGTTTCTGAAGATGTCGTGAAAACGTGCCTTTTACAGCCCTTGTGTTTGCTTACTGTTGTACGTCACCGCTGAGCTATCTAAAGGATTGATTGTATGCTGTGAGTTAATTCTTCTACCAATCAGTTAAGAGGCCAAGCAGGTGGGCGCAAAAGCATCAGATGCACGCTTAGACTCGTCTTGCTAATACGATCAGCACATGAGCATTTTCGACAAATTCTTTTGCATTTCATATATCACCTGATCCCATTAGCTGTGGGTAGAGTGTCGAAGTGCAACAATTTTTCATATGCTTTTGTGGACTCCGTTTTCTTCTTTTTTTTTTTTTACATAATATCCATTCCGTTATAGACAAATCAAAATCAGCTAGATTAATTTGCCAAGCCAACGTTTTCTAGTTGGTAGTGCTGCTAGCGGTGGTGCGAACTTCACCAAGACAAGAGACACGTAATCCTCATTCTCATGTTCCACTCTATGTACCTCTATCTCTTCGTCTCTTTTTCCTATGTATCATTGCCGCTCATTGACGACCTGCTCGTGTTGGTCTGCTCGCGACAAGTGACTACTGCGCAACCGATGGAAGACAACTTCCATCAGTCGCCGATACTTACGGCTTCTTGTCCACCATAGCTGCTACCCTCTTGCCCTGGAGCAGAATCACCAACAATGTTACAACCACATACGACGATTGTCATCAACAACAAGAAAAACAACAACAAGAACAACAACACAGCGCGATAAACTTTTAATAGAAACTCGAACGGATTAATACACAGGAAAGTAAGTAAAGCCTCGACAGCCCGTAATAGCTTGAAACAGGTAACTCTTAACGAAATTAAACTACGGAGGATCCGGCACCAATAAACGAACTAAGGAGGAAACGAAAACTTGGGTAGTAATTAATCAATCCAGAATCAACGATCAGCCATTTTTTAATTTTATTCGTTAATTTCGCAAAACTTCTTCGTAATCTAACAACATTTTCGAAATGTGAAAAATTGGGAAAACGAAATTGACTGTTGCACTAGTATTGCGTGAACTGCTGCTTTGACATTGCGTCAGCAGATTGGCCTATTATTGATTTCGAATTACAACAACAACAGGCACTTAAGTCGCAGAGACATAACAGTGAGCCTTGTGGTACGCCCGCCAATTATAAACAACAAATCAACTGTGATCGATAAAGAATTCGAGGAACACAAGAATTTCAGACTAGACAACTTGACCGGATCACTGCTTCTACGAATTATTCCGTGTCAGAATCAATTTTGGTATAACACCATGATTAAAGGTTCAATATATGAGTTCATTACCTCTGATTCAGACGGCACTATATGAGCCCCATTCCGGCACAGTTCCTGGAGCACGGCGAGGCCCTTTGCGCGATTTTCACTATATCTGTTTTCCCATGCGTGGAGCAGCTTGTTGTTATACCTGGACAACGGCAAGAGATACAATAAGGTTATACATATATGGTATTCTTCGGACCGGATATTTAGGCTTATAGGTACATAGTTTCCCATGTTCCCAATGGCGTTTAGAAATCGTCCATAACAGTCTATTTATTTATCGTTATCAGTTAATAAATTGATAAATTTGTATTATCATAAAATAGCGCACAAATTCTATTTCGGTCCTCAAGCATAATCACCCATCTATGATAGCACCGGACTTATATTATTAAATATTATAAGAACAAACAAAAAACGGGTTTTTAAGTCAATCTTACCTACATAGCTAAAAAAGCAACAACCGACCCTTTACCACAACTTTAAAAATAGCAATCTTTATAGTAATATATAAATGCGTTTACTTGAATTTAGAACAAAAAATGAGTAAACAAAAAAGTTACCTTGGAGGAACGAGGTGTTCGAAGTCGGCTGAAGGCAGAACTCGCTCAAAATTGGTCTCTCGAGATCGTTCCAACTCGTCCTCAAGGTCTGCGAGTATCGTAATGTCGTTCGGGAGCAATTTCTCCAGAATAGCTCCCTCTCGAAGCTCGAGCTCCTCACAGGTAAAGAAATCATGTTTTTGCTGTTCCGCAACGGTCAACTGTTTTCGGTGAAGGCCGGCTGACATAAACAACAACTGAAATGATCAACGACAATAATTCTGGCATATTGTCAACCATTTTAATAAAAAATGTTGTAGTTAACAACGATTGTTAGCACGAGATGAAAATCATTGATAGATGTATCTTATATCTGAAAACAACTTATATAAATAACATCACAGCCAATGCGATGAATAAATACTCCAAAGGTGCATTGTCATCACATCTGTTTCTACCAATCCATATTTTCTACAAGTTAAGCATTGCATTTACTTAATACTCAAATAACTCGCAGATTCGTACAAGTTAGCTGAATAAAAACGAGCTTTAATTTAGAGCCATTCCCTCCAGAGGTTGACAATTTTTTCATCGGTTTAACGCTCTACAAACCCGTTTCAACCGTTTTATATCTTTCAGGAGCGGCTACTTTATAACTTTTATTACTCGAGGTGTAAAGAAGGTACGTTTATATAGTAGAAAAAGGGCAATTTACATCGCCACGTTGCAGCCCATAATCCGTAGGGTCAAGGCGAGCGTTGTCTGCTGCAGGCGGTAGTCGAAACCCACTGAGATTTAAAGTGTCCCTTATCAGCGGCTCCTTGATCGCATGGTCGTTTGCCGAACTCGCACGCATGCTCGGCGAGATGTTCACCTCGAGTAGCCACGGGCGCAACTCCGCGTCCAATAGCACATCGAAGCCAAATAACTCGAAGCACGAATAACGAGATGGTGCGTGTGTCATCGATGCACGTGAGATTGGTCCTTCAGCACTGAAAAAGCGAACGATTTTGTAAAAAGTTGCTTAAAATTATAAATTTTATAACTTTAACCAACCTTTACATATATATACGAAGCATTCGCTAGGTCAGATCATGGGCGCAACTTGAAATCTTAATAGACAGATGAAAACAATCCTGTTCAAGTTATGCGGGCCTATCATTGCCTACACGTTCCTTTTTCGCATCGAAAACATAAAAGTAATTAACTTAAATTCGATTAGGGGAAGCTGAATTTCACTATGTATGCGATTTTTCGTCGCGAATGTTGAAATATCGAGCATGGACGCATTAAACAAACTTACGCTATTAAAGTTTTAACGATGACATTCACAAGACTATTCCACACTTTCCCCTGATCAACGTCAGGCTTCGTTAATTTCAGATGACCCCAAAATTCATCCAGGGTCCATTTCTGTTCGTCGGAATACTGAGCACTCAGCTTATTTAACGAGTAATTGGTTAAGTGCATGAATGTGTTATCTAGGCTATCTACAGATTCCGAATAGGCCATTGTGGCAAATCGCAGCATTCCTGTAATAAAAAATTCTCAAATTAGCTAGCGGACTTAACAAATTACTCCAGTCGGTAAAGAGCTACAATGGGCGCACTTATATTCTTGATTCAACAGCTGTTACAGCAGCAACGTATAATCAACTCTCAACAAACGCTTATAAGAACAACGGACCGCTGATGTGGTACGATAAAGAAAGAAATGCGATACTATGATATGATATAACACACTAAAAGTTCAATCCTATTTCTAACCTCCGAGACGCTTCAGAATGGACGCTAGCAGAATCAATCAGTTATGTAATGAATACAATTACATTTTGAACGATTGGGTGTTATTACATGATCGAATCAGAATAACGTTAAGCGTTAAAGAAATATCAGCTTTTGCAGCCAACTGTACAGTATCCGCTGGACCAAATAATTATCAGCATTTACATAGAAACAGTGACGCCAACTTATGTCCGCATAAAAATTAACTGTACACACCTTGTTTGTAGACATAAATTTTTAAAGGATCCCAACAAGTGACAAGGGCGTATAGTCTTAAGTCGAACTTATTTCCTCGAATAAGTAATGGTCGATGTATATACCGCTGGACAACGAGAGCTTCCTGAAGTTTGTGCGAGATCTGACTCCAGCGGGACACAATAAAAACTCCCGTTCCACGAGATGCCGCCGGCTTCAGTGTACATGCGCGTAGAAAAATGCACGAAGAAATACTCTTGTTTCAAAGAATTAACCTTTAAATTGGAACATATCGGAGACAGTGCTGCGCTCCTGCTCAACTTTCTAATGGAACTTATGTTTGTCGTAAACTTAGCTAGGCTTTCGAAATATGACAAGAGGAAGTTTCAACCAACAATGGCTTCGGGATCATCGGAACGTCCGCGATAAAGGAGCTGGTTGTAGTGAGAAACGTTCTTTGACTGCGTTTTGTGTCGTTAAAGAAATATCCAGTTAGAACAGGAGTCTTCAAAGGCTGCTTTTAGTCGCTACCCTTATAATGTAATATTTGCATGTGATGTAGTTATACCGGTTTTGCTATCCAGCGATGATTTTGGGGTCCCTCCTTTTTCCATGCTTTCTGGAACGCTTTAGACTCCTGCGGCAGTAGAAATGTCTGCGGAACGAAATCAAGTTCGATGGCAGCATTTTTCTTCAACCGCGACAAATTGAGGTGCAGCTTATCCTTTCGGCCAAGATGAAAGCTACCAGGAAAATGGTTCACTTTTTGAAACGGGTTCATTCCTGCGAAGAACGCGAACTTCATATGTTTGCCCCACATAGCGCACCATTTGTTTTCATCTGTCAAAAAACAAACGACAAAACGCTTTGACAGTCAATGGAGATATCTAGCTGCCTTTAGGACTTCAGTACGTATGATAATTACAGTAAGTAATATATCGATTATCTTTCTTGCTCTTTTAGATAATACGTAAATCATCGTAATATTCACAGTGAATTATACTAGATGTACAATGCGGTTCAGGCTTCCTAAGGAGGTACTCATTCGGCCCAAAAAGAACGATTACTATTCTGCCTAACGATAATTAGATTCAAAACTATCATATTTAACTAACAATACTGAGGGTTCTCTAATGTTCATTATAAATATACCTTCTCCGCCTTCATTACTTATAGACATTTTCTTATTGCGTTCTGTCATTCGAACTCAGCGAAATTCTATTTTTCTACCTCACATTCATTTGTCCTTAGTAAGAGATGTTTGCCTTTCTGAACACTACGGCGCTCACGTTCCAAATCAAAAAAACGTCTGGAGCCCGTACACTACATTTGGATCGATTGTTATAGACCTCGCCAATAACATCATAACAGAAGCGATATCTTTCGTGACATTCACGCTTGCACATGATCGCCACTCCATTGACTGACGTCAGCAAGTCATAATATTAACAACATCTACAGTGTTGGCTCACCCCTCGCTCTCCAGTGCCACCACAGCAGGCTTAACGGGCCTATAAAAAGATTAACGACTACTGTGGCCCAGTGGGGCTGAGGACGTATAATTTTCATCGCATGAAGTACTACTTTTTCTGAAGGTCCCATCTACGGCGTACATGCAAAGAGAAGTTAGTTGATAGACGCATACCAATTCAAATGCGTGTAAATGTTATTTGACTAGTTAAGTCCTTTAACAGGATCGACACAAGTCCGCAATTGAATGTCTGATCTGCGAGTATAGCGCAAACGGTCGAATAGCTCATCACTCAGTAGCAATAAAATAAATCATTGCGATCAATAATGCACATAGCACACCACTATATGAATAAAGACTAAAGCTATTTTATAGCTCTAGAACGTTGTCCCGCCCGATATCAATGTGTTGACCTTAAGAAGTTCCAACAATTGAATTTCATAGTTTAAAGGGTGAGTATGGAGGTGCTGTGTTTCAAAAATAGCTTGACTAATTGTGCCACGGTTCAACCAAACAAACGGCATCTCCTGTGACATGGTTATCGACTGCGGAGCTGCTTTACACTACACGTAGCTTTCCACGGTAACAGATTCAGCTCACAGAGTGTGTGAAAAATCAGATCATCAAATTACGCTTGTTCTGCTTTGAAGTTTGAACACTTTTTGATATCGTAGCTAACTTACACTGAATCAATTACCGTGTAAGAAAAGACTTGTGACATGCGAAACGTTAGATGCCAGAACGGCATCGTAAGGCCCATGAACAATACATGATAGGCAGTTCTCTACAATTAAGCTTGCTCTAATTATTTGCACAGACCTGACGTAATTCTAAATCCCGATCTCCGTACTGTCTCACGAACTATAGCAGGTGTGATACTGGTCAGCTTCCATTTGAGATGATTCCGTACCCCAGCTGGGAGCGGAACCACCTCTTTCTCATCCGCTGGCGCGAAAAAGCGCATTGTTGGAGGCACCTTTGGAAAGAGACTACCTCGTAGAGGGTACTTTGCCTTTCCCTAAAAAAAAACAATTAGGCAGCAAGGGTTAAATATGTAAGCGAACAATTAAAAGAAAGAAAAACTACTATCCGGTAACATACTATTTATTAATCACGTTGCTGTTTTTGCAACCCGCGTTTTGCATCTGCAATATGCTGAGTACCATACGCCTAAAAGCAACTTTTACAAAGGTTGTTGTTTAATATATGTTCTTCTTCACTGTTTCTTATTCGAACAAAATACTAAAAACACATTGCCTATCGTCTGCTAATGAATATTAACAAAAATATTCAATACACACGATTATAGATGGTAGAGTTAAATCAATAAATCAACATGATTTTTTTTTCTAATCAACCTCAAATGAACTCACAAAACTGAAGACCAGTGATTTTCCTATAAATGATTCAACAAGAAACGAAACGCTCCCGCATAGCCTTCAATATAAATTACGAATTTTGTCAATGAATGAAGTATCTATAAATTGAAATGATTTAGAACTATACGCATGGATCATTATCAGCGTACGACTGCAGTCAGTAAAATATCCTGCTGTGGTGAAAAAAATTAATCTAAACAGATAAAAGTCCTCTACCAAACTACACAATTTCGTAAAAGGTTTTGCAAAACTAGTATTCTATTTCCTTAGATATGATAGTGGACTACCATGTTGAAAAGTCACATTTGGTGCAGGACTTAAAAAGCTACTTGAGTTAGCAAACTAAATACAGAGAAATAGGGAAATATTAAATAACAATGATGACCAATAAAAGCATCCCCTCTTTTCTAATAATATCTCGATATAACCATTAGAGTAATTATATTAATACTATAAACTGAAGTCAAGTGCGAATCAATTGCTCTCCTCTTACAATCGACAGGTATTTTAAGTATGCGAGGTGGCCCCACCTATTCGATAGGCTTGGCTATTGTCATTCTAAATACTTCTTTCTAGCAATATATTTCCTTTGAAGTTCGTTGTGGTTAATAAATCAATATATTTCTAAAAAAAAATTTTATATTTACTAATAGCTTCCAGTAGAGGGCGCTCATCATTGGTCACTTAGCGACAAAGTCACTAAAATTTTTACTGTAATGCTAAGAGACTAGAGACCAATCACCATTGAACTCTGTGGTCAACTGTCCTATAATGATGACAATGAGTCCGTGTAGCTGTAGTTCTCTACGTGACATTATAATACATCTGGCTATAATCGACTTCGTTCGGTAGCCTTCAGGCCAATATGAATAACTCTAACAAATCGGTTTACGATCGGCCTACTTTAACACTAGACATCATAAGTTGCCGCTTATCTACAGTATTGTCTGCACTTACAGTATTATTACGGTCTAACGAAAATGATTCGCTGAATATTAGCAGCAACAATTCACCACTTTCAATAGGAGATGACACCCTTAAATACACAGTCCATATCAGTCATCAATTTTTTTCTTCAATTTTTGACTGTTGAATTCTCGCGACACTGGACGCAGTCACCATTGATATAGATCGCTGAATGATAGAAGAGTACAAACGTGCGTTTGTTCATCTTTTTCATAACATTCAACTGTCCTTGAAGGTGTTCTTCAAAAATAGGAATGACTACTCAGAAGACCATAGATAAGGTAGGAAGTATTGTTTTGCAAAACAGTTCAGCAATGCACAGCGGTATCATGTGGTCACCCGATTGCAGCCAAATTTGCACGTAAAGCTATTACGAGAAGCATCTAATATTCAAACTTTTGAAGACGCCGCTTCGGTTTAGTAACGCGTCTCATATAAATATCTGCTACAAGCATCGATCATTATAAGTTGGCGTTTTTGTACAGTGACTTCTAGAACCTATATTATTGCCTTTTTTCCATATTCTTCATAGAACGCTGTGGAATCCTTTACCAACCGATAACTTTTTTCGTTATCGCTGTGATATCGTTATAGTGACAGGCAGACACGTCTGGGCAAAATAGTGTCATTATGTGTTTGTCTGGTCATCAGATGCTGATGGCTGAGTTCATTCGGTAACCAGGCCGGCTACCCTAGCAAACTACTTTTTCTATAATATGTATAATAATGTATTAATTGATCATTATTGCTATTAATTCTTTTTTAGAGTTTCGTAATTATTATAAAGTACACCGTCACGCATTCGGCTTGATTGAATCAGCGGCTATGACTTTTGATTACATATGACTTTATGTATGCAGGCATGGCGTAGACTATGAGAGTTGAGTTTTTTCTTTAATATTCTAAAGGAATAAAGTATGGAAATATGCGTTTCGTACGAGCTCCACGATCGATCTAACCCGTATTTTAACTTCTGCCTATTCGCTAGATCTTAAAAACAAATTACAAACTTAACGTACGAAAGCTAAGTTTTGGTTGTCAAGTGTCCATTGTATTGTTCGATGAATCAACATAAACCTCAGTTCGACACCTCGAACGGTCCTAATCCCTACATATCGATGTATTGATCCAGGCCGACATCGGCTTGCGTGATATGACTACTCTGGCGCGAGTCGAGCAACACGACGCTACGTTGAACCAAACACACAAGAAAAAAACTCTTTCACAGAGCACATTCTCATGTTTGCCGTGCCCGCCATATTATAGCAACGTAATGTCTTCACCGAACGACATGTGAGACGCACACTTAAATAGCTACCAGTATTTTCAATTAAACGCAACGGGCAGAACTTCCGTCTGCTTTCCCTCCAAAATGAATTATGTTCTAAAATCCTCTAGAGGGGTCACTTCATACAATTGCACTACCATCTATTCCTCGAAACGCTATCTATTCAATATATACACAATCATGTGCAAACAAAATGCAATGAGTTGAACTCAAGTACTTACATCAATAATCACTTCTTCTTGAGATTCGTCGGCCACCGATACACTTTCTAGAACAGGCATTTTGTTGTGTCTCTCGTGGTGATGACGGATCCTATCGCTCAATAATGGACGATAAACTTGCTCCGGCACCTCCAGTAGCAGGGCTGACTTTCCAAACGGCCTGATTATTCCAATGTGTTATTATAGCGTTCTCTTCTTGGCTGATCATTAGCTTATTGAACGTTTGCGCTGGATTAGCATTGGCGATCCACATCATTGATTGAAGTATTCATCATTTTGACGAACAACATCACTGCGCCGAATTACACAACTGATAATAGCCAAACACATGCTCGCCTTCGCGGCTGGATATCTTCTAGCGGTATCCGTCTTTTGTTTCTGGACCCATGCAGTTGAAATTTTGTCAGTCAGCCAATAACAGCGTAGAAATAAGTGCACGTGCTGGACCTCAGGCACCTGCTTTGCCCGGCGCCAGCGGTATCTTGTAGCTACTCTTGGCTTGTTTGAATAGTATCACTGGGGATCTGTGTCTGTTCAGGCCCGCAACCCGCCTTTAATGAGTTTCAATGGTGTGGACCACTTTTGTTGTGGCTTCTTATTGAAAACTGCACGTTCCCGCGTTTTAATGGTGGGTTAAATACTTTCATCTAACCCTTTTGATATTAACACTAGTGCTTCTGCTAATACAGTTAATCGTAGTCCTTTTTTTTGCCACTCCTATGTACAAGGCACTCTCGGCAACAATCCGTACTAGCTAATCTAACTGGCAAGACATCTATCACAAGCACGAGGTACCTGCTATGTGGCAACAACTAGGCACATGCGTGTCATCGGGTATGTCCACAGGCCTTTCGGCCGATTAGCCAGGCCACCGCTAACTCACGATCACGCAGCGTACTGCAAGACGTTCTGTTCGAAGAAGCCGCAAGCGGCCAGGTGGTGGCGCCGACCGTTCACCGTTTGACTGCCGACTCCTTCTCTTGACCACTTCTCGCTGGATTCGTTTTGTAAGGTTCCGTCTGCTCGTGGAGCCGCTCGCTGACACCAACACCGCCAAGCGAAGCGGGCTTTTTCTTTGATTTTATTTCGACTATAATGCTTCCTTCTTTTTTTTTCGTATGCAGTTTTTGAGACCCTTTATTTTCTCTTATAGATCCTTGCTTAACTGGAGAGACAACTGTCACTCAGTTGAATTAAATGCTAGTACTGTTGCTCGGGAGAACTGTTGTTGATGAATCTATAGATGCTTTCGCTGGCGTTTAGGGACGTTTGAGACGCACACCCCTTCACGACAATTGGGCAACCACAGTCAACTATTGTACTATTAACCAGGCCAGTCGGACCTGCTCAAATCAGCCGACAAAACAATGACACTCGAGCCGCCCGCAACGAGACCATTTTTGCAATAGTTGCACGCTGTGGCCATTTCTGATCCCGGCTGGTCATCCTCGCTTTTCTATGGGTCCTGTTCTTTCTTCACCTCCACGTTTCGAATGTTTATGTACCCGCCAGCTTTATCCGCAGCGACGCAGAGCTCTACGTTATTCTAAAACAGACTGTCACTCCTGTAATGAGCACGACAAAATTCCCTGCACAGTGCTTGTGCAGATAGAACACTACTCAATGCCGCTACCACTGGCTATTATGACGACTGTTAGCGGCTGCTAATTCGCCACTAGTCAAGAGACAGTCAGTGGTTGTATCGCTTCTGCTGCCCGCCGTTTTTGCGCCGTTGAGACGTCGTTAGAACCGCTGAAACGGCTTTTAGTATCATTCAGCGCACCCAACAGAAAAGAGCACCCCACACAGATCCAATCAGCAGTCGACACCAACGGGCGGCATCGGATGGTTTTCGAAGAATGACAGAATGGCGGGAGTGCAGCTGCGGATTCGAGTAATTTGAAGGCTAACCTGATTGGCGTTGTTGGAGCCCCCAACATCAATAGCGAGAGCAGCACCATTTGACACTGCGGCGCAGCCAACCAATACAACGAGGGGCAGCAGCAGCAGTAGACCAGAGTGGATTAAACCGGTGCAACACGGTTTGTATCGATCGACACATAAGATCTCCTACCACTAGCGTATCTACCGAAGGCTCAATAGTCGCATTCAGCTCTGTGTTTCGTCCTTCTCCATTACTAACTATCTTTTGCAAAAAGTGAAGTTATATAAGTTTTGCCCCGCCTCGATGTCCCGCTGTCGTTGTTCGCAGACACCAGCCCGCCACCAGCTAAAAACACGTTACCCACAAACACAAACGTTCCTTTCGATCTGTTGCTGTGTTGAACTGAAATGTTTTACAATCTCTCTGCACCACCACCTTTTCTGCTATGGCTGCCACTACGGTCTGACTTTGCTCTGCTCTGCTAACGGGGCAACAACAGTAGCAGGCGGCGGGAAACGCGTCCCTTGTTCGATGGAATGAACAACTTCGAATAAAGTCGCTAGTAGCTAGTCGTTCGCCTATCTGCACGACAGATACAATACAGGACCAGCGCCGCGAGATAGATTGAGCAAGGCCGGAGCAGACGCTTAGATGACATCAGCGTGCATACAGCGCTCCGGCTCGGTGCATTCGGTTCAAACACCGATTTGACTCTTCGAGCAGAAACTACCGTCAGAAAACAACGGACGTGATACGGTACTGCTTAAAATAGTCAACCTAAGAAGATAAGTCAGACCGATTCGTCTGCTGGTTCTAGCTTGGACCACGTACATGGAAGGGATTGAGTACTAATGACAAGACGTAGCGGGCAAAGATCATTGCAGAAATATGACACAAGGATGCATTCATAAAGATTTTTCGCGGTTTAATTATTCAGAGATAACTAAAAATGGCCAAGAGCCATAAACGCTTCTGTAAGACAAAATTAGCTAACTAAAAATGTCGTCACAGATGGTGCCAATTAACCAACTACTCTTATTTAGCGATTTGTAAATCCAAACATGACACAGCAATTCTGAGCAGCAGAAGATTCGTGAAAGAGAATTACTTTGTGTTGAATGAAGAATGATGGCTTTTTTAGGTTTTTCCACGCAGGTACAGATACGTTCTTGTAGTGATAATACGGTTTGTGGCACGCAACCTTTGCTCTACGTACGATCCTATCAGAAAGAAGATTTACACTTTGGTATGTCATTATTATGATATCAGTGGGATTTGACGATCTAAATGTAACGCTCTATGCTTCTTTATAAGCAAATATAATCATAATTTTCAATTATTAGCATTATTTTTTGTTCGATCACAGCTATAGTTACTAAAGACAAACGGAAAATTGTAGCTAAGCTGCACTGATGCAGTGCAATCATGGAACACAAACTAAAGTGATTACTGCTAAAAGAAAACCACTATAAAACAGAGATATGTTTCTCATAGGACCGACATGTTCCAGTTTGCCGCGCGCCTTCCATAGGTATGACAATCGCCCGCGACTTTTGGCGCGTAATGCATTCATCCATTTGCAGCCGGCATCGTCGTTGCCGTCGTCGTCATGCCTTTGATAGTAGTCACGCTGTGATTGTTCGGTCGTGTGCTTGTTTGCTTGTTCAGTCCACTGGAACTAATGCTTGTCGTTCTTGTGTGGGTGTTGATGATACGCTCTCAGTGATGATGTCGTCTGCTATTTTTGTGTCGTGAGCACTTGCTTTACATTATCGGATAGAAGGAGTACGAAAGGTGGACGGCTTTTTACGCTAGCTGGTTAGTTGAATGTTTGGCTGTTGTGCTGACTGCCGTCGCTCTTGCCATCGATGTTATTAATTATTAGCGTGTTGTAGTAGTGCAGATGCAGTTTACATCGAGCAGCAGCCGTACAGTAATCTGACGAAAAGAGGTTGACGCTGGCGTCGACAAGCAAAACGAAACCTAGAACTACGTTGTCATTGTGGCTCGTTGCAGGACGAGTCAAGGATACATGGCAAGAGCTTGATTTGCCTTGCATTGAATCGGCGTCAGTAGATAGCCTTGCTCCTCTAGTTGAACGGAAGGTAAATCTGACAGTCAGCATAGCGAAACACATTGCTGGTACGCAACCTCCAATTGCTCCGAGATCCTGCTGGTGTTTTCGGCCTCCGGACGATCGATAGGTCGTGCAGTAGGCCGCCGGCACTGCACAAATTTCTGCTTTTCTACAACAAGCACGCCTTGCCCTGTTCATTAAAATCCCTGCAGAAGTAACCATAGGAATCTACTACACAGCTACCATCATCACCCCTGTACTAATCACAGTTCAGTGTGTCTGTGTAAAAAACTATAGGTGAGTATTTGTTAGGAAAATTGAAGATCACTCAGGCAGATTGGATCGCTCTTTGGCCATGAATCGCAATTAGTTTTGAGCGTCTAAAGAGAATGGGGAGTGGGATAATTGCCTGCGAAGCCGGTGAGGCGCGTTGTATGGCGAGATTGCGGAGTTGCTGTACTCCAAGCAGTCTTGCAAAATATTAGGAACACAAATTTTAGATGGCAATGTGAAGAGCGATAATCGTTCTTGCTTTTTGTAACATTATTTAGCGAATTACTTTGTAGTTGTGCTGGAGTTTTCCTACTGATGTTGTTTTTACAGATAACGGAGTATCGGTAGATTTATATTTGGGAAGAGGGCCATTGCCTATAGGTAAAGTGTATGCGTTTCGTAAAGGCTATATAATTAGTTAGCTAGTATCATGTCGTTTCAACGTAACGAGAGATGCGTCGATCCTGCGGACTCCTAAACCAAGGTTGTTAGACCGACGACTCATGTATATTCTGAAAATCGCGTACCATAGTCGTCAATTAAATAAAAATGAACATACGTAATCAAGCAAAGAAATAAAGTATATAGTGAGATTTCATCGTAGACCTTATGGCACTAACATCCTCGCATGTTTTGCGCATATACGATGTATCTTACTTTTCCAAAAAATAAACTTTTTTGATATTATCATCTACATTTAATCAGAACTTAAGCTCAATATTCAAAAACCCATTGATTGATAGGAAAAAAATTAAGTTCATGGAATTTTCCCAGAAGTTTGTACTTTATTGTAGTTTAAGGAACAGCGACTGAATCATACCTACGGTCGCGGATACGCGAGTGGTTATCGGCCTACAATAATGTAATGCGGCAATAACAGTAATAATAATAATAATGTAAGACCAAGCAAATAACATGAGATGTAAGCATGTGTAATGTATGGTTTGACTGAACCTGAATATCAATTAGTAATAGATGTTAGACCATAAGTCATTACCTGTCATCTAGTTGTCTAATACAACAACAATTTAATTACTTGTCATCTAGTTTTATAGAATTTGTTGCTAAAAACACACTGACTAATCAACTAAGAATTTATAAATTTTATATTATTGATGGATGATCAAGAGCTTCCAACTATGTTCCCACCATGCAGCTTTAATTACTGATACGGCAAACAATATTATTGGAGCTATGCATTCCAGGACCTAATTGAATTAACTGTTTCGAGAGCAGTTCAGTTAAAGTTAATCTTAAATACCATTTCATTCTATAGCCACTAGTGCCTTCTGCATTACGATCATACAGGGCTATCGCTCCAAGGAAAACCTACTGCAGTATTTTTCCACGCCATCCGTTTACTTTATTTTCTGATGACGTGTCTTTGAATTATATAAGCTAAGATTTTACCGCATAATGGTAATAATGACGCATTATTTCGATTAGGTCAAATACGCTTAGTGAATATGTCAGAAAGAAACACCTTATTTTACCGCTTCCTATATACTTAGAGAATTATGTTAAGAATTCCCAGTTAACTCATTAAAATATGCTCGGAATAAGTTAGCACTGTTGGCCTTCTATTGCAAAATAAAGAAATGTTTCTTAACTAACCTACCATTATCCTTTTCTTCTCAATTCCCTGTATTGTTTTTGTTTTCGTAAAATATATCGTATCTGTACAAAGAAACTACAACTAAGCGTAGAATAGATTTTCGTTGAAGCGGGTATTAAATAAAGATTATATGATAGCAAATAAAACAAGTGATAAGGTTGTGTATAGATAAAGCTATGAACATTGGTAAAGGTTTTTTTCGGTGTAACCTTTTCGCTAGCGTACACCGATCAGTGGAACAGAAGTAATTCTGTTATTCTAGCCTTGGGCTGTTTGAAGTTTATTACTTGATATGACAATTGAGACACGCATGCGCAACAACTGCCTGGTTTGATCTCGCCATATAAAGGCATACATTAAAGTATATTTACGCCTAGGGTTGATAAATGAAGTCCATGTGTTATATTGTGTATGATGAAGTCATGAGAAAGCAGTTAGTCAGCAAAAGAAACTGCGTTTATCGTTGTCACGATAGCGAAGGTGGACCGCCAAACGAAAACACGAACGTTCACAGACACGCGGGTTTTTTGACGTTCGGAGGTGTTTGTATACCTTTATAAAATAATAATCACAATTTTGAGTAAATGAAGAAACGAAATAATCATTATGTACTGTCGGCTGAATAAAGAATAGTACAATTATATTTTTTTCTGTGAGAAATAATGATGAGTTAAAATCCCTTTGTTCATCTTGTGTACAGCGAGTATTTGTAGCAGTAGAACAAATCTTAGGTTATATAAACACGAACAAAACAGAACAGACATTTAATCTTGCATAATATTTGTTGCTGTTTTTTAATTTTGTCAGAAGGGCCCCTGTAGTTCATCTAGTGTTTAAAAAAAAAAAGTTTTTAGATGAAAAATTTCAAACAAAAACGAATAGAATATTGGAAAAACGTACTCAAATGCAATATGTCTCCTGTTTTTGAAATCTAATGTTAACGAAGAAGATTTTAGTTTTTTTAACTTTTTCTTGAAGTGCTTCAAAAAACCTTTTTTTTTGTTCTTACGTGGTTCCAGGAAAATTCAAATTCTGCACATAAGTAATTTAGTAATATTTTAGTTCACAAGGAAAGACAGGTTTTGGTGGCGTTGTAAATTTTGTTTTTAGTGGTACCCTGTCGTACCTTACATTTGATACAGTAAAAAAAGCATTGCTTAACTTGTCGCGCCAACAGTGTTAGAATTGTTCGGTTATGTTTGTGCTTACAAAAAAAAACGTGGCTGGTATTGAGGGAATGCTAATTATAAGGAACTTTTGTTAAACTTACGTATATTTCTTTATTTTAAAAGAAGAAAGGTAATTATCTGCACTTGGGTTATCCAAATAAATTTCGATCGTAAGTTTTTTGTGGCTTTTGGATCCCGAAAATTTTGGGGTTTTTAGCCTTTATGAACGCAATATTTAAATCCACTGTTTTTTTTTGTCTAGCAAGTTTAGGGAAGGATCTACCGAGTTCATAAGGAACTACACCGTTTTGCTTACCATTAAGGAATTCAAGGTTATTTGGGAATTTTCTTTCTTGGGAGCATCTTACGGCCGGCATTGAACTCGTAATTTAAGCCAATGGCAAGTGCTTTGATTAGATACGTCGATGGGGGATATCGCTGCCTATATATACAAAAAAAGTGCGCGAACTATTTGTCATTTTGCTCTTACTCCATATCTATCCCGGTATCATTTATATAGAGTCATCTATTCTTAATCTATAACTTAAATGTTTTGTGTCGTGCATTATATGGGAGACATGCTGCACTTTCGGGGATACTTTTACTTTGTCTTATGGAAGATTTCATACAAATTTGTCCATGTTTTCCGCTTTAGGCACTCATAAAGGGTCCGCACAAAGCAAGTCGTTAGTGTAGTAATGAAAGACATGCCGGGAAATTCGAAGATTGCAGTTTCTCAGTGATCGCAGTAGGTGGGTTTGTCCTACTGTCCTACCTGGGATGTGTTACGCAGGAACTGTGATATTCCATTCTATAAGATTCAGCTAACTCAAAAGCTGAAGTCTACCGATCATGTAAAATGCCTTACAATTACTCCGAGTGTTCCGAAGCACTTCCAATAAATTCCAGAAGGAAATAAAGAAAATCGTTACAGATCATGAGCATTCCTATCTGATAGGATATGTGAACAGAGACGATAGCTGGCTAACATAATAATTCTCACGTCATTGTCAAACGATCATTTTATGCCGCTATTACGCAGATTCAGTAAAAGTATATTCATCGTTGCGTATTATAAGCACTAAAGTTATTTAAATGGAAATTCGATGGAATCACAGTCCTCTTAGGAAAGCGCATGATCTGATTTCCTCGCTCAAAAGACGCAACGCTACTGTATTTTTTGTGTGGTGTTTTTTAAAATAAACATTTGTACTGTACTAAACTCATCTACAACTAGGAAGCTAAAATAGTGGGTCCGATGCGAGGTGCTAGCTATTACGTCTAGTATTACAGTAAACGTTTAGAAGGTCACCTTGATGACATTATACTTCGAAGCGTTACGGTTTGTAATGATAGGATATTGTGTGTATTCCAAATTGATGCATCGGGAATCACTGACCATACATATGTATGTGTTAACTCGACTTCAGAGCTAATCTTGTTATTGCTCAAAGCATTTTTCCGGACGTCTCGTTTTGATGATAATCGCTTTTCTCCTCAGCTCAATGCCTGCAGGCAAAAAAAGAGGGCAAACTTTGCCTGGGTTGACTTCGAAATGGTCGGTGCACAGTACGCGCTCTGTTTCTTTCTCTTTTTACTTTTTTTATATTTCGTGTCTTTCACGTCGCTCTACAAAAGAGAAGGGTTGAAGTGTGTTCTTATAATAATTATTAAATGAGAAAAATTGAAGTTTTATCCAATCACGAAGATTCCTACCATATAGACTAAATTGACCATTTAGATTATTAGACAGACTTATCAATTATACGTAGTAAACATGCCACTTCTGAGTGTCTTTTATTACTATTTTTATCATACTTTATCATACCTTTACTGGTTATTCGTTATAGATCTATGCATGTATGATAGGACTGTAAACCGATTTCATTGCAGCTGATTGACATACTAATATGCACTTTAACATCCCGCTCGATATGATTACAGATGATGAGGGTGACAGTGAGTTTGCATTGAGCTTGGGTCATTGAATTCAGGAAGATAAGAGTGGGGCGGAGAAAATTGTGACAGCGCGTATTCGCGAAGAAGCGCTGGCACAATGTCAGTTCAAACTCAAATATACGCCAAACCCCGTCACCAGTTTATGCCCAGCTGGGTCCCACGAAATCAACACGGTCACCATGGTCATCGCGGGCATCACCACAGCAATAGCCATGGTGGTTATCACGGAAACAGGTACGATATTATTTATTCGTTGTAAACTGCACGTTTCCCAGGCGTATATCGTATGCCACTTATGAACTGGAAATTGAAAAAGAAAAAACGAACACAGACAGTTTTAATTATTTTACTAATAGACGTCAACTATTCGTCAGTTTTAATGATATTATTCAATGCATGTTGCTCATTTTCAGAGAACACCATGGTGGTGGCATAGGAAAACAGCTCGGTGGACCACACGGAGCAAATGCTGCAATCGCCGCGTCTGCTCTGCCGGCTGAGTTTGATGGCAAGCGGTTGAGAAAAGCCGTGGCGCGAAAAACCGTCGACTACAATGCCAGCCTTTCGGACTGGATTATGGTAAATTGTTACAGTTCATATTGTATCTTATAATGCATAAGTAGAACATAGATGGAGTAATAAGAGGAGATTTTGCTAGCTTTAAACTTTAATTGACGAATAAGCCAGGCAGTAAACACGGCACCTTTTTGATTTGCCTTTTATTTAGTCCCGGGTATGGCAGCGAGATCATCGAGACGCACCAGCTCCACAGCCTGACCCATCGTACCAACTACAGTTACCTCCTCCGGTTGGATTACTTCACTCACCTGTTAACGTCGTCACAACAAAATTTGTTCGCGCTGCGACAAATAAAATGAAATGTCCTGTCTTCTGTGTCACTGTACGTCTGCCGTTTCTGGATCGCACAAAATCATCCGTGTACCCAGTTTCATATTGTAGTAAAGATCTGTTAGGATAACTATAAAATCTATTGAAAAATGTTTGCTTTATAGGTAAAAATTGTTCATATTTTTGATTCTCTATTGACTACAATCACATATTGTTTATTAACAAAGAGTACAGAATATCTCAGCATTAAAAATTAAATAGCGGGGTTCAAGAAGCTTGAACAAGGTTTTTGGTATTAAGCTTAAATGACAAGGCTATTATCACATACAATTTTGTTTTTTTGTTATGATTTCTAGTGGACTCCAGAGGGCCGGCGATTAATTACCGGTGCTTCCAGTGGAGAATTTACTTTATGGAATGGTCTAACCTTTAATTTTGAGACCATTTTACAGGTATGATAAAGTTTTGCTTCCTCCTCACAGGGTTTTTGCTAGTTGACGTATCTCATTATTTAGTAAGAGTAGAACTTTTAATAGTAGTTCCCAAAACAATGCGCTTCTTTCGAACTATTGCGTTGGAATGTATTTTATATGTAGGTTTAGTAGATTTTTGTATTTTTTGCTCCACAACATTTAAAAGCAAGTTGCATTAATTGGTTAACCTGTCTTCAAAAGTATTAGCGTTACTTTTCAATATTATAAGCAGTGGAGCATCGCAAACAAATTTTGGCAAGAAATTATGTCCATAATTTAAGTAGGACAAGGTTCTAGTTGAGAGAAAAGGGAAGCTGGGTTGAAAAACAAGAATCAACTCTAGCTCATAATGGTGAACAAAATTCAACTTTTTGTTCTAAAAAATTGGTTAGATTGACGCCAAGCTTTAATAGACGTAGGCTACGGAAGGAGGGCTTTTTTGCCTGTAATTAAACAATGAAATCCTTCGTTTCGTACACGTACTTTTTATATTTATTAAGTTGCATCATTGACACTACATTACTCTAATTGGTCTCTATTATTCGTCGGCGGATGTCAATACACCTGCTGTCACGTTTTGCTGTGCTTCGCTGCGATTTGTATCTTTGCTGTTATGCTGTGCTACGATTTCAGGCGCACGACCTTCCTGTCCGTTGTATGACTTGGAGCCGAGGGGACCAATGGATGGTAACAGGAGATCATGGCGGTTATATCAAGTATTGGCAGAGCAACATGAATAACGTCCGCATGTTCCAAGGACACAAGGAAGCCGTCAGAGGCATCAGGTACAACCACCTCCATAGTCAACATCAACAACATCAGCAATCTGCTACTATTAATTATTTCCATTGTCTATAATTAGCATCATCCATTTCCAAAAATATCACTGCATCCATCATTTTCTCATCGATTTTTACATTGAAACTAATACTTCTTCTTATACTACTCCAGTACTAGAACATTGTTACATATTATTTTCATTATACAAAACTTGTGCAACGAACGTAGAAAAACTTTTTCTACGAATAAAGGAAAGAGCTACATTAAGTATGAAGCTCGATTTAACGCAGGAAACCAGATGAACAGAACAGTTATGTCTGTCTTCGACTGTGATATTAGTCCATATATTAGGTATGTGGTTTTATTAAATACAAAAAATGCAACAATATATGTATTCACCAGCAGATCTGTACTATGATGTCGAAATTGTGTGAAGACAAGTCGACTATTTTCACACAGTCTAAATACGCTTCACTATTTTTTACGAGAATATATTTTTCTTTCTTAATTGACAAAAAGTGCGTATATTAATAATAAACTGCCGAAAAATAAAGGCATAGTTAGTGGGCGGTTTGTGCTCGAGTCCAGGAACGCTCTTTTGGTCCTATCTCCTTAATGCGTTATTAGCTTGCAAGCTACGACGGTCGATAGATGTATTTCTAGTCCTAGCCAGCTTCATTACAATCAACGGCCGAAAAATAAAGGCACCATTATTAGATCTTAGTCTTAATAGTATTTATGACATCATGAACATCACCCACTGATCCTACTAGCAACCTACTAGCAATTACTAACGCGACCTGAATGAAGTCTTTAGCGATTACAGTGGCTAATCAAGAGAAGATGATGCGTCATCGGTTAGTGAATGAGAAAAACAAAGATACTCAAATTTGCTCAATTTTGGCTAAATATATGTTGACTTGACAATATCAAATGTTGAATACCGTTGGCAGTAGCGAGAAAACCAATATTATCAAGGCATCTTTACAATGTCTAATTAAATAACTTTACAATTGACATTCGAGCCAGACTTTTCCTGCTCCTGTCAGTGTTGTTGTTGCGTTTCCTGCTATTTTGATATCAGTACTAATTTGATGACCGGGCATTCGTGTTATACTGAATGGGGTATTACATTTCTTGTGATAATCTGTTTCTCCTGTTAGAACTATAAGTTATTATGCTATTGTCCATTTATCCATAATAATCATCATAATAATAATAAAATAAAAGCCGAAAAATAAAGGCAAACATCTGACAAACATTTTGGGAGAGAGAGAGAGAGAGAGAGTGAGAGAAAGACGGAAATCGAACAAAACGCCTGTGGTCGAGTCATGTGAATAGTTATAATCACGGTAATATGTGGTTACTATCTTGAGGGAGCTGTGATTGCAGCGACGGTGCGTCTGTCACGTTATTGTCGTCTCGGCTAGCACAGGGCATACGCTGTGGATCCTGAACTGGGAACAATAAAGCGTTAATGCACTTTTTCACTAAAAGAAGTGTACTTTTTGCGTGGCGTCGAATAACGAACTGTTACTGCAATAACGACCGATCCTGTAGTTTTCACCCTCGCAAGTTAGAGAAGTGCCTTTAATTCAGAATAGGTGAAAATATTTTTTTAATTCAGGTGAATGTTGCACGTATCTGAGTAATTCGAAAAGAAAAAAAAATGATCGTTTTTGGGAAGATTGAAGGTTGACCTGTTTTGCTCATCTTCCGGTTATCGACTACAGTGTCGGTCCGAGAATGTCCAACTTTTGATGGTAGAATTTGACACAGATGGAGAAAGAATTCTATTACCTTTAGGAAAAATGATTTGCGGTTAAACAACTAATACATTGCACTTTAATAACAGTAGTATTTTCCTGGCTGCAAAACGTCACCTCTCCCGAAGAGTTAAAACTTCCTGCATTGTATTTTAAGTGTTGGTACTCTGAGAATAGGGAATTTCTCTGAAGCGGGTTATTGACTCTATGCCTCGTACTATTATTACGCTTTGTTGGCGTAATATCTCTAATGTCTGAATCCTTTGTGTATTCTGATTTGGTTTCCACTGTTTCGAAACAAACCTAGAAAAATCTATCAACCTTTATAAAAGTTGCTCTGAAAGGTTTCAATCCGGGAAACCCGCCATTGGCACATGGTTAAACAACACGTGCGATAAAAATATATCACTTAACGTTATTTTCCAGCCGTAACGAAAATTCCTTAGTTAGCTTTTTGTAATAGTTTAGTTTGAAACAATAACCACCTTTAGTACGTTCGCTTAATGGTTGCTCGGTTCGTTCAACTTGCGACCATATTGGAAGTTCCCATCAGTTCATTCCTTATATTGTGACTCGACTAATCTCTTAATGTCCATACATAATGCACTGACATTAGATTAGAAAAGGTCATTCACACGTTTTAATATAAATAATTAGGAAACCTAAAACATATCCAGCTTCATACCTAGGTAATCACCCCGTTCGTGTAGCCCTCATGCACTAAAAACCAGTCATCCCTTGGCCAGTGGCATGGTAGTACTGTTTAATATTATTTGATGAAGTCATGGTATACCAAATTGGATTTACTCGTTTTCGCACTTACCCATAACGGTGGAGGCGTGTTTGCCGATTAAGCTTAAGGACACGTAAGGCGGCTTAGGTTTGAAACCGAGCGTAGGCACAAGCCGGTTAGGTTCGTTCGTTTCTTCTAGGTGGCTAGCAGGCCAACCGTTTGAAACAGTATTTAACGGCGACGCCGCACGTAAACCCCAGAACATCTATTGATTGGCTCGCTATGTCCGAATTAATGATATCAACATTTTACTTCTAATATTTTTGAACAATGTTAGTTTACTTAAACTACCCTAATGAGTAGCTAATGTTCCGACTGCCCCGTTCATTTGGAAAACACTTAGAAGTCAGTATGGCTTGTGAGACTTATCCGGCTAAAGACATTACATCCCTTGACAGTAGTTATGTTTGACCGCTAAATGCAATATGTACGTCTGGGCGATTGTTTAGCTTGTGAAAAGACTGTACGAAGACCATGTAAGCCTTAGATCGAAATAATATTCGAAGTGTATTAAATTGAGCTTCTTTTAGTTTTTCATCGCTTTGTGACTCCGATCCTGCTTCCCCAAAGCTACTGATACAACTATGGCGCATCCTCTAAAGGTTAACGAAGCGTTGTAACAACAACAACCTTTGGTACGCCTGTAACATTATTTTGACGCCATTTTGGTTCTAGTCACTTACAACCGAATACTATGATGTATCTTATTTATTGACATTAAGCGAGCCCATAAGTTTGATTGTGGCGTACCGATGTCAATAGAATTGCTATAGTACTCAGAAAGAAATCATGTCCTTTAATGATTACGCCCGCGTTCTCATGCGAGAATCATCTCTAGGACCGAATCGGTTATAAGACAACGAACTAGTAAATTTAACCTGCTATAAGGGCCTTTAAATCACAAGTCGGGTATTTCATGTTTCAGACGTTAACAGACTGTAGTGTCACGGTTCGAGTTCTCTAAAATAGCTATCATAATCTCTAAAGAGTTGTGGAAAGAGAAGGCCGAGATAGCGATGCTGTTCGATTCTCTTGTTGCATTGTGGACAGTTGTGGTGAGCGAATGCTGCTTAACAACTGAGCTCGCTTCATATGATATGGTTCTACTAAAGAAAAGATAGAAGGAGATGTATACGGATCCGTTCATAAAACATATTTTACTTCTTTTATTTGTATCTTAAAAAACAAAACACTCTGAATTGAGCAGATGATTCAGTAGTTGCCATTCAGTGCTTTCTCTCCCTACATATTTTGAGGACTATTATAATATTGTCTGTAATACCGAGTGTCGTTTAAACTAAGTGTTGGCCTCCTGTCGCAGTTAGTCAGCTTTCACAGATACAATTATTACATTTTATACCTACATACACACATATATATGTATGTGCTTATCGGCAAATTATTTGGATTTTTTTTCTTGTATCTCTCGCGTAACAATACCATTTTTTTTTACAAAATGCTAAAGTTTGGAGAATGAAGCTTTGAGTTGTTTTATATGTTTCGAATTTTACTGTTTATTTTACGATTACAAAATAATCATAAGCACATGCTTTTATGTATTAAAGTATATTCATATTTGTTGGCGGCACTGTTTAGAAAGTATGTGCCGTTTAATTGCTTAGTTGTACATGACTAAGACAGAAAATAATGTTGTTGAAAATCCCAGACGAAGCATATCGTACCTTTACAGATATTTAGGGCATTTGCACTCGCTCGCCTTCTTTCGTTTCATGATACTGTATATCATGAAATGCGGTATTGTATGATGTGTTAATTACATATAATGATCACAGATAATTGACAGCCTTATTAGAAAGGAAATAGAGCAGCATATTCACTAGCAAAAGTTCAAATAAAATGCGGAACCACAGTGGGTAAAAATGAGATCGTATACAATTCATCACCACACGTACGCTTTGCATTGCTACTCGATTGTACAGGTAATACTGTGTTATTGGTGTACAACTTCTATAGGATCCATGGCCATTTTATTGCATAGCGATCACTGAAACAAACTCAGAATACAGACGCACGGCACTAGTGGGCTTTAGCGCTGATGGTGAGGCGAACTTTTCCATAACTTGACGTTTCTGACTGGTGTATAGCAGTAACAGTGCACGATTGATTTCCATCCGCAAATTGCACAGCTAAACAGGACGATATAACTATCGCAATAAAAAGCTCACGCAGTCTTTCCATCTCAAAAATAGAAGATATTCTATCTTCTATAAGCTTTAAGGCTTGCTATTTAAACCCTATTTCAGGTCCTACATTTACCGTATTTTTATTCAAATGCTCACTTTTAGACCGAGGGTTTTTTTATTGGCGCTTACGGATGCACGCAACAGCATGAGGTTGTTACTACCAGTGCCGAACAAACCAATCTTTGTTTCACACCCTTAAATAGATCGGCTTTACCGTCCATTTCGAAAGTACATGTTACTGAGATTAGCTTGAGGGCCGCAAATGGTTTGTTTATTTGGCACGTTGGCCCTACATAATAATCCTTTGTACACCAGTTTGCCGATGCTTAATGCCATTTACGAGTAATTGATCGGATATGACTCAATATCAAATTCAGTTTGTTTAAGTCCACCAGCTCGCGAAATTTGATTAGTACCTCGGCTTTGAAGGTATAGAGTCGTATAGTTTACTGCTGGTCGTACGTTTGCGTGGGGCTCGTCTTCGTATGGCTTGATGACCGCCTTTTGTCAAGTTTTTTTTTTTTTTTTTTTTTTTTACTTGTAGCATAAATGACCAAAGCTACTAATACATTTTTCATTAACAAAAAGAAAAATCAACTGTTTTCAGTTAAGTTAGCCCAAGCTCTAACGCTAAGACAAGCCATATGTCCTTGTATATTACTGGTAACTCGGTTTTCTTTATTTATATCGTTTTCCACAGCTTTTGTCCAACAGATGCGAAGTTCAGCTCATGTTCGGATGATGGTACCGTTCGAGTGTGGGATTTCCAGAGATGTTTTGAAGAGAGAATTCTCAGAGGTCATGGAAGTGATGTCAAATGTGTTGACTGGCACCCTCAGAAGGCCCTGATCGTGTCGGGTTCGAAAGATTCCCAACAGCCCGTTAAACTTTGGTGTCCGAAGGTTGGCCGTAGTGTAGCCACGCTTCATGCGCATAAATCTACTGTAAGTGAGAAGCAGAAAAGAATGTATTCATTTACAAAATATATGTACACGTGTTTAAATTAAGTGGAGCTTTTCAGAGCAATGACAGTACGCTCATATTCTAACTTCACAACATGTAAGGAACTTGAGTTAGTAATGTACTACGTGTATGGTATTGCAGGCGTATATAAAAGAAGAGAACAATTGTATATATATGTTGCATTTTTTCACATTGCATCGCTTTGACTTATTATAGGTCATGGATGCCCGGTGGAACCGAAACGGCCATTGGTTACTAACAGCGTCACGTGATCACCTCATCAAACTCTTCGATGTCCGAAAACTCAATGTTGAACTTCAAACGTTTCGTGGACACAAACGGGAAGCATGCAGTATGTAGAAGATGGATATATATACTGGATTGTATCCAGTGTCTGTTTCTAAAACTTTTATTTATTGCTGCCGAGACCTTTAAAGCTTCTAGCGATATAATCCTATCATAAAGGATGACTGGTATTCTCATACGAGCATACTATAGCGAAGAGTTCTTGAAAATTATGACAAACAAACTTATACATTGTTCTTTTTCTATCTTCTCATCAACAGCTCTTGCTTGGCATCCTGTGCACGAAGAGATTTTCGCTAGCGGTGGTTCTGACGGCGCAGTCATGTTCTGGGCTGTTGGCAGTGACAAGGTACATGAAGAAAAATGCGCCAGAAAAACGATAAACTGATAATCATTTTTTCCATTATAGCTTTAATTGAAATTCGCTTTTATCATAATTCAGTCTCGCTTACTAACTACTTTATCAATGGACGACACACAGAGGTTGTTTTTAGGGGACTTGCGAAATTTTTTCAGGATCCTCTAATAAGGTATTCGTTAATAAGGATCTGTATCGTATTCTAGAACACTACTAACAAACTACACTCGCTTTAACCGTAACCCATATTTATCACAATTTCAGGAACTGGGCGGAATGGAACAGGCCCATGAATCGTGTGTATGGTCACTCGCGTGGCATCCTGTCGGTCATATCCTCTGCACGGGTTCCAACGACCATACAAGGTTTTAAAAGGCATTCCACTCACAATTAACGTATTTGCTCCTATTAAATAGCTTGTTATTATTAAACTGCTAAAGTGTTACACCGATTCATATTTTAATGCTCGAAAACTTCTCGTTTCTCTCGATGTTTACAGTAAATTTTGGACGAGAAACCGACCAGGCGATAAAATGCGTGACCGATACAACCTGAATACTTTGCCTAGAGGAGGCAACGCAATGGCTGGTGACGAGGACGATGAAGACGGTGGGGGTCGAGCTCAATCCGCTCCCGAACCGAACATTCCCGGAATGGGCATTGACGCCGAACAGCTACAAAGACTCAAGGAGGGGTCCATCCCTGGACTGGACGATGACAAGCCTCAAAAGAAAACACCACATTCGAAACCTATTCACAAAGGATTTCAGCAACAGTGGTTGGAAAATAGAGCACCGGTCGTCTTTCAACAAACGGGTGACGAACAGCCGCCTACTGACGGACAGGCCCCACCGAACAACATTTCCGCCCCCAGCAACAGCCACAACAATACCAATGCGTCAAGCAACAATAGCAATAACAATAGCAACAATAACAATAATAGTAGTAATAATGGCCACACAAATAGCCATCCGATGATAGTACCACCGCAGCAGTTTGGTCATCCAGGAATGCCGCCCCACGGGGGGCCGCCTTCACACGCTTTGCCGGGCTGGCCTGAAGCAGGACCGCCGCCTGGCATGAACATGCCACCAGGACCACCTGGTCAACACCATCCTAGTTATGGGCCACCACCCCCGGGTCATATGCATATGGGCATGCCGCAAGGTTTTATGGGGGGTCCACAGCAGGGTCAACAACAGTTCCCAGGTGGTCCGCCACATCATGGCGGACCACATCCACAAATGAACTGGATGGGTCAACCACAAGGGCCACCCCAAGGACATCCTGGCCCACATGGAGCACCTCAAGCTCATCCTGATCAAGGATCGTGGCCGCATACTCCAGGGCCACCAGGCATGAACGACGGACATTGGGGTCCAATGGGCAGCACTGACGGAAATGGCCTAATGGGGGGAGGTAGTGGTGGGAATGATTGGTTACGAGGCAGTCATGGACCCCCCCCTCCACCGCCACCACCTGGCAACCAATGGGGCCAACCACCTGGAGCACCTGGTCCCGGAGGACCGATGTGGCCGCGAGCACGAGGCCGCGGGGCCGGCCCTATGCAAGGCGGTCGCGGACCGCCCCATAATCCAATAAGTGGAGGAGCTCCTCAACATGGCGCCGGTGGGCCGCACCATTGGCCAGGACCAAACGCTGGCGGTGGAACGTGGAGATAAATTATTATTACTGTTACGTATAGGTAATGGTCTGGATTGACTTGAATGAATTTGACGTATGGTATTGTTGCGTAATTAGGCATAAAGCGTAAGGCTGGGAAAGAACGTCGACAGGAACAACTAGATAGACCCTCTGTTCTGTAGTGTTGTTCTTCTGTTGTTGACAACAATCAGACAGACTGGAGAGACCGTATTCACGTCAGGCTACAAATCTGTCTCCTTTACAAATTGTTTTCTCCAATGAATCGTACCATATAATGACACATTGTACATTTGTTCCATTAACGTAAGACTCAATTATGAATAGAAGTTCTGTCTGACAGACACGTGCGAGAGACAAAATAGATTAGAAAGTACAATAGACGGGACGACTAAAAATAGAAAGAGAAATGCGTGACTATATATATATATATATATATATATATATATATATATATATATATATATATAAGGGAAACGATTATCTTATGTATGCTAAGAGTTTTTGAGTCTGGGGAGTGAGTTTGAATAGAACGCCTCCAACGATAGCAGTCGTTCGGGCGTTTATGTGGATAATCTATACGGAAAATATGAGGATCGAGAAACGGGATCGGCGTAACAACCATTAGTGGCGTGAGATCGATTTCATAATGGCGAGAAAAGTAATTAGAGACAAATATTGGTATATTATTATCCCGTAGCTCTAATAATAATATAATAGTAATAATAATTTGTAATACGTAAAGAAACTGCTGCAGTATGCTTCTCGGGAATCGAGTAGGACATACGCGATATTCAACATATGATTTGTGTTGATCCGCCTTTTGTTCGCTTTGTGAGAAGGACAAAGGTTCAGGATGCACTAGACTCATCTAAATGTTGTCAATACCATGAAAAACGTGAACATGCATTGAGGCCTGTAGATAGATAGAATATCGATATACAGAAGGGCGCAACAAGGGAAAAAGGGGCTAGCAAAAGGTAGGACAAAACGAACGGGTAACATGAGTCTGGGGTACGCGACGGAGCCGTAATGCGTAGCAACGCGTGCTTATTTCAAATGCGCACATGGTATAACACACCGCGTGGAAAATGAGGGTATAAAATGGAAAACGAAGCGAAATAAGAAAAAAAAAAATATTCTCTGTAGGTTAACTGTAACGAGATCGAAAGGGATAATTCTGTAAAAACTACTGTATAGGCTGTATCGAAAATTACTACTACGTTCCTTCAAGTACTGTGCAAGCTATTCAGTGTATCACTCTACCTGCAACTAAAATGTTTTGTCGAATTCCACGGCTGCGTAAAGTGTGTATCTTCTAAATATGTGCGTGATTATTATCTGTTTGTTACGTTATACGTTTAATGAGTAAGTAAAAACGTAGTTGTTCGCATGACCAGATCAGCTCACCATTGTAAAAAGAGGAATCGTGAACAGCTGGCGCGCGAACTGAAGATGAAATCGTTCAGGGGAACCGTATGGACAGGCATACCCAATTTAGGTTAACTAAAAATTCAAACGACGAAAAAAAGGTAACAATAATTTGTAAATGGCTGAATATAAAATAGGAAATGAATGATGGAAAACGTAACGCACGATTTAAACGACAATAAACATCATTTAATGATTTCATCAATTTTAAATGTTATTATTTTTGTATGTTGCCTGTTCTGCTCTACGATGGACAGACGATCAGTCGGGATTGATGATCGACGGGCGAAAAAGCGAAAGCTCCCATTTGTTCATCGTCCTCATAGAAGCTTAAGGTTGAAATGTCTTATGCAATAACTCTAGGCTTCTAAGATCATGTTTTAACTGAAAAAGTGGGTGCTCTAACCCTGACATTAGGCATCAGTCATACACTTTGTGTCGTTTGTACTCCTACCTGAGCAGTTTACATATATTGGTGGTAGAACTGCAACCTTCAGTGCTTACGTTACTCAAGATAAATTAGTGTTGTTTTCATGATATTTCCTTGTTCATCTGTTTTTGTCATATCTGGGCTATTACTTTACCGTAACCTTTGACGTATGCGTTTGTTTTCGAATAGCTTTGCGGATTTCTTCCTAATGACAACATAATACCAAATGGAACTAGGTCTGATGGCATACCACTGAAACATATCCTGTTCTGTTTCATTACGCTTAAATATGCATTTAATAAAGTGTACCGTACGTATAACAGAAACAATTAAAATATTGGATCAGTGTAGGAGAACCCACCCAATCGTTACATGTTCAAAGTGAGGTTTATACTTTACATATCTGGGTCAGACATGTCATTTATTTCTCAATATGATGTTGACACACACGTCTTTTACACGCAAATACTTGAAAAAGCACCTATTAATACGCAAACGGTGTCAGGCCTATCAGGTAAGAGATGACTAATTTAACTAGTATGTGCCCGGTCACGGTTTCCATCTAGTTTGAGCTCTTCGTCTACTCCTAGTCTAGCCTACAAAATGTTATTCTTGCAATAGATGGCTGTTTTTACAAACGATTAATGGTAGCGTGTTTGTGATCTATCCGGCGTGAGGGTAAGGCTATCGCTAGAGGCTAAAAGCTTCAGGTCCACGTTTCGTACCAGTGTAATGTTAAGGGGTCGTCGTAAGCTTTTCGCATTACAAAAAAGAAGAGTTCAGGAAAAGACGCTTTTGAGTCGCAGGCGGCGAAGCTAGGTTGATATATAGAGGCAGACCTTTCTTCAACGAAAAATGTCCTGAGACTCTTATTTATGGCGAATGCATTTTCAGAATATCTTCGGCGACGGTCGCTCGTTTGAAAACACAAGCCGATTTTCAACAAGGACATGATTTAACTCCCATAGGAACCAATATCCAGAGATTAGTTTCATCGTAGACACATTAATAGTAGGCCTTAGGGTTCTTGGAATAACCGTCAAGACGTTTGAGAGACCTTAAGCACGACTTCTGAGCTTTTATATAGCACACAATATAGATTCAACAAATAACGAGAACTACTGTTGACTACATGTGTTCTCCCACACAGCACCTATCATATTGAAATTCCACACAAAAGTGATTTTTTCAGATCTAGTAACAGCATTCGAGCATCGAGATTGAAATGCCGGTAACCTACCTGATGTCTGCTGACTTCTGGGAACCTTTGGAACTCTCTATTGAGTGATCCCATCTCCGAGAGGATGCTAGAGAGCCTTGGCGAATCAGCTGACGGAAACTCATATCGTCGCTGATAAAACGTTCATTACAATATCTTAACGTAAGAAAGTATTTGCAGAATGGATATCAACGGCTAATTTCCCTTGTAGCATTATTCAGGTAGACGAACTGTGAGTATTAATAAACGAAAGATAAAGATACGATTGCGAAATCTGATTATATGTAATTATTTGATGTTGAAGTTCACTAATCAAATTCAGATGTTCTCGACCACATTTGGGAATTTTTGTAGGTAGAAACTTTCCCAGAACTGCGTACAATAAGTTGACATCAAACGTTTTAATATGCAAGTCTGCTGGTGGCGGAATCATTCCGCTCAGTTTTTACTCCAAAAACCCGTAAGTTATATCTCTATTCCGAAAAAAAGAGAAAAATTTAGGATAAACTAATACACGAGTTAGACATATTCTTAACTCTTGCTAAGTGTTATGTGCGGTGTTTTTTGACAAACTGATCACGTTGAGAGTTCTCTATTTTATTTGCAAAGCGGCTAAAAGCTGAAACTCTGCTGAACTACCAATATTCCCCATAAAGTTTATTGTTCCTGCAGCACGTGCCAGTGTTTACATTAACAGCAGCACCTTCGTCACCTGTTGACGGATGTGGTTCTATCCGTTCTCAATCAAACCGACAGGAAACGTGTAAAATTGTACCTTCTTCATAGAATCACACATGTCTTATGGTATTATATCTGTGAAAGGATTTCAACCCGAGATTTCTAATTCCAACCAAACTGTGGAAACATAAGCTGTCAAAAACACAGTCTAAGTTTTATCCCGATGAGACAGGTTTCTGTTGGTTTAACGCCACCCATTTCTGCTGACGCTCACAAAAAAGCAGAGATCAGTTTAAAATACTCAAAGTAACTCTTTTAAAACGCTAGTAAAACAAACTGAAGTTTTTCTGTGAAATAAACTTTAGCTATTTAAACCCATTTTAAATATATAAATATATATATAAAACTTAGTGCCAAGTCAGAATCCACATTTCAGCCATATTTGAATATAAATTTAGCTATTTATTAAAAATTATAAAAAAAGTAATACGACAGCGGCAATTTTTTCGATAAGAAACTTTGGGCTGTTGCCGATACTAAGCCGTCTCCGCGCTAAACCTTGGACCTTCAAATGCGGTAGACAAGTGCTTTATTTGTTCTTCACAGATTCGTGGTCGGTTTCGGTTCTATGAGATTTTAACTGCAGTAGCACGGACGATGTGCTCAAGATTACACAAAAATGATATATACACCACGTAAATTACGTATCACATTTGTCACATATGAACAGTGTCACGCAAAGTTTCGAGTAACGAGCGCTTTCAACCCATCGAATATGATTGTTTTCCATTAGCGTACGCACCGTTTCTCATGAGTTAAGACATACAGAACACCGCGACTTTCTATGAGGAACACTGCGCGCGTAGTGTAAACGGCTTGAATCACATAGGAATACGTTTAGCCGGCCATTTTATTCGTACAGAAAAACAAGTGTTTGCCGTCACGTTAGCAGCCGTATATATTATTTGCTTCTAGATAATGAGAACGACTGAATGTCCAAATTAATATGGACTACTTTCAAGTTCGCACAGATCAATTTTCGACCTCCTTTCCCAACATCGAAGGGGAGGTTTGCAAGTAGGCACTATTGCGGAGTTTCCTTCAACTTTCCGCGTGAATCTAATTACTTGTCGGCGGGATTGCTCCGGCTGTGTAGTAGAACAACTCGACGCCCTGCCTTTATGGGTTAATTCTCTCCGCAGTTTTTTCCATCTGCAGCAATGGTCATTGGTATTTCTGACGCGCAGAAACTCATCATCGAAACGTTTTGACAGCGTTCGTCGATCAAAGAAAGGAACAGTTTGCGACGATCGACAGAAAGCTTTTCCATAAAACGAAACGATTTTGTATTCGTGCGTTTCTCCGTTAAACGCAACATCAGTAGGAATCGGTGGCAGATGCATCTCATATCCTTTCTACGATAGAAAACCAGTTTGTAAATCTTTAACCGTTCAAATAACACGACACCATCGTGACATGTAATGCGAGTGTCTCATTTCCATACAATCGACGACACGAACATAATACCATGCAATAAATTCATATCAGACAAATGTTAACTACAAAACTCGGTTAGAATCTATGAAGTTACTTTTGTTGATATTTACCACGTCCCCGTAGATAAATCCTGATCGCCTGAATCACGTAAATGTAGATAGGTCAAACTATGAAAAACTTTATCTTTACGCACTACTAGGGTCAACTTGTGAGTTACACAGACGAAGAGGCGAATAGAAGGTAAAGGGTCTACCCGATATTCCTCCGAATGAGCAGAGCAACAATAAATCAGAGTGTTTTATCCATAGGTTGTAGGCTGATTATGGCAAACGCACAGGAAGACTAAGTGAAATAGGTTTCTGTTTGTATAACGCTACTAGAAGCGTATCAATTCATACATTTGTTAGGAGAACAGAAAATTTGACGCAATGTCGTTTACAGAAAACTATCGCTATCTTGAAAATTGTTTATTCAATGTAAAGTATACACTTCAAGCACACGTCTGTACAAGATGCGGAACGACATGTTCATCTGAAAAAGTACACATCGAAATCCGAATTATAAATACGATTTACTGATTTGTTCATAAATTAATGGTGTCCTAGAGGAGCGGATATAGTACGTCTTACTAAAATGTTGAACTCCAAATGAGCACCTTCTATTTTAATCGATTCATCTTCTGCTACTTGTGCTATTCCCTCAAAGGCTAAACAAAGCATTTAGAAGCAACTCCACCTTTCTCTAAATTATGCTTTTTTTTGTGATGCCTGCGTTGACACCTGTCAGCTTGACACACTCTCAAGAACAGTACATTGCATATATCATTGGTACGAGGCCAGAAATAATGCGAACTAGGGCCATTTAAAAGCTACCTCGTGACGAAGCTATTGACTTGTCAAACCTTTCGCTTATGGAAACGAAACTGTACAATTACTTCTAATTATGACTGGGCATCAACTGCTATTAGCTGTCCTTGTAATCAGTAGTTCCTTGTTTAATGAATACGTGACAGCGTGGAGGGCATGCGTTGTGCCGAACCGTAATAAAAGTCCTGGAACTAACCTGAATGCCGATAGTACGGCCTTACTCGATTGCAACGAGCTAGACAGAAATGGAATTTTCAAAGCGATGTCAGAATACGACATTCTGCTAGTAAAAGGCGAGGTGTCTCCCAAAGATTTGAGCCCGTTAACAGTTGAGCCGCTCCAAAAAGGCATGTTTCTCGTAAAGGCACCGGCCCAATCACCCTCCGTTTTCAAACGGAATCGTCGCAGTGTCCCCCACAATTCTGCCAGACATGCCGAGTTAAAAGACCTCGACCAAAATACGTTTGTGGTATCGACGTTTGCCTTCAATCCGAAATTACTAAGAAACGGTACCCATGCAGAGCGTTACTCGGTGTTTGCAAAGCTCACTGAGGGCGTACTGCAGGAACACTATAAAAAGTACGGTGCTCCAGACACGGCTCACTGGAGAGATATTAACAATCAAATCTATACGGAAGATCTATTCAACAACATATTAGCGGCTACGGGAATGTTTTATGATAGTGAATCACAAAGTTCGCCAGGTGTTTCCAAACTCATGCAAGGAAAGACTTTCGGACAGATAGTAAATGAATTCCAATCACGAATGATAGAGGAGGACGCTCGTGGTATGCCTTTATCCAGAAAAGGTCCTCAGTTGGATCTGTGGCCAAAAAAGGCTTTGCATGATGAAAGGTAACTAAGTTTTCGCGCAAACTACAATCGACATAACTTTAAATATAGAATTAATTTTCTTGCTTTAAGAAATGCCCTAGGAACACTTGTTGGCTATCTATTAAAAAATTGATACAGGTAAAATGCCTAGACAATTATTAGTCTATATGTTATCTAAGTTACGCCAGATAATTTCTATGATGTTAATTTATATATTGTTTACAACACTTTAGTGATTTTCCTTTAGGTTTAGATCATTGTTGTTCATAATACGGGTGCTTACTTTATTAAAGTCTGTATCTGTTCAGTTGATGTATGTAATGAAACAAAGTTGATGTATGTAATGAAACAAAAGGCCTTGAACTTTTATATCTAAAAAAAGCTTAGGGTAGAAACCTCGAATTCGATTTGAACACTGTGTTTTCCTGATTTACGTTTGGTACTTAGTTTGGCATTACTTTAAGCGACTAGCTGCAGTACCAGACGAAATGTTTACGTCTGGATTCGAACATAAACCACAAATGTGTCTCTAACTTTAGCAGGAAAAACACGCTATCCATTGCGCTATTACGGGGAGAAGGGAAAAAAGTACGAATGTATTCTGCTAGATGCGAGCCAAAAGAAACTCTTCTCTATGATAAATTGAACATACGTTAGTACTAACAATGTCGCTTCAAACCCCCAAAATAACTATAATTAGTCAGTGAGGCAGCTGCAGGCCTCGGGCAAAAGAAAATTAAATCAATATTTTATTTAAGCCAAAACGCACAGTAGCCATCTGTATTCTAAACCGAATAGATTAATTTGACTTCAACGTTTCCAATTTGTAGTATTTGCCACAGGCATTCTGCATGCACCCTATGGGATGTCCTGGGGTAGAGACATAACCTAATTCCCCGATGTGTTGGTTGAGCCAAAAAATTTTGTTACGACTTTCTGCGATTTCCTCAGCATAAATGCGTTCTTAGCTGACAATTATGCGTGGAACGAAAGTTGTACCAAAAAACATCTTTTTTTTTATTAAAGCAATGATCGAGACATTGTTCTTATTTATTTTTATCTTAGTTATTTTCCTTATTTGGAAATCTCATGTGGGACTTGCACCCTGATAGAGGTGATTAATCCCTAGAACAATCAAGCAATCGAAAACGTGAATTTTCGAGTAAAGGTAAACAAGTAAATTTCATGTATTACACAATATACGTTTAATTTTAAAGGTGTATAATTTTTTTGCTACTACTGGCATAACTGTAATGGAAAATCCATAGGCGATTAGCGCTGTACAGCCTTATTGGAAGTAATTTCAATATATGGTGAAATCCTCCATTTGCTTTATTTGCCTCTACTTTGCAACAATAGCGCGCGAACCCTGCTGACAAACTCGAGCGGAGTCCTGCTCGTGAATGAAACATATTATCTTATTAGCAACGAGAGCATTCTTCAAAGTGTATTATCAAATGACTTGTTGTTTAAAACAATGCAAGCCCGCTTCATGCTAATGCCGGTGATTACTGTGGAGGACGGCGATGCGGACAAAGGGACCAGCAAATTTCCAGGATTTCGACTGTTCGCGCACTTCAGTCCTCGGGATTATGCTTCACAAGATGACGAGGTATGTCACACAAGCGACAAGTGTTGTATCCCCTCTTGAGTCTTCGATGTCTGTATATGCCACACAGGTATAAACTAATACTGCCACGTAAGCTCTGGCAAACCGCCCACCGTAATAGAGTGCTATTGTTATCATGGGGTACACGAGCAACGAATGTCTCGAACATGATTTTTGCGATAGGAAGCCCGTCATCTACTGCAGCTGGCAGTAAAATCATTTATTCCATTCTTGTTAAGATAGCCATAGTGGAGCACCAAATGGACCAAATTTGGAAAATTGAGCTGTTTAATTTTACATCGTTCTAATTTTACGTCGTTCTATGAAGTACTTTCATTTTGTTTATTTCTAAAAACCCCTTGCACATGCTGATAATAGATCGATGTCAACGAAAGCACTGCAGTAAAACGTTATTCTTTCTTTGAGTGCTACCCTTAGGGCTGCACCTATTGAAATTGGCTTTCGGCTATTGGTGCCGTGACTTTTGAGCGTTGTTGGGTTTTTTTTTATCCACATTACATTTTTCGTGTATTTCACGAGAGGCTAAGCCCTAACCAAGCTAGGTGAGTCACACTAATACAATCATGATTGAAAGGATACACTCCATGTTCTTATTGTTGCAACTTTTTATTGCAGCTCTTTGCAGATACAAGCCTTCTCGGAGCAGATGCCCTTAGAAAGGCAGCGCTTGTTCTCCAATACTTGAATGGTCTCAACGAGTCATACCCAGTGACAGAGTTAGGACAGACAAGACGGCCGTGAGCGGCCTTCTTAGCCCATTGCTGTCGGCAGCAGATTATTCATTGAATTGGAGTGATAAAAATGACGCTGTATGCACGTGGCTTTAATTCCGATGTGACATTAGAAAACGAATGATTTGAAAGGCTCACAGTTTACGAATTATCAAGCTTGGTGACCATGTTGTGGTCTGGAGTACTAATTTAAAACGAGCAAATAGTGTACGAATACCAAATTGTTACACCGTTCGTTATAGTTCGTTGTATTGTCATAGAACTCTTCATCAGAAAGCAAGTCTCCATCAAGTTGAAGTTCCATCTATCTAGCAAATCTACACACATAAAACTTTGTGTCTTTATCTGGCGCAAATCGATTTTCTAAATTGGCCGGATCGTGTTGATTTTTAGCAGGACTTTGATCTGGAATAAACCTGCGCGTAAGATCAAGCCAGTTATTGCATACTTTTCCCGGGGGTGGTTTTTAATAGATTTTCATTCATAGATCATAGAAGATTACGTTAATTTGAGCAAATCGATGGTTCTTTTTGCAATCTTTGACCGTTGTTACTACTGCTATAAATTTTGTTTTTTGTTTTGTTGACTACATATGTATACATATATTTTTGTTGTTGAAAATTCTACCGAAAAAATTGCAGCTGAAGAAGGATGTCTAAGTATGAGGTCGCTCTTAATACTAATCGAAAGCTTTCGGCGAACTGAATAAAAATCGAATAAATGTTTTTTGCCTAAATCTATTTGCAGGTTGAAAATGCCCCTCCGAAGGGGCAGAAATTTAACGTGCCAATTCTATATAAGGATTTTACTACATTCTACAGAAGTCTTAACGCCAGTCGATAGATCTTGACGAGCTGAATGGGAACTTATACACATTTTCATGCCTAAAATATTTTGGCGTAAATAGTAATAAGCTCATTGAGGGGGTTCGCTTTGTCGGCTATGAAAATATGTTTCAAGTAACCTCTGAGTGACCTTTTAAAAGTGAAATATCGAGAACATCTCTATGCAAAGCTTCAGCTCAATTATTTACATCATTCGGTAGATCCTGAAGACTGAGTAGAAGTGTAGTAAACCCTTCTATAGCTAAACTGGTTGTTTGCCAAAAAAAGGCCAAAAACCGAATGTACTAGCGAACATTTTTTACATGAAATCTTGGTACCAATCGAAAGCTTTCTGTCAGCTGAGCCGAAATTTACATGTTTATACACCTAAATATCAGTTTATGGGTCCAAAATATTCCCTTACTTCACTTTGAGAGAAATACGGAATACACCAAAACGTAAGTCACCATTTATCAACAAAAAAATAAAATCTTTACGTCTCGGTGACGCTTCAAGAGTCAATTTCTTGATATACATATAATTGATACATAGCAAACAATGTAATCAAATCAAAATATTTATTAGAGCTTCGATTCGATTAATTTAGCATTAACTATTTATTATAATGAAAGAAAAGTAAGAAAAACTTAACCCTTGTTGATATCCCGCTAATCAATACACCAAACGAAGCATGTCAACCGAATTATATATGTATCCATATTGCATATCTTCATATAGAAGAAGACTGCAAACAAAGAAAAACGTTCAAGTTTTAGTGACATCCCGAAAGTTGTGTTGATCCCAGTTTTATATCGGTTATTATTCTTCATAAATGAAAGCTTAAACTTCGGTCACGCCTCAAGAACAGAACCCATAGGTTAACGGACCTTATCAGTGGCCACGTACGTCCCTAAAGGTCGGCCGACCGTACTCACGGGCCCGCTGAGTCAGTTAACACTTCGTACCCGTAATCACATTTCAACTGCACCGAACCAATATGTCATGAACAGAAGTCTAGGATTGGCTGAGTTTTTGGTAAACACATAGGACTAGATTACAGAAATAACCACAGAAGGGTAACAGGTCATGTGGATTAGGATAACTACAACAGGATAATTGTTAATGTGTACTCGACTTATAGGTTTCTTCAGCCGAGGTGAACGATTCAGATTAGTTGAAATAATGAACACAAACCAGGCACGTGGCAAGGCTCGCATATGATTTGTAAATAGTAACTTTTCTAGAGTTTAGTTCCTGTTTACCAAATACAATATATTGAGTGGTCCACAGTTTACGACATTTTAGAATCAAAACGCGCAACGTTAGATTCGTTGTTTTTTTTATTTAGCCTATTGCATCCTTTAGTATTACAATTCATTATTTTCATAGTTGTGCTCTCGTATGAACATTGTCCTTTCGCCCAACTAATTTCGGTCCACATGTTTTAATTATCTATGTACATCTGTATTGTACAAATCAATTATATTACAAGACGTTTTGATTTCATTTCTGTTCACAGCAATTTTCTCAATTTAGGTACCTCGTCCCCTTTCTACTGATGCAACAAACGCGTGAATGGTGCTACTGCATACACAGTATTTCTAATTGCTACTTCTGAGCTCTCTTGCTTACTCACTTTTTTTTTCGAGCATGAGATAAAAAGGGACCAGACCGACAGATTTCTTAGCTACGATATTTGTTCAACAATGGAGAACAAGTTCTGTAAAAAGAGCGTGCCTTTGCAGGGGTATAAGCCTATACATACATCCAGACGCAGATGCAGGCGCATTGTCGAACGAAGCTAACTATCCAATTCATACGTTTCGAAATATATATATTGTTTTATTGTTATAAAAGTGTATATATATAAAAAGCGACTTTACTTGAGCGGCGTCACGTATAAGGTTCACGTCTGACTTTCTTAGTAATAAAATTTTCTAGTTAACTACAAACGCAATTGCGGAATCATTAGCAAAGTGTTTTGTACACAAAATCTTCAACAAGCTTCCTATGAATGCTACTTGCTAATTATGTTACTGTATATTTATCACTAAATTCAGTTAACGAATCGAAGGCAATTCTCAGGAAAAACATTGCCCTATGAGGGCGTTAGCGTAACGATAAAAGGGAATGATGTCAAAATAGTTGCTTGTAACAGTTCCATTGATAAACCCGCAGTATTGAACCACTTCGATCTACATATTCGCCAGAACTGAGGTTTGGATTAACGTTCACTGGAATTAAAGGCAGGGACAAAACAAGCTAGAAGGCTATGACTACGAGCTAGACCATAGTCAATTGGGTATACACAAATATGAGTGAATTAGAAGTTCAAGTTTTTTGGGGGGTTCATTTTATTAGCTAGATAAAAGCCTCTCACTACTTATTATATATATTCCTATTTTTCAATTTCGAATTATTTTTGTAAGTGTTGAAGGTGATAGGTCTGTAGACGTATAAAGAGCTTTAAACGAGCAGAACGATGATTTAGGATTGATTATTTACTTTAATGTGGCAGTACAGAACTACTCGGTTACGATGGAATAACAGAACACTAGAGACATGTTTAGTATCGAAAAAATCTGTACAAAAATACGTAGTTTTATGGCAAATCGCCGAATAGGACCTTTTTTTTCTATGCA
Organism: Varroa destructor; assembly: GCF_002443255.2. Taxonomy (NCBI): domain Eukaryota; kingdom Metazoa; phylum Arthropoda; class Arachnida; order Mesostigmata; family Varroidae; genus Varroa; species Varroa destructor. Next base: position 15,638,850 of record NW_019211455.1, on the reverse strand, counting down.
TTAACATACAAATATACGAAATAAAAGACTTTATAGGAAAACGAAAGATATAAGTTGAAACTGCTCTTTAGAAGCTGAGTAATATAAAGCCTTTAACGAAAACAATTCGGCCAAGCTCTTGCACGCTCGTCTGACACTAACATTTTTTTTTAACTTATCTCTCTGATATATAATGTATTTTTTATTTTGTTATATTAAACTTAGGTATCTAAGAATGCATTATTGTATAGTGTAAAGTCATCTCAATAAAAGACGCACTTTTTTTCCATTCACTTTCTTCACAATCAAACTTCATTGGTTACCCTGAAAGATCACTTATAAGTTCGCTTACGTGAGTGCGTGTTACTCATTTTCCAGTTACCCCATTGCATATAAATTAGTATTTTGTGATACGATTTTTTTCATCTATAATGCTTTTCTTTTTTGGTTCAACACAGATAAGTCACCGATGACGATCTCAAAAATAGTTTTTTTTTTTTGAAATCTCAAAACAATATTTAAAACAGCAAAAAAATGTGAAATCATACCGTTGTATTCGTCGTGTCTATTACTATAAAGCCGCTTAGCTCACATTTACAATTGCCTTTTACTCTTTCTCATTAAATTCTTCCACTGATTTGTATTAAACAAACCCAATAACCGGCTATGTTTTGAAGATCCTGGCTGAAAAGCTTAGGCAAGGAATGATTAAGCCAATTAGCCGGTGAGGAACAAATAACCGAAGAAATAGATCCCGAGTTTGTTCCTAGGACTGCGCTTGTTGGCAATATCTTCAAGGTGTGGCCAGCTATTTAATAGTGCTTAAAAGCATATTTTAGTTAATCTCGTTCCATATCCACTGCACTCCAGTGATACCGTGTCGTGCTGCTTTTCTCTGCTCATGTACACATGTCACATGTTTCAAAAAGTCAAAATATACATGATAAATATTTTCGCCTAACCTAGAGAATAGCTGACGCCATCTTATCTTGGTTATTACATTTCATAAGGGGTAATTCGCTTTAATTGCAGTCAGTCATTATAATTACCACGAGCCGCTTAAGGATAATGAAACAGTTTTCGAACTTATTTTACGATGATGTTAAAAAAGCCATAATTGAGAACGAGGTGTTCAATAAAAATAAATACATCACAAAAACACGATGCCTCTATTACATTTGATCTCCATTAAACATTTACAAATAGAGATACGATGATCCGCTTGAGATATGACCTACTTAACGTGTTTTTTTTTTATCTATCCTGAACCATTCGAACGCATATTGTGTCTGCGTTCTTATCAGCATTACTATTAACTGTTTGAATTGTAGTTAGTAGCAATAATTAGACTGTTCTGTATAACATGTTACCGGGCCTACACGATCGAATAAATATAGGCTGATTGCACGATCGAACAGGAATCGTAACGAATGAACAAGCCTACGCCAGCCACCGCCTCACTGGTCGCTTGGGTAAAACCTAAGTAGCACGCAGATTCGACAAGTCTCTGAAAGTACACAAACGCCTAGACTCTTCTAGGCGTAGGCTCTTTTTTTTCGGTCGAACATTCAGCGAGAAGGTTTCCCCTTTGCATGTCGTGTTACTCACACCGGGGTATACTTCCCTTTTTCAGGGCCATTCGTTCCAGCTGCCACTCCACTCCATTGACCACGCGGTGATCAACAAGACTGGTTGAGTTAATGGGTTCGTTTTTTGTCCATTGTTGACCCATAGAGCACGCGTCTGGCTACACTGAAGAAATATATATAAGGCTGAGCTTGTATACAAGAGACATGAGTTTGCGCCCGCATCAATCGATCCCGTTTACGATCTCTGTGAATATTATTGTATGTTCTTTAATAAAGCGGAGGTTCGCGACGGGCAGGGGAGTAGCGGAAGCAAACAGCGGAACACATACTATTCTAACATTATTTTTTCTCTTGTAACATTATTGATGCTGCTGCGCTAATACATGTACACAATCAGACTGCGCTGTCACTTAACAGATTACTATCACAACGCGGTGCACTGTAGCATGTTACGTATTGGTCTGATTATCATACGAAAATATCTGCGTTAGTTAGCGGGCACCAGAGAACTAACAGCGGTAATTGGGGCGGACGTTGTTGCTGCAGCGGATAGAGCAGCAGGTAGTATTGCTTTGCGCTCAGCAATATCTGCCCGACACAACGGGCAGTTCTCCAACATGTAGGCGCACTTTTCGCAGAAGCCTGAATGGCCGCAGGGCTCGAGTGTTATGGTGGCTTCAAGGTCGACACATAATGAACAAACGTTTGTTCCACCTGTAAACCGCGTATGCGTATAATATGATTACTTATATAGGAAATGTAGGTGTTCAACTGGGTCTTCATGCTGTCAAATGCGACAAGATCGGCCTCTTTTTAGTTATGATGGTTTAGACAAACGACATAAGAGGATAGCTCGAGCTTGGTTTTGGTGCGCACGGCGTTTGGGCTGCTCCTCAGTAGGAAGAACATGATAATATAGTTTATTGCAACGTATCACGAGATGGCTAGCAAACATTCGGATATAAGAAAGATGCGCAGGCATGTTGATTTCAATGGTAATATTGCTCTACTAGAGCTGTTATAGAGACCATTAGGTCCATTTAATGTGTCGTGTAATAAAAATGTATCTAAAGAACTTTCAGGCAGCACAACGTCGATTAAATGAAATATTAATAAACAGATGAGGGAATTGCTATCACTTGTTCGCAGAAAAACACAAAAACTATTTTTGGTGGTAATGATCGAACAATATTAAAATAGCGTGTTCAAAACATAACTGTTATTTCATAATAATAAATACCTTACGTAAACGTTCCGCCTTACCAATGGAGCCGCGTTTCAGTTTAACATGCCGTGGTATGATCATAGCTAGTTCCGGGCTGAGTTCTCCATAGTCGTTGAAATTTTTGAAGTCTTTGTCTCTGGGTGGGTAAACAAAATCTGTGAGCCCGAAATTGAATCGACATTGTTGATATGTCATAAACGATGCGGCAGCGAAGAAACCAGATTGTTTTGTCGAGTTAAAAATCGCCGCACACACAGATGCTGTTAACGGTGAGCCGTTCAATGAAAAGACGCACTCTTGTCGATCGATGTCCAGGAGACAGCCTGAGTAAAGAAGCAAAACCAACATCATCCTAGTATTCATTGCTTTTATATATACGTGCCATAAGCATTATACACCGCGATCAAGGTATCGCCGATAAAGGCTTTCAGGCCTTAAACAAGAAAATATCTGTTCGGCAACACGGTAAAATACCAGTTATTCAGTTACCTGATATAATAAAAAAAAAATCTCTTATTGTAAATAGAATATATTGAACGTTGCTCATTGCAGTGTGCTTTCCAATGATTTAATCGGACAGATGAAGATTTCTGGTCGTTTAACGTCATTTTCTTAATGTCACCGATGTTCTTTTGTTTACATTGTCGAAGTTTAAGCCTCACAAAAACTTGCATACATAAATAGCTTACCTCCTATTTTACACGGAACTTTTCTTATTCAAGCTCAATTCAATCAATATTTTGCATAGTAAAGCCAAGTAATGGCTTGAAGCTCAAGCGCTGTGTTCTATAGTCATATATTTTATCTTAATTAAAATTTGTCATAATTGCCTTACCAAGAATATCATTAGGTTTCCAGGCGTTGTGTCCAATCGCTATACTTTGTGCGTTATGCCACACAAGTTGCCTACATCCATCGTAGGCGATTGAATACTGGTCGTCACCAATTCCGAATCCCTCATGATTGAAAAATTTCGAATCTCTCGTAGCCCAGCCAATTTGCATAATGCCAGCAGTCACTAGTTGCACCTCGTAGTACCAACAACCGCTAGAAATCTATCGAAAAAAATAAATAACATTATTTACACGCCTGATACAGTTAGTAACTTGAATATATTATTATTAATCGACCATCTGTTTCCTGCTAAGCTATGTCACACTATTTCAATAAGGCCCAACTGTGTTATCCAAGTAAAAACAAAACACTCGAATAATTTAGATAAACGAGTCTCTATTTTGTTGAAGTTAGTAATGAGCTATATATTTCTTATACTCTGACAACGGCTCTTGGCCATTCAACATAGGGTGTATATGGTTGCACTACGTACCTCGAAGGTGGATCTTACAGATTCGAATGAGCTGGCATCGCCTCGTGCTTCTAATCCATTCGGGGATATTTTCAAATATTCCGATACGTCGTTCCCATTTAACATCGCATTAATTCCACGCATGTCCACCTAAACAAATCATGTGAACAACCTTAGGGAAATGTTAATTTGCTATGTTCGATTATAACCCGTACAGAGACGTTATCGTACGTAGAAACAGAAAGCCTTGATTACTATTTACAATATTATCGGAATTATTATGATTTTACCTACGACGATCATTTAAGGTATTGAACATATGTTGACCATAAGCCCAACGACCCACCTTCAGATATGAGTACTCTCTGCCGGGAAGTACAAAAACGTTGTCTAGGGCCCACTGCGCACAAAAGCCCACTTGCCGCCGAACAAGATCGGCTTCATCCGACCAACCTTCAAGCACTTCCAGGGGATGGTTTTCCCGTTCACCGCTAGAATGTCGTTCATAGTTATTGCACTCAAGACCCCGTTCAGCCATGAACCGTTCTATCGTCACTTTGTTTTCCGATGTTTGCGCAAATTTCTCAAGCGCAATTAGGGCAAACAGAATCACCTATAGAGAATTGAACGTACAAACTTTAACCATCAACATTTACAGGTAATTCGCACATTTTTTTTAATATGAGTTATTTTGTACTGTCATTACGGTTGTTTCTAATTATTTATATTCGTATACTAGATAACATGAACAAGACCTCATGTGATAAAAAGATACTTGGTTTGGAACTTTAGTGGCAAAGAAATGAGTAATACATAATTATTACTACAAATGGTATGAAGGAAAAATTGTTCTATGTTCAGTAATATTTAAAATGTAAAAAACACTAGATATCGAAGCATTGTAGAGGAGATATTTAACTAACAAATATAGTTTCTTTGTTTCAGTCTTACACCTATACGTCGTGGTATGCCAACCCTACATTAGCCTGGTATTTGACAGTAGTTAATAATGCAGCTAACAACAAGTGACGCAAAATCAACGAAAACCATTAGCATCGACAACAATAAGTTTTTTTGAATTAATATTTGCTGCCGTCTGCTGACAGTGGCATAATCTTTTATTTATTATTATATTAGTTATTTGACATTAACTTCGGCGTGGTCAGTTGTATGGGACAACTGCGTTTGAATGGTTTATGGCCCTATGGTTTCAGAAGCTCAAGGTTAACGACGCAAGGCGGCGTGGGCTCAAATACTGACAGGTGCTGATAGCGCGCGCTGTTTAATTTACCCCAGCAGAGATTTGTTACTATTGAGCGACGTACTAATACTATAAGGCTCTTGATGGCCTATGGCAACTGCGAACCACTTCGGTTTGCTGGCCCACGGGTATCGACGCCGTTCCCCACTCCACCTACTCTTTACCACGGGACAGAAAAATATAGGCTCGGCTTATATCGCAACCCACCTCCCTTACAGCGCGGTCCTTTAATACCCCAGATAGCGAATATCCTATGGCAACACGTCAAACAGCAGTTCTATTTATAGCCCTCGGTGGTAATTAACCAGTTTGCTTATGGGACAAACTGATAGCCCACCGCCCTTATTTTGCTTAATTACAATGACGCATGTATTTCCACTTGTAGCATACACAAAAGGTAACATCTCAGTAACTACAGTCCACATGTATAACCGAATACATGCTAGTACAGTAGTTTGATAAAAAAAAAAAAACGACAATTTTTTTGGTTTCATATAGCTTGTTCGTTGCAGTGATTCATCGGGATTTCACCTTAGCGTGATACACGCCGCCATCATTAAACAAACCAGAAATCTCACTCGAGATCAAATAAGAGAGCTCGTCGAGGCAGGTCGTTGAAGATGATTTGGTAGACTTGATGGTAACGTGTTAATGCTGCTAACATGACTAATGGTTAGTTATCGACAATATGGCTAGTCTTTTACGCTTTACTTATTTAGGTCATGAGAAGGTCGCACTCACAATCCAGTCTGAGATTCAAGGAACTAAATTACCCCCTTACCACTACAGTGTTATTCTAACATCGGTGGCTCTTATACCCCGGTTGTAACCATTATTAGTAGTAATTTATTTATCTAAGTAATGCGATATACGTTTCAAAGGCGCTTTCGAATGACTTTCTAGGAACGCGTATATAACATCAAACTTTACTACAAAACAAACATGTCAGCAGCGAAACAACTGTGATAACTAGCTGGTTGACCTGTTACTTTTTGCATCATTAGCGCGGGACGAGCCTTCTAGATTATATCAATTCTACAGTTTACGAACCACTATCTAATTAAATAGGATATATCAGCAAAACTCTGAGTTGAGACTTAATAAGGTACTTTTGATTCTTCCTAATACGTACAGTCATAAAACAACCTATTTCGCTTTACTTACAATTTTTTCTAATTATCGTCATTTTCCAGTTACTGATTATTATTTCTGGAGCAGTGCCCGGCATGGAAGCAGAATGCCAAAGACACTGAGTTGTTTATCGATTTATATCATATATGAGTATATGCACACTGTCAACGCAAACTTTCGTTTATCTTTGATCAATGCAAATTAGCGATAAAAAACCGAATAATTTATACAATATTGTTACTAAAGTATGTAACTGCTGAAATTGTAGCAATAGCCAAGCTAGCATTAACGATATATAATTGTTGAAGAAATTGTTGACCATTTTAAAAGCAAATTTAAATCAAATGTTTTTCCAGTTTTGAAATAATATTAACAAACTGCGTATGTGGCATTTTGATCACTGACTTTCTGCTGTTTTTTTTTTTTTATGTAAACATCATAATTTAATTGAACATGACAGGTACATTCAAATTTCCTACCCAAGTCTTCCCAGTTTTTGTCTAACACCTAAAATTGTATGTAATGTAAAACGACACTCTTTCTGTTCACTAGTTTCAATTGATTTTTTTCAGTAGCTCGTTGTAGGCCTGCCAGTTGTTGATATAGTTCAAAATCCACATTTTTTCGGGTAGTAGAAACTCATAATGCACTATTCTCTTCTAATTCCATCAAACACTTCTTTGGTGTCCGTCTGGTATTTACTAAAAAGTTGTAGAGCGCATTATTGTCGTATATGATGCGCTTTTTTTCGCCTTAATTCGTGTAACGCATAAACATCGAGCCTCTTTATAGTAGCTTTCATTTTAAAACTGTGTGGTAGTAAATGTTTAGTTCCTTGGTGATATGATGGCTACTCACGTATCGATCTTAGTCAATTTTCGCAATAATTTGATCAATCTTTTTCCGTAATTATTCACTCATTACGCGGAGCATCTTTTACATCAACATTTTCAGAATGAAAGCGGCAGAACCGTCTTCAAGCCATTTGTTTCGATCGCGCACCTTAGACACAAATTGCACACATTCTTTATGCGTCTGGACGGCATTTGTACCGTTAACGTAACAAAATTAAGAAACACAGCGAATTTTTTCGAAAATTTCATTTATCTTCAAGGCGTTCTATACAGTACAGGAACTCTAACAATCTTAGCACGTCTGCTATTGCCAGATCTTTGCCTTCAAATGGCACCAACGTCGATCCATTATTAGGATGAGACTTATATCATCTGAGGCAGATGACTTTGAAGCCATCTAGCTAAAAAAAATACCGACAACTTAATATATTGTTGTCCTATTATATATTAACACGGGAGATCAGCCCAGTGTGAAAGTGTTAATTCTGAAATGCTTTGTCCTTAGGAGGAAAAGTTTTAGGCTTTCCTTTATTTCTCTTACGGCTTAACTAACAAGCCAACAAAGACCGTAGTCAGTACTATATAATAAATTAAGACGTAAAAGGTTTTTACAAGAAGGTAATTGATAATTCCTAACTTAGCTGTGAAAAACCGAAAACGACGACTATTGAACAAAGAAACATTTAGTCTGCGTATCGCATCTATGTAACAATCACAAAATATTCCTAGCAACAGACTAATTGATTAAGAGCTATATCATTAGATTATCTAGCGCAACATTCCGTATTTTAACTTTACGTGAGACTTTCATACTAACCACTAAAAAAATAATTAAAACGTATCGGTATATTATTACTAATAACGTGCCAAACTGAAGCACTATTTTTGAAACTAAAAGAACCGTTCGTCTCTATGGTGTCAAACTATCCGCCTTCAACGAAGCTAAGGTACAATACAAAAGTTTTAGTGATACAAAACCGATTTTTTAATATCCGTCAGAACAACAACATTTAATAAACGCTATGCACCTGAGTCGTCGGACTTTTTCTATAGTCGAGCCGATCTGTCAGGAAAGTCAGAGTCGTTTTGTTGAGCAAAGTTACCGCAGAAGGTCCTGCAAGCTTGTCAGCAACGCATGCCAAGGCTACGCACAGGTTACGCTCGTAAGCAGGTTCATTGCTAGGAACCGTCGTCAGAAGGTATACCAAACCTACACAAAATTGTGTACACAACAAACAAATTAAGAAAGCCTAGAAATAAAATACAATGCGGTGTTTAACTTCAATTTATGATTAAATTATTCTGTCGTTAGGTTCAGTAATAGTTATCTACCTTTTCTCATGCTGATTTGTTGCATTTCTACAACTCTAGTTTGGATTCGAATGGTTACCTTTACTCAGACATATTTGCCTCATTTAAATCAGAATATCGTATAGGCTGAAACGTGAATTTCGCGTAAACTGTCTATTTTTGAAATTGTTAAATGCTGCTTGTACCAAAACTTTGACTGAGTTTTAAGGATCGCTAGCTTGTTATCATGTTATCAGAAACCGAAACGCTTGCTTGAGATATCCCAGGCAGGTATTAGACGTGGTATGCAGCAGCGCCTTTAGTTAAGTCATAAATAATAGGTAACTACAAGTATATATAGAAGTAACTTGATAAAGGCTTGCTAAAAAGAAGACTCCAAAGCTTAGATCCCTGAACAAGTCTATAATGCTCACCAGTCCCCGCGATTACAGCGTGTAGAGGAGTCCAGTTTGAAATCTAAAGTTTAAACTGTAGCGTCTCAAACTAAGAAGAGGTGCAGGTGTTAGAGATAATTCTCACATAGGCAGAGACGTTGTCGGATGATATGAACATGCTTGAAGGCCCCAAAGAAAATAACCTAATCAAAACACAGTTCATTCATTATAGCTTGAGGCATCGAAATCTGAAGGTAACAATCAACATTGCTATTAAGCATTAACTATCTATACCAAGTATTTTACCGAGGTAGGTACTGGCATATAACGCGTTCAGCATGGCAACAGCATGACTTCTTCTATTTTGGACAGACAAAGTTTGCATAAGCGCAACAAGAGGTCGGCCTATGGACAAATTTGTGTTCACGTAACCGACGGCATCAATTTTTTTAAATTCGTCTATCACTATTTACCACGATTAATGAAAACTACTATAGATGTAGCACTGTTCAGATTATTACCGATTTCGTAATATAGTCATAGAAGAAAGAGAGCCCACCAAACAGCAACCGATTTAGCGTAACTGACATCACATTTACACGTTCCCCGTATCTACTTGTTGACCAACGAGTCTCAGAGGTCAGTATCCAAACTGTAACTTCTCGTATAACTTACCTAAGAAAAATTAAATACTATTACACTACTTTTCCGCAGGGCATAATCGTTACCTGTTATATTCGCTATTTACCCAACATTTTAGTTACACTACAATATACTCATAATAATATCAGACCCTATAGATTCGAACGGACTTCTCTTTGGTGCATTTAAAAAATCAAACGTTCTTCTTGTGCTTATCTCTTCAAACCAAACTTTTAGAACAACTATTTTTATGACGAATAACACATACAGGACTATCCAACCATACACGCTGTTTTTTTTTCGTTTACACTAAAATGTTATTTTTTTAAATGTGGTTTCACATACTGCTTCACTGTTTCGTTGTCACGAACTCACCCATCAGTGCCTCTTTACTGGGAAGGGGGCAGTCGTCGAGTACTAGCGAAATGACAGCCGGACCAAGGGCATCCTCAAGCGGGATAGCACGACACAATGATCTAACCACAAGGACCCAGTCACGATCAGCTATCGTCGCCAGCTGTGCTAGAAAGAGAGGCGGCTCCTGATCGTGGTCTACCAGGGTGCGGATTACCGACAACGCATCCCGAACCAACTTCTCCACCAAAACAGACTCACCTAAACCGTCCGATCACACAGAAATATAGCAAAATACAAACAGAAAAGGAGCGGGAGAGAAAGAAAGAAGTTTGCAGTCAGTTATTTACAGACCATTAATAATTTATTAATGTGTGTCGTACCAATAGCTTTATAACAGATGACTAATCATCTGCGATAGACTTTATCTAGAACTACAGTCTGTTAGGGGACGACAAGTATGGCTACTTGAGCAGTCTAGTAAGCTTGTTTTGTAAGCGTTGAGAATCTGAATATAGATATATTCTGTTCTTTTCATTTACGGCTTCACGCGATGAAGGCTATTCAATAAAAACCCTTAACAATTGTCTAATTATTCATAAACTACGTGAATTACCTACCACTAAAATCATCTCTTAGAGATACAGAATCGACAGAGATACATTAATGTAATGTAGAAAATATAACATTGAACTTATTGGAAAAAATATCATGTGCTTGGCTTATGAGAAAAAGACTCTTATCTGTACACCTCTCAGTATGAATATTTCTTTCTATATAATAATACATAGAAGCACCTACAGAAGGAATATGTCGGACAAAGCAAATGACGCAGTAACATTTTGTCGACACTTGGAAGGCAAGTATCTTTTATATACCATACAGTCTATTGCTCTGAACTACCGTAGTCCTGTCTAGACTTTTTAATAGACGAGGAACGTCCCAAGGCATAAATGACCTTATCGAATCCTCAAATACAATCACAAGCATTCATCAAAATTATTAGCCTCTATAGTAATATACATATTTTAGTGTACGAAATTGCGCTTCAAGTACCATACAACTCCGCTTTAATGCAAGGACATCTAAGCATCGTCCAACAAATGTTCTCCATGGAACGAACCGCTGCTTGCCATTGATTCTGTATAGGAGTATGGGCGGCTATTAGCCTGTTCTTTTTTTTTCTTACTGCAGCTACTAACGGTAGCAGTAGGAAAAACTTTAAGGCGAGAGGTACTGTAGGGGGAATCGGAATTGGACAGCGGCTAACTTAAATTAGACACCCTAAAATTGAAGGCTATACGGAAGGAAATACTCTGCAATGGGAATGCAACAAAAAGATTGCCAAAACATCCATGGTAGCCACAACAAAAAAACTGCTGGACAACTAGTTTTGTTTAGAGACAGTTGCGCGCGCTAAGCGAGTTCTAAGGACAAATTAGTGCCGCCTCGTTAGCACTATGGAAAGCTATAGGTATGGACAATGCTGTATTTGATTTCCACTATGCAATTATTGATATTGAGGTCGCATTTGTAGAGTACTGATATGCTATTTTAATTCAGATGACGGACAACATTCATTGAATATCCGAAATGGCCTGTCTTAACTCGGAGTTAATACATCCGTTAGATTGTAGTGCCTGCAATGACCTTTTTTGTATCAATGACAGTTAATTCGGCCATTATTAGCATAGCGAGAATGATAGATCATCATTAGGAATCATTAGATATTATATGGGAATAAAACATTTAGGACTTAATTGTACCCTAAGTCTATACTGTGTCAAGCGATGAGTGGACGCGGTCAGCGAAAGTTACAATTGGCCGCAGAAAAAGGCAGATTCCACAAAATGCGTCTTCAGATTTTTTCGCTGTTTACTTGCAAAGCTATTATTAAGTTATATCAAATATCCGCTAATGTGATTTCTTGAAAATCATCTAGTCGAAGACCAGAGCCAAAGCTATTACGGGAAAAAAAATACCTGAAATGAAAATTTATAAAAAAAAGACTAACTTGCCTTCATAAGCATAAATATAAACACTTATCTTACGGTAGACCTTACTATAAATAAAAATACAAAAAAACCCAGTTCACTTATAGCATTGCAAACAACTCAAAGTAAAACCTTATTAGCGAAATCTCACCTGGGAAGATATATTGCATCGTTTTTTGTTATTATCTTGCAAAAAAAGGAGAGACAGCTTCTTTCTTTTTTACCTGCCAGATGAAAAAGCTATCCTCACCTCGGCAGCAGGCAGGGTCAAATCGTCACTGTGTGTAGATTACCACACTTTCATCGATAATGTCACTAGGTAGTAGACTGGCGCATATTTGTCTCAGCTAGAAAAGACTCGAGATATATGAAATTGGCGAGATGCAGAACAGGAATCTGTTTTAAAAAAGGACCAAATTGACCACACAAAGGTAATCATCGACGCTTTCTTGATCGCGTAGGAAAATTAATTGCTTTCCTGCCGATGGCCTCAACGACGCGGCACAAATTATCTCAATTAGCTGAACAGGATTTATTCGCCGACTCTTTACAGAACTGGACGAAACTTTAAAAATCTAGATGCTTAGCATGAAGCACACATTTGTTGAGATCGGCCTGAATCACGTTAAACGGTTCGAATAAAGACTACAAGAGTCGAGTACTGTTAACGAAGCACCTGCCAATGTCTAACGCCAAAACAACTAAAAAACATTCATTCGTAGATGCCTCTGACACTAGGTAATCGGTGCATCAACCCGGATACTGAAAAATACTAATATAAACCGAAATATAAAGAAATGTTAATATAAAGAAACTAATATAAAGAAATGCAAAATACCGCACTCCAACAAACATGAAGATTTAAACATGCTCTGCCGAAGGTCGCTTTGCCAAACGGGCATTACTTATTACAAAGCTGACGTGAACTTTTCTTAATAAGTAAGGTGTTCATTATGGTGGACCAAAAAACGTGTTTAGGCAAAGTACTGGCAATGTGGAGAACGTGCGGAACATCTGAGCTTAGCCCATTCTATAAGACAAGCACAAATTTTTTCGCGGGACATGTTCGCTTCGAAGTTTTGAATACACACTTATAAATGGTTGCAGTTAATGCAAGTATTCAAGCAACGCTGCTACAGCAAAGTGGATTTGTCACAAAGATAAATAACCAACCATGAACAACGGACTTCACTATAGATAGAGATTTAATGTGACCCAAGAACCAAAATCATCTGAATCTTACGATAGACAGCTTGTATCTTAACCGAGACTCATTGTATAATTTTTTCATCTTTGATGTCTCAGTTAAACCTTTTATTATTAAGTTGTCCAAAGAAATGAAGTGATTCGAAATATATTTACATGGAATTACCTCTTACCACATATAATCCGAATGCGCCTATTAAGTCTAAATAATAAAATCTAAATAAATATTTCATTCATGTAGGATATGCACAATAAAATTGTCATAGTTCTTGAATAAATTTTCGATGCAAGGCGTTGTCTGTCTGTTCACGTGGAAAAAACATACGTCATACTGAACTGATAAAAACGTACACATACACTCACACAACGAAAAAGGTTAACAGATTTCCTCAAGAGATGACGTCTCTTATCATCTAAGAGTAGGTTGTCGTAATGAGGAAAAGCACATGTTCATAAGTAAAAAGCCGTATCAGGTAAGAAATACTTACCTAGCTGCCTTTGATAAGCGCTGTCGGTCGTATGATGACAACTCTGCTGATCAACCGTATCCTCTTTCGAGGGCTTACAGCAGTCGCTTCCCATTATTGTTAATTGTTGCAATGGGCGATAGGTCCCACTGTCTCGAAAATGCCGATGAACACAGATCGGCTAGCCGCTGTCTGACCGACCGAGGATGTTGTAGTCCAAGCAAGCCGATCAGCGAAAACGTACGATAGACCGCAGCCCGTTTCCAAGCTTTCTAATTTGGCATCTGCTGACAAACTCAGCGGATCTGGCCGGGCCACAACACCGCTAGAACGACATTGTAGAAGTATCTGCACCGCCTAACCCATATCTACAAACAGAGAAAAATGGCATGCAACAGTAACACGAACGCAACAAGGGTTGTCAGCAGAAGTAGCCATAATAAACGGGGTATAATTAGCGCAGTTGACTGCAGACATAAAGCAGTGATTGAAATAGCACCCATGACACCAACGATGCTTACAAAAAACCAGAATCATCGATGGTATAAAAAAACTTCAACGAAATCCATCTAGTACGCTACACCGCAGTGTATTTCATACAAGCAAGAGGATACGACGCGCTACAAATGTTTTCCAATTGATGGCATTGTGATTGGTTTCCCAGACGTTTTTCAAATCCTGCGTTACGTCCTAATAAAAAAAAAAAAAAAAAAACTTTACGAAGAAAACTTTTATGCATCTTGCCTTCTGAATTTATCAGTCTGCGATATAAGGAGTCAGTATTCCATAACGAGGAGTTTTCCCTTTCGTGTCATTTTGTTTGTCCCAAAAAGTTTTCAAGAATATGAAACAGTGGATTTCGAAGCACAAATGCGTGCACATAATTAAGCGTAGGCACAAAAGCTACATTTCATTTTGCCTAATGGGAACTCGACAGAATCGCAAGCTCTGAAGCATTGCCCTATAATATGGGGTATTGCTGGAAACCTCAGGGTGACATAATTGATGAACTGAGTACAACTGCTAACAGTGTAGCTTAAACTAACATTTGGATGGACCTCGTGTATCCTCAAAACAATCGGCTTGTGCTATGGTTCACAACTACGCTCTATTCGCCGTTTACTCTTGTAATTCGATTTTTTTTAACTTTTACACTCGGTCTATTTACGTTATATGAATTACCTTAGGTATTAGAAGCATCAATATGGATTAAGATAGTCAACTTCAAAATATACTACGTTCATTCGATTACTTACAAACAGTTAACAACATTAATGCAGTTAGCCTACTTAATCTACAAAAAGCTTACATACAAACTTTATTATTATTTCTTTAAATACATTTTAAGTAGAAGAAACGAGAAGTTTTCGTTTTGCGCGTACGAGAATAGTACTAACACTGCTAAGGGTTCGTTCACAAACAGAGTCCGCCGAACTTCCATCCCATTTTATTGTACACTCATTGGAGCTATGTACATTTCCGGTTAAGTGATGTATCTTCATTCTGAACACTCGTCTATGTGGGTTTTGCAGCAGTTCATGTGGTGGCAGCAGCTACGTGGTGGCTATGTATTCCGTTATTAGTTTGCGCATTCGACTTACCCCTCCCCCCGCCAGTTCTAAACCTTTTAGCCCACTGCTAGTTCTTTCGCGGACTCCCCCTGTACCCTCTAATGTCTAAATTTAGTTCGTGTTTCAGACTGAAAAGCAAACGGGACCTGCTTACTATGGCGGGGCTAGCCCACGAAAGCCGCTTCTAGTTGTTGTTCTAATAAAATACCAATACTAAATACTAGTTACATTGTCGATACTCACCTACTATTCTGCTTGATTGCAGCGAATCCCAAGCATGAGTCTAGTAGCGAGTCTAGCACGAGAACACACGGGACACTGCTAGTTGTTTCTTCACTATACAACTGTTTTTACCGTAGTAGAGTATTCTCGCTAGTACCCTGCACAAATGGAACTAGAACCGTTGCCGTTGGTCGTAGTTGCCATAGAAATGTAGGGCTGATGACACAGTTGTCCTGTCGTTATAGGACGATGCACTGTGTGTCACACTGATGAGATCAGAGTTCGAGTTCTAAAGTCGCTAATACACGTATAATAACAGGATCGATGCCAAACTACCACACGAGATTTACTAGCACACATTAACTAGCAGTCAGCTTCAGTCGCACCGTATCTCATTCCATAAGCAAAGAAAAAGACCGAATGACATCACTCGCACAGCAAACACTATTATTGCCGCTGTTCGTTGTGAGGGTTCTTCAATCTCTTGTTGTGTCACGGCGGTATGATTCCGTTGCTGTGATTAGTTCGTTCGTCGCTTGTGATTTTCTTACCTCGTATTCTCTCTGCGGGCTTGTGGCCATTGAATCGGTGGTCTTTCTCTGTGTGGGGCCGCTGGTTTGTTCTCCTATGGCAACAAGCTGGTGGGCGCCATCTTTGTTATGGGCCGCGGATCATCTGGGTCTCTCATTCGGCTGACATTCGCATCGCTTGCATGCGTTGGTCTGTGTCTACAGCTGCATCTACAGGGGCGCGCCTGTGTCGATTTGTGTGGACACGCAGCTGGCGGCACGATCGCAAACGATGATCCCTGCCCAACAGATAGTCCGGTTGCGTTGCCGGCGACGCTACTAGTTTTTGGCTGGTAGACACGATTTTCAGTTGATGAACACGTAATCTTTTCTCAGTACTGGATTCGTGCATTATTTAGGAAGTATAATATGCGGACAATTGTGTTTGGTTAAAAAGGAAATTATTTAAATTAGTAAAGACAGAAAAGCGAATGGTAGACAGGTAGAACGGTCTGTTATTGCGACTAGAGAGAGGCCAGGCAAAGCATGTGGACTCCGATTAATGAAAAAGAGAGGGGGGTAAGTGGCGCGAATTTTTGTAAGTTCGCTTCCAAGCAACACGCGCAGAAACGAAGTTTCTGCAAAAATTTTAACCATGTTTCGTTATTGATTGGTTTCGTCTGGTTCGTATAAAAAAATCAAATACGCGAATTTTTATTTGTCAATCGGTTTCTTTATTCAATTTATTCTAATAGAAATCCATCAAAATTTTAGTGCTATTTATGATGGAGGGCAATACGTGATAAACCGAATGTGCTTAAAAATATTAATAGAAAACATTTAACAATTTAATAAAAACATGTTAGTGAAGATGATAACTGAACGCCATTCAATATTTTGGCCCTAGGCCGTTGCATTTATTCGAAAGGATTTCCCAGACACAAATTAAGCAAAATAATATACCATTTTTTGTAAAAGTTTCATTTTTTAAGTTCGTCTCCTGCGTTATAATTTCCATATGCACAGAGAATCTAGCTATCGTAGTTACGTAAGATTAACCAAATCCAAAGAACATCATTAAACATAATCACATAGAGTACCGTACGTTTCCTATGGTACAAACACACCTTTAATGTAGCCTGCGCTTATAGCTGAAAGGTCAACTTCTTAGAACGAAAGTAGTCGCTAGAATATTTATTTGGATAAAACCTTATTATCAGCAGAAAGATAGCGGTAAGGTCAACTGCGCACCCAGCTTGTCAATGATCACGAAAATACCTCATCTATAAAAGGTACGATTGAAGAAAGGAATACAGCCTTATCCATTAACTACCGCATGTCGCTGCCTTCAGCCGGTTTTTCAGAGCCCTCAGTTTGAAATTGTTGGCGCCACTATCCATCCTTCGCTCTGCGACGCGTCCGGGCCGTTCGAACAAACAGACTTTGGCGCTGCCTGTGCTCGATCCGTTAGAATGGTGTCATTTAGTTAATAGTGCTCCTATGACTTGTTTTTATGTTCATTTCATCAAATGAGACTGTATATGTCTCTGTGATCGACTGGAAGGTGGCTTAAAGCTTGACTATTCGCCGGTTCTGGATCGTTTCAGCAAAATGTTGTACGACATGTTGTCAAGCCATGAGGATACGTTCATGTTTGACTCAACTTTGCTTATAAAAGTTCAGGACGAGATCCACAGGTGAGACTGGAGACTCGAGTATCTCACTGCAGCGTGAGGATGGGCAAAAAAGCATGGAACGACATAAGGACATTAGTGTAGTGAAAAATACATTGCTAGCAATAAGTCGCGCGGTATATACAATTTAGTTGTTTTTAGCGGAATAGCTAAAGTTTGCCGTTCTTGACGTATCAGTCGTATATATATATATATATATATATATATATATATATATATATATATATATGTTATAATACAGAGGATTAAACGCGATACACGCTTCAGTATAATAAACTCATAACGTTAGACAATAACATAATAGTAAGATAACTAAGAAGTGGCGGATCTCATTAAATTGAATCATTGAACCTAAAATGAATTTCGTCAGAGAGGATAAGCGTTTATTGCCGAATTAATTTCGAGTTTATAACGCACTTGCAAACCGATTTTTCCTTTAATTATGCTCCATTACATACGGAGTAGTCAAATGCTACTGATGTCTAGCAAAACAAACTTACTCGTAAAAATTTAGTGCATTTATGATTTCTCTTGTTAAATAATCTTATAGTTTTGCTGCTGGAGATAACTTTTAGCAGCAAGACTGTTCTTACGACTATTTGTTTTGATGACTGAGTTATGTACAGGGCAGGTCCAGAAAGCGTCGAATTTCATCTACCTTACGAACAGCGCTGTTACTTTACTCTTTATATTATAAAATATCTGCATGCATTTCTTTAATAAATAAATTTTACATAGACCATAATTTATATCTGTATTCACGACAAGTTGAATCCTTAATTGATTGGAATTTTCGTGCTGTCGTTGCTTGTAACCTAAAGATTTAGCTTATGATGCATAGTACTTTGTAAGCTGTTACATAACCCTCGTAGATGACTGACAGTGTATAAATCGTTGTTGGTATATAAAAAATTGCGTTGTTTTCAGATTTCGTTTCCAAATGTTATGTAATGCGTGTGAAAGGGCTGCGTATTTAGATTAATTCTTGTGATTGATTTGGTTTTCTTCTGTTTACGTCCCCCGATGCCTTTTTGACCTCATTCCTAATGGTCGGCTGTGATGCGGTAATAAAGCCGAACAACTCCACATTTAATATGAGACCCCTTTATTCGCATTAACGGAGAAGTTGCTTGTTGACTTTCACCATCCACCATCTTTCAAGGCAGCCCTGAGAGCGAACGGCATCCTTTTCTTCCATGATGCCTATGCGCCCACCGTCGAAGGTCTTCATATGTAAGGGGGATTTACGTTCCCTTCGGGGACCGTTAGGCGGGACTCATGACGGTCTTCGCTCATTATGAACGTGGTGCTCCGGCCTATCGTTCCGTTACTGCCGCCTGTGAAATTATTATCATTCATCAAACGACACTTGTGTCCATGGCAATATTCCATGAGACGTAGTGTATTTCTATTTGACAATCATTCGTAGTGAATATACGATTTCAAGTGGTTGAAGTACTGGCTATAAATTCGTTCATATAAAAAGAGCGTATTGTCATAGACTTTATTGGGATAAATAGAAAGCGGCAGAAAGCCGGTTTAACGATTCATGGGAACTCTGTTTCGATTTATTAGTAATGCATAACCGTGACAATGGAAGCAGCTACCGTTATCAACGGTTCGCCAATTAACGCGCCATATTTCACGGTTATGATATTACTTTATGGTTTAGCGTGTATATGTGTCTAACGGATCGTTATCAACAATAATGATATTACGAGTTGCTTGTTCTCGTCACATGTCAGATATTTTTTGTGTAGCAATATGTTTAATCCGTAGAAACTGGTTGAGTATTTCGTGACCAAAATGATACATAGAATGCGCTTTGCACTAAGCTGCGTTTAAAACGTTTGCCCCCTTCTTCAAAAAGTGTCGAAGTATTATGGAAACAAGTACTCACTCGACACAAACCACAACGAAAAGTGGATACTTTGTGGATTAGAAACGTTAGTGGAAGCTTCACACTAGATAATAAAGAGGAGAGTCTTGAAGGCAAAGGTCTCGATATGAAACAGGTAGTGTTTAAAATAATTTACACATGAATCTTTTAAAAAAATAAACAAGTCATATTTATTAGGAGGTTATGAATCTATCGCTTAATCCACCTAAAATGTTTAAGCCGATCTTTCTTGCGAACATTCTTGTTTAAGTCTTATACCTATAATCGTTCGTATGAAATCGTAAGCTATCGCTAATCTCATTATTGTGGAATTAACGATGAACTTTTTACCAGTGTGACGACTCATTAAATAAGAAAAAGTGGCAATGATAAGTGTTTTTAATTTTTGCTTGCAGAAATACCCGGTTACGTCTTCAAGTGCGTCGGAGCTCGACGGGGACAGGAATTGCATCGTTCTTTGGAGCCTGTGACGGCGTTCACATCCAGCTGTTCGATGAGAGTGATCCGTACATCTTTTATTCAGTTCAAATTACTGACGATGTCTTTCAGAGGTGAGCCCCTTTTTGTGTGAAGCAAAGACAGAATGACTGATAGCTAAAGAATAGCAATATATGCAATGCGTTCCGAATAGTTAGAATATTTTTTCTCTTAAAACGTTTGGTTCGTTACTGGGTATTCCGCTTTTTTAGTTCTGTACATTTTTTATTCTGTACATAATTTCGATTAAATAATTATTAATTGATGAATTAATAGAATAATGAGCATTTTCAAGAATGGGGACAGCTAGAATAATGAAAAATTATTTGATATAATTGGTTGTCAAAAAATACAAATATAGTTATACTAGAAATATATATTATACATGAACTGAATAAGATATCTATATGTTACAGGTTAAAAACTCAGCAACATCTGTTGATCGACTTCGCAAGCTTTCCACAGCGGCTGGTAGAACTTTTGCAGATGTGCGCTGGCGAGGATACCGTCGCTACACCTAGGTATTCTTTTTGGTAGATCATTAAATGCATTTCTGGATTTCACATACGGTACTTAAATCGTAAGGCATTACTTCAGATGAACGATTCCTCGAATGATTTTCGAAGACACGAAACGAAGTGTGTCTAAGTTCGAATCCGAACTTAGACCATCATGTGTTTTGAAGTTAAGTCGGCAAAACATTCCTCATTATGCGATTACTGGAAAAAGGTCATTAGATATATCTGCTTTAGAACTAATCGATGAATTCAATCTCGATCGAAAGCAGTAAGAAACACATAGTTCCTGTAACCATCTGAAAGAGCGCATTGATTCTTGATGTTTTTTTTTACTGTGCCTTTCGGGATTCGCTCACTACCCAGTTCATCCAGTTATTTCACTATCCACTACCGCACAGAGACACCGACGGCCAATGGGTAATAATGATCCGAGTAACAACATTATTACAATTGCTGCAGTGTAACATCAGAACGCAGAAAGTTTACGTATCTAGGTATGCACTTGTGCAATTGGTTCGTAAAAATTTTGAAAACACGATACCAATGTCCTTGGCAGTTATAAACGGAACAACATAGGCCCACACTAAGCACAGCGAACTAACCATGAAATTGCCTGTGTAATTTTACTAATAACCACTATGCCACTTTCAGGTATCAATGTGAACTGCAAGTAGAGCGGACTCCGCGGACTGGGCAGTTACATATTACTGAAACAAATGGGTTTAAGAAACTCGTGCACCTCAGCGTTCAACTTTCCCAAGCTGATGAAGCGCAAGTGCGAAAGAGCATGGTTTCTAGACTGGCTCGACTTAAGGTAAAGCTCACCTCGTTACGAAGTAATGTTAGGCGAGCCTAATTTAGTACGAGCTGTGTGTAGCATAGATAGTTGCAAACGTATTTGAATGATGGGTAGTCTCCTCCGATTCAAACATGCCCAAATTAACAAACATTGAATTCTGTAAGGCCTATGTCGTATTTTCTCGTTATCTACACACGTACTATTTCAGAATGAAAAAGAACGTTTAGAAGCATCGTTAAAAGCCGCTGAAGCAAAGTTAGTGGAAAAACAGAGCCTTTACGAACGCCAATTGGAAAGTCAACGTTCACATATTGAGAAAATGAAGGTTGACTTTGAAAGAGATATGCAACAACTACGGGACCGCTTTGAGACGGAATTGCGTAGAGATAAAGATGGTATTCAGCGGGTACGTAAACCAAATGTAGCAATGAGTATCGATATACCATGAAAATTCAGCGATGGATTTTGTTGGGAGTTATATGATCAGTTCTCATGAAATATCTAATTTGTTTTACGAATTTTCCAATTGTACTCGTAGGAAATGAGCGAACGGGTGCAGCTAATGTGTTTAGAAAAGTCCGATATAGAAGCGACCCTCAAGGAACGCGTGCGCTGTCTCGAGAATGAGCTTCAGAGTGGTCAAATACAGCAAGCTACTATGGAAACACACATCAGAGAGGCTCAAGCCGAGGCCCACCAAGCACAGGTACGTTGTGCTGAATCTCTAATGAATTCCTAATTCAGTCATCAGCTAGTTTTCTTTCATTCGTCACATCACCCCTTGCCTATGATATCGATATGATCATTTAGCAAATAGTAAGATTTTCTTCAGGGTTAAACGACAAACCTTAGATTCGCTGTAGAACACGATAACGATAACTATTTAGTACGCTCAACAAGACTATACTATATATCAGTTTAGGCATTCTTAAATTGGGCTGCACTAGGAAGCACCCCGGGGACATGTCTTGGTGGTTAGGTTGGAAATAACTATTTTGTGCTTGCGCCGTTGTATGGGGTAGCTCTTCCAATGGCATAGTATTTTCTCATGTTGATAAATGTGATGAACACATATTCTGTGAGCCGTGTCTCGATGTAGAATTCGTTTTTTACTCATCTCGTTAAAAAAAATATGTGCACCGTTTCACATCAATAGTTTCAAGGTCCTTTTTTTATTATCATCTTGCTATAGGTTCGACTTACTCAGGAAAAAGAAACATGCAGAATGCTACAGGAACGGCTGGATTTGATGATGCGAAATGATTCGACTGAGGAAAATAGCGAGCTGCGCATGAAACTCGCGCAGTTGAAGGTTGATCTCGAAGCCATGAAGACGGATCTCTGCAAAGCCAAAATGGAGAAAAGGTATTCAAAGTAAAAACTGCAGCTAAAGGAAGAAAAAAGTCCTTTAAATGTTTAAACCATTCTCAGGGGTCATCTTATCTGGGGCAGCTTTAGCTCAGTTTAGTATCCATGTACGGAATGTATCTTTGTTTTTACTCCCTCTATGAGCAAGGCCCGCAGAATGAAACGGGCAGTAGGGGCAGGGATTTGGAACCAGAAGGTCTTTGGTGTGAATCTGGTTGAGCA
Organism: Varroa destructor; assembly: GCF_002443255.2. Lineage (NCBI taxonomy): Eukaryota > Metazoa > Arthropoda > Arachnida > Mesostigmata > Varroidae > Varroa > Varroa destructor. Next base: position 15,615,877 of record NW_019211455.1, on the reverse strand, counting down.
CATGTAAATTAATGCGAAATTTATCAATAGAGAAATTCTATTACACTAGATACATCAGGCCATTAACTAAACGTAGGTACTTTACTGTTTTTCGACTTCGATCTTTATTTTAGTTTCCTTCCCTAAAGTAGTATTGTTATGCTATTGGTTAGGCTACACTATGATTTTTTAGAATATTTGTCTATTATATAAGTATACAAGGCTGCTGGGGTTTTGTTAGGTTTTAAAATAAATTTTGTCACTTCTAATGCCGGAAACTGTTTATTACAATAGTGAGCTGTTGTGGAATATATTTCAGGTGTCTTGAAGAAAGTCTGGAACATAAACAAGGCCAGGTTGAGAGGCGAGAAGCCGGAATAAAGACGATGTCGGATGACATTCTCAAGGCAAACGATATTATTCAGAAGCTCCAAACCGAAATAAAGACATATCATTCTAAGGCAGGCTTTCTGAACTAATGCGGTTTCTCTAAGCCGTGCAACTTGGTTGAAATAATCAATATAAACTATGTAGTGAAAAATGGCATAATTATTTTTATTAAGATATTTGTACATTAGGTTCTGAAGGCGTAAAGCTAACTATGAGAGCAAGCCGAACACATTCTCCTGCCACAAAAAAGAAAAAATGCTCTCCAAAACATTATTATTACTTGCTATTTTTCGTCGTTCTAAACTAAGCAGCAGAAAAATATAGGACTATCCAGAATGTACATGAGTAAAAATGTTTTCTTTTTTCCTGCTGCTTTCTTTTTTTTTGCAGTTGAAGGTTCGGTCCGACGTGATCATGAAGCAGGAGGAGGTTATCGAGTCCAAAGATAGGGAGCTCAAAGCACTGAAAGATCGGATCAACGCAGGCGTCGACCTCAACAACAAGGAGAACGAGAGCAGAGTTCAGCATCTTGAAGTTAGTGAATTTTTATTATTGTATTATATATATGTATATAACTGTAAACTTAATTTCTCACACTCCAAATCTTAGTTATGTATCTCTCAGAGTAAGTAGCATCTAACTCAATAAATTCTAATAATAATTACTAATAGTACCCGTTATTAGACATTTTTGGCTCATAACAAACCCTTAGTAAAGCGAGCCAACTATGTTTAGTATCTGTTTAGTATCTATATAAAAAAGGAGACAGCATGGATATATGCCGTGACGTAATGTTATATTCATTCAGTTAGCGATAAGTTTTTCCTACATTTTAACCATTCTTTCGAAATTCTAGAAACAAGTGGCTCACAAGGACAGTGTGATTCAATGGTTGAACAAAAAACTCAATGAACTGCAAGGCCATAAGGTCGATACACCATTCTTAAAAGTACCAAGCCCGCTAGCTGATCATAACCAGGGAGGTTTTGGAAGACATGTTGGAAATCGATCGGTGAGCTTATAATGTTGGCTCCTGTTCAGTTTATCTGTTTTTCATATTTTTTTCTTTACCAGTAATAACCCAAAGGTAATAAGACACAAATAATCAAAGAAAACTCAATGTGCTCTTTTTAATTATGGGTATAATTTAATAAATATACATAGTTATCCGTAAAATGGTGGATTTCCCTGTGCCATAAGTATGTGTTGTTACACTCTTTATTTTTAGAACGGTGTTGAACGACGTCAACAATAACATTTCAACCAATCAGGTGTCCGCGAACTAAACTACCTACATCATTACATCCACTTCTGCTTAGGCGGATTCAGAATTCAGCGTTCGAGGAGAACATATATGACTCCAAGCCCATGGCAAAGCACTGCGACTCAGTCACTCTGGATTACTCTGTTCTTATAATTCTATCCGTACGTCACGTATTGTTAACTCGGCAGCTATCTATGCAAGTGTTTTACACACGCATTTATGTATATATACATATATATATATATATATATATATATATATATATATATATATATATATATATATATATTTAAGGAATAAGGTGAATCTCCTAGATTCTTACACGACCGTATACAGGATTTAGGTATTTCATGTATATGTATATAGTTGTGTTACAAGTCATATCATGACGATTATGGTTTCAAAGTAGAAACCCAAGGGAAAATAAATATGTAAACCTGATATGTACCAGTTTCCTTTGCTCGCTTATTTCATAATGAATCTGCGTGCAGGGCAATATTGAAAAACATGGATCACTGGTGTACCGACAGGAAGAAACTGGGCAAGCCAAGTCCCGTATTGACTTTTTTGGGTGTTTTTTTTTGCAAACAAACAAAAGCTCGAAATTTTTCAAATCAGAGAGTTTAGGGCTTGATTTTTGTTGTCGCTAGACATATCTGTTGGATTGCTGATCACCTCCGGACCGTAATCTCTGTTAGGGCAAAGTAAAGCTCTACTGAGACGTATGGCGATGCTCGATTAATTTTTTCGTGAAATGTCACATGTTCGTTAGCAAGGCGCATATTTTTGAACCAAAAACTTAGATTTTTTTCGATAACACTAACCCATTTTTTGTGATCTTATAGCCGAAGAATACACCGAATAATCCAATATGAGTAACTCGTTCCATAGAGAACCCTTTTTGCAGCGAGTTACGACTGTTAACCCAGCTTTTTAAACAGCTAGCATGTCATTCTTTAGTGATTCAATATTCAAGACTGTTTATCCTCATAACGAACTATGTGTTTGAGTTCTAAACAAAAATAAAGTTAGTAATAAATGCTTTTGTGAAACAAACAATAAGTTCTCCTCAAGAACCTGTTGGGAAATACGATCACCCCGATAACGATCTCTGTCTCTATGATACCAAGCGTGTATTTATATCAATTCATCTTCTCGACGTAATACCTCAACATATGCGTGGGCCAGCTATGCTCGAATTATGGAAATTTTACCAGTCAAATAGCTTTTCATGTGTGAACTTCAAATTGAACAGACTTTTTTGTGTAATTAGGCTTGACTATTCAGTAAACATTAACGACTGCTGATATCGCTAACAAAAATGGCACTATGTACCTTTATCTTATGCCTTTAACAGTTTTACGCAGACGGGAAGAAAATTTTCGCGCTGTATTAAAGCTTTTAAGTAGGTATAGCGTAGTGTCGTGATAGTCACATAACAACTGCGTAATGATTATGAAATTAAGATGTTTTTAAAAATTGCTCAGTTTCACACAAACTGTGTCGTAATTCAAAAATCTTATATTATCTTTTGTAACTCACATAATTTGAAGTTTCCGCTAGACATTAAAGCCCACTCATAAGTTGGGAGTCTACCACTTGCGGCAGAGATTTCGCGTTAATTCTTCACTTCATGCTTCAATCAGTCTTAGATTCCATAGGTAACCTTGCAGTCGATGCACTTCTCAAGCAAATGGCGCAAGCGCAGATAGGTAGGTAACAGATGGATACGGGACCTTTTTATTGTTCACATTTCTTGGTTTCTACTTCTCTGTTGTTAAGTGTTAAATAATCAGCAACTGAACACTTTTTGCTTTACCCAGTTAGTCTGTTGTCACTAATATCAAAAGGAGTGCAATTTCGACATGGGACATTTTCAATGAGAGTGCCTTTCCCATTGAAAAAAGCCCGGTACAATAAAAAGAGCAACGCACTGAAATTTACAAAAAATAGGCAAAACATTTCAAAGCGTGCTGGAAAAACAACATCCTAAAAAAAAACATCCTAAGAAAATATAGCTTAAAGTTTAAAAGAAAGCTTGAATCATAAAAAATAAAAGATAAAACCAATTGTTCCATTTTGTTATTATATGGAATTCTAATGAAAAAAGCTTTTATTTTCGTAAATGGTTTTTCTGATCTAGGAATCTTCGTTCTATTTTTAACCAAAAATGCGTTTGTTTATTTTATAAAATGTCAAAATTATCCGTTTCTTTTAAATGGTGCATTCTCTTTCAAGGTCGAACTTGAAGGCAATAAAAGACTGTATAAGCTAATCTACCAATTACCATTACTAGATATCTCGCGCACGAGGCATTCCGTTAATACCTCATTGACACCTGTGGTCATTTTAACCTCTGGCCTCTGATTACCTGGATGCTAAACTATGTCTAAACGTGATGGTAACAGAATACTAACACTACAAAATGTTATTATAGCTTATGCACTAGGCACTGTAGAAAATACGCATAGACAGGTACTATAGAACGCCGATCCTCGATTATTGCGTTCACCGTGGAGGTTCTTGGCTGTGCGCTCGAAGCAACAGCAGAAACACCCCCCGACCTAGTTTTGCTAAATAGAAAGCTTCTTAGGCATGACCGTAACGCACTTAAAACCTGATTTAAATAGAATGCTTGATATACACACAGTAAAGCTAGAGAAAATGGTTCTGTCAGACAAAAATTCACCCGGTTTAATTGAAGTTAACACTTATAAAACCAGGTAAACATGAATCGTGATTAAGATTTACGTTGACTGTACAGTAAATGCTTGATAGAATTATTGTTGATGAATAATAACCATGTAATGATAGCCAAAAAGAAAGAAACAGCCTGATATTGGAGATATTCTAAGCGCGAATTAAGGTTGCGAGGCGCAGAGATAAGTTGAAGGTCTAGCAGAACAAATTACGTTGTAAAACAGAGGCTCTACCTAGAAGGGTGTAAGATTCCAGTAGTGGACATGTGAATATACATTTTGCTTAGTATGGGTTTGAAAAACGTTCCACAATAAAGACGCGGTATTTATTTGCCCATGTTATCAGAATACGACGGTGTGTTTGTATACTGCAGGTATTTTTACATCTTTTCAATCCACAAAAATACATTTCGCTATTTTGACGGTTCTCCGAAAAAAATTTGATTGAAATGTCGACTCAACTTCAAGGTGGTAGCCTGCTAGGATCCATGTACGAATGAATTTTCATACATTCTATCAGGCAAGCCATTACAGAGGCTTCGATGACACGTTGAGATGCGAAAAGGAAAAACGATCAGTAATATTCGTCGATAACCTTAGCAACTGTGACTAGGCGCAAAACCTATATTTCGAAGGACAGGACGGACGCAAATCTGATCGATGGCCTGGCCGGTAGCAAGCGTGACAAAAGATGTAGCAAATATCTGGTTGAAGCCCTCAAGTGGTGCTCATGTTTCACAATTAGGTCTCCTCGTACGTATGTAATGTGTTGCCCTTTGTTCATAATAAAACCAGATATGTTCGGTGATTTGAGCTACGACTAGAGAATAACAACAGTATTTCTGTTATTTAGAGTTACAAATGCTTTGCGCTGCTGTAGGTAAGCAATCCGCGGCAATACTATGAAGACCCTTGTCTAGACTTTCATAAAGTAGATAAAATTTAAGTCATCGAAGAAATACTACAAAGTCTATGAGCAACAGGATTTACTAGAATAGTACCGACTTGTAAATCGAATCCTAGTTATACAAAGCTCTTCTAATGGATCAGAATTAAATTCAGTTTTTATGAGAAGAAGAATGACCCCCAAGTACTAAGAGAGCATCTGCTGTTGCAAACGTAAATAGTGAAACGCATGCGCTCCCAGGTATCGACATATTTATTGCTGATGTTCTCATCATCTTCTTTTCTACTCAAGAGACTGCAGCATCATATAGTAAACCAATGAGTATTATTCGGTTTTTTAGCTGCACATTTTTCACCAAGGTTCGTTGCTGTTATTTATTTTAAGTGCCGGTGAAGCTCTTTGAGGGTAAAGGTTCAGTGAAGATCACTACTTTACTCACTATTTACTTTTTTTTCTGCCCTTTGTGATTTCCATTACGTCACTCACGGCTTAAATATATAAATATATTTTCAAAGGATCTGGGTAATTTTAGGCATAAAACAGTGTGAATTGAATAGGTAAGGGGGCCTGACAGACACTGGTGTTGCTCTATTGGTATGGGCCATTCGTGATACCCACAGCCGATGGTAGATGCACAAGACGGAAAATACGTGACCCTGGACTAGTTTGGTTTAACACACAGGGATTGCATTGCTGGGAGGAGCGCATCACATGCCCTTTTCCCGTGCAGTCCTAACAGACGAAGCCCGCCATTTGTCAAATGTGCTTTGGAAAGCATATGATTAAAGATCAGCTAGATAAGCTCCGCGTAGGAATTCACTCTTGCTGAGATGATAAAGCTTGTTAACCGGCCAACTCTGCAGTTGTCCTAATGTTGCCTACAATAATATTCAACCTGATGCTCGGGCCGGATTCGTGTTTTAGCGCATACATGTTTCGTAAAAGTCGCCGCAAGGCCTTATCGCGCTTTCGAAAGCCGTAGAGAAACCACTCGAATAAGCCGGTTTTATTTCGATGAGAGCCGGTTAAACAATTTTGTTGTTTTGAAACTTTCCCTTTCAGAATTTACAGCAACTAACATACTAATTTGAGTATCTCCATTCCGGGAAAATCAGTTCATTTTGCTTCATTCGTTCTTTTAACACCTCTTGTAGGCTCATTCGAGGAATTCAACGGCTACTGTCGGCTGGCAACTAACGGTTCGAGCAGCTTGCTCATCTCGGGCGTTTCGGTTACTTGGCTTTGTCGTCACCAGGAACGTCATATATGGCGACATATATATATATATATACAGAACACATATGTATCAGATGCATATGTACATATTGTACAGATATAAAACAAAGATGCTCGAACTAATAACAAAAAAAAACTTTTGTCCTATTCTATGCATATGTGTTTGAATTTTTCTACCCCTTCACGTCCAGAAGCCATATAAAGACAACATGTCAAGGTCGTAAGCTAACCAACAGCGAAAAGTATACGAGTCATATATGAAAGAAAGTGAGAAAACTGGGCAAAAGCATTAGATGACACTGAAGAACCTGTTATTACGGATGGATTTATGTGTCGGAGCTCCTTACCCGACCATATGGTTTCCCTTTTTTGCTTTGAAAAGTATACCAGGCCGCAACGTCAAAACGAATCATCCGAATAACGTCATGTTAACAGCATGTACGTACAGCTATTGGACTGCACTCAAACGTAGAACTAAGATATTTCGTTTTCATAGTAGCAAAAGTCCACCAAATCACCACAGGAACGAGGACCATCCGATATCGGAAAGACCAGGTTAAGTGCAGAACTGTTTGCTTCGTACGACACGCCGTCCATGTTATCGCCTACTAATGGTGTTTATATTGTAATATACGTTCCCCTTCCTCGATGAAACAAATTGCTCATGATTTCTTGTGCTTTTCAAAATTGTTTGTTATCAATGTACGTTCCAGATAGTGCTCAAGGTCAGACTTCTGTCCGTGATTCATTATCTATAGGAAATCATGAGAACTAGCTTACTGTCGCACGTTTCTCGCATTCCTCAAAAAAATATCGTTCTTTCTTGTGAACCGGCAACTTTATAGGTTATAACTTTATTATAACATTTGAGAACAAAGATTTTTATAACAGCCATTCAGAACCTTTACAAAATCTTGAGCCTTGTCACTATAATCGTTCTAGTTTATTGTAGAGCCCCATAATATAGTGAACTTTTAGCCTGATTAGAATAGCCAGATCTCCAAATATAGTACAGTGCAATTTTAAGCATGAAAAGATTTTTTTAGAGTCGATAACCTATACGTGGACCATTCTTTAAGCCGTTACCGATTATATAACAACATGTTTAGGAATTATTAGGAAAAACTAAGAATACATCAGGAAACACTATTTGATAGGTGTTGGCCTTCTAGAGCGGCTTTATATATATATATAATCAACTCGAAAAACTTTGCAAAAAGACAAAGATAGATATATTTATACAGAAAAGTGCATTTAGAAGTGAAGTGTATTTAATAACCTACAAAAGAACCACTGTAGGTCATGGAGAGCCTTGCGGCTCATACATGAACATTGGGCACATTAGCTCACGACTGAAGAGTTTATTTCATTTTGTTGAAGCTTGAGCATTTTGTTGAGTTTGCTAAGCTTATATACAGTTTGATTCTTGTATACGCCTTTAATCCGTTCAAATGACTAATCCGACAGTCATTTTGTTGACGTTATTTTTTTTACTTTTATTATAAGTAAATAAACTAAGAATAACTCCCATTTTTTTCGGTTGTGTAAAAGTACATATAACCATAAGTCACTACAGGCTTTCCTATAAGCTTTTAAGATGTCTTGCAGAGTTTGTCCATTGAAAGTAAAACCAAAGTTCGCAAACGTTAATTTGCAAAGTGGGTATTTCATTCAATACCATCATTTGTTCTTATAATTCTGATATTTTATTATATCTAATAAAACATAAAATATTTGCCTGCTTGCGAGCGGTTCAAAGATTTTTAACTAAGACAGGTACCTTCTCTGCTCCGCTGCGGATGAATATGCTGAGATATATTCATTGCCTTTGAAAGACTTTGTAGCAGTATTTGATCTGGTATAATGAGCCAATAATGTCTTGCCTAAACGGCAAATAAATGACAAGAATAATGACATTCTTTATTTTTCGTTTATAGTAATATCTAGCCCAGAGCTCAACAGCTAATTTGGGCCGCTAGAGGCACTCATTACGGCATTCACGGCAAAACCTATTTAAACTTACGCACTGTAGCATTTTTCATCCACTATAAACAACATAGGGGCTAAGCATTTGGCTTTATTATTGGTGACAGTGGAGTGCGCCAAGGTTATCTAAGGGGACAGCTTATTAGTTTTCGGTCCTTTTTTTACCCTCTTTGTACTTGATGTACGAATTGATCGTTTTGTGGATCATTAGCATGACAAGCAAATGCCAACATCAACGTCTCGTTAAGATAGGCAACGGCTTTAGCATCAAACTTCGTTTCGTCCAGCATACGTATACGTCGAGGTCTGGATTTATATGCGGGCATAGAGACACTTCGAACGAAGGCACACTTAATTTCGCGCTGGGTGTCTCCCGTCTGATGAAGTGCCTAACGGCGATACTGGATGTCAAAGTCGAAACATAGGGATCATACGTACACGTGGCGTTGCGGTTTTTTAGTTTTGTCTAAGCAAGTTGCCGTCTCGAGCTTTCGTTGTTTGATTTCGATGACACCCCATATGTGCCGTTTTATAGAACTCCATCTACCGTGGTTTAAAATGCTTTGGATCACATACACCTCATTATTCATGATATAGCAATAATCTCACATATTACCCGCACGCGAGTGCCTACGTGTGATAATATTTTATTGTGTCATATTCTCGATTCGTATCGCAATTTCAGGAGACCAAGCGCACGTACCTTCAGTATGCACCGGAGTGCACTTCATTTCCCGGTGTTCTCAATCTGTCATTGTCTGTTATCTACATGGATATAGGGCATCCTTAGAAAATAGGTATTAAGCAGCTGCGTCAAATCGTGTATAGTCACATGTTCAGCTGTGGGTTACTTTTCGTTTACCCGATTATCACACATTTGATCGTCATAGGTCGAGAGTTTTATTAGGGGATTGGGGTAAGGGTGTAACGCTGACACTGCTACTAATCGTCGTGGCGACGGTATTTGCAGAATGGCAGATGTGTTTTCTGTTTCTGTGTCGACGTTGGCTGTCATGTTGTCTCCGATATGTGTTGTCAGGACACTCTTTAAGGCATGTTGAGTTGGCCACTTGGTACCACTAATAGTTCGGTCGCCATCGCTCAGGTTTTTCAACTGGTCGAACTGGCTCCTCTGCTGCCGCCGCTCCTATTCCATCCCCCTAATTCCTCTTCGCTGTTGGTTGTTGCTCATCGTAGTCGCTACCATCTACCAAACGCCTAGGCGGCCAAGCTGGACGCGAACGTCCAGCGGCTGAGACCCAGCAGGACAGGCGTCCCTGGATGCGCTTGATCTCAGCTCCTGGTCCAGCTGGCTGAGGCTCCCAGCCTGCCGTCTGCCGCTAGCCCGTCGGCTACCTGGGCACTCTATCAGCCACTGTTATCTGCTGAAAGGCTGGCCCAGAGAGCAAGCCAGTACTCTATCCAGCATCGGACGAGCCGGCACGAGAAACACGACGTACAATGGCAAAGCTCTGATAAAATCCCTTCGGCAAGGCCCCCCCATTGCCAGCAAGATCCCGCTAGTACCACGGCCTGTGTCTTGAGTTCCGTTTCCTATCTACGCCCTCTCCACAAGCTCTGCCTCTCCACATAGCCGTCACCGCAACCCTCTCCATGTGCCGCCTGCGCATTCCCGTGCAAGGTTCTCCACTAATACTGGCAAAGGCACACTCACGCACTGCCCAGGGCAAGCAAGCAGGACAACCCTGTCCAACGCAATTCCTGCATAACGACCCAGCTTCTGAACTAAATGCAATGGCCAGGGAAATTATGTGTGTTTGAGACTCCTGTAGAAGGTCAGAGTATTATGAACCCGGCCGCAACAGAGAAAAGTTGGAAGATTTCAGCGCTAGTAGCACGCTGGGGATTGCTTGTGCTTGTTGGTTGTATTTGTGTTGCGAGTGGCCAAATTCAGCGGAGAGGCAAAGTAATCAAGCTTTTAAGGCTTACCTCGATCACCGTGTCTCTGTCCATTGGGTCGCTATTGCTGCTGGAGCTGCTCTTATCTGCTGCTCTCCCCTTCGAAGGTCTGAGGTTTTCTCTTTCCTATTTGAGGTTGAGCCTTCTTCCTCCGTTGCACTTCACACACAACTAGGATTATACCCTTTCTCGTTCTTTGCTTGCCTCGTCTAGGCAGGCTGGGTACGTCGCGCGCCAGGCAGCCCCGACGCAACCCGGGTTCGACGCAAGCGATTGGCCGTGGACAAGCGCGTCCAAAAGACGCACGAGCTGGCCTCTCTCCATCTGTTTGCTCGTCGTCGATCGCTTCTATCTTCTACTAATTCTTCTGCTACTACAACTACGACAATAACAACAACAACAAGAACAGGCACTACTCCAACCTAGTACCTCTAATGATACGCCGACCATACAACTTCCACCACGACTGTTGCCACCACCGCGAGAGCGACCCCCTGCCGCTGTTTGGTATAGCTACGACAAGTGTTATTATCCTAAACGTTCTATTTTTATCCTTGTTATTGTACAACTCCAACTACAATTATTTCCAGTACGTACAGTTATTTTTAATACTTTAACGGCTACTCCTGCGATAGCTCCTATAGCTGTCGTACAACTTAACGTAAACCCGACAAGTTCGCGTTGTTGGAAATTCATCGGTATCTACTATCTTTTACCAAAACCACTAAGGCGAGTGATTCAGTGGACTGTGCCCTGCTCCTTCTTGTTCAACCCTACCTCTTCGCACCTATTGGTCCTTCAACCAGCTGCTGTTTTCGTGTATTGGGTTTTTTCGTACGTTGATTCTTTGCTTTCCCTCGTTGTTGGTGGCCGTGACTGCTGGTTATAGCTGGTTTGTAGAGCCACGGTAACTCGTGGCTGGTTATTGACGGTGGTTTGTCGCCGTTTGTTGATTTGTTCGCACTGATTGTTTGTACGTATTGGTTTGTTGGCCGGATACCTGTTTGCCGACTTGGTGTTCGACCGTTACCCACCTCTTATTCGCCCTTCGTCTCGTTTCCTAGCCATTGTTGGCGTTTTCAGATTGTTCATCATGGTAGCGTTTTCTACGACGGCCAAACAAGTCCCGTTGAAGCCAGCGTTTGCGTTGTTGGTCAAGCTGTTGTCAGCTTTGTCGCCTCGAGGGGCGACAGTGCTTTCAATAAGCTCTCGTTGCTGCTGTCTCTACGGGAACGCGAATAGAGCAAGTTGCTAAAATGGTGGTTGCTGAATCAAAAAAAAAGAACAAAGTCGCTGCTCCAAGCTAGTTAAATCGGGCGAGCTGCTACTGAATAAAACCAAGTACCGCCTAATTATTCATCGTTAGCTGACAGCGTTTTACGCCTAGCAGCATATATAGGACGCGTTGACAAACGAAAATAACGAATCAGAAAAGAAAACAGAGAGGTCAAGTCAAATCTAATGTTCGTCTCGCGAATCGCCACCGACACATAATTGTCAGCTGCATGTAAATCACGTATTGTGCGTAAGGATTCGCGTGTGTCTCGATTGGCCTAATCTTTCCAGATTGTTACACATGAGTATATCCACCTATGTTTGAATTTGACGGTGGAGTAAAATTCGCTAAGGATAACGAAGAACGCAGATACTGTAGGAGGAAACAGAGAAAATGAATCTTTAAACGGCGCAACGACGTAATTCAGACCCGGACAGATCTGCCCTGCAGCAACATCTGATTTCCCCCTGACCTGATCCACCCTGCAGCCAACAAAAGACGAAAAAGCCATATAGCCTTGAGGGCCACTAATTTCTAACAGCTAAAATGTCAGACGTCATTCGTCAGTCGCGGGCAAGAGTGTCTGTGATTGCCACCGGATGCCCGATCGATTGCTGCTAGGTTTTTGCAGTGAAAAAGTCGCGTCTGCTTGAACCGACAATACATGGCGATTTTATGGAAATGTGTTTTTTAGGCAATTGCGTAAACCACTTCTACTTCTATTGTTAATCATGCTAGGCTGTGTCCGACAGCTCTGCCACTCGCTCCGGTAGCCATAGAGACAAAGAAAGTGTGAAAGCAGTGCACCATCGTCTCCACTATTAAGCGTTTAAAAAAAACAAAAGGCCTGCATCAATAGTAAGCTAGAAAAACCGTTATATATACGTTCTAAACTTAAATTGTTCATCGGTCAGTCTCTTCGATATTGGTCGTTCTGGCTACGGCGTTGATTCGTAAAGGAGCCACAAAAAAAGGAGACCTAAAACGCCAGCGATCTAGCGATAAGAACACACGTGGTGTCCTCTAACAAACCTACGCTGACGGGCATAAACAAACTTCATCATTACTGTTGGACTTTTCATCATCATCGATATCATCAATAGTCGATGCCGCTATTCGAGCACCGACAAGATCGTCGAACGCCAAATCATAAATTTATTCATCGGCGCTCTGTGCAATTTCCAGTTAATAGTAAATAAATAGGGTGCATATGGACTGTGATCCCATATGAATAGAATATATATGTATATATAGAGGAAAAGTGATGTGTAACGAATGTTTCTTAGGAACGACGGCAGAGGGAGTGGACAGTGTGAATCATTTATAGGTGTGTTGTATATCGGTTACGGATACCTCAGGGTTAAGTATATGATGAAGTAAACCCTCTGATTGTTAACTAACGGTGAGTGACAGGGTTCTCGAAATAATTACAGACGGAGCGCAATGAAGAGATCAACCTGAGCAAACGACAGCGGAGCGAAAAAATAGAAAACACTGAAGAAGAACAGGCGCATGAAGAAACGATAAAATCAGTGATACCTAAGCCATGTTTGATCACGCGGGATGAGCGTCTGACTACCTTCAGGTCACAAATTTGCCCGATCATTCGGGCTTAGCTCAGAACAACAAGCACAAAACCGAGCCGATCACGGGTGGGGGGGGGGGGACGAGAAGTGCTCGGCCCAGACAAGCGTTTCGTAGAGGACACCGCATCACGTATTGCTCACGTGATTAGCCCCTTACGTTAGGCCCGCCTTTTTCACAAAACAGATTTTAGCAACTATAAAAATAAGAATATTAAAAAAAAGATCAATTACTTCGGGACCTGATAACGAAGTAGCTTGTCCAAAATTTTGGCTAGCTTCTTTTTCTTTTAACGAATCAACTGACACCTTAGTACACGTCAGCTGCTCTACTGCCGAAGGTAAGTAATCGTATTAGAGTCGTTAATGGATCGATTGAACATCGATGCAGAAAAAGAGCTGAAGATATTGGCGATTTTCAGTTCAAAGGCATGCAGAAGTGGAGATGTAGCACTCCGAGAGAAATCCCATTTGTCTTACTCCGAGAGAAATCCCATTTGTCTTACACGCCCTTTTAATTTTGGAAAATGCGTCCGCAAAAAAATGTATACATATATGTATATACTCGTACATGCATATTTATTATACATACGATGAATGTTTTTTGTAGTACGTGAAAGGTACCCGTGGAATTCATCAAACGGGACCGGTAATGATGTTCACCTGGGGCGGGGGGGGAGGGGTAGAGGAAATTTTACATCCCTTTGTTCATATTATAAAAAGACGACAAAAAATTATCACGAACAGTACAAAAGACGTTCACTAGCTTTCACAGGTGGCCAGTCTGGCAAGTTGTCGGTGATTTCCGGCACTACAGTGGAATTCAGTGGTCTCCCTTCACGAACCGCTTTCCTTTCCATCGTTGCAGTCTTATTCTTACCATATGTATCAACTCCCCACTCTTGCTATGTGTCCGGGTTTGAAACAATTCACCCTTGTTTTACCTAGCCAGCCACCGTCATTGGCAACGGCTAGTTTACTATCCCCAGCTGGTGTTACCCCCCCCCCCCCCCAGATCTCCTTACGTGGTTCCTTTTTCTTATATTGACATGCACTGGAGACGACTTGAATTTTCAAACCCGTGTACCACATTGCTGTCCGCGAAGTTTCTCTCCGCTCGTACTCGTTCCTGATGAGCCAGTTCGCCTCAGCTGGTAAGGCCTTCTCTCCTTTTCTTTTTGCTGCCGCATACACCCCTATAGACTGTTCTTACCTGTGCGGGAGCTAGGGCGCCAACGGCCAGGATCGTTTTGGAAGTACTACTGCCACTGAGTGTAACTATTCAGTCTCGCGCGGGGCTGAATATTCTCCATTCCAATATTCCTATACACAAAAAGACTTCGTGAAACCCTCCTGTTTTCAAGCATCCATGTCGCAAGGCCACTCGACCCGTCCAGCCGTTAATTCCATTAATTTCTGCTGATCATCGATCGTTACCGAGTGACTCCTTCTGGCTACTTCTTGCTTTGTGCCATAGTCAGAGGCTAGGGCCAGTGCCTGCTTATTACTGGTCAGGGCTGATATCCACTTTGAATGAGGCCCCGATCTTTGTTACCCCTATTCCCGTCATTACTAACGTATTTAAGCAAGCACTACTATCAGCAATGCAACTGCTGCAAACAGCAGATCTGAAGGGACGCTTAACGGTAGCACTGGATGTAGAACTCGAAGCATTTTCTTTTGTGGCGCATTTGCAGTAGATTGATACACGCGTTATTCAAGTCAAAACGAATAGATAGGTCAAGACGTAAAAAATAGCGTCTTTAGGGACACGCCTTGCAACTGCGTGAGGCAGCCGAATTTCATTAGAAGAAAGAATTGACTTTTATTGAATTCCATTGAAGAACAACTCAGTGTTGAAGGCAATATGCTTTAAGCCAATCTGAAGTCGCTGATTCACAATCTATAAGTGTTAAGCCGCTATGAAAATTGAACAAAGAGGTAAAAAGAATCTTGGAGCGTGCACGCGAGGTGTCAGTAGCTCTAAAGAATGAAGCTCTAGCTGTTGGTGCGTTTGATTGAAATCATATGACATTGTATCTATCACCTTCTTGTTGGTCTTAGTGCCTATCGGCTCAATATCAGAGTGCGAGGAGGTTCTAATTCAATTAAGTAAATTTCCGCAACAGCGTTGGGTCGTCTGCACCGCATAATTTTAGAGAGCAGAAGTTAAGCTTAAAACTTCGATACTTGTTCAATTTCTAGTTGACTGGTTGTTAATAATGTTTTTTGATAGTGTTGAAAAAAGTGGAGGCTGATAGGCATCAACTATTGTACCTGTTCGATAATTATATGAAGCTTTGAAGTTTATAAAATTTATCATTGCACTACAACTTCAAGCTTTGTTTTCGGAACATTCCAGTTTCTTTTATTTTCTCAGTACATTGCTGTATGTACTATTTATTCGTACAACATTGCTTCACAGTCACATCACCTTAGTGCTGCGATCTGTTTGCTTGGTGTTCATCTTGACCTAGATAAAGCACCGATGAAGGATTAAACCTAACTGGTTGTATTAAGTAGTTTTATTGAGCATTCAGATCTAAATAACATTGCACTGACTGCGATACTTCCAGCGTACCCACTCAACTCAGCAGTACTTCAAATCTAATTATAAAGTGAGGTTTCAAAAAAGGTAGTCCAGCTGAGCAATTGTTGGGGAGTTCCATTTTCTTTTTCTGACCAGAACCATTTTGGGGCATTCTCAGTGTGCAGTCCTGTAACCTCTCATGTCTATTTTGTATGAATTCAATAATGTATATATTACTCCCATGGATATTTGTTGAAATACATATAGCTTGTATAAAAATCTATGCAAAGGCAATGGTAGCCTGTTGACGCAAGATGTGTCAGCTAAGTGTTTAAAGAACGTTAATAGATTTGGTTTAAAACTGTCGGTTAAAGCACATGAGCATGCCTCGAAGAACCCAAGCATGTGTAATTTATCTATTTATATATATATATCTATTATATATTTTCTTATATTTATTTATTTATGATTTTAAAACAGGGAGAACTATCCAGCATTTAGAGGTTAACATGGTAGTTGGTTGAAAACACAGAGACGAAGTAACAGTTATAGTTTTTTGTGCAACACGCCTCTTCAACTTTATCTTAGGCTCATTTCTCCTAAAAGACCCAGCCATATCAAGCTATTGAACGTATATGTTGAGCCACTCACGATATACGCAGCGTCCGTATTACATACAGATTTGAAAAAGCTTGCATATGGGCAACGTGATGCCCTCAAATGTCAAAATGAGAAAAAACAGCTAAAAATCCCATTAGTTTTCGACAGACTCAAAGTTACTAATGGACAGATATGTCAACTTACCAACAAAAAGCAACAAACAGTTACAAAATCTGACAACCGCTATGTTCGACACACTCAAAAGAACCATCAGATCTCACTTAACTTATCGCCAAAAACCGCTACGTAAATTACCTACTTCAATGGAAAATCTTGCGCGTACTGCGTGGGGAAGTGTAAAATACTAAATAAATATCTTGTTTGCATGCGAAACGAAACAAAACCTTTAAATAAAATGTGTCCTTACATGGTTGTCTTCTTATCGTTCGAACTGTTTGTCGTGCAGCCTTTCCTTGATGAAAACTAGACCTATACAACTTCTGTACAGGTACGTAAGTTGTATAGGTCTAGTTTTGAGGTTTACTTTTCCAGAATATGTACTATACCCAGATGTAACCATACCTATAAAACTGCCCGTTTACACACAGACAAAAACCAACCAGTTGGCTATACAAACAAGACTGAGCTAGGAGACTACCCAATAGCAAGTGTTCATACTAAGTTCTACAAAAAAAGAGAATTGTAAAAATGAGGATGAGGCGAAAAATAGAAAATTACAGAACAATTTCCATACTTGGCTTCTTCTAAATCAACTTTGACCGCAAGGCAATGAATCACTGTCACATTGTATTCTTATTACAAGGAAAACACTATATGAATTTAAGAGTAAACTAACAGTCACGTTCGAATATTCGCTTGGTGAAAGAAAGAAAGTCAGGCGAGTGGACAGTAAAAGTTGAACCGCTGACGTATTTTATAAATAGCACTATTACACATTTTAATATTGGAAGAATGTTCATAGAGGAAGAACTAGAAACCGTGAGTCTATGCGTCTCAAATGGCCGCTGTTACCGCACAGATGAATGCCTCACAAAGTTCTAATTTGACCATATTTTTCCCGGCATGACCAAGAGATAAACCTGCCCCTTTGAAACATCCTTCAAAAAACATGTTTTCTCTCAGACTTTTAACCACAGTCGTCCCCGTAGCTAGCGGGTGGTCTCGCACGATATCATTCAATTGGTGATCCGCATTATAACGGCTGTACTTAGCAGTATTTTTTTTTCAATATCAAAATTTAATACTGTAATTACTTAGCAGCGTTATCAATACGAGTAGTAAACATAGTGAGAGGAGGCGGACGAAAGGGATAAACAGCGCTGGACGGCCCGCTAAATTAGAAATGCGTCATTAACAA
Organism: Varroa destructor; assembly: GCF_002443255.2. Lineage (NCBI taxonomy): Eukaryota > Metazoa > Arthropoda > Arachnida > Mesostigmata > Varroidae > Varroa > Varroa destructor. The sequence continues at coordinate 15,598,129 of NW_019211455.1, read as the reverse complement.
ACATGTGTCATTATGGTCAGCAATAACGCTAAACATAATCACAATGCATCATGTTGTTATGAACGCTATGGAAAAAGTAGCATGGAATGAGGAGAAGCTGACTTTATAACTAAGAAAGGCGTTGACAAGAGGATTAGGTGGTGGAAATGGCATACTCCAGCCAGTCTATACGAGTAAATTAAGTTTTTGATCGGTTTGTCCTTTGCATTATTAACTCATTACTCACAAAGTACGACAATTGCATGCGTGTACAAATAACGTAGTTGTTAACGAAAACGACCTTGGGTGTTATGTATCGCCTTCAACTCAGTCAAAAATATCTATTATAGACCACTGAATCACTTTCAGAATGAAAGCATGAAACTTCATAGCTAAGTTCACTCAATTTAATCGAGACAATCAATTATCTCTTTTTAAGAATCTACTTAGGTAGTGTTTTTGAAGCCAATAGCAAGCGTACATACAAGTGTTACTGAATCAAGCGAAACGTTATCATGCGATGAGAGACAATTGTTTAGCCTCATCTACTCTTGTTAAAACTAGACAGTGTGTGCAGACACTAACGATTTGAATACGTTAAATGTCTATGCAATATAACAAAGAAGATGCTAAACGAATGGCTAGGCTGACAAGCATCTACACAAAGAGGTGCCCTTTGTTGTCCTTTCTTGAACATCACACACGCCCACCCATAGGTCACGACAATTCGAAATAAAGAAGGAGACCTCTTTTGCATCCGTTTACTTTCTGTGGAACATCAAATTGTGATAGTTTCGGGAACAGAACGGATAAGCTTGCATGTTCTATGCGCAGGTGCTCGCAAAGGAACGATGGCCGCTTAGCGACAGACTGATGATCGCGCTGAGTATACGTTGAGGCTGGTATGCTAAAACGGAAAAAGGGGGTAACCATAGAATCTACCCTAGAGACTTTAAAAGTTGCTCTCGTTCCTGTGTATGACATCTATTCCATGCAAACGTTCGCATTACTGAATACCACGGCGGTCTTAGGCACAGGAAGATGATTCATGGGAAGATCGATACCATGGCGTTTTCTTGATGTCGCGACGCCTAATATTGCGTCACGAAAACGATATGAACATGGCTCGTGACGCGTGCGTAACATGCGACGGCCATTGTTTGCTTTTGTGGAACAATAGGGATAGACGAAGGCGAACGCTAAGGTGGTGTTCACAATCGAGCATTTGCTTGGAAAAAAAATTACACTTGCTTGCTTTTTTCTCTGAGAAAGCTGCTTACTAAGCATGTTTACGTTATTTACTTTGTTCCTCCTAGCGATATTTTCCACAGACCCCAAATCTCATTATTGCGTCGTGTTGTTGTCAGTAATGCTTTTAATGGACGTGTGAAGCCAATTTCATTGTTAAATATTTTTGTGGCTATATAGCTAGATTGCAGCTTTTTTGAAAAATTATAGTTACTCTTTCATGTGTTACAGGTTGGATCCGAAGAATCCACTAAAAGTTTTTCATCAAGTAAAGGATGATATACAATAGCTAATGCGGAGCCCTGATAATTTAGAACAATTTAAATTAAATTGTTAAAATTAAAGAAATTAAGAATTAAATAAAAAAAAAAATACCTATACATTTCAAGCGAATTTCTAAAGAGCGAGCAAATTGCAAAGTTTTTGAACAATACTTCTTTTAATTACGATACTGTTGTAGATGGAATGGATGTAGTTTTTGCATAAGGACGCAAGCTAATAAATACAAAACCAAAGCATATAATTTTTCATTTGGCTATCAACTAATGTCCGCGTTGAGTTAATAAAGACTCTTCGATATGTAGATGATCTATGAAATTGTTGGACGTAACGTAATTTTATGATGTGCACGTTTCTGTTTACCTCTATGAGTACTTTATCTGCTCAAACAATACGAACACCCCTTCGAATTTCGAGCCGAATCCCCTTTCGCTTGAACGACTCAAGAAGGCTTTTCTGCTTAAGGATGGCTTTCATCAAATGTCTGATCTATGCATTTAGGCTTGATTTTATCACATCTAGTGTGACGATTTCGCGTTGCCAAACTTCATTACGTCCGGTGTCGCCGTTAGGCATTCCATCAGATCCTGACTTCAAACATGAAACAAAATGTGTTTTTGAAAAAAAACTTGGATTCGGATCCAATATCTCTCAAATTTAGCAGACGCACATGCTATCCACAACGTCATAACCGGGACAAACCTGGGAACCTGTCTTGATTAACCACAGCGAAAAGAAAAATTCACGTTACTTTTCCGTCAAGCAATCAGTTACTTTTTCCGTCAATTTTTAGCACGTATATGTTTGCATATCACTGTGTATCAATAATTTATTTAAGCACTGCTAAACAGTCAAACACTACTACTTAAGTATAGTGGTCAAATATACAAGAAATGTTGTTGAGGTTAAGTGCTTCACTGTTTTTTGCTGCACCGACATGCTCAGAGAACGGCAATCCTGCAAGCTCTCGGGCCGATAACCTCTTCTGCCTTGACTTCCAACCAGACTAATGAAGTTGGTATACCCTGTTTATTGAACCTGCTGTGCTAATGAATCAACCATACAGGTTTAATTTCCAGCAAAGTCATCTCAGTCAAATCGATCTTACTACTCGCTGTAAGTCTCTTAGTCTATTAAACTCTTGTGAGTGAAACTCTGCTAATTAAGCTGCGCTTAGAATTCATACAGGATGTTCACAAACGTACTGACCGTTGTTTTAGCTAGACGGCTTTAAAGTCACATTATCTCACGTAATATGAATCGCGTTGCCTCGGCATTATTTCGAAACTGACACGGCAATAGCAGACGTACTAAAATTATTGGAACACCTTTATTCAGACTTAAGGTAGAACGCTCTGAATATTGGTGCAATTTCTGCGAAAAGTCGCAGTATTTTAAAATTTTATTTCAACAGAGGCAAAAATGGTACTGAAATGTGTACTGTATATGATCGAAGATGCGTTATTGGAAAAAATGACCCAAAGATGGTTCTGACGGTTTCATTCTGGGTATCGAGATGTGAAAGATGTTCTTTGAAGTAGCTGAGCAGTTATGGAAAGAGTTGATGACAATAATTACGAAAATTGAGCGAAATCGATACATGGATAGCTATGTTGTCGCTAAAGAACCAAGCATCTACCCCCAATCTAAACCACACAATTTCACACATAGAAAAATTATGTGCAATTAAAAAAAATGTATTCTACTATGGACTGACGCCAAAGATGGTGATGGCATGTCTTTGGTAAGTGTGGTAGGATTGAAGCAGAATCGTACGCTATGAGTTGATATCGCGCGGAGAACCAATTGACTTCGATCTCTACCGTCAACAACCAACAAGGTTATAAAGGCATAGGAAAAAATCTGTCGGAACTAATGAACGGAAAAGGTGTCATTTTCCCACCATAATAATGACAATCTACATACATTCTTTGCAACCCGGCAAAAGTTCAGAGAACCTTGATAGTTATGCCTTATCTCTCAGAAACTCAGGAGCCCTCACCTCCGTGTTGGAGCACTCGCTGATGAGCGATGAACTAATAATTTGCATCTGTATTTAACATAATCGCCAGGAACGACAGCTTCCGTACCAGATATGCCCTTAGGGCTTCGGTGGGCTAAACGATCGCGGTTTGGATCTACATCATTTTGGCCTGTGGCACAGTCCTGTTTTTATGTCCATCATTTGTTTAGGTAGAGAATTCAAATAACCGAGTGCCCTTTGCAAGTCGAGTCGTAAGCCTCGTTTGTCGACATTGCCATCGTAAAGTTCGAGTTTCATTTTCGGTCAGAGTTCCAATCGTTTCATTGCAGCGATTACACGAAGACGTTCGGCTAGTTTTGATGTTAATCCGAAAGCCCAAAATGAAGATTCAATGTGAAATCGTATCAGATTATCTCGGAGCAGACAAGAAGCTGTGATAGAACCTACCGTGATAGTATCCCCTCTAGGTGTAATGGTGACGGAGATAAAACGTTTTAAACAGTGAAATCCATGAGATTCGCATTTTCTGCTATAAAAACATACAGCTAATAAATAGACATTTTGTTTGCGTAGCAATTCGCCCTTCCCCCAACAGCTGGGTGCTATTCTCGTCCAGCACGTTGACATAAATGCTACGGCTCGCAGCTCGTAGGTCCAAAATCCTTGCAAAACAAACGACAGTTTTGATGGAAGATGTAAAAACACAAAACATCGCATGTACATAGGGGAGTGGGGACAAAGAACCCCGGACACCGCTGCGTCGGGCGGTGGGGATACAACAAACCGCGATATGCGGGCAGTTCCTTTTACATACCCCAGCACAAAGAAGGATCTAGAAAGAAAATTAGGCGAGAATTGGCTCAACTTCTCCGCTAAATGCAGCGGCGAACGTTTTTTGAAAAGTTGGGGGAACCCTACCGCCGTCCTGTCCCCTCTCCTCCCCCCGACCATTCACGCTACACGCCGAAAATTGTAACACCCTATTTCCATTAACAGAAAGTCTACTGTCGTCTTACAAGGTGCCATTTTTCACTTTACGTACAGGGCATATTTGGCCTACTATTCTGCCCTTATTTATATAGGCGTGGATATCATGCAAGAATATATGCGTCAGTAAAGTCGGTCAACGGATTAGATTCAAGAGATAAAACTGCATTTCAAGCGCACTTGCTTATGTTTAGCACAGGAAATATATCAATTTTTGATCAAGAAAGACAAAAACGTGCACAGCGTATAACGTGAACATCGATTGGCGTACCGATATGAGCATGTAACATACACACATATACATATACGAATCGGAATGTAATACAGCCGAAAAGCTAAATTAGCGGAACCTTTTAGATATAGTATAGAGAATTTCGATGGTTTACGTATTACAGATAATATGTATACTTTGTTGAACAATTTCTAAGTAGAGTAATGTTACTTAGTATTGTTGTCATCTAAAGGCTTAGTTTTAAGCCAACGTATTAAAGTTAAATACAGAAATTATGTCCCAGTGGAAACTTGATACGATGACCTTTTTTAAGCTGCGAATTTAAGCCTCAAGAATAAATTTTAGGATATTTCCTAGAGACCTTTTTTGTAAATTAAGGTAGGTTAGGCCATGCCGATCGAGCCAATATCACGCTGACAGGTCGGCGTTTAATCAACCAGAGTGGTGGGTGCTCATTGACCGTTAGAGGCCAATAGACGTTAAGCAGTGGCGTTACTAAAAACAATCGTTCAGGTATCTTCCGCATGTACCTCGACAGGAACTGTTGTCGTCCTCTCTGTTACTGCGGTAACTCAAACTGCCATTGCTGTACGTGATTCTGTTGCCAACCGAAGCCGCTAGAACATTTCGAGTTGTTATTTTGTCCGGAGACGTAACAACAACAACAGTAGAGTGCATTGAGGTTCCTTGGAAGCGTACTCCTGTGACAAACTAGCAATGCATGGCCTAGGTCGTCAAACGGATGTAAGAAGCTCTCATACTCGGGAACTATTTTGACGGAGAGCACTTTGGGAGTATGTTTTGTTTTTATCAACATTGATTTTATTCCCATGGAGTGATGGATAGGATAGATCACACCTCGTCACGTAGGCGCTGTCAAGGATCTAATTATTAGTGATGAGACAAAACATAAAAGAGCATTATGATATAGCATATTTTACCCATTTTCCCTTCGACGCTCCATCTCTACCTATACTATGATTATTAGCGTCGCCGCGGCTTAGATTTGACTCGAGTTCTGTAATATCATACAATGACTCTTCTAAGCATTCAGGGGCTTCTCGACTTGAACCGGAAAGAAGCATCAGTCGAAAGGCGTCGTACCTGCTGGAAGTAATCGTCGAGCGCCAATGCAACCTGAAGCCGTTGCTTTTTGCTCCGATATAGTGAATATTGCAAGCAATATTCACTATATCTGAGCTCAACCCTTCAACATCTTAAGTAGGCGTTCTTATGCGTCCATTATTTCGCAGAACGCATATAGATATATAAAAGGCACATGGCTCCCTTTACAGCATTTTGTGCAGCGCGAATCGATAGAAACGACGCCGTCTAATAGTATTTCCTACTCAACAATGAAATTGATTGGCAAACAGGAACCAGCAGGCTTTGGCACTCAACGCCGTCAACGGCCGCCTTCGGCTTCAATGATGGCATATGTTATGATGCTTATGGACAGTAATGTCGGTTGGATTGACTCTAGCTGCCAGCAGACGGATGGTGGAAGTCGCGGAAGCTAAAAGTACACCGTGTCAGTCGCAACCAATTGAAAACGAACGTACTTCCTGTAATAACAAAATATTATGGAAAAGAGCCTTGTTCACATCTGATGGCGGCAGTTGTCTGAGCTTTCGGATTGTCGCTTAACGCCTCATGCTTTCAAATCGAAGTAATTTTTATTGCATCAAGTGAAACATCTCGTTAATATAAAAAACCACACATGTTATCGTAAGCTAGTCACCCGTTCACGAGGCTATTGGTACCCGTTTCTGTTACAAAGGACTATCTATAATTTATTTCGAAATGTATTATAAGTAAAAATACATCTTATTTAAGCGTAGAAGGGTGTAGATCGTTCGATTATATTACAACACGTACAATTACGCGCGCATAAGGCACATTATTTACGTTGTGCGAACAAAGTTACCGAGACTGACGATATTGATGGGAAGATTTTGACAACCTATTGAGAACCGTCCGCGTGCCGTACGTGTTGCACGAGCGTTTCATTGTTCTTTTCTAAATGAGAGTACAGCCCGAAGAATGCTCTGTTACTCAAAGTTACCCGGATCCCCGAACCGATACGATAAGCCGCGCATACATGACGCGTGTATTTCTAGTTTCATAGCATGCCCTTTTTGGGCCACAAGTCCCTTCGGGCCGACACATCGGAAGGTTAACGAGACGACGATATTGACCCACGACCCAACCTAACTTACCCCAGTTCAGCCCGCAGTCTATTTAAAAGGTTACAATGTCGGCCGGTTGCAGCTTGTTTTTTTGTTTGACTATCTTGCTAAGGTTCGAGTGCCGCCAAATCTAAAGAAGTAGTAGTAGCTGAAATCAGAATTCTTCACGAAACGTCCAACCTGGAGAAAATTCTACCGCCGGGCTTGTCATTTGTCGCTAGTGACCATAATTGTATGCAAATTGTTTTTATGAATTTAATGAGTTTTAGCTACAACTGACATAGAATTCTGATCCCTTCCTTATAGAGCTAGCCTTAGACGATTACATGCTTCCAACTCGATTAGGAAGCTTCATTGGGCAACCTAAACCACAGCCTTTTTGTTGAGCGGCCTCCGTCACTACTACATGATTATACTGAAGCTATAGTTTATGTTGCAAGAATTGTACAACTTTAGGGCATCAACGTGTGTAGAGGTGGACATAAACGTCCGATTTCAATTGCTACCTTATTTATTTTAAATCTGCACGCCTACATATACAGGACGAGCCGACTGGCCTGCCTTCTGGCGAATTTCTTGTTCTTTCGCTTTCATTTGATTTTTCTAGCATTATACTTTTTGCCTTATGTCGTTGATTCATTCTCGTTTACTCCCTGCACTAACTTCATACCTTTCCAAAAAGTGATCATGTCACGCATGTACTCTTGGCTTATTCGGCAGAAATTTCTTTTTCCGAATGTCAGGTAGAAGCCTGTGTCCTGCTTTTTTTCGGAGGTTTAATTTATGCGATTGTGCAACCTGGGATCTTCCTTATTTTGCTAAAGTGAACACAAGCTTTCTGAACTGGCTTACGGGGATGCTAGCGAATCCACTTCAGTTTCCCTTTCAGCGACACGTGGACAAGCTGCCTACGGACTACTAAGTTGAACTAATTTGACGTGTCTTCGGTCAAAGATCACAAACTCCAACCAGCAAACACAGTCTTCTAGCCCCGATGTCTTCAAGCAGCGATACTAGTACAGAATGGCGCCGAGCAGACCGTACTACGTATCAGATCCTCTACGCGCATCTATATAATAGTATGCGCAGCCAGCGATATGTACTCCCACCGCCTTTGGCATAGCACGATATCCATTGATATACTTTCCTGATCAGTTCAAAACTAAGCAACTTTTGCATTGGTTGTGGCATAAGGAATATCAAGTCCAAAAAGAGCAACTGAAGAAGAAGGTCAGCTCAGAGAGAATTATGGGGCGAAACATTGGGCGCAGGCAGCAGCAGTCGCATCATCGTTGTGAAGAACAACGCTAACACCGAGCCAGTTTTGCGGCGAATTCTACAACTATACAAAAGACGAACAGACAAGACCTTAATAAAAAAGGGAAAATTGCCGGCCAGTTTTCATGGTAGACCGGCGAGGTCGTGCAAAACTAGAGTGTAAGGCCGAGTAGAACATATCCCCCCCAAGACCCCTCCCTCCATTCCTCAGAGTTCGATGAATAATGTCGCAGACGGCGGAGAAGCAGAGACGGACTCATTGAGGGAAAACCGGACACGACAGCTGCTTCAACCGCTGCCGCTGCTGTTGGTCGTACAAAAGAAAAAAATACACGAATTCAACGAAGAGTCAGACAGTGACAGGGGTCTCAAAGCCAATAGCGATGAGGTAGATTAAAGGGGCAAGCCGTTTGATGGGACGGTCATCGTGTTTTTGTCCCCATTGAAAAACGTGGCCGTTAACGGCGGAGGACGAGCAGAAAGAAGGAAACAAGGATGATGGACAAGACGGGCTAAGAGGACAAATCCGAGACTGGGGCTATCCTGCGATTCCCTGCGTCTACCGGGCCCACCTAGACCAAGCTTGTTAGTTACGCGGTGACCGTGGGGCTGTACCACTGTTTGAAGGTCAGCAACAGCAAAAGCAACAACTGACGAAAAAGGAGCGTCACCGAACACGATGATGAAGTGGAAACGAGTGGACTGCATTTAGACAATAGGTCACCCCGAAGAACTGCTAGCTTACCTGCGTATATACAAGCCGTTTGCCTATCATTGAAGAGTTAATTCGTTTTTAAAAAAAGAGCTTGCTTCAAAGCCGGGTGAATTTAATCGGGCGTAACATTACGCACAGTGACCGGTACAGCTTGCTTTACCGAATTTCGAGGCAAGACGGGTCTGAAGGTACAGAGGTATGGGTGTAAAGAATAAGCCTTTGTTTTTAATCTTAGTCTTTTTGGCTTGGAGGGAAATTCTTTTCTTCTAAGTTTCAATTAATCAAACTTAATTAGTACAGTACTATCACAAGGGCGCTCACAGAGGTTGTGTATAATAACAAGATCACATGGATAGTGTATTTGAAAAATCGAATAAGACCAAATATTAAATCCGCATTAAGTAATGGTTTAATTTCATCCGAACGATAACTGTGTTTCAGCAATTACCGCTTAAATCAATATGCACGGTCTGGGAGCGCATGGGTTTTTTAGTGCGCTTCGATTGTATTAAGCAAACTCGAACGTATTACTCTGACTTTATGTGGCATGTATGCTCTTGTAATACAGTGCATACATTTATGTATAACTGAGTCGTTTAATAGTTTATTGTTTGTCTTATTATTTTTATTGGGGATGAAATCTTAAACGCTGTTTTTAAAATACCTAAAACAAACAGAAAATACATAGCGCCACTCTGTAGCTATTACCGTACTTGCAGACACACAAACGTCAGGTATATATCCAAAATCTGATCTCCTACCCCCCCCCCCCCCATACCATATGACGAGACCTTTCTGTTGTTAGGATCTAAAACTCCTAAAACCCACATTTCTTGTTCTTTCTCATCTCTCTCTACGTTTTGCTTTCCTGTTAATGATCATATGAAGTATCTGCTTCGGAATAAGCGTAGGCATGAGTTCAAAGCTGGTTTCAGCCCCTGGAGGCAGCAAATCTATGAATATGGGATCGAATTTTCTGAATACCTCTAGGCATCAACAAACCAGATTTACCGTCGCGTTCCATGACACGTTCGTTAATCGCTTCGAAGCAGCAGCGGTGGCAATGGAATCAGCTGAGGCAATCCGAAGTAGATTAGCACTAACAGATAAAGAAGCCGACGCAAAAGAGGACGCTAATGTTGGTGAGTAGGGAAACAAACAGGGCGAAGCGATGATGAAGCAGAAGAAGTTATTTTCTTGTTCGCACATGACAGTAGCCTGCCCTTGTTTAGCCCTGCTCAACAGGGCCGAACAGGTAAAGATCGTTTGAAAGCTTTTTTGACGTTTTTTTCCACTGACGATGAGACGACGTATCTGACTTACAAGTAATAGAGACACAGGCGACTCAGTTATGACCATCGCTATATAATCAGAGCGTTATGCCTATAACTATTAGTTTGCAAAAGCCGGTTGCCCCCCAAGCAGTCAGGCACAGTACCTAGCTCTGCGTGACCGTTCTACCGCTAGCGTCCATCTGCTTATCAGTAACTATCAGAGGTCTGAGATGAGCGAAGGACCATTTACTTCCAGACCTGCCAGACAGAATTTTCCTGCCTCTGCTTCCCGTGGGAAACTCTTGTTTCCATGCAAACCGCTCTATGTCAAAATTAAAGAAGAAGCTAATAGTTCCAGTAGGGGCTACAGTATTTTAGATATGTCACTACAGATAAAAAGAGCCGCTAAAGGGACGCAACAGCGGAGGATTGACGTATGGGAAATAGAATCTATATATAAGAAATTTGCAAGCGATGTTTATTACAAGATGTAATAAATGAACTCGAAATACAAAAAATCTGTGAGAATAAAGGAAGTTATTTTTATTAAGTGAAACATAAATGATGGGTATATTAAATTCATAAATTCCGCTAGTTTGTATCGAATCACAACGACGGTTATATTGTTATCATGGTATGTATTTGAGGCAACCAGATTAAAATAAGAAGGTGGAGTACGTTTTGAATCTACAATACGTTCTCATTTTGCAGAGATTCCTTCTACCTTTGTCAACCAATCTGTGGTGACAATCTGTGGTTTATCTGTGGCTATGTATACCTATTAAGTAAAGTACAATACGCTATTTCGCCGTTTCTACGATAGAAAACTATTAAATTAGGCGTAGGTTAAGCAATTGGATTTGGTCGCAGTAATGGTTTCAGCTTCTCATAGAAAATCTCACCTTGACTTTCTGTATTATTATCTACTGCCTTGTCCGATTTCGGCAAATGCCACGATCGATAGAGGCCTTGTCTTAATTATTCTACTTATGATACAGTGGCATCCCGCCTTCCTTTCTGGAAGAGGTCACCCCAGTCCGCGCGCCCCCTTTCCTTTCCTTTACCGACACAACCAAGCAATTCTCAGTGAACGCAGCCCATATGCCTTCGTCCTGTAGTTTTCGCTCTACCGCGAATCACAAACTAAAAGCCGCTAAATGTACTTGGACGTAGTATCGTGGAAGCCGATCCTTGTCGGCAGAGAAAACTATTCTCAAGCCCTGGTTGTCTTCTGCATTTGACCAGGCAAGCCAGTTATTCTTCGGGCAACCGAGCGGCACATCTACGCGTCCCCTAAAGATCCTCTAGCACAGGCCGATGCCGCTGTTTGTGCTATTTGGGGACCTTGCGGAACACCTTAGATGGCCTGGTACAGTTGCAATACGGCACCTGCAGTCACATAACCCCTAGAAGACACTTAGTTGCACACATTTTCTGGGGATCATATGCGGAGGTTACGCATGCATAAGGCTACGCTAACTTGTAGATTTGCACACGGTCGCACTTGTCAAAGATCAGTGGGCCTGATTGTTGGCGGTGGAGGTGCCTACCGGTGTGTGGTAACTTGTCCTACCTAAGCATGCCGATGGGTAACGCCTCTAGACTCTCTAGCCGTTGTGTCTAAAACGTCTTCTCCCTCTCTCTCTCTCTCTCTTTCTCTCTCTCTCTCTCTCTCTCTCTTACCCTACCTTTCATCCTCAGGAAAGTGTTTTGAGATGATACACTTTTGGTGCATGGAAGTTATTTAAAATAGTCCGCTTTTTTCGTAAGAGCGAAGGATATCTTGATGAAGGGACCTGGTTCCTGCACACTTCTCGCGCTTTCGGGAATACGACGCGTCGAAAGCAGTTGCCGAATCGAGCGGACGGAATTCTGATGTCGAGGAGTTATTATCTCAGCGTAGACGTCAGGACAGACAGAGTCGTACGCAGCGTATATTTTGGTTGATTCGCATGGTATGGATGTTGTTATATGCGGAGACAGGCAGTTATTATAATGCATTTCGGAATCTTAGCCACTACTAGCATTTGTGTTTGCAATGTACTTGATTGACGTAAACAAGGGGGAAAAGTAGGTGGGACGGGGAAGATCCTGCGCGTAGGCATATACAAGTGATACTCGAACAGCGGTGAATTGCGTTGTGTTTGACTTCATTTTGCCTTTAAAGTGAGCTAGCAATAAGTGCTAGATAGAAATAATTGGGGGTTCGATGAGTCTATGTCACAGTATATATCTGTATAATCGATACGCATTATACCTATGCGGCTATAGCAACAGTGAAGGTCACAGGAAACTTGTGAGGCGTTTAAATAAAAAACAAGAACGAACTTCGACATTATTTTTGAGCTTACAGCAAGTGCCAAAAGTGCCGTCACCGCATACACGATCATACATTCGATCTCGGGTACCCTCAGCTCGTAACACAGATACACATGAAATATGATTATGACTTTACCGTCACAAAAAAATAGCTTAAAAATGAAGAAGCATTGGACTTATTAAGAGAATCAATGCAAAGTAGTAAAAATGTATCCTAATAATTGGTCATTGCGCATGAATAAGTGGAGAACGAGTTCTGCTGCTGTTTTCTGGTCCACAAACTTCCTCGCCGTAATTACCCTTGTCGTCCACAGCTTTCAGCGCCGGATGCCCCTTTAACTCTAATGATAATGCATCTGAACAACTCATTCTAGCAAGAGAAGCCATAAGAAAAATGAACGATGGCCCCTGAGGAACATTTGACTAGATATAGCTTCCTTCCCCGGCCTGGCTTTCGCATGTACAAATCATCGCTTCTACAATATGGCACGCACAGATAAATCTAATGGACACACGATACTGTAAAATCATAGGAAATGCTACATGAAAACAGCCAGGGCTGCAGCCAGTGTAAAGAGGAGTATTTAGTTCTTGTCTGTTTAGAAACAAAAAACCTTCACGTTCATTTATTGTGCTGGGATTGCGTAACTCTCGTCTTTTTGACAAAAGTACTCATACACGTAGCTATTTCTTTCCGCCAGGTTCATTTAATCACAATTGTCGACAAGGAGTCGGTTTTCTAGATAAAAGAAACGTAGTTCCGTTCAGCAGGGGCAGTACTACAGGCGTACGAGCATAATACATAAGAATAAAATGTCGACAAATGCAGGCGTTTTTTTTATATGGCTGCGGGTACCCTTGTGAACTTCACGCTGAATGGGTTGGGTCTAATATTGGACTTTCTCATAGTGAAACTCGTTTTATAACAGTGCGTAATTACCACCAGGAGATGGGAGCCGCCGGTCGTAATAATCACACTGATGATTTCGACGGATTGGTGTAACTTTGGAGTCCTTAGAGCTTAGACAAACGTGTGCCATAATCGGCCATGTCACTGATGCCCGCTTTCGATGCCCCCGCATATTAGACAGAAAAGAAGCTCGACTAATTCACCTGACTCGTAGTCTACAACGGAAAGAGTGGGTGTTCAATCGGCGCGTCTTTACTGCAAACCTACGTGGCTCTCCGTCATTAATAGAAAGAATACTGTGAAACTCTCTTCGCATATTATATATTGCAAGTTCTGATGGTACTGGTTTAAATTTGACGGCATCTTCCGAGCCAGCGTCGATATGCGGATAGGAGAATTCGTAAAGATATCTTTGAACAAAAAAAGGCTAAATGTTCGCATCATATATATACATACGAAGATGGTTTGTTTCGAAAGGTGTCCAGACGACAATCTTCCCTGCCATAGCTGAGCATTAAGCTGAGTGTATGAAATCCTTTTCCCGTTTCAGGAGTCGTTACAAGACGTCCTTCACACGAACTCGATTCGACGTGTTAATAATGCACCATATAGCCGATCGATGGAGCGTGTCGACATACACACATACTCGGAGGAGACATATAGAAGCATATTATTGTCGTTATTATTATTGTCCGCGGTACTTGTGTCGATTTTATACCTCATTAAATGCTAATCAGCATTTCATACCAACCCGCCTGCCCTCTGTGAGAGAGCCGAGCGCCGGCAACCGTCTCGAATTGACTATCTTCATCGATTTGCGGCTTCTCGGTGTTCTCCCCATTTGTGAGATCGCCGCGGGGCTTGAGCAAACCCATCTGATTCGCAGAGCTCGGCCTCAGATCGGCCGAAGTCCTGAGAGGAGCCTCCCGCGCTCTCTTCCGTAGTGCCGTAAAGATCTGACTAAGATCTCACTGAGACTGGAAAGCGTTTCCAGCCCCACGTACTTCCAACTATTTGACTTGGCCTATCCATGCCATAGCCACGTACGTTTGGTGCTTCAATCTAAAAAAATTTAGCAGGCCACAGTGCTCAACGTATCCTATTTATGTATGCTAATGTGAAAATCATTCAGGCCTTTGTAGTTAAATTCGTATAGAGATAAATAACATTAGGGCAAGGAAAAGGTCACATGTGTAGTACAAAATATAGTCTGTAAAAAAAGAAAAGCTAAAAGGAAAAATCACGGGCGTATCTGTTTGTTTCGTTAATTATGAAATGTATTATTTCTATTAATTGTACAAATGAACAGTGAATTATAGTTGGGCTAACCAAATGTGTAAAAAATAAATATAGTCCACGGTCCATATTCGAGGTAGTTCGGCACATTGAGGATAACAATGAATTTCGACCCAATTTCAGCGAAATTGGATCATATGTGAATAGTTTTTTTATTTTACATCGGTTGTGTGCCCTAATGCATTTCGTTCGAAGTGACATCGTTGTATAAAATATTGGGATTGAAGGGTACTTAACGGCGCTATTCACTCTGAGAGCTTTTATCCCCGATGAGACCTTTTAGAAATATGACATAGATGCCTTCGTATTACAGCTGTTGAGTGCAAAACTTCGATATTGATCGACTAAAGGAACACATGAAAGCTTCAGAGTACGAAAGGGAAGATCCCACAATGGTATCGAATAATCGAAGCAGTGGCTTCCTCATCAGATCCCAGCTTGGCCAATGCTGGCCAAAGCACGGGCCCCTTTCAACACTATTGTCGACTGGATACTCTTTATGGATCAAGTGGTGAAGCCGATCGGCAATTAGACGCTGATCCACCGGATGGTGGATCTCTACCGCTCTCGATCACCAGCCGCAAGTGTCGCGGAATGCATGGCGCTGTGGTATTGGTAGAGTTACCGTTTCAGTCAGCATTGCCCAGCCGATCCCATGTAGCAAGCCGCATGGCTCTCTATCTTCCTACCCAAAAGCAGGACGACAACCATCGTAATTACTATAACTAACCACACGCACAACCATACCGAGGCTCGAACTGGGTAACGGCCCACTACTCCACTTTCCGCTGCGAGTTCACGTTTTCTCTGTGTTTGAAAAAAACGCCAAACGTGTGTCGCCATTCTGATGCGTTTCCATCGACTTGGTGCTGCGAAAATTACAGTTGATTCCAGTAGCACGCCGTTGATTTCAGGATCCAGGTCGTCCGAAAACTTGAAACAACCTCTAATCCACCTGTTCGACCCCCTAGAGATATTTATGAAAGCTACGAGCATCGACAAAATCTAGAGATACTGTGTTAGGCAACGTACTAATCACTCTGTGACACTGTGAACATCGAATAGAAGTGTGAAGTAGACAAGTGTTTCATCAAGTTTTTAGTGACTATTCGTAAATTTAACAGTAACTCGTGCCCCGTGGTCCGGGCTCCAGCGCTTATTCTAGAACATATTTTTTCCAAAGCACAGAATCCAACAATGGTTTGCACATTACCGAAGCACAAGAGGTTGGACGGAAACGGTCAGAGCCGATCAACACTGCCCATTGATTGCTTAAGAATTCCTCTGACTGAATGAGTTTCTCGTTGCACATACATGTTTTCCCAGTGCGACTTATAGCGGAAACTAACTTTCGGGTACAGTTTCTACCTACATAGAAACAGCAAAAAATATACGACTGCAAAAAGGACTTAAAGAACGTAAATCTGTAAGCCGAGGCGTGGGCGGTTTTCAGCTAGTTAATGATAATTGATTACATAGAATTCATTAAAATGGGTAAGTACTCATGGAGGAAATGTTGCTACAGAATACATACGCATTCCACGGTTTATTAGCTACCGAACTCGACCAAAGTTGACTAAGTGTTACATTTGTATATACAAGTAAATTATATATACGGAACTTCCGTACGATTTTTGCGACTCTTTTTTTTTGGAAGATCCAAATTTATCGAACATTTCTCGCTTGACTTACAGCCCATACCGGTACAAAATATAGTTGTACACACTATATAGATCCTGCATTGATGCAACGTTGTATGCGTTACGGACAGCGAGAAATAATCTATTTTAATATGTCAACAAAAAGCTTAAATAGCTGGGTTTCGCCCAGTGGGCATCGTTAAATAGTAGACGGCACTATTTGTGGCTAAATGTACTTCAGCCAATGGGTGCCTATGTTCAGCTCTGCTCTTGCATTTCATCATAGCGTTTAGTTTAGACAGTTCTTACTAGAGTTATATGAAACAAACTAAATCTATTTCTATAGTAACGGCTGCAACGTTTTCAGAAAAGTGATCTTTTTCTAGGTGAAGAGATATCATGTAAGGTTTGACATAGTTTCAGACGATTTCAAACTACATCCGTGGCATGATCGAGGGAAATCAATTCTCCCCACCTTGCCCTATTTAGCCAAAGGGTTTATGTATAGAGGCATACGATGGAATACGGACGTAGAATAGCTACCGTCGATCAAAAGCGAGAATAGACAGATGAGACGCTGTCCGCCGCTTCTCGTACGCACCTCACCACTATTGTAGATCTTTCATTGCTTAGCCAACGTTGGCCTAAACATAAGGAACCCCTATTGTTCTATGTCTGTGCCATCTCTATATCATCCGTAGCTGATGGGATGAGTCGCATACTCCGAATGGCTTCAAGGCCCGCACGCGAAACGAACACCATCTAGGGAGGTGTAAAGTAAAATGATTAACTGGTTAGTCAAATAGTGCTGCTTCGTCAGTAGCATTGTCAGTGGTACAAGTTCCAGTAAATGGCAGGACGAAGGCTAGAGTAGCCTGCTCGCGTTGCCTAATGCCTTTTGTTTCGTCCTGCCTACCCCAGCTGATGGATGCGTGAGTGCTCCTGGGAGTGGCGAAGGAATGGGTGACCTAGTCGCACTGAGTGGTTATAACAGAAGGGGCAGCGAGAAAAGAAAAGTCCGAGTGCGTAACCGAGTCGAGTGAGAGGAATTTGCTGCAGCTAAATGGGCATTTGACGACAGCGTTACACTGGTCGGCAGAGGCATGAATGAGCGAATGAACAAATGCTTTGAGCTCTGTTATTCAGTCGAAAATTTAACGGCCGCAGAAAACGGTTCTCGCAGCCGATTGAAAAACGGCTTTACTGACGGAAACGCTCACGAAGAAGAGAACATCGAAAACATGAGTTCTTCCGATTGTCGCCATTTTCTAACATGGCGAACGTAAAGGCAAACGATGACGCATGGCAGTGGAAGAGGCTTCGTGCGTGCATATGTAGCATATCGATGCCCAGCCTATTATATTAAGAATGGTCATTAAAGACTGTAGAGCAAGAACGAAACATGTGAGCAGGGTGGTATTCTATATGTGTTTGTCCCTCTTCCTGCTGGTCAGTTGTGGAGCGTGATGAGACCAACGACACTAACTGCGAAAAGGGGCCGATATTACTGGAGACCAACTAGAAAAGCGTCATTGTGAGAAGACACTTGCTCAGAGTGTATAATGGGATAGTAAAGCTTGTAAGGGGTGTTGCAGAGGCGTCCGGCAAGGCAATGGTAGATATGTTACAGTTGTTAATGTTGTGGTGATATAAAGAGTCGATCACCGACAAGCAAAGGACCGCTGTCCTGTGACACAACTGAATTCATTATGACCTCAAACGCATCCCTTCCTGTGTTCAGGCCATTGTTTCGAAACTACATCGCTAACGTACACGATAGACGGACATAAAGGGATATAAACTGGCCAGTACTTGATAAAGTAACAATGTGACACACTTTGAACAGATGAAAATGATTCGGATCTACTGTCAGTATTTCGACCACTGTATTTATTAGGCATATGTATATTATATGTTAATTATAGCATGGAACAGGGAAGGAAATGATAACCGCAGTTATACACATACAAGTACTAGCGAGTGCGCCATTTAGTACTAACATATTGGTTAATTGAGGTAGTTGACAAAATGAATGTATGTAATACCGAGTACTGGTCTTATAATTCTTTTTAAATTGAAACTTCGCTTTGCCCTCATATGATTTGCATACAAAATGAGCAGTTGTTATAATAATCATCATAGCTATCAGCTTCCTTAAGGGACAGTCGTGCGAATGGACCTTGGGGAAGCGGAGATTTTGTAAGACTTGTTCCTCCATTACGGGATAGGGCTTCCCGACATGTTGCTCTTATCTTTTTATTCGCCAAACGCTCGAAGGGCAATTTTCAATCAAATGACACTAGTAGGTAGTAGTAATAGTATTGGCAGAAATGAACGTTGTAAAACGTTACTTCTGTAGCGGCCCTATTGCCTCTATCTCTCCTCTTCCAATTTTCACCTTCGTTAGAGCAAGCTGGAGATACGCTTCGTCCCGTCTACTCGATCCGCAGTTCTGATTCAAGGACATAAATTAAATAGAAGGACTTTAGACGGCCTAAATGGAATGCATTCAAGGTTCACTTAGCTTTTGTTCAGCAATGATTAGGTTGTTTAAAGTACTAGCCGTATTTGTGTGCATATCTGTTAATTCCCCGTTGCCAGCCTTCGCAGCTGTTGCGGATCCTGCTGCTTCCAACCGTGACATTTTCCAGGATGGAAAACAGCAAGATGAAGTGTTGCTGAGCTGTGTTTCACTCGTGCCCGTGAAGCTCTAATGTATATAGGATAGGCTGCGATGGATCAGCGTACGACCGTGCGCGAGGTTATATTAGGCAGTCAGGTTGCACAAAGCTGGTAACCGTTGCTATTTATGGTTGTTCCTTCGTTCTCTTTTTCTGAAATCGTCTAATGTGTCAACCATTTTGCTTGCCTATGCTGCTCAGTCTCCCGCCTGTGTTCCAGCTTTACATAGACGCCTATATTGTTCTCGATCCGCTGTTGCGCTGCTTCAGCTGACCAAGTGCTTTCTTTCCAAGGATATTCGTAGTTCAGATCGGTCGGTTCGCCCACCAACGCGTCATGCCTACCACTACTACTGGCGTCCTCAATTATGTAGTTGCCCTCTGGTAGTGCTGGTAACAGGAGACACCGCTGCTTTTGCCATCGTTGTCACGTCCCTGCGGTCCTGTACCTTGTTTGGCGTTAGGGGAACGGCCAGTTCGTTCTCGTTGCCGCCGCTGGGTAGGGCCAACAAAACACCGCTAACTTCCCGACCCATAATCTCGACTATCTGGATTCCGTTGGTATTTCTTTCCGTCGGAAGATTGTCGAAGCTTGGACTGATATACAAAATAGAGCAGCTCACTCGTTTTTTCCTAGTTGGCTCTGTTTCCAAAACTTCGGGCCGCAGGACTAACTTTGGCTTACGACGTCAGCTGGGTTACAAACTAGGTGATCAAACGATCAACTAGTACATATATGTATCTATATATGAAGAGCTTGAAAGCTCCGCCATACTGTGATTGGACAAAAGACAGTGAAGTGCTATGAAAAACTACTACTAGTCAAAAAAAAAAGGGGAAGGACAACGTTTTGTAGAGGTATAATGGATGTGCATTTATTTATATGTATCAACTACGTATTTGACTGAAATATGTCGCAGGTAAGACCACCTTATACGGAAACGACAGGAAAAACAACAGTAACCCAATATTTTATTAAAAGGAGAGTAAACATTATTCTATAATACCTTCATCATTACTTTAATTATTATTATTCAGAGTGTGCTTATAACATTAATCTCAAAATGTTTTAGAATGTGCACGTCAGATCTATCAGTTCTGGCCTCAGCCAGAACCCTCAGAGCCAAAAGCGAGTCATGTTGTTAGTACTGAGGCTACGTTGTTCGCTTGCGTCACTCAATTCCCTATCAGTCAGCTTACCAGAGATAAAAAAGCTTTACGAAGCCTTATAATTTTGATAGCCTATTTTTTTTCTGTTGATATTAGAGCATACGCTTGCTATCGGAAAGCAAAATATAGCACCTATTGCATGTCGTCAAGGGCCGTAACTTCGCACTGTTCTTCGAAGTCCCACAGTCTCAGCAACTATCACCTTCACATTCCCATCCATTCAAATATTTGTTAGAAAAATAAGGTATGATTCAGTCCTATACAATAAAAATGCCGATTTTTTTTTATAGAGTATTAAAGTTGTTTGTCCTTTCGAAACTTCCCAGCCCGGTCGCTAACCTGACAAATCTCCTACACCTACGATAGCTAGTAGGAGCCGTATTTATCAAAACAGCCAGATTCTATTAGCGGTGGCATGGGAATTAACCAGCTATCTCTCGCAGTGTGACAATAGCAAAAAAAAAAAAAATATCCAACTTGCACGCTATTACAGTTCATTAATTTTGTACAGCCAGAATCGTTCATCGGCGATTTCTTTTCGCGTAATCTTACAATTTGTCCTCGAAGCGAACAAGTTCACGGAATGGTTATCTTAATATTCAGTGTAAGATTATGCAAAATACATACAAAAGCCGATTTAGGATAAAACTTGGAGTTACTTTCGATGATCCACCGAACGGATGCCAGAGCATTATGTTATTCCGGCAATGGGTGTCGGTGGTAAAAGCTAGACGGAGCGGTAAAATGAATATATTTGAACGGCGTACCACGTTCTGACGCATCATCTTTCGTTACTTAGTTGACTAACCTAGGCGCTTTCTTCCTAGGTTCAAGACGCGAAACCAATAAATCCTAAGAATCGTTTCGTTTTACATTCTAAAATTCAACGCTTTACGCTAACAGCTGTCGTTTAAATTAGTAGTTAGAATCTGATTAGAAGGACCTGCTTTTCGGCGGATTCATTTTTGCAGATAAATTTTATGTTTGGGAACTTATGTCAGTTCTGATTACCACAAAAAGCTACGTATTAGAATCATTTTTATTCCTATCTAGACTCGAACAAGGACCAAGGCCATGCAATTTTACTGGATCAATATTGCGTACCTTCACAGTGTAGAGTGACAAACACCTACTTTTGTAAAGTAGTATCGTTTCTTTCCAAACGAAACTGCCATCAACGCTCATTTATAACGTGAGCAGTGTTAACTGCAGATGCTGTACGTTAATTTTGTCTAATTTTATTTCGATCCAGCCAAAAGCATTCGATTCTTGCATTGCCTCAATCAACTGCCCCTTTCCTCACCAATATCCACATGTTCAAGCTATTGTTTAATACGTGTAGCAGGGCACTCGAGCTCCGGGAGCTTTGTCGGCAGACCCTGCCAGTTCAGGAACGACGAGAATAAAGGTCAAGAAGGTTGCGAGATCAGGCCTGTTACCCGCTGAGACTATACAGTGAGTCGAGTCAACATTCTCGTTTTCTGCCATGGCGTTATTTGCATAGAAAGTTGTTTTCGGAGGCGACGCTTTAGATAAGATGGGGGATTTGTTGGCCGGACGACGAGGACACTGAACAGGAAAAAGTGAAAAATTGCAAGAGGGAGCAACTTTGTCTGTGCCAGTATTGGCGAAGACAAGAACCAGCCTCTTCTGCGCATAGTCTCCCCAGAAGCGACAGCGGGGTAGCAGGAAAATCACGATTTTTCCAGTCTTCTTATGCAATCGTTACCATTGTCCTTCTGCAGATAAATGGGGCTCGCTCAAAAATCACTCGACACAGTAGAGTCTGAAGGAGTTTTCATGCAACGCTTTTATCATCTATGCAATACAATAGCTAATCTCCAACGGCTCACACACATCATTACATTGTTTATAACAAATACTGGAATTGAGGGCTTATCGCCAGTTCACCTGCATGACAGCAAATAGCACCACGCAGATCTGTTCTCTTATATTCACGAACCCAAAAACAAGGAACTAATTCATCACTATTTCGCGTACGGTCCTTACTAAGTATACATAACGGACGCTGGACGACCCTATCTTTTCACTTTTCCTAATCTAAACTCGGGCGACTTTCTCGGCCTGAAACCTAGCTCTTAATCTGAACACAGATCGCACCTGTTTTACCACGCTGTGTTAGCCTTGTTGCTCAAGTTTAGCTGTCGATCTTGTTCCATTGCAACTTTTCCCATCATTTATTTTCAGACATTACCTTAATTTTCAGTATGACACGGAGAAGCTGATCAGCTGAACAATTTAGTAACACCGACTTTGTCGAGAATTCTCAGCTACCACCAAATATGTATAATACTCTAGTCAACCCTACGATTAAAAGCTTTGAGTAATCATTTCTTTTGAAGGTCCGCTTTTGCAGCCACGGTCGCGTAGAGCTCAATTCTATAAGCCCCCACGCGAGAGATAATAAAAATCGTTAGAGCCATTTCCGAGATGATATACCTATAAACAG
Source organism: Varroa destructor (assembly GCF_002443255.2). Classification (NCBI taxonomy): domain Eukaryota; kingdom Metazoa; phylum Arthropoda; class Arachnida; order Mesostigmata; family Varroidae; genus Varroa; species Varroa destructor. Next base: position 15,575,478 of record NW_019211455.1, on the reverse strand, counting down.
CTTATACATATACATACATTTACGTTCATTGAAGCTTATACGATCGGCTAGCCACGAGCATCTGCTCTAGGCCGTTACCAAACGAGCTTGTTAATGCAAATTCAGTCATGGCTGTCTGAGTAGATTGAATAGTTTGCGTAGCTAGCAAGCTGGATTGACCTGTTACTAACCCATCCGCGTCCGTTTAGCTTTCTGTCGCGTCGTTTCTATCATAATCAGCTTCAGGGCACCGACTGATGGCGAATGTTTTGCAAAATATAAACGTGGCAAATATGATAGACGTTTTCAAAGCAGCAAAAAACGCGCTCGTTCGCCGTAAAAGATCATTTCTTGTGTTGGAATATGCTGCCTAAAAAAGAATGCCCTATTGACTATGTCATCTTCATCCGCATTACCTTATTGTCCTGTCCTATAATCTTCTTATGTGTTACTAGCATAGAGAGCAACAGCTAAGCATATATTGCTCGCAACGTGCCAAATAAAACCAGCAGTACTAGATGTAATGAAGATTGTGTTACTTCTTGGATGGAACGTTTGCCTATGGAAGGTGACCTATGCAGATCCAGAAATTGGATAGCGATTGCTAGTTACTTTGTTACAAACAAATGTAACCGCTAGAGGGCATCGTAGATGTTGTCATTACTGAAAATTCCAACCTTACATAACGTAGAAGTGCTATATATTGTGCGAAAAACCAAACTTTACAAGGAACGTATTAGGCAGACGTATAAGCAACAAATTTGCCAACTCCCATGTCTTTCAGTCTCCCATGTCTCTATATTATA